>NC_064837.1:13320000-13945000 GCF_024166365.1 Elephas maximus indicus
AAGCCAACAACTAAATAGGAATCCTAGTTTCCTGCACTAAAGCCAAGCGAATCCCAAACTACTTTGAGAAGAACTAGCCAAGTCTATCCTGGGTTGGGAGATATGGGGGACAAATGTCATTTGGGACAATGTCAAAGCTGAACGTCACAAGTCAAAAGCTTGTTCCCACCTGAGTGGGAGTGGGGTACTCTAAATAGAGTTCCGTCGACCCTGGGGCAAATGCCCACCTCTAGGACTCAAACCCCAAGACATACCTCTTGGTTGAATTCTAGGTAATTCACATGTATAGGATTTACCACAAAAAAAGAAATAAAAATTGTTTGAGGGGGCAAAAAAAAAAAATCAATGCTTTGTTTCCTCCCTAAAACTGAAATCAAGATCACAACTCTGAGTCCTCCCTCAGGGACTCGCTGTACCTGCCTGTCTGGTATGACAGCGGAGGTGTCCTGTCTCCAGACCCACCCTTCCAACTCTAACTTCAACTCCTGATAAGGAAATCAAAACCAAAACCAAACCCTCTGCCACCAGTCAATTCCGACTCACAGTGACCCCATGGGGTTTCCACGGCTGTTAAGTCTCTGCAGAAGCAGGCTGCCATATCTTTCTTCCATGGAGTGGTCAGTGGTTTCGAACTGCCGACCTCTCAGTTAGCAGTCAGTCGCTTCACTGTACCACCCACCCAGTCCCAGCGCCGTCGAGTCGAATCCAACTCATAGCAACGCTGTAGGACAGAATAGAACTGCCCCATAGAGTTTCCAAGGTGTGCCTGGTGGATTTGAACTGCCGACCCTTTGGTTAGCAGCTGTAGTGCTTAACTACTATGCCACCAGGGTTTCCACTGTGCCACCAGGGTGCCTCAGTGAGCAATCAGACACTTGTAAATACAGTCTTGCCTCTACACCTCTTCCTTGCCATCTTCTCAACGGTCCGACTTGACCGAACCTTTCCATGTTCAGATGAGATAAGACAGGAAAGCTGGGTGCTAGAAGGACAGGTGAATGAACTATCTGGAGCAGAGGTGGACCAAGGTGGACCAATGCGGAGCTGGTAGCTGGAATCCTGAGGAAGGTGGAGCCAGGATACATGGGGTAACTCAGTAAAGGAACGAGGGAGATAGAACTCAGAAAAGCTTTCTGCGCTAGGCTACAGATTGGCTGTGGCGACCTTTAGTAATCTTTCACATTGAAAACCAAATTAGCTAGGCTTTGGTCCACTGAACTCCCAGTAGAACTTAGAGGAATTTAACGAGAACTTTCATGTGCGTATTACCCTAATGTCAGACACCAAATGAACTTAGGTATTTTAGAACTCTCATCTTAACCGTTAACCTCACAAGAATAAACTACTATTTTTTTACATGTAAGAAACCTGAAGCTGCGTGACATGACTTGCCAAAGCCTCCATCTGAAGGCGCCACAGGAAGTCAGACCCAACTCTCCATATTCCCAACACAAATGCTCATTCCACTCTACTAGGCTGCCGCATAAATAATGACTTAAACTCGAGAATCCATTTAACGTTTTCTTGGTGCCGAGCACAAGTGCTAGCTGACTTCCACTCTAATCTTCATAACTAACTTATCACTGTCTCCATTTTACAGGTTACAAAGCTGACTGGCCCAAGGTCATGCAAATGGAAGAAAGTGGCGGAGCCGATGTAAACCCAGGTCTATCGGTTTCACCTGTACAGCCTTTCTACTGCATCATGCTGGAAAAACAGATGGGTGGGTCCAAATCAGCAAAACGTGGCGATCACTGGTGATTTACACACAGCTCTTTCCTAAATACGACACCTTCTCTCACCACCACCATTATCACTAAAGCCTCTCCGGATAGGCTGAGGAGCTCCACTCTGCCATATGTACAGCCCATCTCAGTCCTTACCTTGCTGGCCCTCCGCTACACGTGACACACTGGAGCTGAGACCCTGCTTCATCTTTGCACAAGTTCTCCCTCTGCTTCCACACCACACTCTCCTCCTACCTCTCTGACTTCCCAGGCTCCTCTGCCTTGTTCTACTGCTGCTCTCGTGGGTTTGAGGTGGTCCACTTCTCATCATACCTGACAAGCCGCCCTACATACTGATGACTCCCAACTATCTGCCTCCAGTCCTCACCATTTTTCCGTGCTTTGGATTCACATACTTAACTACCTGCTGAGCCCCCTGCAGATATTCAACAGATAACTCAAACCCAACACGTCTAAAAGTAAATTCTCTTTTCCACAAAACCCTCTGATTTTTAGTCCCAATCTCAGGAGATGGCACTTAAGTCAGAAACCTATACTGGCACAAAACTGCTGAAAGAGTATGGGCGCTGGAGTCAGAAACCTCTCTTTAAGCGGAGGAGTTCTGGCTCTATCCCTTATGAACTATGTAACCAGTAGGGACTGAATCACTCACTGGCTTAAGCCCAGGACATAACAGGTGTTCACTAAATGACGACTATTACTATCCAATCATTCACCAAGTTCAGGTCATTTTTAACTGCTAAATATTTTGGTCTCTTGCCCCTCTTCTCTGTCCCTGTTACCACTGCCCTAGTTGAGGCAGTGAACTAGTATCTCATCGGTCCCCAGCCTTTCCCTCACCAGTCTATCCACACCACAATCAGGGTGCTCCTTCTAAAAGGGAAATCTAATCATTCATACCTTCTTGTCCTCAGAAAGATGTCTAAGCTCAGCACAATGGCAGACAAAAGTGCCATCTGACGTTTCCACCTACATTTCCCTGATGTTCCACACCTTCCTACTTACTCACCAGCAACAGAATCTCCTCCACCCCCTGGAATCCAGCACAACATGCAGGCCCTCCTCCGCACCATGCTGTCTCTGCCTGGAATGCCTTTCCCACTGGACAAACCTCTCTATTTTCAAGACTCAGCTCAGGCACTCTTCCTCCAGGAAGGTTTCTCACGGCTCCCCATTTAGACCCAGGGTCCCTGTGTGCTTCCGCAGCCCCTCTCTAGGAGAGATCTATCTCCCTCACAGATTATACGCTCCTCTCAGGCAGGCAACACCTCTCCTTCATCTTGGATCCCTCCTTCATCTTGGGTCCCTTGTGCCTGCCTAACACCCAGCAGGCTACCAATAAATGCCTATTAATCTGAACTAAACTGCTTAAGACTCTCAACTCCAGGGAGGTGTCCTCAAAGAACTCGGAACAAACAGTGGTTGCTCCTGACAGACCAGTAATCCCCTCATACAGAGCTGATCAGCCACGGCTGGGCAGAAACCAACATGGGCTACAGGTGCAAGGCTGAAGAGGTCCTGAACACCCAAAACGCTAATCAAGTCGACCTAATGCAATCTCAAGGGGCCAGGCCTGGTGTGCGACTAAATTAACAAAGCTGGAACCCATCGGCTGTTCTGTGAGAGAACCACAAAGAATTTGCTCACCTTGAATAAAAACACAAAAACGCGGAAGCAGGCCTGAATCTGGCTGCCAGAACTGTCACTGCAGAGAGGCCTGAGGGAAATCACGCTCAAAACTCTATCTCCCTCTGCTCAGAGTCCACACTTACCAAGCCAACCACCCTTCTGACTAATTCTACTTCCAGGCATTCTGAGACTGGGCAGGAGGGTATCCTAAGCAGCAGACATGAATGTTCTAGTTGATGGGAAGGACTATGCTTCCGTCATACATTCTAACCACTTTAGCCACCAACCCTTCACACCAAACACTGGTTCCTCACTGCCTAGAGGATAAGGTTAAACTCCAGGGGGATGGCAGGTCACAGGCTGGGTTCCCACTCAGGAACTGCCCTGCTCTGGCTGTGTAACCCAAGGTCACAAAACGTAAGGTCTGTGTGTGGTAGGTTCTCAGTAAATACTCATTCTCTCTCCTCTGCCTTTAGTGAAGTATTCAAGGTCCTTACAATTCGCCTGCAACCCACTTTTACAGCTTTATGTGGTTCCACATTCTCCCAGCCCGACATTAAGCTCCGTCTACAAAAGACTTCTCAAAGTTCATTCTGCTTCACGTGCTTCCTCCAGACTAAACTTTTATTCATTTTTTAAGACCTAGCTCAGATATTACCTTCTTATAAAGTCTTCTCTTACTCCTCCTAGCTCTACCCATACCTCAAGCAAGGTTCTCAGCTGAACTTTAATTACTTGTTTACACATTTGTCTCAGGACTGTAATCCTTGAGGGCAAGGATCATGTTTTATCTTTATATCCTCATTGCCTGGCACGGTATCCAGCACATGGTACAAAAAAAAAAAAAAACAGAGTTGCCATAGAGTCCCTTCCAATTCATGACAATCCCACGTATGTCAGAGTAAAACTGTGCTCCACGGGGTTTCAACGGCTGATTTTTTGGAAGCAGACCACCACGCCTTTCTTTCAAGGTGCATTTGAGTGAACTTCAACCTCCATTTGGTTAGGAGCCAAGTGCTTAACAGTTTGTGCCACCCAAAATCTGAGTAAATATTTGTTATACGTATAGGAAATCCCTCACTAAATTATAAATAATTTGAAAACAGGGATAACATTCTGATTTACTGATGTAGCATACACTTTACCTAAAGCAGTATATTCCTGCTTTAAATCTTTCTTGGAATAAGTTAGGCTATAAATACGATTATACATTCCATGGTAGACAGTCAATAAATGGTGTTTTTAATGAACCAGGATCAACTCCTTTTAAAGCAGTCAAGCACCCCACCCCACCCCGACTCTGAGCAAGCCAGCAACATCCACACCTATCTTATAACAGCAAACGCAGAAACTCTATCTTGCAGCTAATTCTAAGAGCTCTCTGTACCTACAGTGTACCACTCGCCCAGCCCTTTGGAGAACTCTCCAACCTTAAATACCCCTTGCTCCACAAAGGCCCCTTACCCACCTATCCACTTACCCAAAGCGGAACACAAATAACTGCTAAAAGTTTTGTGAACTTTTAAAAAATGCAAACATGTTATCCTTACATAAATCAAGTCTCATTCTGCGTACTTTTTAGTAATGTTTTCCTTTAATCCAGAGACTGTCAAATGTGACCAGTTCACAGTGCCCTTCACCCATTGCCAATGAGTCAATTCTGACTCACAGTGACCCTCTAGGGCAGAGCAGAACTGCCCCATAGGGTTTCCAAGACTGTAATCTTTATAGAAGTAGACTGCCACATCGGCCTCCAGCAGAGCTGCTTGTGGATTTGAACCTCTGACCTTTTGTTCCGCACCCAAGCGCTTTAACCACTGCACCACCGGGGCTATCTGTCTCAGTAACTTTCACAGCACCCCCAGCCCAAAGGAAGTTCCTAAAAGACCCACTTAAGTAATCAGATCCAAACATCTTAACATATAATTACGCTCTAAGACCTTAGTAGCATTGGAAAAAGTAATACACATAAACTGAAAGAAAAAAATATTTTTATTTCTTTCTCAAATTACACATTTGTGCCGGGCACTTGTTTGGCACTGCGAACTTCTCAAATCTTGGAATCAGATTGGCTAGCACCACCCTTATTTCTTGTTTCACACTGACTTTTGCCAGGTGCTTAGCAACTGCTGAAATCCCAGCTTCACAAAAACATGACGTCATGAGACAGGCTTCAGCGCCACCTAATGCTGAAATGGGGCGGCCTCCCCCATGAGCTCCCAGGGCACCCAACAAACGCAGCTGTGTTTTTCTTTAACGTTGAAAATATCCCACTGCACCGTGTGAGTCAGCGGTGCTGCCTGGGGTGCCTCAGCAGTTGGGAACAGAGATCCAACCTCTGGGAAGCTCTTGCTCTATTGTTAGAACGGACCCTCAGTTATTCGAAGAAAGGGTTCCTATTAATGAACACTTAGGTTGTTTATGATCGTCATTTTCAAACACTACTGCAATAAACACTCTTCCATATACATTCATGTACTGGCCCAATTATCTCATCCACTCATTTCAAGTAATCGTGTGCCAGGCATCATTCAAGGTGCCAAGGGAACAGAGGTAACACAGACAAGGTTCCTCACGAAATTTACCCTCTAGCGAGGGAGCAGGAAACAGATAAAACTTATCATTTCAGGTAATGGCAGGTTATGAAGGAAAATAAAACAGAAAAGAGACGGACCCATGTGTGTCAGAGTAGAACTGTGCTCCACGGGATTGTCAGTGGTTGATTTTTCACAAGTAGGTCACCAGGCCTTTCTTCTGAGGCACTTCTGGGTGAACTAAAACCACCGTTTCCATTAGCAGCTAAGCACTTAACCATTTGCACCACCCAAGGACTCAAAGGAGAATGCTATCTTAAATAGGATGGTCAGGGAAGTGCTCTGAATGACATGACATTTGAACAGAGAACATACTGACAAAAAGAAACAGGTATTTGGAGGTCTGGGTAATGTTGTTCCCAGAAGCAGGAAGGTGAGCAATAAAGCCCTAGAGGCGGGAATGAGCTTGTAGTATCGAAGGAAGAGCAGCAGGTCAGTGTGATTAAAGAACAGCGAAGAGGAGAAGGTAAGGAGAGGAGGTAAGCAAGGGCCAGCTCACAAGGACCTTGTAGGTCACAGTAAGGGGTGTGCATTTCACTCCAAACATAAGGGACTGGGGAGCTCTGGAGAGTATTCCTTCAGGGAAGGAGCACGATGAAAAGATTCCTCTAGATGTTTAGCTGTTCTGCGAACTGTAGGAAGACCAACTGGGGGCTGAGGCTACTACAGGTGCCTGGGGAATGATGATTGTGGGGTGGAATATGCTGGCGGAAATGAAGATGATCATAAATGGCTGGACTCCAGACATATTCTGAAAGGCAGAGCTGACATACTTGCAGATGGACTGAGTGGAGGTTGTGAGAAAGAGAAAAATTAAAGGTGGCTTTTAGATTCTTGGGCCTAAGCAACCATATAAATTGTGGAGCCATTTACTGAGTAAGACGAGTGGAGAAGGGGCACGTCTAAGGAGAGAAATGAAGAACTTTTAACAAATTCTTAAACATGGGCATGCTGGGTCAGAGCAGACAGATAAAAGTGCCAGACTGTCCTCCAAAAAGGTTATATGCCTTTACATTCCTTCCAACAATGTATACGCATGCCTATGTCCCAATGTTTTTTCCAAAAGAGAAAAATTAGGTAAGTATAAATGATATTTTAATTTGCCTTTCTTTGGCAAGCTGATTATTTTTACACACCATTTTTACTACTTCTGTGAACTGCCTGTTCACATATTTTTTCCACTTTCCTGGTAGCTGTGTGCGTTTCTGATTTGTGAGTGACTGCTCCCTGTGTGTTATGAAATCTAACTCTCTGATGTCACCTGCTTCCCAATGTTTTACCTTTACCCACGGCATCTCTGATAAATGAAAGTGGCTCTTATTTTTAAGTAGTGAAATCTGCCTTGCTCTTCTTTGTGTGTAAAACACTTGGCTCTGTGTCTAGCACGTGGCAGGCACTCAATAAAATTTACCTGTAATTAATTCATTACTTAGGGTTTCTGCTCCTGATGTCAGGCTCCCAAAAGTGCTTTTACAGTTTTGTTTTCTAGATCTCAGCCGTAACTCCATCTGGAATTTATTCTGTGGCATGGTGTGGGGTCAGGATGTTCTAACTCCTGACACAACTCTCTCACAGCTGAGCTCTCTCGCCCATCAAAATTGTCTCCATCTGCGTTACAGCCCTTTAACTCCATTCTCCCTAGCCAACTGGCTCCCTCCTGTTACTGCCACAAAAACTGAGTCCAAGTCACCAACAGCTCTCCCCTGGGACTACCCTCCTCACAGATCTCATTTCTCTGGGGTTCCATTCTTACTCCGCCCCCATCAGATCTTCTCAGAGCAACCACGATCCTGGCTGGTTGGTTGCTGTTTTTTTTCTTTTTTAACGTACATTTGGTCATGCTACCCTTCTGCTTATAATTCTCCAATGGCTTCCTACTGAAAACAGAATAATACAGATTCCTCACTATGACTTACAAGATCCCATCTGGTCTGCCCCACTTCCCCTTCTCCAGCCTACTTGTGTAACACTCTCCCTCTCACCCAATAAGGCCCAGACAAAACTGGCCTTCTTTCAGCCCAAGAGACAACCCAAGTTCATTCTTCCCTCAGGCCCTTTGCACTTGCTGTTTTCTCCGCCTGAGAACACCTCCTCAGACAAGCCCTTCCTAACACCACCCCATCTAATATCGCCCCATTACCCCGGTTTCACTTTATTAAATACTATTAACTAAGCTATCTTGCTCATTCACTTGTTCATATGCTCACTGTCTGTTTCTCCCACCCCTGCCCGCAGAAAGGAGCCTCTAGAAGGCAGGGTCCTTGCCAGCTCTGTATCCCCAGCACATAAAACCAAAACCAAACCCGTTGCCGTCGAGTTGACTCCGACTCACAGCGACCCCACCGGACAGAGTAGAACTGCTCCGCGAGGTTTCCAAGGAGCAACGGGTGGATTCGAACTGCCAAACTTTTGGTTAGCAGCCGAGCTCTTAACCACTGCGTCAACAGGACTCCTCCACCTATCACACAGAGGCGCTCGATTAATATCTGCAGAAGCGGAAAGGGAGAAAATCTGCGTGCTCAATTAGTATTTTTAGAAAGGAAAGAAAAAAAATCTGGAGCTCAGTTTCCTATCCACATTTGCAAAGAATCTCCCTAAAATGCTTCTGCTCTCGTTCAACGTGCACAGTCAGTCCCTCTTCTCTCCCTCCAGCCCTTCCTACAAGCTTCGAAGAACCTCTGAGGCCAGACCCGCATCTCGGACACAGCACTAACCTTGCTCACACCCTCCCAAAACTTAACTCTGGGAGGACAAGAGGCAGGACACAGCGCTGCCTTGGACGCTGCTACCACCAACAGGCAGCGAGGAGCGCCAAGTTTCCGCAACTACCGTCCAGCCCCGCCCGCCGCGGGAGCGGGAGCGGGAGGGAGGAGAAGTGGGAGGGCAGAGCCGCTTACCAGTTCATCCGGACTGAGGACTCCGAACTGCACTCTCTTGATGGTGCGCAGCGGGCATGCGCTGTCCCCGGAGGGGGGGCCACCCCCATGCATCGCGGAGGCAGGCGCGCTGCGCAGGCGCAAACCTCCCTACAAAAAGCCCGCACCGCCTCCGCCTAGGTGCTCAGACCCCGTCGGGGCGGCCACCGAGAAGGACCTCCCCGAGTTGGGAGGAAAAAGCCGGAGGAGGGAGAGGTGGGGGAGGGAAGGAGGCGGGGAAATGAGAAAGAGCGAAGAGCTCTTCTCCCCCTTTCCGGAGATTTTTCGTCTCCCAAAAAAGGAAAAAAAAGAGGGGGGGAGGAAAAGGTTCTGGGGGGAGGAAGAAGAAAAAGGGTAACGAATAAATAAGTAACCGGGCTCCTGAACGGCAGAGGTTACGGCAGTTTGTCTCTCCCCCTTCGGGAGCCGCCTTCTTCTCCAACCGTCCCGACCGCGCTCTCGGCGCTTCTGAGGAGCGAACTCGCCGAATGACGCCCTTTATAGATTCGCCCTTGCATCCCCGCCCCTTCCTTTCCCGCCCTCCCTTGCGCTACGGGGCTGCCTGCGCCGGCCTGCACGGGGCGCGCGCTTGTGTCGTTGATCGTCCTTTCCCGGCCACCCGGTTGGGCGACCTTTTGAAACGACGGGGGGAAGGGAACTTCTTATCCCGCCGCCTCCCCTCGATGCTCCCTCCCGCACTGAGGTTTAAGGCTTGAAGGAACAAGAGTAAATTTAGGCCGCTTTTTATTTAGTTTGGAGTATGGTTTCATCTTCGGCAAGTTTCTCATTAAATATCCCCCCGAGCTGGAAAATGGTCTCTTCTGAGAATCGGTAATAAAGGAGGCGGGGCGGATCGGGTCCTCCCGAGTGGATTCCCGGGGGTAGTGCTGGGGGGGGGGCCGTCCTCCGTTATGAATATGCAGTAAGATCGCTAAATATTCATGAACAAATCAAGATGGCGAGGCCAATTGTTCGTCCGGAAGTAGCCGATGTTTGTCGAGCGGCTTCCCGGGATAGGTGGGCATCTCCTGGCCTCTAGTGGAGGCTGTACGGAGTCTTGGTCCTGGATGCCCGACCTGAGCCGCTCGAAGAAGCTTCAGCTCGCTCGGAAGCCTGTCCCAGGAGGAGGCCGGCCCCTGTCCGGGAGAGATCACGGGACCGCAACAATCCGGGAAAAGCAGATTAGCCATGGGGCGGGATACGAAAGTCCTGGGGGATACGAATCTGAACATTTGGAAATCCTCCCCCTTCTAGAAAATTTTAGAAATAAGATTGGGGGGTGGTTCCTAAGGGCTTCTTCAATAAGAGGGGTGTAGGACTTCTACGCTCTCTAACCCACAGGTGACACCAACATCGCAGCTACATTCAGAGTGATCCTTGTCTGATGTCAATGTCACATCACCAGCCCAAGGAGGAGGAACACAACTATGAAGTGAAACTATCGCTCAAGGGAAACAGGCAGTCCCCTTCCCCAGTGCAGCTGCTTGCTCTTTCTGATTCTCTGAACACCCCAAACGCTCCAGCCCCAAGGCTTTTTCCTGCTGCTGAGGGAAATGCTCCCCACTGCCCTACAGGTGTCCTGTCCTGCCTCATCCCACAAAGCCTGAGGCCCTTTGATTTGCTCCTCAGACCTTGCCCCTTATCATACCCTTTAGTTCCCAAGACCCAGCCTAGGCTCCACATACCTTGTTCTCCAAGCTTGCTCCAAGTCTCCCAGATAGTCACACTCCACCAAGTCCCCAAGATACCTCTTGACTCCGAGGGGTGTCCCTCTCCCACACCAGTTCTTTTTCAGTCACTCATTCTCCCATGTATGTACTCCAGTATCTATTTACCCTGCCCCCCCACCCCTAGGCTCTCAAGTTTGGTCTCACTCTTCCTCCTTCTTCTCTCTCTTCTTCTCCTTCTCCTCCTTCTCCTCCTTCTCACAGCTGAAGTTCTGGGCAGTGATGATGGCAATGCTGCCCAACACAACTCCTGCCCCCATGATGTCAGAAGGTGCCACCGCTTCATAGAGCACATAATACTGCAGCATCAGGGCCACTACTACCTCAGAGTGCAGGACGGCACACACCAGGGCAGGGTGGGCCTTAGTGACTGCATAGCTCACACACACGAAGGAGACGAGGGCGAGGATTCCCACTGCCCCCACACAGCTCCAACTCAGAGGGTCATTGGGCAGGACTGGTGTCTGCAGGACAAAGACGCCTGGTACAGAGCCCAGAAGCCCCACTAGGCCAAACAGGAAGGCCACGGTCGGTAGGCAGGAGGGGAAGTGCAGGGAGCGATACACCAGAAGCCCCAGCGACAGTGCCATGCCCCCCAGGAAAGCCAGCACATAGCCTAGGGCAGTGTAGAGGCCTGTGGTCCCCTCCTGCAGTGTCCCTAGCCCAGGCCCTACAATGATGATTAGTCCCACGGTGCTCCCCAACAGGCCGCACCAGTCATAGCCACTGAGACCCTGGCTCTCAAGGCAGAGGGCGAGGAGAGCAGAGCAGACGGTAGAAGAACCCTTGCGAACAGTGGCAGCATTGCCAACAGGCACCACCTGCACGGCACTGTAGGCACATCCAATGCTGAGGACGTTGAGTACAGCGTGGAGGCAGGCCCGGCCCCGGGCATCAGGAGGTCCCAACAGGGGGTCACCACGAAGTTTAAGGAGCAGGGCAATGGGGAGGTGGAAGAGGCATCGGCACATGAGTAGCTCCAGTGAGGGCAAATGGGATGCCTGGTAAGCCATACGAGAGAAAGGTCCCACGAAGCCAGCAGGCAGGCCACCACCCAGCAGGGCCACAAGCAGGCCCTTGGTGGCATCAGAGAGCCGGCAGCGCTGGTTCGAGGGTAGGCTGGGTGGAGTGGAGGGTGGCGATGGCTGGGTGAAGTCGGGCAGGTTGAAGTAGGGGTGACTACCAGCCTGTCAGGGAGAAAGGAGCTTGGGCATGAGGGCATCCACAGCCTGGGGGACCTGGGGCAGGGGCACTGCCAGGCTGGGGTCTGGGACCCTGTGGGACAGTAGCGGGTAGGCTCTCTTGCTGAGGAACTCTTGGAAGCTAGAAAGGGCCTGAAAGATGAAGTGGTACAATGTGGGCCTTGAGGCTCTGAAGCAGAAAGCAGGGAGTGAAGTCTTGGAGCATTGGGTTTCTCTGGGTAAGCTGTTCCTGAGGGGAGAAAAAGAGGACCCAAGGATCCTCCGTTGGTTTGAGGAAGGGGAGGTGGCCTCAGATGCTGTGTCTGTGTGATGTCACAGGTTCCAGGGACATGTGAGTACACCATTATAGATTTCATTTGTGGGTGTCTCTAGAACAACTGGGATGTTTCAGGGAAACAAGGGCAGCATCCAAGAGCAACAGGGAGGTAGGATTGTGCTAGGTCCCACATGGCCCCCACACTCACCATCTTTCCTTGGACTTCCTCCTCTCCTCCTGGCTCAGAGGACCTGGACCCTTCAGAGCTCCAGCCATTGTGACCTGGTTGGAGTGGGGGTGGGGTTCTTTCCTGGAACCTCCACGAGGTGGGGGTGGGAGGTGCTTCCTGGAACCTCCCTCAGATGCAGGTGGGCCTATTTTCCCCACTGTTTCCAACTCTGTTTGCTTTAAATCTATGTCCTCAGGCTCAAAAGTTTGTCTGATTCTTGCTTTCTCTTTGGGCTAGTTCTGTGGCCTTAAATTGATGTCTCACCTTGTTTCAGAAAGCTTTTAAGAACATGAGCTCCAAGGGCTGTCGCCTCTGTCTCTTGAGCTTTGAATTTTTGAACACCAGGAAGGAGTCTCTGGGATTGTCCATCTGGAGTCTCAGGAATGTGTTTCTTCTGTGTGCTTCCACCTGGTGTTTTGTTGGAGTGTCCCAGGAGGCCCCAAGGCCTCTACATTTATGCACAGGAGATAGAATAAGGATATTTGGGCCAGTGGGGACAAATACCAAGCTGCGTGCTCATCTGCCCTGTGGTCATTGCTGTGTGGCCAGTTCTGTAGAGCTTGGGTCTCCCTTTGCCCTAGGCCTGGTGGGGGTCCCTGCACATTCCTGGGGAGGGTGTGTGTATTCGTTCTGGAACTGCCTCTCAGTGTGCTGACACCAGGTCTGTGGGTCTCACTGGGCCTGGTTGTGAGCCTGCCATGTTGTGCGTCTTCACCCAGAGAGGGTGTGTGTGCCCTGGGTGGTGTGCACCGCTGAGTGAAGGGCGTGCAGAAGGGAGGTGGGGGTCCCTTCCCAGGGAGTGGGCGATCGTATGCCCCTCCGGGGGCTGCAGCCTGGCCCGCGCCCCGCTCGGCGCCCACTGGCCCGGCGGCCCTGCGCGGCGTGGTTCTCTTCGGGATCGGCCCCGGCGGAGGCCGTCGGGAGCGCTCGCTCCAAGCTCGGAGCTGAGTGTCGGCTGCGCTGCGCCGGCCTCCTCTCGGCGGCGGCGGCGGCGGCACTGGGGGGGGACTGTTTCCGGGGGTGGGGGTGGGGGTAGGACCGGGGCGGGGGGAGCCGATGATGTCAGCGGCGGCGGCGGCGGCGGCGGCGGCGGGGCCGGGCCGGGGCCAGGCGCTGGGGGGGCCGGGGCCGGAGCCGGAGCTGGAGGCGGGCGAAGCCGGAGCGGCCGGGGGCGGCCACGGTGATGAGCCGGGCCTGGCGGACTCGGCGCCATCGCAGTCAGGTGGGCCCCGGGGCGAGCCGGGCAAGGCCAGGGCAGACCGCAGCCCGCAGCCAGGCCCCCTCCCCGCTGCCCGGCGCCGCGGGGACCCGGGCCGCGCCCCGCGCCCCGCCCGCTCCCCTTTGGGGTTGACCCGGGGGCTCAGGGGTCGTGGGCTGAGCCAGGCCCCGCCCCCAGGCGCGCACGACGCTGGGGGGCGACTGAGTGGGCCCTGGTATGGCGTCCGACCGAGCCGCGGCAGGGGGCGCGATCGCCTGGGGCCGTGGGAGGGGCCGCGCTCAGCCCCCCCCTTGAAGGGTTAATTCTGCAGCCTAATGTCCCCCCCTCCCCGTGGGGGCAGGTTGGGGGGTGGGGTGGGGCGGGTGTGAGCCCGGGCTGGCGCTGCAAGCTGCTGGGAGGGCGATGGCGTAGGAGCCAGGCAGAGCGGGGGAGGGGTGGGCCGCCGAGCGCCCCAGAGTTGGGGTGTGCGGGGTGCGCAGGGCGAGCTGGGGCCCTGCAGCCGCCGCGCCGTCGAGGCAGGGTTGTGGCTGTGAGTCCTGGACGCTGTGTCTCGCCGCTGTGTTGTGGGCAAGGTAAAACTCTCCCGGGCACCACCGTTTGCTGGTCTGGCAGCCAGGGGTCCGGGTAGGGCCCTCCCGGAGCCAGGGGGGGCAGAAAGGCAGGAGGGTGTCCACTGTTGTGGGGCAGAATTACAAGATGTGGCTTTGGGTGACAGATGGGCATTGAAAACAGGGCACAATAAGCGGAGTGCGGACTTGGGTAGCTGTGGGGTTTGACGTATGTTTTCTACCCGAGCGTGTGTTTTCTTGCACGTATGTATCTTGTGCTGCACACATGAACTGTTTATGAACTGTTGTTTTCTGCATAGTTGGCATGGTGTGTGTGTTGTGGAGGCCACCAGAATGCCAGATGTATGTGCCCATTTGCAGGGGGCGGCTGTGTGTCTTTGAGGCAGAGGGCGTCACGTCTGGGTCCCCTTTCTGTGGCCCTGCCGAGGTGTGGTCCAGTCCTGGCGAGAACAGGCCACTGGATGGGTCTGTGTGTCTGTGTGATGAGCGAGTTACATGGCGGTTGCACAACTAGAACTCAGGCCCTGCGGATCGTGTGGGGAGTGAGAAACCTAAGGGTGTGTCTTGGGTCCTTCTAGGTCGGCTGGCGCTAGTGTAGGGGCTCAGGGTGGATCGGGCAGGTTGCGTTTATGGGATTGTGGGCAGTCGAGTGAGGGGGAAGGTTGTGTGTTTGCAACATTCTCCACGGGATTCTTTTGTGACGTTGTTTGTGGAAGCCTGTCCGGGCTGTTGAACTGAGAGGCGAGCTGGTCAAAAAACACTTGTGGGGAGGGAACTGGCGTGACAAGGGTACCCTGGGCTTCGTACACAAGAGTCCAGAGCGAGCTGCCTGTGCGTGCCTGACTTCTGTGTGTTTAAGTGGTGGTGTGGGGCCACCGTGGGGATGTGTTATGAGGAAGGTGGGGAGATAAATGTGACATAGAGCAAGGGCAACAGTTGGAGGCACGGGTGTTGTCGGAGTGGCCCCGTCAGCCTTTGTGCAGGGTCTACTCGTTTGCCCCTAGCCGCCGGCCTGCCAGTGCCGTATGTCAGGGTCACTGGGAGGAGAAGCCAGACTGGCTGCAAGGAAAGTGAGCTTGGACACAGTTGTGGCTCCTTGGCCATGTTTATGTAAAGGCCGGGTGTGTGACTCTTGTCATTAAAATGGGGGGAAAAAAGAAGTGAAGTTTTCAGTCTTCTCCTGTTTTGTCCTCTGTCTGCCCACCACCACCCCCCCTCGCGGGTATCTCTTGCTTTTCCTTCTCTCCTCTGACGCACACCGGGCCTCACTCCTGTGACCTGCCACCGTGGAGGGCTCTGGGGATGGAATTTGCTCAGTAGGCAGATTCCTTGAAACAGGTTTTCCTCACCTGTGGGGCCTGGGCCCTTCTGTGGCTGTGTGTGTGTGTGTGTGTGTGTGTGTAGGGGGCGAGTGGTGTGTGTGCTGCAGGTATGCACACCACTGTGTCCCGGGCCTGGCCTGGAGGGGAGGATGTATGTGCAGGGGGGCACAGTCCATGGCCCAGGCCTCCTGCACCTGGGTTGGGGGGAGGCTGGCTGCCGCATGAGGCCTGCACAGCAGGTGCACAGGACAGCCTGGTGGAGGGGAAGGAGCCTGAGGCTAGAACTGAGGACTCTGCCCACCAGTGTTCTCATTGGCACTTTCTCTGGGTGAGCCTCAGTTCCTCACCTGCAAAATGGGGTGATTACCTGCCCTGTCTTCCAACAGGATTGGAAGTAGCACTTGGGAAATGGACCTGGAGAGTGGCAACAGTTTGGGGCTCTGCCTGTGTCAGCCACTGTCAGCCCTCTGCCAGCACTGAGGGTCCCCTTTTTATGGTTTTGCTCACAATAATAGTAGTAAACACTTAGCACTTACTAGGTACCAGGCTCTGTTCTCAGTACTTCTACGCATGATCACTCATTTAGTCTTCACAACAACCCGGTGGAAGTAGGCGCTATAATTACCTGCCTTTTTCAGGTGAGGCACCTGGGGCCCAGAGAAGTCATTTGCCCAAAGTCACTTAGCTAGTAAGAGGTAAAGCTGGATTTGAACCCAAGCAGTCAGGACCTGGGCCCTGTGCTCTTTACCACTGTAGTCTGCTGCCTAACTAGAACTTTCAGTGGGCCTCTCTGTGCCCCTCCCACCCCCATGCACTTCTCCCCAGTTGCAGCAGAACTTAGCGTCTGTACCAATCCATTTTAGAAGAGCCCTATGGAATGTTCAGGCAGTGCTCTCAGCGAGTCACAGCCTGGGGAGTGAGAGCCTAAATTATCTGCTGCAGTATAATGTGGGGTGCTGCCAAGAGGGGCACGAAATGATGAATCAGGGGAAGGAAAGGTTACTCCTTGTTCTGTGGGTCACGGAGGGTCAAGGAGGAGGTGGCATTTGAGTTTGACCTTAACATTTTGGAGAGAGATCTTGAGAAGCGGTTGGGGACAGGGCATTTCTAGCAGGAGAGCCAGAAGAGGCAAAAGCATGGACGTGTGGGATGTGTTGAGGTTGGATAATACACTGAGTGCTGAAGGGAGAATAAGGCAGCGCCAGGTTAGAAAGAAAGGTTGGAGTTAGACCAGAGCCTTTGAATGCCCAGTTGAGGAATGTGAACTTTATTCGGGAGTTGGTGGGTACCGGTGAAGGTCTCTGAAGTGGGAGGAAAACCATGGAAGTAGGGAACCCTGGAGGCAGGGGGTTTGGCTGGGAGGCCATGGCCACGGGTCATAGGAGTGTTAATAAGGACCTGAGCTAGTTTGGGCGGACAGAGGTGGGTTGAAGGGAAGGTCTCCAGAGCCATTCCCAAGCTCAGCGACAGATTCAACCAGACTTGGTGACGGCCTGGATGTGGGAAGCAGGGAAAGGGTGGAGTCAGACATGACACATTTAGCACTTAGCACGTGAGGCCTTGTGTGGTGATTTATGTAACCAGCTAGCCGGCCATAGGCCTCTTCAGAGCAGGATCTGACAGTATGGCACAGGAGAAAGATACAGCCACTCTAAGGACAGATGGACCTGGGTTCAAATCTTGACTCTGCTGCTTGCAAGCTGTGTGACCTTGAACAAGGCATATCCCTCTCAAAGCCTCAGTTTCCTCTTCTGTAAAATGGAGATAATATAAACACCTATTTTGGGTGGCAGTTTCGAGGATCTCATTGAATGAGGTGATGCATATAAAGCCCCAGGAGGTGCATCTGGCAAATTGGGGGTGCTTCAGAGGTGGCCCTGGCCCACTCAGCCTGGCGTAGTGGGCAGCTTCCTTCCAGAGGGTGGACAGACTGCAGGCTGATTTTGAAGAGGGCAGGTCATTCATTCACCAAAAATCCTTTTGCCTCCCATTATGTGCCAGGCATGGTTCTAAGCACCAGAGACACAGCAGTGAACAAAGCAGACAAAAACCCCTGCACTGCCCTCCCCCCCTTTGGAGCTTACATTCTGGAGATAAGTGAGCGATATGTTTTACTAAGTGCCAAGGAGAAAAATAAACTAGTGGTGGGGGGGTGGCCAGGGAAGGCCTCTGGGGGAACAAGACTTTTGAGTCAAGGCTTAAAAAGGTGGGGCGGCAAGGCTTGAGGCTATCTGCAGGAAAGAACATTCCAGGCGGAGGGGGCAGCAAGAGGTGGAGCGTGTCTGGCTGGCAGTGCTCAGATCCCCACGCCAGTCCCGCCTCTAAGGTCACACAGCCAGATGAGAGTAGAGAAATGGTGAAGACAAAGAAATAAAAAACTAAAAACCACAGAGCCACCAAACCTACCGTGAAGTCTGCTTTCTGCCTCTTCCTCGTCACCACTTTCCCCCACTGTTTTCCAGCACTGCGCTCCAAGATAATAATAAGAGCTAGTATTTATTGAGCAGTTACTGCGTGCCAGGCACTATTCTAAAACCAAAGAGCCAAACCCATTGCCATCAGATCAATTCTGACTCATGGCAACCCCATGTGTTAATGGAGTAGAGCTGCTCCATGGGGATTTCATGTCTGTAATCCTTATGGAGCAGATTGCCAGGCATTTCTTCTGTAGTGCAACTGGATCGATTTGAACCACCAACCTTTCTGTTGGTAGCCCAGTACAAACCATCTGCACCACCCAGAGACAGGCACTCTTCTAGGTCCTGCCAATTATGAGCTTATTTAATCTGTACAACAACCCCATGAGGTGGCAACTATTATCTCCATCTCAGAAAAGGAAGGAGCCTTTTTTGGCACAGTGGTTAAGCACTCAGCTGCTAACTGAAAGGTCTGTGGTTCGAACCTACCAGCAGCTACACAGGAAAAAGATGTGTGGCAATCTGCTTCCATAAAGATTACAGCCTTGGAAACCCTATGGGGAAGTTCTATCCTGCCCCATAGGGCCACTGTGAGTCGGAAACAAAGAGGTTAAGTAATTTTGCCAGGGTCACATAGCTACTGTCCTTTCTGTCTCCATAAGCCCTTGTAGGGCAGTGGCCGGTGACGGACACTTGAACTCAGAAGAACTGGATGCAAACCCCAGATTGGATAGCAGTGAGACCCTGGGCAAATCCCCCAACCACTATGTTCCCTTGACCTGAAAGTTAGGAGCTTGGAGTAGTTTCTCTAAGCCTCAGTTTCCTCATCTGTAAAATGGCATTGGCAATAGCCCCTACCTCACCGTAGTCACTGTGAGTGTTGAAATGAGATGATGCAGATAAAATGCTTAGTGCGATACTCGGTACAGGAGTCCCTGGATGGCACGAACGGTTAAGCACTGAGCTATTAACCGAAAGGTGGGTGGTTCGAATCTACCCTGAGGTGCCTCAGAAGAAAGGCCTGATAATCTACTTCCAAACAATTACGACCTTTGAAAACCCTGCGGAATACAGTTCTACTCTGAAACGCAGGGGGGTCACCATGAGTTGGAACTGATTCAACAGCAGCTGGTTTGGGTTTTTTTTTTTTTAAATACTTGGCACATAATAAATATCTCATAAATGGCAACTACAAGGATCATCGTGGTGATGATTCTGGGTGCTCTGTAAGGCCAGTCTACCTTTAGGCCTCTGTGGTTCTAAGAAGGCTGGACAGTCCTGGTCAGGATCCCGGCACACAGACGTGCCTCGGCAGGCCCTAGGCCTGCCACGTGTAGTCGTGAAGGTTGGCAGGCCTGGCTGAGAGGTGAATAGGGGCTGAGATCGAAGCTTTGCTTACCTGTGTAGGTAGGACTGTACCTCGAGGAGGAAGGGGCCCTTCTAGTTTTCACAAAGGCAGCCTGGATGGGCTAGTGAGGGGCCGTCCTGGGTGCTGTAAACATGCCCTTCGTTGTGGGCCTGTGGTGTGGTGCAATCACCAGGAACACAGACTTTGGAGCCAAGCTTCCTGGGGTCAGGTCCCAGCCCTGCTATCAACTGGTTATATATCCTTGGGCAAGCTACCGAGCGTCTGAGCCTCAAGTGTCTGAGCCTCAGTCTGTCATTTTAAAACAGGGCTGCAAACTGCTGCCCTAAAGGGTAGTGGTGAGGAGCACACAAATGAGGCAATACATGTAAAGCGCTGACTCTGGGAGAACCAGGGGCTGTGGTGGCTCTTATGGAAGGGAGTGGGAGGCCTTGCTCTCTTTGCTCACTTTACACCCAGAACTGACCACCAGCTGGTGAAGTAGGCCTCTTCCCCAGGATTCCTGACCTAGCTGCAATCCAGCAACTAACGAACTAACACTTGACCCAGTATCCAGTCTGGGCCTAGCAGTCAGGCTTATTAAAACTTGTAACTCTCACCCTTTTTACCACCTTCCATCTTCTCATATGGAGTCCGTGGGTGGCACGCAGTTAAGTGCTTGAACCCACCCAGAGGCACCTCAGAAGAAAGGCCTGGTGATCTGCTTCCAAAAGGTCACAGGCATGAAAACCCCATGGAGCAGTTCCACTCTGCACACATGAGGTCACCATGACTCGGAATTGGCAACTGGTTTGGTTTTGGTTTTTCTTCTCACCCAGGAGAGGTGTCAGGGAAGTGTTTTGGGGAATGTGAAGTGGGGTGTGTGTGGGGGGTAGGAGAGACCATTAGTCAAGATAGTGTGAGTGATAAATGGGAAGAGAACATTCTTGGGGGGGTGGGAATTGTATAAGGAACTCCTGTTGCAGGACCCCTCTGAGGATGTGTGTGACCCAGGGCACTCAGAAGGATGTCCCCAACGAAAGGAGGGAGCTGGCAGCACTGGTGGAGGGTAGAGGAGAGGGCGGAGAGCTCTGCTCTCAAGTCAGCAGCCTGGCTCTGGGAACAGACCCCACCTGTTATTACCAGCTCTGTGTGACTTTGGATAAGTCACTGTATGTCTCTGGAATCCAGATTTTCAACCGAGAACTGGGAACAGAAGGGCCTGGTGCTGCCACGGGAGACAGCAGTGAGGTGCTCCCAGGGCTGTGATTGTCACAGCTTACGTGTGGGTTGCCTGCCATTCCTTCTGGATTTGAGGTGAGGTGGCCACTCTGTCCCCCTCTTTTAAGCTAAAGTCTCGAGGCCACCAGGTCACAGAGTACAGGGACCCTGGTCTGGTGGCCCTTCCAGTGCCCTCCAGTGACCGGAGCAAGTGGTGCGTTTGTCTGAGAGTCAGTGGTCTTTGGTAGTCACCTGGCATCCAGGCCAGAAACCTCTCTCTGATTTATGGATGTTGGGACATGTGGGGAGGTCCTCTCGACCTGAATATCTAGCAACTTGGTCTAATAAAAAAAGGGTCATGTAAATATATCCTGATATGCAAATGAGATCATTGCGATGAAAGACAACATGCAAATATTTGATCTACTTTGAGCCTCTAAGATTGGGCCACGGGGACTTAAAAGTGATGACAGGCATCCCTGGACCTGTGAGACTGAGCTAGTTGACATATTGTTTTGAGTCTGGCAGTCAGTGAATTGGGAGTATGCAAATTATGTTGTTGCTGTACTTCCGTGGGCCAGTAGAACAAGGCTTTGCAATAAACTGTGTGACCTCCTAGGACCTGTTGGCAGTGGCTAAGCAAATAACCTGACTGAGGCTTCTCCCGCACAGGAAGAGTTCGGGGTCTGCAGAACATCCCAGGCACTTCTTGGCCCCCACTTCTGTGCCAGCCCCCACTTCCTGGGGTCCTTCCCTTCCTGGGGACACTTTCCTGGCCTCCTTCTCTATGTTCCCCGACATAGTTTCTGTTTCTTGTCAGAAGGAAGAGGCCCAACAGAAGGGACTTGCTGATCCACACGCCCCTCCGCTCCATGGTGGCTGTGCTGTCAGGTAAGAGGATGTCAAGAGGACTGCCCCCAGGAAGCATTGGACCTGAGGCCTCTGGCCAGCAAGGCAGCCATTTTGTCTGGGCTGAAGAGTCCTTTGAAATGGTTATGGGGTCTCCATTGCTTACATGTCTAGTCTGTAACTTTGGACGTCACGACTCCTTGACCCTCACTGTGCCCTAAGGTACCTGAGGCTTCTTCTAGCCCCTGATGTAGGATGCTGTCTGGAATTGGTCAGCTAAGGGTTAATCATTGACTCCGGTGACCTAAAGTTATTCAGCCTTCCACTAGTCTCTGACCCACATCATCTCACTCCCTCTCAGCTCACTTCGCTGATCTTGGAGGCCCCTGCCTTCGGCCCAGTGTCTGAGACCCTCCTCAGCCACCCTCCCTGCCATCAGTACCTCACCCTTCCCCCAATCTTTCATGGTCCCTTACCCCTGGCCTCTTCTCCCCTATCTAGACTGGCGCCATGCCCCCCCCTGCAGAGGTGACGGACCCGTCCCATGCTCCCGCTGTCCTGCGCCAACTCAATGAGCAGCGGCTCCGTGGCCTCTTCTGTGACGTCACCCTCATAGCTGGAGACACCAAGTTCCCTGCTCACCGCAGCGTCCTGGCTGCTTCTAGTCCCTTCTTCAGAGAGGCCCTGCTTGCTTCGGCCCCACTGCCCCTCCCACCAGTTACTGGGGACTTGGCCCCCAACCCTGCCACCACTACAGCTGCCACCTCCTCCTCCTCATCTTCCTCCTCCTCTCCCCCTCCAGCCTCACCCCCTACTTCATCCCCACCCCGGGTCCTGGAGCTGCCAGGGGTCCCAGCAGCTGCCTTCTCTGATGTCCTCAACTTCATCTATAGTGCCAGGCTTGCACTACCTGGTGGGGGAGGGGACGGGGCAGCTGTTGCAGAGATTGGAGCTCTGGGAAGACGTCTGGGCATCTCCCGCCTGCAGGGCCTAGGGGAGGGAGGTGATGCCTGGGTACCTCCTGCCCCAACCCCTATGGCCACCTTGCAGCCTGAAGAGGACAGCTTCGGGCCTGGGGCTAGGCCCACTGGGGAGTGGGAGGGTGATGGGGCTGAGGGCCAGGCCCTTGACTCACAGTCCCCCCTGTCCCGGAGGCTCCTCCCCTGCCCCCGATGTGGGAAAAGTTTCATTCATCCCAAAAGGCTGCAGACCCATGAGGCTCAGTGCCGACGGGGGGCCAGCACTCGGGGGTCTACGGGGCTGGGAGCCGGGAGCTCTGGCCCCGGGGGTCCTGGCCCCGGGGGTCCTGCAGGAGTGGATGCCTCGGCCCTGCCCCCACCAGTGGGCTTCCGAGGTGGCCCTGAGCACGTGGTGAAGGTGGTGGGCGGACACGTGCTGTATGTGTGTGCGGCCTGTGAGCGCTCCTACGTGACCCTGTCCAGCCTGAAGAGGCACAGCAACGTGCACTCCTGGCGGAGGAAGTACCCCTGCCGCTACTGTGAGAAGGTGTTCGCCCTGGCTGAGTACCGCACCAAGCATGAGGTGTGGCACACTGGGGAGCGCAGGTGAGTGGCCTGGGGCCAGGGGTCGGGGGTGGGCAGGGCAGAGGGATCAGGGGCCAGAACTTGGGGACCACAGGACAAGGGAGGGAATAAGCTGAGCGTGGGGCCTAGAAAGTCATCCTGAGACTGGCCTGTTCACCCCCCACCTGCCTGCTCACCCACTGGCCCCAGCTGTCTTCTGCTCACCCACCTGCCTCCCTCCACCACTTCCTTCAGCCGATGATTATTAGCACCCTTACGCCCTGGCTGAGTGCTATGGAGAAGGCAGAGAAGGAAAGAGAAAGTTGCCCTCATAGGAAAGGACTATGGGAAGTGCAGGCATGTCCACCACTAGCTAAAATATCCAGAACAGTACTTTATATTTCTATAATGTATCCCTGTTCTTAAGACAGAGTCCCTGGGTGGTGCAAATTGTTAAGCAGTTGGATGCTAACCAACAGGTTGGCAATTTGAGTTTGAGGTACCTCAGAAGAAAGGCCTGGTGATCTACTTTCAAAAGATTGTCTTGAAAACCCTGGAGCACAGTTCTACTCTGACACACATGGGGTCGCCATGAGTCAGAATCAGCTCGACAGCAACTGTTTGGTTTTGGTTTGGTTCATAAAGCGTTTCCCCATTCTGTCATTTGTGCTTCAAAAGAAAGCGTTGTGAGTTAGGTAGTGTGTGTGATTCCCAGTTCAAAGATGGAACAGTTGAGGTCCAGAGTCTCACCGCTGGTGGGAAGCTGAGCTATGACTCTCAGTGCTCTTCCTGAGGCTGGCAGGGTGAGGCAGCGTGGAATGAGGGAAAATAAATGGCCAGGGGAATTAGAGGTGTGATGGACGGCAGTTGAGGACATGGGAAGTTGAAGTCCTGGTTTCAGGGCCCTGACTCAAGTGGCTCTGTTCCTGCCCTGTTCCCTGCTGTTCTGGCCCAGGTACCAATGCATCTTCTGTTGGGAGACCTTTGTCACTTATTACAACCTGAAGACCCACCAGCGAGCCTTCCATGGCATTAGCCCGGGCCTCCTAGCCAGTGAGAAGACACCCAACGGAGGGTACAAGCCCAAGCTCAATACCCTCAAGCTGTACCGTCTGCTCCCCATGCGGGCAGCCAAGCGGCCCTACAAGACCTACAGCCAGGGAGCCCCCGAGCCCTCCCTTTCTCCAGGCCTTGACACAGCAGCCCCTGCAGCAATCCCAGCCAGCCCACCACCTGGGCCCCCACCCGCCCCAGAGCCAGGGCCCCCACCCTCTGTTATCACCTTTGCCCACCCAGCCCCCTCTGTCATTGTCCATGGGGGCAGCAGCAGTGGTGGAGCAGCAAGTGGGCCAGCCAGCACAGGGGGGGCCCAGGCTGCCTCAGTCATCACTTACACAGCTCCCCCAAGGCCCCCCAAGAAACGTGAGTACCCACCTCCTCCCCCTGAGCCTGCACCCACACCAACCAGCCCAGCCGCAGCAGTCAGCCCAGCCACCGCAGCAGGGCCAGCAGCAGCCACAGAGGAGGCCAAGGGCCAGAATCCACGGGCCGGGAGGACTCTGACCTACACAGCCAAGCCAGCTGGCGGGATCGGCGGGGGCGGGGGTCCCACTGCAGGGCCTGGCCGGGGCCCCTCACAGCTCCAGGGTCCCCCTCCGCTGTGTCAGATCACTGTGCGCATCGGTGAGGAGGCCATCGTCAAGCGCCGTATCTCAGAAACCGACCTGCGTCCTGGGGAGCTGAGCGGAGAGGATGGGGAGGAGAGTGAAGAGGAGGATGAAGACGAGGAAGAGGATGAGGAGGAGGAGGATGAAGACGAGGAGGAGTCAAAGGCTGGTGGGGAGGACGAGCTCTGGAGGCCCTACTACTCATACAAGCCTAAGCGCAAAGCTGGAGCTGCTGGTGGCAGCAGCAGCAGTGGGGGCAATGGCATGCCCAGAGGCCGGCGGCCGCTGCGCTGGAGACAGAAGCTGGAACGGAGGAGCTGGGAGGAGACCCCAGCAGCTGAGGGCCCAGCAGGGCGTGCCCGCAGTGAGCGGAGGCACCGCTGTGGGGACTGTGCCCAGACATTCGCCACCCTGAGGAAGCTGCGAAAGCACCAGGAGGCCCACAGTGGCAGCTCCCACAGCTCCCGGGCAGGACGGAAGCCTTCCAGCCGCTTCACCTGCCCACACTGCGCCAAGGTGTGTAAGACGGCAGCTGCCCTGAGCCGCCACGTGCAGAGGCATGCTGCTGAGCGGCCTGGGGGCACCCCCACACCTGTCATTGCCTACTCCAAGGGCAGCACCTGCACCAGACCCGGGGATGTCAAGGAGGAGGCCCCTCAAGAGATGCAAGTCTCCTCATCCAGCGGGGAGGCAGGTGGCGGGAGTGCTGCTGCAGAGGAAGCTTCTGAGACCGCCTCCCTTCAGGACCCTGTCATCTCAGGGGGTGAGGAGCCCCCAGTGGTGGCAGGAGGGGGCAGCTATACCTACCCGCCTGTGCAGGAATTTCCACTGGCTCTGATTGGGAGTGGCCGGGAACCTGGCAGTGGCAGGGGAAAACCTGGGAGTGAGGTGCCCGTGGGGGCTGGGGAGGGGGACAGGATGGAGGGGATGGGGGCTGCCAAAGTCACCTTCTACCCTGAGCCCTACCCGCTTGTCTATGGCCCCCAGCTCCTGGCTGCCTACCCTTACAACTTCAGCAACCTGGCCGCTCTCCCAGTCGCTCTCAACATGGTCCTACCTGATGAGAAGGGTGGTGGGGCCCTTCCCTTCCTACCAGGGGTCTTTGGCTATGCAGTGAATCCCCAAGCAGCACCTCCTACTCCCCCACCCCCAGCTCCCCCAACTCTTCCTCCCCAAGTCCCCCCTAAGGGAGAAGGGGAGAGGGCAGGGATTGAGAGAGCCCAGAAGGGAGATGTGGGGTGAGCTCTGGGCCAGTTCCCCCCTTTCACCAGATGCTACCCTCCCTGAACCCCACCACTACTACTAGCGCCCTGGCCTCCCTGCCCCTTGGGAGCCCCTCCACACTCTTGTGCAGGGACTTGGGGGCCCCTGGAGCTCAGGGGTCAGGCTGCTTTGTGTGAGATTGTAGTTTCCCATCTCCTGGGAAGGGATCTTTGATGGTTCCCCTCTCAATTCTCCTCCAGGGAATGGCCTCCTTGAGGGGCAGGGGCAGCCCCTGTCCCTTCTCCAGCCCTAGGGGCAACTGAGCAATATACTTATATGAATCTCTAGTCACGGCCCCCATCAGCTCTGAATGTCTAACCCTGCGCCCCCTGATTTGTAAACGAAGGGGGAAATCATCTCTCTCACCCAATGATCCCACCTGGTTCTGAAGCTTTCTCTTCCCCTACGGCCCTTCCCCAGATGCTTCCCAGCACATTCCAGTCTTCTGTTTCTTCTTCCCACTCCCCACCCTCCCCAGGTGAGAGGGTGGTGACGCCCAAGACCTGGACCAGACCATTGTGATACCTGAACCCCACCCACTGGGGGGCATGGCTTTGGATTCCATTTTTCCCAGGATGGGTTTCTATGTCCCCGTTTTTTTCATGTTTAGATGCCATGCCTTCCTTGGCATCCATGCCTTTGGATCTTCCATACTCCTGGACTTTGGAGATAGGCTCTCCCAATCCAGGTCAAGGAGGTACTGTGGTTGCAGGGAGAGCTAGATCCCTCTGTTCCACAGCTGAGCTCCTTCCCATCCCAGGGCAGCACCAATCTTGGCCCTATCTTGACCCTCAAATCCAGTGAGCTCCAGATTCTTCCAAGGCAAAAGAGGTGAGTATATCCCACCTCTTTCTGCCTCTAGATACAGCCTCTTCTGGGCTAAACCAGATTTGGGGGCCAGGAGGAAGAAGCTCCATATGGAATGAGGAAGGGAATCTACTTGCTCCCTGTTTTTCCTGATGGTTTCTCCCAGACTAGACCAAATAGCCAGAAAAGTGATGGGGGTTGGATGGGTGGGTGAGCCCAAGATTTGCACATGACCTCCCATCCTTACCTTTACCCTCAGCTTCTCCCATGTCACTCCCCTCATCAGTCACTCCAGATGGTTTGTGGGGAGGTACCCTACTCCCCTGGTGGGCTTTGGGGTACCCCCACCAACTTTCCCTCCAGAATAGCACCTTACACCCAATCCTTAACTCAGTTCCCCACACCCAAAGATCCCAGCCTAGGGATGGGGTACAGGGACCCTAAATAGTCCCTAATCCCTAATTTGCACTAGTTAACTCTGGTCAGGGGTCCCTGTATTTCCTTCCAGTGGGGGAGATGAAGAAATGTTTGTTCCTAATTCTCTGAAAACTGGGCCTCCATCATCAGTGATTGGATGAACACTTCCACCCCACTCCAAAAAAAAAAAAAACAGCCCAAAAGGGGAGAGCCAGTTCAGTTTTGGGGAGCAAATTTGACAAATGGGAATTAGAGGAGTGCAGTTTAAAAAGGGAAAATGTTGTATCGTCAAAATGCAGCCTTTTTCCCAGCTACTGTTTTCTGGGGGCCAAGATGGCTGCCCTCTGAGCATCTGCTCAAAGGGCAAGATCAAGGCTTCTGGAGGGAGGTGAGTTTAGGGGAGGGACAGGAGCATCCTCCTGCCTCCTCTTGCCCTCACAGCATATAGGAAGGGGGAGAAGGCTTTCAACAGGCTCCCTGAATGTTAATCATGGAGGAGTGTCGCTCCTTCATTCCCCCTGCTGTCTCTTTGCACTTTTCTTGGTCTTGGCCACAGCCTGAGTGAAGAGTTTCCTACTGAATGTACCAAGTTCCAATTTTTAAGGGGGGAAAAAAGTTTCAAACAGGGGACAATGCAAAAAAAAAAAAAAAAAATCACTAAAAAAGTCCCACAAATCTTGTTCTGGCACTTTAGAAAAACTGCGAAAAAATACATAATAAAGAGTACATATATATATCTACACACAAATTTATCTATCTATCTATATATATATATACAGCGGAACCACAAGAGAGACTGAGGAGGGCCTGGAAGCAGGGGGCAAATGTGATGACAGTCCCCCTATATCCTTAGCCTGCACTCCTCTGAGGCAAAAAGGCACAGGAGACAGACGGGGTTGAGGATGAACTGGGGAATTTGAATTTCAGAATAGGTCAAAATTCCAAAACCATGGATATTTTGGGAGAACTGAGATTGTAGACATTATTATTATTTTTTTTTTAACTATGATTTAGGAAAATTGTTTCCAACATTTGGTGGTTCAGGGCAACAAATGAGGTTGTGGCAAGGTGGAGATTAAAATATATGTATTTGAGCTGGGGACCTGGGGTAGTGTGAATTTTAGATGTTGGAAATTTGGGATTTTGCAATTTTGTCTTTTGAAAGCTATCAAGTCTTGTTAGTTTGTACTCTCCCCATGTTCTCTGGGAAGACGGGTGATGGCGGAGTGGGAAGGCCACTGGTTCTGTGCCACAGCACGCAAGATTTAAATTCTACAGACTCTAGCTCTATACGTAGCGAGGACCCAGATATAGAGAAACTGACTGATATTTATCTCCGCGTTTGTGTGTGTGTCCAACTCTCTAGGCCAATAAACCAACAAGACAAATGAACTGTGCTCCGCAGCAGGGTGCCAGGTGCGATTATTTGCGTGGCTGGTGGGCCTGGTGAACAGGGACATGCTAGCCTTATCCCATGGGGATCCCTACAGCTTCAAGCAGTTGAGTAGATGTGAAGGTCTGTTGACCTTAGGTACATCACTACTATTACACAGCCACTAGGCTCAAAATTTCTTTGGTCCAACCTCCAAGCAGAGACATTAACTGAGTCCTGTTCACACAGCCTGTTGCACACAATTGCTGGGCCCAAGGTCTGTGTCCTGGAAGGACCATGCCTTAAACCAGGTCCAACCCTTTTTCCAAATTAAAAGGAAACTAGTGACTTCCCACTGACTTCAACTCTTTGTCTCCCCTTTCTTCCCTTGTCTCTTTTCAGTGTAATGGAGGAAGGGCAGGTAAAATGAGTGAAGCTGGTCAGGCAGGTGAGGGTTTTCAGGAATTCTGGCATAAATTCCTTTACCAGAGCCAGTAGCCACTAATTAGCTCGAGCAGCTCCTCCCAGTAGAGAACCTAGGACTAGTGTTATGAAAGTTTTTAATTTTTTTTCTTCAAGAGAATTCAGAAATCAAAATTTCCCTATGAAATAGCCCAGTTTCAAGGGGCAGCCAACAAACTCAAATTTAAGATGTTTACCATAGGCCAAGACAAACAAGTTTGTGACCTCTGAAATACACTGTATAGTGCTTCTCATATGATCCTCAAATAACCCTAAGGGGAAGATAGTATTATTAGCTTCATTTTACAGATAAGGAAACTGAGGCACAAAGCAGTTTCAGTGGCTCATCTAATGCTTGAGCACCAAAGCTGGAACTTGAATGGAATTCTTTAAAATGCTTTTTTTTCTCGTTACAAGCACATGCTTTCAGAAATAACATTTTCTAACAGTCATCACAAAAGAATTTAAGAAAGGTTTTAAAAAAAAAAAAAAAGACCACTAGTCCCAACATGCAAAGATAAGCAGTACTAAATTGGTGTATTTCCAGGAAATTTTTTTCCAATTCTTTCAACAAATGCTTGTTAAGGATCTACTATAGGTGAGGACCTATGCCAGGCGCTGGGGATAGTAAGGTAAACAAGACACAGTTCCTGCCATCATACAGGCTTATAGTCTGCTGCTTGTTCTGTGATCCATTTCATTGGGGACCTAGGTGTTGATATCCAAAGGAGCTTCTTCAAGAACCCAGAGTAATCCCAAAGTCCCCATCTGTCCCAGTCCCACTTTCGTTTCCTCCCCAGGGAGAGAAACGGTGAGAGGGCTGGATTCCCATAGGAGTTAGGAGGTTAAGAAGCAGAGAAGGGACAGGGCTTGAGAGTACTGCAGAACTCTCACTTCAGATGGCCGGGGACCTGGGTCTCTCCTGTCCTCAAGGAAAGGGCTCGGGAGGAGGCAAGTGGTACGTGGCATCCAAGAAGATGACTAGGGTCCCGACGCTGGTGAAGATGATGAAGGTCCACAAGAAGAGGCGGTCCACTACCATGGCCACAAACTGCCAGTCCTCCTTCAGCTGGGGATAGGCAGAGGAGACTCTCCTTGAGCCCGGGGCCGCGACCTCCAGCAAGGCCCGCCCCACATCCCAGTACCAAGCCAGAATCTTTCAACATCCCCCCTTCTCTCCCACCCAGCAAAGGGCGGGCTGCAGAGCAGGAGAGCAAAACCAAGGGTGAAGAGTAAAAAACCCATCGCAGTCTAGTCGGTTCCGACTCATAGCGACCCTATAGGACAGAGTAGAGCTGCCCCAGAGAGTTCCAAGGAGCGACTGGTGGACTCAAACTGCCGACCTCTCTGGTTAGCTTTTAACCACTGCGCCAGCAGGGATCTGCAAGCGAAGGACAGAGTACAGAACTAGTCCGGAAGCCGGGGGCGGTACCAAGGGAGGTAGATCTCCAATCAGAAAGTGAACCGAGGGGTAGGGGTGGAGCCTGAGCTTGGGGGTGGTGCCAAAGTCACAGAGGCCCTAATCCTGCCTTGCCCACCCACCCTCATTGGGCTTACCGCATCGTGGTCCTCCTGCTCTTGCAACTGTCGAGCGATGTAGCTGATGGAAGAAACGACCTCCCGTAGCTCGGCAGGCAGGCCTACAGCCCGGATTGGCCCGTCGATAAATCGCCGCAGGTCCGGGGCAGTCAGTTCAGGCTGGAACCTAGAGGAGGAGTGACTCTGGCCACGCCCTGGGCGCAAAGACACAACTCACGGCCGTGCTCTAAGCCCCGCCCCAACTCCTCCAGCACCGTGCCTGTTCTCAAAACCTGAGAGGGCCCTTCAAGCTCTCCCAGCCAGCGGCGACCTTCAACAAACCTCGCCTGCCTTCCGCAACTCTTCCCACGCCCCTGTGCTTTAGTTTCCACCTTCCCACAAAGTGGACCTCTGAAGGGATACTGCAACTCCCATGATGCTCAACCACAGCATCTTCCGGGACCATAGGCCTCCTGTTTCCGCACAGTCTTCTGGGAGCTGTAGTTCTTCCTCCTCCTTCTTTACGGGCGATGGGTAGCAGTCTTACCTGTTGAGTTTGGGGAAAAGAAAATCACTCGGCGGCTTCCGGATGAAATATTCATCTGTTCCCCGACCCCAGCCACCTCCTGGGGAATCTTTGAGGGCTAGAGAAGGAGGCTCTGGCATCTGGTCTCTCTCAGGTTTGGGCCTTTTCAGACCCAAGTACCGCGGGAGCTTGTGGATAAAGATCTGCAGATGGAATGGAAGAGGAGTATTAAAGGGGGCCCTTCAGGTCTTCAGACCAGAAGGGAAGGAGCCAACCACCCCTTCGCCACAGCCCCATTCCTGCGCATGCGTGAATCTGGTCCCACAGCCTACACAGGCAAGGAAATGCACTACACAGCCTACACAGGCAAGGAAATGCACTACACAGCCTTCAGAGCTCTTAAGTAGGTTGGAAGGCATCATCACTGGAAAGAGAGGTTCTGAGGGCTCCCATCCTGATAGTACCCAACCCTGAGAATGTCTCTCTTGGACTCAGAATGGATAATACTGATGAAGAAAGTATGGGAACTATGAAATTACAATGATGGAAGGGTAAAATTAATTTTGCCAAGTGATACCTGGACAAAAACCCAAATACTAGGATTGAGAGTTAACACAGGTTGGGGGTCGAGATCTCTTACCTGTCGAACCCAAAGGGGCATTTGGTGGGTGTAGGGTGAGCGGTGGTGCAGGTTGAGGACTACGACACTCAGGATGACAGAGAAGGTGACGAGGACCATGGTGAACATGAGATACTTGATAATGATGGGGACTGATAGGGAGGTCTCAGGCACTTTGTCTGCCAGCAGCAGCAGGAACACAGTAAGAGTCAGCAGGGCAAAGATCGAGAGCCCCATCTTCTCCCCTTGGGGGTTAGAAGGGAAGGAAGATTAGGCTTTGCCAAAAGGCAATTTCTATGGCATAATCAGTGACTGTGTTTCTAGCCCACTCAAGGATAGGCTTTTGGAAGGGTCATGTGTATACAAATGATTCCTGCAAGTCCAGAGTCTGGGATTTTCCCCTGAACTCTAAAATCATATACACCTGCCTACTTAACCTCTCTGATTGGATGTCCAGTAACTCATTTCTGTGGGGTCATAGCCACCCTGTAGCACAGAGTAGAACTGCCCCATAGGGTTGAAGCAGCTGATGGATTTGAACTGCCAACCTTTTGGTTAGCAGCTGTAGCTCTTAACCACTGCACCACCAGGGCTCTAATGGATGTCCAACAGTCACCTCAAATTTAACATATCCCCTGCTTCCAAAGCTGCTCCTTTTATAGTCTTCCCCTTCTTAAAAATGACAACTCTATCTTTCCTGTGGCTCAGGCCAAAACCCTTGGAGTCATCCTCAATTCTCATCTCTCTCATCCCATGTGCAATCTATAACAAACTCTACTGACCCTGCCTTCACAGTATATCCTGAAAACTAATGACTTATCACCTCCACCACTACCACCCTGGTCCATACCACCATTACTTCAGGTCGGGATTATTATAACGGCCTCCTAACTGTTCTTGCCTCATCCTTTGCTCCCCTGCAGACTGTTCTCAACTGAACAGCCAGGATGATCTTGTTAAAATGTAAGTCAGATTATATCACTCCTTTTCTCAAAACCCTCCAGTGGCTCCTCCTCTCCTGCATAGAAGCCAAAATCCTGACTATGATCTACAGGGCCTTCCCATTATCTCTCTGGCTTCATCTCCTACTGTTTTCCCCTTGCTTACTTCATTCAGTACATTGGCCTCTGTGCTGTTCCTTGAACATGCCAGGCACACTCCCACATCAAGGCCTTTACACTTACTGTTTACTCTGCCTAGAACATTCTTCTCCCAGATATCTGCCTGGCTCACTATCTTGCTTCCTTCCAGCCTTTGTTCAAATGTTCCCTTTTCAGTGCGGCGTTCACTGGCCATTCTATTCTATTTACTTATTTACTTTGCCAATTCAACTTTTTACAGGTATACAACATATTGACAACAATTATAATAATAGGCTGTGCGATACCCTTTAATAAATGCAATTTTCCCATCACTATTAACTCCCCTTTCCCCCTCCCACCCCTGGTAACCACTAATAAACTTTGTTCTCCATACATTTGCCTTTTCTTGTCTTTTTATATAAGTGAGGTCATATAGTATTTGTCCTTTTGTGATTGGCTTATTTGGTTCAGCATAATGTCTTCAACCTCTGTCCATACTGTAGTCTCAAGACTTCATTTCTCCTACTGGCTGAATAGTGTCCCATTGTATGTATGTACCACATTTTGTTTATCCATTCATCTGTTGAGGGGTATTTAGGTTGTTTCCGCCTTTTGGCTATTGTGAATGGTGCTACAGTGAACATTGGTGTACACATCTCTGAGTCTTTGCTTTCAAGTCTTTTGGGTATTATACCTAGGAGTGGAGTTGCTGGGTCATATGGTAGTTCTGTTTTTAGTTTTTGGAGGAACTACTACACTGTTTTCCGTAAGATGTACCGTTTTGCATCGCACCAACAATGGATAAGGGCTCCAGTTTCTGCACATCCTTGCCAATATATCATTTTCTGTTTTTTTTTAAATCTTAGCCACCCTAACAACAAAAAAAAACCAAACCTGTTGCCATTGAGTTGATCCCAACTTACAGTTGACCCTATAGGACAGAGTAGAACTGCCCCATAGGGTTTCCAAGGAGCAGCTGGTAGATTCTAACTGCTGAGCCTTTGGTTAGCAGCAGAGCTCTTAGCCACCGCACCACAGGGGCTCCTTAGCCATCCTAATGGAAGTGAAATGGTATCATTGTGGTTTTGATTTGCATCTCTCTGACACTGAGCATCTTTTCATATATTTGATGGCCATTTACTGTCCTCTTTGGTAAAATGTCTGTTCAAGTCCTTTGCCCATTTTATGACTGGGTTGTCTTTTTGTTATTAAGTTGTGGAAGTTTTATATACATTTTGGTTATTAGGTTCCTGTTGGATACGTGGTCTCTGAACATATTCTCCCAGTCAGTAACTTGTCTTTTCACTTTTTTGGTAAAGTCTTTTGATGAACAAAAGTTTTTAATTTTTATGAGGTCCCATTTATTTGTTTTTTGTTGTTTGTGCTTTTTTTTATTATGTTAGATAATCCATCGTTGAAAGCTAGGCCTGACAGCGTTACCCCTGCTTGTTCTTCTAAGAATTTTATGGTTTTAGTTTGTACTTTTAGGTCCTTAATCTATTTTAAATTTGTTTCTGTATATGGTGTGAGGTATGGATCCTGTTTCTTTTTTCTGCATGTGGAAATCCAACTTTTCCAGCACTACTTATTGAAGAGACTCTCCTTTTGGCTATCCTATTTTTAAAATTCAACCCCTACCCCAATTCTTATCCTCTTCCACACTCTTTCTTACTTTATTTTCCTCCTTAGCACTTGTCCTTTTCTAATATACTACAGTGAAACCTGTGAGAGCCGGAACTAGACAGGACTGCCTTGTTTATCCAGACCTCGCAAGTTTTCTGCCTTTAACAGGGTGCAGCCTTATCACTTTTCTATCGCTGTCTATTAGCAGAAGATATTTCAGTTTTCCTTCTCTGGCAGGTATTCACCTTACACAGATTCTGGCTTTTGCAGGTTTTATTGTATCTAGTAGACTGATTTATTTTGTTTATTGATTTATTTTGTTACTAACTGATTGTTATTAACTGATTTATTTTGTTTACTGCCTTCCCACTGAAATATAAACTTCACTAAGACAGAGATTTTTGTCTTTTTTCTTCACTGATGTTTTCCTAGTACCTACCACATAATAGACACTCAACATTAATAAATGGACCAACCCCTATAGCTTTTTCAGGAACTACATAGCAATTTGAAAGGTCTAAAAATGAAGCAAAGTATTCAAGGACAGGCCAGGTGGCTGGTTATTCATGTGGCATGCAACAGGCACTGCATACTTCAGGGAGGGGATGGAAATGAATGACTTTCATGATATGTTCCACTTCAGTCCTATAATTTTGGGTTCCAAGATTTACCCTGCTCCAGGGGGAAGTAGGAGGTTACATTTGGAAGTGAGTTTTAGAGTGCACCACTCTCTTTTCCTAAACAAAGAGAGGACTTGATGCCAGAGAGGTGGAAACCATATTTTGAATACTACAGTCAAAGATACCAGGTCCCTGAAACAGACTGGCACTGACCTGAGTTGAAATACGAACCTGCCAGCACTGCCCCTCTCTAACAATATAATGTCAGGCAAGTGACTTAAGCTCTCTCAGCCTCTTTATCCTCCTCTGTAAAATGGGAACAGTGATACAGGACACAGTACTTACCTCTCAGGGTTGTTGTAAAGATTAGAACTGAGTTAATATATGTAACACGCTAATTGTATAACCTCATAGAAAGTGCTCAAAAATAGTAAAAATAATACCAACACTTTATGTTGTGTACTGAGTACCAGACAGTTAATCCTCACCATAATTCTATGCAGTAATTGTCCCTGTTTCCAGATCAGGACACTAAGAAACACAGAAACTTCCCTGTTACTACATTATGCTGCCTCATAGAAAAACATTGGCTATTATCTCCTGGGGAGGTTAAGTGGTGTCAGAAAAGTGCGGGAGGAGGATACTAGGAATGGAGAAAAGGACAGGGATTGTTGTTTAAGCTTGGGAGTTTGTTGGTCAGAGGAGAGGAGATTCCATGGATGAGAGCCTAGGGCTCTGAAAGAAAGTTCAAATGTCCCCTGCAGGAATGGAGAAAAGAGGGGAGGCAGAGCCTGTGGTTGGGCCTACTTGGTAGAAGGGAAAACCTGGGTTCAGTTGGGGGTCTCTCTGGCTGAAGGGAAAACCTGGGTGGGATGCCGGGATGGCCTAGATTGGCAAGAAAACCCTGCCTGGATTAGAAATGAAAGAGCTGAGCTATTGGTGGGAAGGAGGGCTGGGTCCCTGTGGTGTGGTGAATTACTTAATATGGCCCTTCTAGCCATAGTCTTTGTAACTCCCACCAAATGATTGGGTAAGGACTATGCAAATGAGGTGCCTGTGGCCCACCAATAATGTAAATAAGGTATATAGCACCCTTGTGAGGATGGCACAATGAAAATAAAGTATATGGAACCCTAACAAGGGGATTGGTCAGTTTTGCCATCGTGCTATGCTTAAAAGTGCAGTCAGTCCAGGTGGGAGGGGGGGCACTACTGCCACCAAGAAAGAACAGCTAGGTGTGGAGCATGTCCAGTGGACCTTGGATTGCTGGGCTGAGAGGTTCTAGACCCAGGAGAGAGAGAGAGAGAGAGAGAGAGCTGTAGCACTGGAGATAGTGAGAAACAGCAAGAAGCAGCGGCAGATGGTGGCAGCAGAGGCAGCCGAACCAGGAGACTGGCAGGAGAAAGGGCGGTGGGCTTCCTGGCTCACAAAGCAAGAGCAAGGCAGTTATACTGGGTGTGCCGATCCACTGAGCAAGATAGCTGAGCGCCTTTCAGCCCAGGCTTAATGGCGGAGTGGGGTGCCTCAGGGCACTTGCCAGCAGAGCTAAAAGAGCTTTATAACACTTGCCTGAGCAGGGCAGAGGCCAAGGGGCCAGAGAGAGGTACGCCTGCAGGCACGGCTGAGAAGAAGCTGTCCCGATGGAAGAACTGTATCGTGAGTGCTCCCGAGCCTGAACTGTAACCTATTTCTTCCTTAATAAACCTCATAATAGAGAGTATTGTCTATGAGTTCTGTGTGACCATTGCAATAAATTATAGAGCCTAGCAGAGAAGCAGAGAGTGCTGTGGGAGAGCTGACTGGTGGCAGAATTGGTTAAAAGGTTGGAGTGTGGAGACATGTCTGCCCTCCACCGGATAGGAATCAGACTTGGGCTGTTGATCTTGATTCTCCTTCCCTCTTAGAGGAAGTCTGATGCCCCCACCACAGCATTTTTACAGTCCCTTTCCCCCTTACCTGCATCTGGAGGCAGATAGAAGACAAAGATGGCTAAGAGTGTGATGAGGATGCATGGGGCAATGACATTGACCAGGTAGAAGAGAGGCTTCCGGCGAATGATGAGATAAAAGGTGACTTCTTGATGCTGTCCTTCTCCCTGTCCCCTAGGATCCCCTGGAGGCTGGATAAGCCGAGAGGGTTTATGGATAATCTCCCATTGGCCGTTCTCTGGGGGAGGAGAGCAGAAGAATGGGACACCAGTGTGGGAGCTGTCCTGGTTGGTGCTAGGTTTGGCTTGCTGTACCATGTCCTACTCCTGAAAGGGCTGTTGTGATAAGGGGCTAGCTGTGGACACTGGGTTCGGCAGTCTCCTCCATATATGTGAAATATAGATAGTCATACTCATCTTGCTGACCACCCAGGGTTGTACTGGGCATTGCTGATGTGGTATATTTATCGGCCTGTTAGAAAATGGAAATTATAAAGCCCAGGGATATGGGGCCATGCCCGCTCACCAATGAAGGTGCCTTCGTGAATGTGGATTTCCTGCTGTGCTTGTCCATCAGGGCCCAGACCTGTCCACAGGCTGACCTCCGAGCTATCATAGCTGTAGGAACTGAACACCATGGTGCAGTTTTGCCAGTCAAAGGGGAAGTAAGTGACCTGGACAGAAAGGGGATTCATTAGAGCTGCAAGAGAACTGGTAGGGATTGAGGGAGTTCAGGAGGTCAACAGGAAGGTCACAGAACAGATGGGGGCCAGAGGATATGGGGTGCTGGGGAGACAGGGATCACCAAAGGAGATCACAGGGAAGTGAGGTTACAGGAGAATTGGCAGGTTATCACGTGAGGGCAAAAGAGAGATGAGGGCCATGAGAGATAAGGGATGAGGGATGGGAGGCTCTGGGGAGTCTAGGTCTCAGAGGAGAAGGAGGGTTTCTAAGAGCGCCTGGAGCTTCCCAGCCGGGGCCTGGAGACCTGGATGCTGCAGCTGCTGCGATAGAGGCCCGGAGGCTGCCAGCGCACGGAGCCGTCGGAGGACACCACGACGTTAATGTCCAGAGCGACCTCAAAGTTTCCGTCATTGCTGCAGGGAAGGGATCTCTCGTCTGAAATCAAGGCCCTGCCCTGGTAGTCCCCTCTTCCTGCGGCCCGCCCACCTCCTGGGCTCTGGGAAGATCCTTACTTGTTCATGAGCACCACGTCCGGTAACCACACGGATTCAGCCGTGATGCGCAGCGAGTTGATGCCCTCGTGCTCCGCGGGGTCCCAGCTCAGCCTGTAGTCAGTCCACTCCTAGGGAAGCAGAGGCTGAGGGACTGTCTAGGGCTGGAGGTCGGGAGGGGACTTGGGATGCCCCCAGGAAAGCCCGAGAAGAGAGTGCAGCACCGGGCAGGGCAGGGGCTGTGGATCTGGAGGCCGGGGTTCTGGCTCGGGCTCCGCCTTCACTCGCTGGAACCCCTATCCGTTAATTTCCCCTTCACCCGCATCAGACCCAAAATATTTTAGTCTGTAAAAATCAGGATGCTGCATTAGTTAGCCTCTAAAACAGTGTTTTTCAAACTGCAGTTCGCGACCCTTTAGTAGATTGAGAACCAAATTAGTGGCCCAAAACCAGTGCTTAAAATTTTTAGAATTAAAAATGCTTGGAGTGCAACTCCCGTAGTACAGCTGGGCAATGTTTCCTGAAGCTTCTATTTCAGTTATAAATGAGTTTTCTGAGATGGTGATATTAAAGTATTCCTGGGCTGGACATTCGAGGAAATTGTAAAGGCAGCGGGATGCCCTTCACCACCCTGCGGGGTCTCCGTACCAGGTCTAAGTACACCTTCGCGCTCATCTCCTCATCTTTCTCGTTCTAAAAGGGAAAAATTTAAAGGACAGAGGTGAGTGGCGGGGAGAGAAATGAGGAGGCTCGGCGGGTCACGCTCTCCGCTGGAAACCCGGCGCGCCCCTTTTTCTAAGTTTCAGTCTCTTGAACCCAAGTCCCGCCTCTGTCTCGGAAAAACCCGTTCCTGCCGGGGACACTCCCAGCCTGTCCATCTACAGTCTTACCTCCACCCATCCCTCCGCCTGGCTCTGTCTCAGGCCTGGCCCGCACTGGTAATTCCTCCAGCCCTGAATCACCTCCGGCTGTTTTATGTTGACCCGACCAGGCACCAAGCTCCGCCCCAGCCTTGTCGAGGCCTCATCTGGCCCCGCCTCAAGGCTCGCCCCCAGCCTGTCTTGCGGTCCCAGCTTCACCTCAAGGCCCGCCCACCATGCTATCCGGTTCCATCCCTAGCCCGGTCAGCAGCCACGCCCGCAGCTCGTCCATTGGTCCGATTTCGACTCAATCTGCGCTAACGGCTCGTCCATCTCCCGGCCAGGCCTCTCCCCCAGCCTGTCCATCTGTCCTGCCCAGCCCAAAGCCACGCCCCTCAGCCTGTCGGTGGGCCCGACCGCAACCCCCGGCGCGCGACCTCACCAGACTTATAAGTTGCGCCAGGGTGAGACCAATGCTGACCCGGACGCGGTCTCCCACCTCCCGTGCCGGGCGCACCGTACTGTCATAGCCCGAGAAAAGTTTGTCGCGGAGCCGGCCCTCCGCCTCCAAGCCATGTGCGCCTGGGGAAGGAGAGGATTAAGTGAAGCCGTGGGGTCCAGCCACTTCCCCTGCCCCTGTCACTGACCCTTCCCAGCCCAGGCTTACCCGAAGAAAGCGGCGTCTCCAGAGCCCCCAGCAGCAGCAGCAGCAGCAGCAACAGCAGCGCCCTCGGGGTCATAGCCCGGCCGGGTGGCCCAGGGAGTTCGTTCGGTGAGCAGCCGGGACCGCCAGCACAGGGGAAGTGACGAGGCTCCCAGGAATGTGCACCTGTTGTTGGGGGGCAGCAGCCAGCCCACCCGCCCCGCCCCCGGGGGTTGGTCCCGCCCCGAGCAACTGCTGGTGCCCGCCACCCACAGATAACAGACAAAAGTTCGTTGTATAATCCTCTTTATTTGAGAAAGCGTGGAGTGGAAACTTGGTCCCCTGGGAGCGAAGCCAGGAGACGGGCGGAGCCTGAGCAGGGTTTGTGTGGGTGAGGGGGACATCTACCCCTCTAGCAACAAGCCAGAAGTAGAAAGAGCCTGAGGAAAAGTGTGACCTGCCTTTGCGTCCTAGCCCCTCCCTCCAGGCTTCTCAGTCTATCCTGCGGAGGTCTGAGGCATCCTTCAGGTAGTCTCCCTCCTAGCTCACTAGTGGGTACCCGGACTTTTCCAGGCCTGCCCCTAGCTCTCCATGGTTTCCAGAAATATCTGGTCAGGCCCTTTTTGGGTACCTAAAACCCAGCTGAGGTTATAAGCTGTAAGATAAAGCAAGGTCTATTCAGTTAGAAGCTATGGGGGTGAATGAGATCTAGGATCCAAGAGGCCCTTACCTTCCTTGGTCTGACCTGTAGGGGAGAAGAGTGGGACTTATTGCTGAATTGGGGTCTCCTCACTGGGGGTCAAGGCTGTGTCCCACTTGTCCTTTTTATTCCAGACCCATTACTATAAAGACCTCAGCTTTACAGGGGACCTGAAAGGAATTCCAGTGGAGGTAGCTAAGTGTTCGTGTCCCCCTAGAACCCAGGCACAGGTTCCACTATGCCATGGTTTTGGCCACTTCCCCATCCCAGCTTTCCTATTAGATTAGGGGTCCTTCCAAAACTACTCTGCCTTTTCCCAGACTCTGTTCCCCTGGCAATACGCCAGCCGGGTTCCAGGAGCTAGAAACTGCACTTAAAAATAAAGTTAGCATTCTGTATGGAAGAATAAACTTTTTTTTTTTAATTATCTAGGAAAAATAAGAAGTGGTACTTAAGTCATCCAGAACTCAGTTCTTTATGAATCATAGCTGGGTCCTTTCCAGAGGCCAGCCTTAATGGACATCACTAGGGAAGGTGGGAGGGTGGATTTAGAACTTACTGTAGAGCAACAATGTGGCTATACAGGCCCCAGTTCCATCCTGGGGGGGAGGGCTGAGAGTTGGGGTCTATATCCTAGAGCTGAGATTCAGGAGAAAGTATGGCTTCACATAGGTCTAGAACACCATGCTCTAGAACTGGGTGGGATAAGGAAGTTAAGCCTGTGGTGATCTGAGACTGGTCCCAGTTCTGGCAGAGGCCATGGCTGGGCAGAGCTCAGATATGGCCTCCATCTCCTTGGAAACCAGGGGTCTGTCTGGGTCAAGAACAGAAATCTGGTGGACTCAGAACAGTCTGGCAGCGTGCCGGGGTTCCAACACAGAGCCCTAATGCAGAAATGGCCCTGGCTGAGGTGCCCCGTGTTCCAGAACCTGTCCAGACCAAGAGAGAAGGCAGAGTGAGGAAAGAGGGAAACTAATGGACCGATGGACCTACACATCTATGGCTCAGAGGCAATGAAAAAGAGCATGGGGCTCCAGGAACTGGCAGGGTCTGGAGTGGGAAGTGTTTATGCCCTGGCTCTGTCTGTTTTGGAAACCACAGTGCCAACCCAGGAAAATGTTTTGAGGGTCTGTGACTATGAAAGGAAAAAAAGAGTGATCAGCCAGGACCATTTTCAGACACCCTCTGTACCTCCCTCCTAGACTCAAGGATCCAAAGGTCTCAGAAGCTCCAGAAGTCACAGCCAGTTCCTAGGCTCCTCTGGGGAAGAGCACCTGGTGGAACCTGGCTGCTCAGGGCATAGGTGTAGCAGGCAGGGGTGAGAGCAGGGCCAGAAGCAGGGCTGGGAGACAGGCTAGGGTGGTGGCTGGCTCAGTGGGAGTGCAGGGAGCCTCCAGCTCAGGGACTACATTTCAGGGGGCAGGGGGACTGGAAGGAGAGGTCTCAGGGACACTGTGGAGAGAAGGCTCCCGGTACATGGCCACTGTGAAGAGGAGAGAAAGGAGCAGGAAGAAGAGAGTTAGGCATAGAGGAATCCAGGCAGAGTCAGAGCTCTGAAAGGGCTCCCTTCCCCTACACTCACCCTCTGGACCCCCAACCCACAGGAAGAGGGCCCCCAGACCCACAAAGAGCAAAGCCTTTCTGGCTTGACCTGTCATAATAGTGGTCCTCCTGACACATGTAGCTCAAGCTGTGTGTCAGTGAATGTCCCTGTCAAGGTCAATACCCTCCCATATGTGGCCCACCTTTTCTTGAGGCCATACCCACCCTCCAGGAGCTTGGGTACAAAGTGGGCAGCTGCCTTGGTCTTCTTGACTCGGTTCCCCTTCATGACCCGGCCCTCCTTGTCTAGGCCTAGGTACCAGGCCCGGCCAGAATGGCACTGGCGGTAGAGAGCAGAGGCGTACAGAACATAGTAATTCTCAAAGACGCACTCCTTAAAGCGACACTCAGCTGTGAAATGTGGCTGAGGAGACAAAGACCCAGACAGGCACAGACAAACAGACACATCACTGAGCAGAAAGGAACCCTGGGAAGGAATAAGCTGGGTGTCATCTATGCATGTCCCTGGGGGCCTAACTTCTGAGCCCATGCAGGAACTAATCAAAGGGAGGACAAGGAAGGGCCAAGAGCTAAGAGCTAGACTTTCAAGGGCCTGGAATAAGAAAGTCCCTTCTCTCCATTCTACCCTGACCCCTCACCATCCCTTATTCTGAATGACTCTGGGGAAGTGAGTAATGTTGAAGTCTGGAAGGGATAGAATAAGAACTAGGGACCTTAGAAGGCTGAAGGACTTGGATTCTCAAAGAATCTGGAGGGTGTTTGGAGGACTGCATAAGAAGTAGGATTGGTGGGACCCTAGAGGAGGTGCTCTCAGGTGGCCAGTGATGAGAGGCCATCAGTAAAAGCTGGGGGAAAAGGGAGTCCTGGGCTGCAGAATGTCTGTATTTGAAGAAGGTTGTATGCTGCGGGAGTCCCCAGTACTCCAGCCCACTCAGCCTTAATGTCTCACCGAGCTGTAGAGCAGCCCCTCGGCGTTCATGGCCATGTAGTGGCCCAGCTTGGTACTCTGGATGGTGACCACACGGAGACCCACAGGGATCAGGTTGAAGTGGGCTAGGGGTGGAGAGAGCAGACATCAGCACCTCAGGCTTCTAACCCCCACCTGAGCCCCCCACCCCACCCCAGCTCCACTTCTTCCCTTGGGAGTCAAGGCGACAGACTGAAAGCAACTGAACCTGAAGAGGGAATAAGATTGTCATCTCCCTCCCCCACTCCCCCCACCCCTCCCTGCAGCTGGCTCCCCCTCTCACTGAAGGAGCTGGTGTCCTCTGGGGTGCCCTGGATGCTCCCATCGGGATTCGCCTGGAGGTAGAAACCCTGGCGGCAGAACAGTTTGGTAACGATGCCTTTGAGCTGAGGCTCTGGGGAGAGAGACATTCAGCTTTGAAAATGACATCTTTGTTCCCAGATGCATTCCTACGCTTGGCGGGATGGTAGGGAAAAAAGGGAATGGAGGAAAGAAACGGGGGTCCCAGGGCCCCAACTCCCTTAGCCTCCAAGCAAGCACTCTCCAACCTCTCTGACTCCAGAGGAAGCTGGGGTGTGGGTCCTTTCTGCTTCCTCTAACCAAGAGCTTCCAGATTAATTTATTGAAATTTATTTAAATGCTTAATTCCTACTCTACAGCCCAACCAAAACGGGGGAGGGGAGAGAGAGGGGGAAGAAACAGACCAAAAGGCAGAGGAGGGAGGGAGAAGGGCAGGACTGCTGAAGGAATGGTGTGTTTGCGAACGTGGGGGGGCGGTAGGGTGACCACAGGGTAGGGGCTCCCCTTCAGGAGTGGTGGTGGGGTTGGGCCTGACGCTGACTCAGCACCTGCTGCTGGGCTGCTGCTCGCTTGGATCCGGCTTCAGCTTGGCCCAGAGCCGGCCTGTCTGACACTGACCCATCTGTCCGTCTGTCTGTCTGTCCGTCTGCTGGCACGCGGGGCCCAGCCCTCCCTGAGGCTCAGCCTCTCCCCTTCAGTCAGGTAACCCGCCTGGGGTGGGAGACATTCGGTAACTTACCCAGGAAATGGGGGAAGGGGGGCCAAGGAGGTGGAGAGGCAGACGGAGTCACGTGGGGGCTGTGTCCCACTCAGAGGGTGGGCTGCGGACCGTACCACTGCGGAAGGCCGGTGGCGGCAGAAGGAGCGCTCAAGGGAACTGCCCCCAGGGGAGCTGGGAGCGGGCGTGAGCAGGGCTGGAGGGACTCCCTGCCTGTCGTACCTGGACGGGGATCACACGCTAACCCTTACAACTCTCCACCCCCCATCGCTTGCTCTCCGCCCACTCCCCTGCCCCCCTTGTAGGTGGTACCACCCCCAGTCTCAGTGCCCATCTCCAGCCCTGCAACTGTGTCTGAGTTCCTCCGGGCAGGGTCCCTTGAGCCTATGGGACCCGGTTTCGGAGTCGCGCGGGGAGGAAATCGGGGGTAATTGGGAGTACCCAGCTCCCTTCTTGAAGCGCAGGTCACGCGAGGAGGGCGCACAGGGGGGCGGGCTGGAGAGGTAGCTGCAAGGATACCCGGGGGAGAGCTGGGGAGATTGGCCCTGAGCCAGGCAAGCGCGGCCAGGAGGAACCAAGCCAAAGAGTGGAGGAGCGGGAGAACCGGGGCGGGGGTGGGGCGGCTGAGCAGCAGAAACCCTCGGGGTGATCCAGGCGTCCGGAACCCCCAGCCCACTCGGCTCGGGATTGAAAGAATCGCGAGAACCCGCACGTAGGCGGAGGATGCTGGGGGTGGGGACTCCAGTATTTGGTGGAGGGGGTGAACAGAAGCTGCGAGGCTTCGGGGCGCCAGACTTAACCCATCAAGCTTTCCCCTTGCCCTCGAAAGCAAGGAGACTCGGAATTACGGGAAAAAGGGAAAGGAAACTGGGGTACGATTAGACAGGCTGGGACTTTGTTGTCCTGGCCCACCCCCTTCCACTTCCGGGGAGCCCCCTCTGCCGGGCACCACTCTTCAGAGCCCCTGACTTCAACCTCCCAGGCAGAGACACCCCGGCCGGAGACCTCGCCCAGCCGCACTCACCCAGGCCGCGGTCTGGCCGCACCGAGCGCCCCCCGCACAGTCGCACCTTGGACAGCAGGATGAGGAGCTGCTTCTGGCAAAGGGACTTGGTGCCGCGGGGACACACGCGCCGCTGCGCCGACACCGGCCGGCTGCTCCCGGGCTCGCGGACCTCCCGCTTCTGACGGATCAGGCTACTGGCCAGCGCCGCCATGGCACCCCGGGAGGAGACACCCCCAAACCGGCAGGCGCCCAGAGCGCGCTGGGCTCCCCCAGAGAAACCCGCTCACCAGGGCATACTCTTACCACTCCTGCCCCAACTCACTGCTCAACCCACAGGACCCGAGGCTAGGCCCCAGATCCCCCCACAGCCGCCAGCTCCGACCCTTGGGCCCTGTGCTGGCTTCACCGGACCCAGCAGCCTATCGGCCCCTCAGTTACCCCACCCTCGAATTTTGCCTCCTACTAAAAACTCCCCCTTCCCTGTTCTCCAGTGTCCCTGTCGCCTGTTTCAAAGCCAAGACCCTCAAAATTTCCAAGATGTGGTTCCAATATCCCCAGGAACCCTATTTTGGGGCCCTGCACCCCTACCAAATCCACACTTGTAATCTAAAGGGTGGAGACCCTTTGATTTGAGGATATTAGCTCATACCACTTCTACTGGGGAGCTGCCAATGTCAGGGAGGAACTCCACCTTGGTGCTCTTTCCTTTGCTGCCCCCTAAATGGAGAGGATCCCCCACTTTTTTCACTGAAATCCGCAAAATCTATGTCTTAGAATTTCCAGGGGTTCCCGGGCCCTCTCACTGGATAATACCTTTTTTCACCAAGTCACCTCCATTTCTAGTGGCCCAAGGTTCCAGCTGCTGAGCCCCTTTTCTCACCTTGTCACCCTCCACTCCTTTTGAAGTCACCTCCAAATCCACCTTTCCTAGCCCATACACCAGTGGTTGTCTGGGGGGCCCACTGTCACTTCAAAATAAGGAGCGTCAGTGATTTCTTTTTTCCTTGTTGCCCCTTAAGTTTCCTTGGAGACAGCTGGTGCTGTTTCGATCCCACGCCCTCCAATCCAACCAGCCCCCCGAGTGGAATGCTCCCACGTTGCCGCTGGTCCCCAAATGTGAACAGGCGACCTACTAGTCGGAGCGCATCAGTCTGAGCTTCCTGTGACCGGGCTTTCTCATCCTCCCAGGGACTGTCTATCGCAATCCCTTCTTCCTTCCCCGACGCCCCTCAACCTGCCCTGTCCTGTTGATCCGGCGATGGGTGGCTTTGGCTCCGGCTCCAGGCTCCTCCCTCCCGGTCCCTCGCGAGCAGAGCTTCCCCCCGTGCCCGTATTGATGCCCTGGACCCCCAGGAAGAAGTGGGGGTGTCTGCAGAGCGCCCCAGTCCGGCGAAGTCGGAGCACTGGGCCAGGCAGCTGGACGAGGCGGAGCAGCGGCAGCGGCAGCGGCTGTGGGCAGCTGAGGCGGTGGCGGCGACAGCAGCTCCCCCTCCTCGGAGAGCCAGCCCGGGGGCGGGGCAGGGGGCGGAGACGCGGGGAAAGAAGGGGGAATAACTCAGCTGGAGGAACCCCCGGGTTCCTTGGAGGCGGGGAGTGGGGACGGAACCGAGGCTGGGCTGTACGTCTCGGGGTTCAGAGGAAGAGGGACAGGGAGGCAACTCCACTGATCAGAGCTCTGGATGAGGGGAGAGATTGGTTTAAGCTAGATGGAATGACTGAAGCTCTGAGAATGGAGAGGGGGACCCTACTGCATGGGATGGGAGTGAGGACAGAACTGGATAAAGAAAAGGGGAAAGAACTGGTGAGATTGACCCTGGGGTGAAATCGGGCCTCCTTAATATCCCTGATTTTATGTGAGCCAAATTGGTTAGTTCCGGGTCTGCATACCTCTCTCCTTTCCGCGTTTTGTCAGCAAATACAGCCTCCCTCTCTATTGACTCCTAAGAGAAAAGACCAAAAGAACTGGGGGGAGACGGTTGCCTCAGGCTGTGCTGGGGCCGGGCGTGCGCTGGCCACAGATTCCGAGTGGACCATCTGGAATGGGATGACCGGGCTGGGGTTTGGGAGAAATCGACGAGGCCTTTTAGCACGGGGTCTTTGGGCACAGGGGACAGTTTGCCCCCAGGAGAGGCACGGCCAGTCATCTCCACATCCCGCTCCCCCAAAACAGCACTTTGCACGCGGGTAGGAGCACTGTCTTTAATGAGCCCCGCCCCCCACGCCGGCCAAACCGCCCCCTTTGCGAGCAGCCTTGGCTTCCTCCACCGCGACGCGCAGGGCCCGGGCAGGGTCTCCGCGGAGCCGGGTCAATGCCTCCAGCAGGGCGGCGGCGCTGTCCCCTGCACGGAGTTTCCGGCCGCTCAGAAAATAATGGGGCAGCGCTCCAGCCTCAAGCACACGGCCCAGCTCGTCTAGCAGCCCGAGGCAGCAGGCGCCCGCGTTCTCGGGCCTCGCCAGGTAGAGCGCGGGCAGCCGCTCGCACGCCCAGTAGAGCAATGTTCTTAGCAGGTAGGGCGCCGCAGCTCGGGTACCCGCCACCAGCGGGCGCAGCAGAGCCTGGGCCGCGGCGTGCGCCTGCAGCAGCGGCTCCGGTATGCGCGCCTTGAGCGCCAGCTCCTGGCGGGCGAAGCAGAGCTGCCACCCGGAGGCGCCCGGCCGCTCAGTGCCGCCTCCGGGCACCAGGTAGAAGGAGGTCGACTCGGGGGCCAGTGGGCCCGCCCATGAGTGTCTCCGAGCCCCTTCGGGCCAGCCGGCCACGGACACCACTGGAATCAGGTCGAAGAGCAGGAGACGGCGCGGGGGCCCTGGCGTGGCCAGGAGGACCGTGGTGAACCCCCCGTGGCGGGCTGCGTGCACAAGGCGCGGGGCACCCGGGACCGGGATGAGGGCCTCAGCGACCGCGGCCAGCGAAGCAAAGAACCAGGCGGCCACTTGGGCAGGACACAATGTGGGCCACACCTCCCGCGCCTCAGACGGCTTCGGGACCCGGCCTGGGACAGCCGGCTTGGTGACGTCACCACTCAGTGTCTTCAAGGGTGCGGGAGAACCAAGATCCGTGACGTCACGACGAGGCGACTCGGGCCCTGAAACGTCACTAGGTGATTTTTCCAAAGACACCTGCAGCTCAGGCTCAGTGACGTAACCATACAGCTGGTCCGCGAAGCTTGGCTGGTCCTTAGGACTTTCTTCGTTCTCGTTTCGGTGGATCGAATCACATCCTCCTGGGACCGGGGGCCCCAGGCAATCCTTCCACTCCTCCCGGACCGAGGCTCCGCGCACCAGCTCTGGAAGGTGGAGCCATGCGTAACAGGATTCCAGGTCCAGTTGCAGCTCCGGCCCAGTGGCGTCTAGCGAAAACACTGGCACCAGGAGCGTGAAGCCTGCGTCGTAGTGAGGTCCCCGGGCGTAGGGACCCAGGGGTGCAGACCCCAGGTCCAGGGAACCCTCGCGAATCCCGCCGCGAAGCAGCAAGAGTTCTGCCTGGGGAGGAAAGCGGGGGTCCCGGCGGTGAATGAGACCTAAGGGAAGAGAAGGGTTCGTGCGGGTGTGGCCCAAAGCGGGGCGAGGGCGTGGTGTGGCTAAGAGTTGCGAGTTCTCGAAAGCAAGGGGGGTTACTTACTGAGCAAAGAGAAGACAAAGTCCTTGGCCTGGAGGAGGTCCGGCCCCGGCTTGGGCCCGTTACTCCAGCTCTCCTGCACGCCCAGCTCCTGGATTAACTGGGTCAGTTCCTGAAGTTGCGCTCCAGAGCAGAAGTCTATGTCCGTGAGCGGCCGGGCTGGGGCCGGGGGTGGCGGGCCCCACCAGGGGGCACCCCCCCAGACAGCGGAAGCCATGTGGCTCTATCGATTTTGACTAGGCAAAACACGGACAGGGGGCAGCCGAGACGGCCGAAAAATCGCCCTCGATCCCCCTCTCTCCTAGGCCAAGCGACTGCCCCAGACAGTCCACAACTGGGTCTGCAGATGAGGGGCTCTGAATTTAGTCTTCAAAAGGAACAAATAAATACCTCTCAGTCTTTGCCCTTTTCTCTCATGCAGGTCCCAGGCCCCAAGGACTGGCTCATCTGACTCAGCAGGTGAAAAGTAGCTGTTGTCTCCCTCCTACGGGGGTGGGGGTGTGCAATAGCCAGTCTCTGCCGCCGCCCGGCGACTCCCTTTGCCTACCTCCTCTCACCTCTTTTCGGAAGAGGTTTATGGTCTGCCTCTTAGGGGTGGCTGCAAGGGTGCAAGAGAATGGATAGAGCGATTCAACAGGTAACTTCCTCTTGCCCACCTGGCCACGCCCCTAAATTATGATCACGCCCCTCTCTGTGAGAACTTCGTCATTCCTTTCGCCCTCTTGAGTTCTCGGGCTGTCCTGGGAGTTGCAGTTTGTCTCCGGAGCTACCAGGGCGTTGGAGGCCACGCCTCCAGACTCTTGCCTGTTCTGCGCAGCAGTGCCTGATGGAAGTCGTAGTTTCTACGGAGATAGACTGTTCTGGGTCTTTACAAGCCTAGGTCAGCCCCACCCAAGCATCCTTTGGGGTTGGGGCAGAGGGCTTATAGGTGGAGCTGAATAGCAAGCAATAATGGGAGGTGCACCCTAGGGCCTGGGGAGAAATGGAGACCCTGAATAGCAAACAATAATGGGAGATGCACCCTAGGGCCCGGGGAGAAATAGAGACCCTGAATAGCAAACAATAATGGGAGATACACCCTAGGGCCTGGGGAGAAATAGAGACCCTTGGGCCCTGCATGTGACTGGAGGAGTGCTGGTCATTTAGGTCTGGAAAGGCTTAACTCCCTCATTTCGGAGTTGAGAAAACTGCAGCCTAGAAAGGTTGCCCATGACTTGTCCAACGTCACAGAGCTGAACCAGGAAGGCGTTGGAAAAGGGCTCCCTGGTTAGGTGAACGGGCCCTTCCTGGGATCAGTGATGGTAGTATTAAGCAGAAATACCAGGAAGTGACTCAGGAATACATGCCTGATCCAGGGAAGAGATACATATCAGTGAGCAGTGACCTCCACGCAGGTATGCACGAGAGATGGCAAAGAGAACGACAATCAGGTCCAGAGGGAACTCCTAGCTAGCCTGGGCCAAGGCAGTGCAAGATTATCAAGGGCGGGAAATTGCTTTCAGTAATTTATGCTGTTAGGGACCAGGATACATTTTAAATCTAGGGTGGGGCCTGGAGCCAGGATAATAGAACAGAAAGATAGGAAACCAGGGACAGGCTTGCAGATCAGGTCAATTCAGTGCTGGGCCAGGACTGCATACATTCCCTCTGCCAAGGAATTGTCTCCAGAGTGTATAGGCCTAAGTCTATGGGCCACACAATTAAGCAGGGACTCCTAGAAAAATTAGAGGCCTGTAAAGGGGGAGCTCTCAGAATCCAGGGCTCAATCTGGGGATCCCAGGCCTCGTGAAAGGAGCTCTCTCAGCAACCAGGACCAGGGCCCCTGGAGTACCAAGAGCCACAAGACAGCCCAGAATTGGGGAGGCAGGTTTCCATACTTCTGGTGTGGGAGACCTTGGATGATGTAAATAATTAAGCACTTGACTGCTAACCAAAAGGTTGGTGGTTCAAACCCACTCAGAGGCACCTTGGAAGGCCTAGCAATCTGCTTCCAAAAGGTCACAATTTTGCTCTGACACAGATGGGGTTGCCATGAGTCAGAATCAACTCAGTGGCAACTTTTGTTTTTTTGGCTGTGACCCAAGAGGCCAGGTCAAGAAAAACTGGTTCTTTTCCCTGGTCTGGGGTAACCAGGCATCAGGCATCTCTACACTTTAACTCCTCCCAAGAGGGTGGAGCTCTGAGCTACCTTAAGAGGAACTAAGTTCTCTAAGCTCTGGAGGAGTTTTAAGGTTTTTTTTCTTTTTTTTTTAGGGGTGGATGGGAAACCCTGGTGGCATAGTGGTTGAGAGCTACAGCTGCTAGCCAAAAGGTCAGCAGTTCAAATCCAGCAGGCACTCCTTGGAAACCCTATGGAGCAGTTCTACTCTGTCCTATTAGGTTGCTATGAGTCGGAATTGACTCACCGGCAAGGGGTTTGGGTTTTTGGTTTTTCAGGGGTGGATGGGAAACCCTGGTGGCGTAGTGGTTAAGTGCTACGGCTGCTAACCAAAGGGTCAGCAGTTCAAATCTGCCAGGTGCTCCTTGGAAACTCTATGGGGCAGTTCTACCCTGTCCTATAGGGTCTCTATGAGTTGGAATTAACTCAACAGCAGTGAGTTTGGGTTTTTTTTTGAGGGGTGGATGGGAAGGGCAAGGAAAGTTTCTCTGTACCCTAAATCATTGCTGTCTGATAGGATTTTCTGTGATGATGGAAACATTCTAAATCTGCACCGTCCCATATAGTGGACACTAGCCACATGTGGCTGTTGAGGACTTGGAATGTAGATAATGTGACTGAGGAACAGAAATTAATTTTATGTATTTTTAATTTAAAATTTAATAGCCACATATGGCTAGTGGCTATTGGAGAATGCAGCTCTAGGGCCTTGAGGATAATGGATTTAGCTATGGAGGAAGAGCAGGGACAGGGATAGTTTCAGTCCTCTCCTCTGGGTGGTCAGTGTCAGGGCTGGGGCTGCGGTGGATGTCCTCAAACAACCACAGAACACTTTTCTTGCCTCTTTATTCCTGATGTATCTTTGTTCCTTGTTTGTCCAAGGTCTTCATTACGTACTGATATCCCCACTCCTTGGTGGTCTCCTGTGAGTTGCTGGGTGCCTCTTGGTGAAGGCGCCTGGGAGACAGAGCTTCACATTTGTCCCTGCCCACTCCTAACTGTCTCTGGCGGGCATCAAAGACCACATGCCCTGCCCGGTGGCCTGGTCCAGGGCAGTGGGGCTTCCAGTTGATTTTGAGAGGCATAGACATTTGGCGATAGTTCTGGCAGGCTGGAGGAACTGTATCCATAGGGCGGTATACCAAATCTTGGCTGCCTGCCCGCCGGGAGGATGGCTGCAGATCAATTAATACAGGTACCTCTGAGAAGGTTTGTAGATCGCTGCAGATCCCCTGAGGCTTGGAAGAACTGGAGTTCTGATTGAGTGGGACGGGAGTCCCAGGTATGTGCTGCTCGGTCTCATCCCTCTGGGGAGACTCCTCAGACACACATGACTTCATCACGGATGGTGTTGACTTGGGGGTCTGAAGAGGGCCTAAGACTGGGACAGAGTCAGTACCTAGAGCAAGGCCTGAGCTCTTTTGGAGACCAGGATCTTGGCTAAGGCATAAGTCCTTGTGGGGGCCAGATTTCTGAGTAAGACCAGGACTCTTGGGAGGGCCAGAGCCTTGGGTAAGGGCTGCACCTTTATGGGGTCCAGGATTTTGATTAATTCCTGTGCACTTGTGGAGGTTAGGGCCTTGGGTATGTTCTGGGCTCCTACAAACTCTAATATCTTGAGTAAGGCCAGATTTCTTTTTTACTTCAGTAGCTTGGGTAAGACCTGGACTCTTGTGGAGGTTGGAATCTTGAGTAAGACCTGGGCTCTTGTGTACTCCAGAATCTTGGGTAAGGCCTAGATTCTTATAGTCTCCTGAGTCTTGGGTAAGGCCTGAGCCTTTAGGAAGGCTGGAGGTTTGGACAAGGCCTAAGTTCTTGTGGAGACCAGGTTCCTGGGTTAGGGCTGGACTCCTGCAGACTTCTGAATCTTGGGCAATGCCTGAACTCTTGTAGCCTCCAGAATCTTGGGAAGGGCCTGGGCTTTTCTGGAGGCCAGCTGCTTGGGGGAGGCCTTGACTTTTGTCAACTATGGTCTCTTGGTTTAGGTTTAGTTTCCTATAGACCCCAGAGTCTTGTATAAAGCCTGAGGTCCTCTGAAAGCCAGAATTTTGGGTAAATAGTGTGCTCTTATGGAGGTCAGAGGGTTGACTGACACATGGGCTCCTAAAGATACCAGCATCTTGTGTAGGGCTCTTTTGGGGGCCAGAATCTTTGATAATGCCTGGACTCTTGTGATGGCCAGAGTCTTGAGAAGAAATTGGGATCTTATAGAGATCAGGATGCGTATGGAGGCCTGGATCTTGGGTAAGGCCTGAGTTCTTGTGGAGGCCTGGATCTTGGGTAAGCCCTGGGTCTTTTGAAGGACATGGACTTCTTTGGAGGCCGGGGTCTTGGATAAGGCCTTGACTCTTGTGAGGTTCAGAGGATTGGAGTTGGATCAGGGATTGGGAAATGCTGAACTGGGGAGAGATGAGGAATGGGGAAGGGGGGATGGACTGAGGAGACTTGGAGGTTGGGAGAGAGGTAGGGGTTTGTATTGAGGTCAAGGGTTTCTGATGGCTGGTGGGTTCAGGAAGGACAAAGGATCTGGGAGGAACAAGAGGCAGGGAAAGAGTATATGGTGGAGGAATGGTGTTCAATGAGCCCTGGGCAGTGGTTGGAGAATGAAAACAAGGTTGAGAAGGTGCAGTTTCCTGGGAGTAGACCAGGAACTTGGGGTAGACTGGAGCCTGGGAGTCTGTGCTCTTCCTCCCAGAACTGCAGGGATGAAAGCTGCAGTAAGGGAAGGTCTTGGGCTGGACAAACTTGTCTTTACCATCATCTGGGACCTTCCACTGCACATCCCCCAACTCCAAGTAGCCCAGCACAGAGCCTGTAGGGGGCGTGGCACCATCCCTACCATGTTGCTTCGTTTGCTCAGATGTACCAGAGCTCACCAGGCCCTGCCCATCTTGGGGCCTGGAGAGGGTACCCAAGTCCTTTCTAGAATACTCAGAGTTCTTGGGACTGTGCACATGGAAGAAGTCCTGCTTTACCCTGCGGGCATCGTAGACCACGTGTCCAGTGGAAAGGCCATGGCTGAAGGCAGCCAGGTTAGAGGGAATAGGGGTTAGAATGTGGGTAGGGGTGGGCTCAGGGACAGGAGCAGGGGTACTGGCAGGGACAGGGGCGGTAGCCAGGGCCATGACCAGTGATGAGGCAGGGGTTGGGGCAGGGGCTGGGGTAGGGGCTGGGGTAGGAGTACTAGTTGGGGTAGAAATTGTGGAAGGAACTGGGGCAGAAGTTGAGGCAGGTGCTGGGGAATGGTCATGGGTATGGTTTAGATGAATATGGGCCAGGGTATAGGTTGAGTCATGGGTTGAGGTGTGCCCAGGAGCGTGGACCTGGGAGTGGGTCTGAGCATGGACCAGGGTGTGGGTTGGGTCATGGACTGAGGTGTGCTCAGGGATGTCGGCCTGGAAGTGGGTCCTGGCCCGGGCGGGGGTGTGGTCTGGGGCATAGACTGATGTGTGCTCAGGAGTGGGGGCCTGGGAGTGGGCCCGGTTGTGAGTTGAGGTGTGTTCAGGGGATTGGGCCTGAGAGTGAACCTGGGCCTGGGCTGAGGTGTGGGCTGGGGTGTGAGCTGGGGTGTGCTTGGGGGCCTGGACTGGGGTGTTCTCAGGGGCCTGGACTGAGGTGTGCTCAGGGGCCTGGGCTGGGGACTGGGCTGGGGACTGGGACAACAACTGGGCTGGAGTTTTAATATTGCTCTCTTGGGGCAAGCACAGTGAAACCATGTCCAACTTGCTCATCTTTGGTTTGTGAGCCTTGAAGTTGGCCAAAGGGGCATTGAACTGGGAAGAAGTCTCTGGCCTGGAGAAAAACGAGGCTTGGGCCTTTAAAGCTGTGACCTGAGGGGCCTCCCCAGCTCCCATCATTCCCTCCTTCCACAGTAGTCCCCGTGGAGGCTCTGTGGGAGCTACTGTGTGTCCACACTGAGGCGGCATCCAACAGCACTTAGAAGTCTTCTCATCATTCGTGTCTGGTATCCAGGAGTCAAGGTGATTAGAGTGCCCAAGCAGGAAGCTGGGGCGATGATGAAAGCGAGAAGAGACTCTTGAGCACAGGTTTTTGGGGTTCACGGAGTAGCGCATACACACAGGATGGCTGCCTATAGTGCTGGGTTGCTTGTCTGCAGGGAAAAGTGGGATGGGACAAAGCCTGGGTCCCTGAGGGGCTGAGAACAGGGACAGGGACAGGGGAAAGAGACATGGCCCACATCCCACATGCCTAGGCTCACTCACCTTTGGGGAAAAAATGATGGAAAAGAATTCGCAAGGAGCTCTTCAGATGCCTCCAGAGCTGAGGGAAGCAGGAGAGAGGAGAGTCCGGAAGTCTGGCCACATCCCAGCAGCCCTCCCACCTTAGCCCCTGTGAGACTCCAGGGTCCCTTCACCCTGCTGCCCAGACCCCGCCCTGACCAGAGTCACCACGTTGATCCCCACGTTGAGCAAGATGAAGCTGCCTAGAAGCAGAAGAATCGAATCTCCTAAGTCCTGGCACTTCCTGGGGTTGGTGCCAGAACACACTTGGGCTCCATGGTGGGCTTGCTCACCCATGGCCCAGGGTCCCAGGACTGCCTGGGCCCCCTGGCCACCCCACACGTACTAGGAGCCAGACTCCTCTGATGGGGGAGGGGGAGAAGGGGTGGGTCACAATAGGGTGGGTAGTGGGGTCACAATGAGAGAGGGGAGGGGAGTGGAAGGCCCAGGCTGGAGTTCCCTAGTAACTGGGCTTGGGCAACCTGAGGCTGGAAGGTCAGACAAGGCCTGGTGCCCAGCACATCTCCGCTTTCCTCCTCCGTCATTTCCTTACTGCCCACTGATTCCCTCATTCATACAGCCACTCATTCTGTCATTCCAGCAGTTTTAGCTAAGAATTCTGAGCCCCCTTGTCCACTCCTGAAATTGGCAAGACCTTGGCCTTGGAGCCCTGGGGTAGGCCTGGCTGGGATCCAGAGCTGTGCCACCTACCTGCCCTATACTGGGCCTGCATTTGCCCAGACTGGAACCCCCAGGGCTGGAATCTGGCCTCAGCTTCTTGTGTGGGGCTGAGCCTCTGAGTCCTTTGAGGACAGGGAGAGCTGGGACAGATGGGATGAGTGCCCAGAGACCAGTGGTTTGGAGTCTGCAGCTGTAAGATCTTTAGTGCGTACTGGCCCCAGAAGGGGCCTGTTGGTAGGACCATGGCCATTAAGCCAAGGGAATCCTCACACCAATAAGAGGACATTAGCTTCTTATTTTAGGAAGCCAAGGGCAGAAGGGACGGCACTTCCAAGCCACAGACCACTACAGTGCATCCTGGACTCTGTTTCTGTTTATTCCTCTCTGCATGCTCTGCCCTGCCATCCACACTTGTCTGCTGGTCAGCTAAGTTTCCCAGCCCGGCTCCTGTACAGAGAGGGCCTTGAGACTGACGTGGAAGGTGGCGGCAAAGAGGTGGCCCGCGCTCGGTTCTCCTGCACTTGCCGCTTCAGCTCCAGGCTGTCGTACACCTGGTAGTTGGCATTGCCCCCTGGGTTCCGGCTGAGTGGGATGAAGGTGGTTGGAGGTGGGGTGGGCTCAGCAGCCTGGACCACAGGCAGGGGCTGTGAGGAGTGGTGAAGTGAGGCTGGGCCAGGAGCTGAACCACGCTGGCATGAGGCTTCTCCCAACACAGTGAGGGACGTGGAGGTGGTCAGAAGATGCCGAGTGGGCAGAGCCTCACCCCATTCAGCTGCCCGGCGGCGAACCTCGTGGGGATCCCGTGAGTTATAAATCAAGTGTCCTGTGGATGGGTGGGGGCTGCGGTTGGGCTGGCTGTAAGCATGGCTAGGGAGGCCCTGCCGGTGGGACTGTGGGGAGTAGCGATCTCGGTAGCCCTGGGCCTCCGGTCGGGTGGGACTCCGTGGCATCAGGGCAGGTGGGGGCTCAGAGCCCTCTGTGCCACGCCGCCGCTGCTCCCAGGAGTCATACAGCAGGCGGCCCCGAGAGGGGTGTGGGCTGTGCCCCCCAGGGACCCAGGAGGGGTTAGGGGGCAGCCGTCGGGCAGGTTGTAGAGATGGGGTCCAGTGTTCAGCTTCCATGTTGCCCCAAATGTGGGATTGTGAGCAGTGGGGCCCATACGACTGCATCCTCAGCTCGGACTTGGCCTCCACACGCTTGGGCACGCGGCGAAGTTCGGGGGACATGTAGAGAGAGGGTGGTGGCAGGCTGGCCAGAATGCCACCTTGGCGGCCCCACAGCCCCAGGTTGGAGGGCAGGCCCAGCCTCGGATAGAGTCCTCCCCAGCCCCCATGTGGGTACTTGGGTTGTGGGAAGGACAGGCCATCCTCATCCTCCAGGTAGGAGTCCTGGTCCTCCCGATCCAAGGAAGGCATTGGCCGCAGGTGTGACATCTTGTGGCTGCCGCGTAGGCCACGGAAGACAGGGCGGCCTTGGCGGAACTGTCTGTGGCTCTTTGGCCTCTGCTGGTGGCTGAAGGGGTGACGGCGGCGGTGGTTGCGGTGGCGGCGAGAGTTGCAGTTGCGGAGACGGTAGGAAGAAGAGGAGTAGCATGTGGACTGGGCCATTTTCACTTCAACAGGGTCCAGAGTACAGTGGATGTGGATGTCCCTGGCCAGAGCCTGACATGGGTCTCTGGGGGAGTTTTGACAAGCCCGGAAAGCGTCATCTGGGGAAGGCAAGAGTCCATGAGGTCAGGGCAACTGTCAGAAGAGGTCAGGGTTAGGAGCAGTGGGGCCTGGGTTTCTAGAGATGTGGTTGGAGGTCCCCTCTCTAGCTGCCATACTTACTTTTCTGGTTAATCCAACAGATCATCTTGTCTAAGGCATTCTGGAACCTATGCCACATCTAGGGGTGGAGTGAGAGTGAAGGCCAGGCTCTCTACCCCCAGCCCCTGCCCCCCTCCCAGCCAAGACCGCTCCCGCAGGTGGAGGTGCAGGCTGCAGCTGGCTTTCACCCTCAGACTTCTTCACTCCTTAGCATTTGTCCCCAACCATCACTTACCACAGTCACCATGTTGATCCCAATGTTGACAAGAATGATGAGGCCCAGCAGCAGGAGTAGGAAGTCCTCAGTATCCTGGGGACTTTCTTGGTATTGATTGCAGCACCCCAGGGTATCATACCAGAGCTGGTCTTCCATGGTGGGGGGGCCCTAGGGCCACCTGGGCCGTGCCCCCCCCCACCAGCCCTGGCCCACACTGCACTCATGCCAATACTTGGGGACCCCTACCAGCTGGTAGGGGAGCCAGGTCATAATGAGGCAAGTTGGAGGGAGTCACAATGCAGAGGTGGCAGCTCTTTTATCTACTCTGTTGGCCCCTTACATGGCCATCCACTTGGCATCCACTTGATTCCAGTCTGTTCCTCTGTCGCCATGAGGGCTTGCTTAACCCCACACCTGATCCTTGTTCTGAAAAGATGGTAGCTACAGTCATGAGACAGTCTTCGCAGAGGTTAAACCATGCACAGAGGATTTCTTTCATTTCATTCTTTTCAGACACGTGGCTGCTCCCCACCCCATGCCTACCCTGGGCCCAGTGGCTAGGGTGACTGGTTGGATGGGGGATAGCAAGAGTCAACTCTGGGGTCACCCCACTGTACCACTCTCTCCCTGCCCTGCCCATTTCCATGCCATAATCCTTCTAGCACTCATCCCTGCCCGCCCTCTTCCTGGCCAGGGATTGAAGTTCTACTTGTGGCCCTGAGCCCATTTGCCCCTCAACTTCAGAGCGAGAATGACTGAGGTTGCTGCCCCTGCCAGGGACCACCCACAACCATGATTTAGCTCCTTCCTAACCAGCTGATATCCTGCTGACACACGCTCTCCAAAAAGTGTTAGCTGCCACTGTAAGAAAATCATATGAAACTCACAAAGGACAGAATAGGTGTAATTCTTGATATGGCAAAAGGATTTTTGGATTTACACCAGGTTCATCACTGGGATCTGTGAAAGAGGTGCCCAGGTGCCTTGAGTCATTCTACACAATGACCCACTCACCAGAAACAGGATGAGGAAAGGACAGTGAGCACTATCCATCGAGCTTCCAAACACATAGTAGGTGCTCAATACATATCCACCTAATGGAATTACCTTACACTGATCAAGAATGTTAGTTGAATGTAAATCAACAGAGAAGCAGGGTGATTCACAAAAAGTCCGTCTGCCACATTCTAGAAATCTATCTGGTGTGTAAGATGAGGTCTGAGTCCTTCAGCCTTGGTCCACTCACAAGGATCCTTGTTTCTGTGCATGTGTGTGCACGCGCATGCACCCACACGTGTATATATATGATCCTGTCTAGGAGTGGGGCAGGGCCTTGGTCCCCTGCCATCTGGTGGGAGGGAATGTTTTGATAAGTTCACATGGAGAACTGAGGAAAGTGGGAGACTCTGGTGAACCAGGCCGGCAATGGGAATTCACCTGCAGGAGCAGGGAGATGGAACATCTGAGGCCATAAACTTGACCCTTCATGTCTGTGTGACCACGAGCAAGTCACTTGACCTCTTTGAGTCTCAGTATCATTTGTGACATGGGTGTGTTAATCAAAGGAGTGAGGTCATACAGCCTGCGATATTACAGTAAGGCAGCCCTTGAGAGAGTCCCCTTTATTTCATTCTCTGCTCTAAGCGGGCTCGAGGGTACAGGAGCTTCAGGTCTTGACTGGGGAACTGTGAGGTCCCACATATCTTCATTCGGCCATCCCTTCCCAAAGACACCAGGGCTGAAGAGGGAGTGAGCATGCCTGTCTCACCTGTGGCTGCAGCCTAAACTTGGACTCCGGCAGGGTCCAGACCTCTGAAGGGCTACAGTCATGGGAATGGGGGTCCCCCCGGAAGTGTAGGACTGGCTGGGTGTCTGGGCTAGGATCTGGAGGCCGCTCTAAAGAAAGCAGGGTAGAGCTTTGGAATCAGGAAGGGTCTGGGAAAGGGCTAAGGGCAGGGTCTGTCAAGGGCAAGAGGTTGATGAGGATCCTCGGGGCTCTCTAGGCCCTGTTGCCAGGGAGATGATTCCCTTAGCAACCAGAGCTTCTGGGTGCTGTGTGGGCCCTGGAACCCCCACATGCCAACACAAACCACCTCCTCTCTCTTTTTTATTCTTTTCCCAGTTACCTGCCCACCAGGGAACGGTAGACCCAGCCCTGACCTGTCCCTTCAGCAGTGCTGGACCCAGAGGGCAGGAGGTAACAGTGGGACAGGGCCTCCACCTCCCGTGTCAGCTCCCGCAGCCGCCGCCTCACATCACGGGCATCATAAGCCATGCGGCCTGAGGAGGGGCGCTGGGGGATGTTGGGTATTGCCGCTGGGCCCAGGACAGGCGGTGGGGCAGGTGAGCAGGGAGTAGCCTCCACCTCCTCCCCACTGTTCTTGTGGCTCAGGGTGTCAGGGCTGGGTGGTGGAGGGTTCACAGGGTACACATAGGCCTCTAGGCCCACCTCTGACTTGACCTCTGTTTTGAGGGGCCTTCCCTCTACCGTCTGCTGGAAGCGGATGGTCTGGGCAGGTGGCTCGACGGTGGCCTGGGCCCAGGGATTCCAGATTTCCTGGGTGGGTTGGAAGCTTTCCCAGTCCTCAGGGCAATCCCAGTTGTGGGAGCAGATTGCTGGGTGCTGAGGCAGGGGCTTCTCATAGTCAGTGTCAGGGGTCCAGTCAACTGGATGGTGGGCACGGTGCATCACAGCGTCTCGATGGCGATGGTGGCGAGTGGGTGGGGGGGTCACGATCATTTTCACAGGGTCCATGGTGCATCGAAGGTGGACTGTAGGGGGGCTTTGCTTCCTCGAGGGGTGACTGGTGGTCTGTTTCCCAGATGAGGATGACTTAGGAGCTTCTGTGGATGGGGGAGAGGTGAGGGGCCTCTACAGGGATGGAGAGGCAGGGTAGAGGGAGGGACACTGCACAGCAGTGGTGTCTGAGAGGGAAGGGCATCAAGAGGCGAGCTTAGTGCTGGGGCTAATCAAAGGAGGACCTGGTTTCCTTCACTCGAGCCCCATCCCTGCTTACCTTTCACACAAATAATATGGAACACTCGGCGTAAGAAGTAACGGAGTCTGCGCCAGAGCTGGGTGGGGGAGGACACAGTGACCCCAGGCATGCCCCGGCTGCCAGGCCTACCCCAGCTGTCCCACCAGCACCCTCCCGCCCAGCACCAGTCTGACCAGGGTCACCAGGTTGAGGCCAACGTTAATGCAGATGATCACCCCCAACAGCAACAGGATGGAGTTGCCCAGGTCCTGGCAGCTGTTGGTGTGGGGGTTGTGATAGGAGGCCCACCCGGGCCGTGGCCACTCAGCCATGGCCATGGGGGTCCCTAGGGCCACCTGGGCCCCTAGGCCCCCAGCCCACTGTGCCCACACTATGCACCAGCTTGCCTACCTTACTCCTGGGAGTAAGCGGGTCACAATGATGCTAAGGACCCTCCTCACAATGTGCCAAGGGGCTAGTCTGAGTCCTGGGCCCATGGCTGACCTTGGCAGAGGCGGAACCGCTCACCTCGAGACCAGCCCATAGGCCCTCTGACCTCTTTGACGTCAGCCCCTGTCAGCCCGACCCCTCCTCCACTATACCAGCCTCTGGCCTCTGCAGACAGGGGCCCTGCCCTAACTCCCCAAACAATCCCATCACCCCAGAACCTACTCCACCCTTCCCTGAGGCCTCGGAGCTGCTCACTGAAAAGAAAGGCTGGGGGCTTGGACCCCTCTCCTCATCTCGAGTCACTCCCCAAGGCTGTTTCTTCTGAGCCCCCATCCACCACCTCCTAACATCACAGTAGGCTCAACCAACAGTTAAACTTTTATATTTACAATATTCTCTTCATCTTTTGCCAGGTTTAAAAATGTGTACAGAGCCGCGAAGGGTTGGGGTGGGGGATATGGGGCCGCCAGGGAATTGTTCTGGGGAGAGGGGCTGGGCATTGGAGTCCGTGGCTGAATCATGGGGTCCCCCAGCCCCCCTCCCATGCTCCAATTCTGAGGGCATCTGTCTACAGGGTTCAGGGCCCCGGTCCCCAGCATTTGGAGGGCATGACTGTTTGGGGAGGAGCTGGACCAGGCAGGGGAAGGGGTCAGAAAAGAACTAACTTTCCATGGGTGAAGGTGGGAGGGGCAGAGACAGTCAGGGGGCAAAATTCTGGGGAGTCAAGACCAAGGATTCTGGATTTGGGTGTCGGAGGAAGACAGCACCCACCCCCTACTCAAGTTTGGTAACGATGTCCCACAAATACCGGCAAACAAGGATTCTCTCCTCTTCCTGACATTGTTCTTTACCCCAGGGCTCAAGCCCTTCCTCCTCAGGCCCCCTCATCTGCCCAAGCGCCGCCGTCCCCCCTGCCCCTTCCATCTGTTCCTCAGCACAGCTGACCTCATTCTCTCCTCAACCTGTCCCATGAAATTTTTCTCCCCAGCTCTCCCCTCCACTGCTCCTTTCCTGGGGCCCTGGCGGGTGAGGAAAGACGGGAGGAGGCCACCTGGGAGGAGAAGGCTGGTCTGAGATGGGAACAGACCCAAAGAGGGAAACAGAGATGGAAAATGGGGAACTGAGGCAGAGAGAGAGGGACATGCGACAAGAGAGACATAGGCTGGACTCTTTCAGCTGCCCCCACCATTTCCCCAGTCCCCGACCAGGACTGGGGAATCCTTGGCACATGGGGGGAAGGGTCTTCCCCCCTCAAACCCACCTCCCCAGTTTGGCACAGATGAGCAATGGTCTCAGGACTGAAGGAAAAGGCTGTTCTGACACTGGATGAGAGCTTTGGTCAAACATGCATGGCCTCTATGGGTGGCATGTGCCTCCCCCCAAACTCAGCACCTCTGGGGGAGTAAAGGGCAGGGCCTTCCCCTCTGGACTTGTACATCCCCCTCAGCTTCTGTAGTTGATCTGTTCCTGCCTGCTGTGTAGGGAGGAACTGAGGGCTGGGCCTGAGGCCTGGGGTGGGGGGTACAGGGAAGTGCTGGGGAGAAAAGAGCTGTCTGCATGGGAAAACACTCATCCACATGCAAGAACATGTGTCCATCAAGAGAAATGTGCCCTGGATCCCCGGGAAAGCAAGTTCCCAGGCAGCACAGGGAGACATGGGTCTGCTCCTCTCCCCCGGCAGGAAATCTATATCCGTCATCATGGTCCGTGGAAGTCTAGGGCCCTCCCCCCGGGAGAATGTGCTCTGTGTGGCTTGTGCCACAGGGGACAGAAATGCTTCACTGGTGGCAGGGGTGAGGGGAGGGTGCCTGTGATTTCCTCGCTGCTTCCCAGCACCACCCTGTGTTGTCTGGTGGCCAAGGGTCACTGCACCTGTGAACACACCACTTCCAGGGTCTCCAGGGGGTGGGGAGGGGAAAGAGGTGGGAGAAGGCATGAGGGAACAGGATTCTGGGGTACAAACCCCTGCAGAAATTCTTTGAGGGGGCCAACATGTGTCTAGGGCGGCAAAAAAAACCTCACCCTGCACATGGGAAAACACACCCCCTCATGAGAAAGCACACCTCCACGTGGGAAAATACTTCCACGTTTCCACACACCCAAGACTGGTGTCCCAATGGAGGGGAAAAACTCCCCCCAATTGTCCAAAGGCCCAGGTCCAGAGAAGAGACGGGCTTCTCTGCATGAGAAAAACACACATCCCAGTGAGAAAACCCACGTCCATCTTAATGCTGCGCCACATGTGACGACTCCACACAAGAAAAGCTGTGGCCATGTCCTCCTCCCTACCTTTGGAGTGGCACTTCCCACCTGGGCCAGGGAGGGCTGGGGAGGACGGCCTCCCCAAGCTGCCCCCTATACCCGAGTGGTGGAGTGAGGGTGGGGTAAAGTGTTGTTGTGGCTGGTAGCGGTGGGGGCAGGTGGGGGGAAGGGCCCAAAAGGGTGAAGGGAGGGGGGCGGAGGAGGTGGGGGTGGCCCCAGCCCACTGGGCAGCAGGGTCAGGGCCCCGGGGGCCAAGAGAGGCACATCGTCCGGTGCCCGGCGCAGGGCCAGGGTATAGTCGGGTGGACAGGCAGGGCGCAGGGCCTCAGCAGGGTCTGCCCCGACGCCACCACCCCGCTTCAGCTGCAATGACACCAGCTCCTCCTCTGGTGGCAGCTCACGGCCGGCAGTGGGGAGCAGGGGGCCCCCCCCAGGGACGCCAGAGCCTGAGCCACCAGGTGGGCTGAGCCGCCTGCACCGCAGCTCCTGCCGCCGGTCCCGCTTATAGTATAGGGCAGCGAAGGCGAGGATGTTGAGGAAGAGGAGGGAGGCACCCACAGCCACGGTGACGCTGAGCTCCGTGGAGTAGTCCCGTGAGTCCCCAGGGAAGCGGTCGTAGGCCCTGGGGCCTGGCTCAGGCTCGGGCTCAGGTGGCAGGGTGGCGGGTGGTGGAGGCCGGCGGGTGCCTGGGGCACCGGGGGGTGGGCGAGGCGGCCAGCGAGTGGCATAGGGAGGCAGACGCGTGGTGGTGGTGAAAAGCTCCGTGTGCAGGTTGTGCAAGTGGGGCACCAGCTCCAGCCAGAAGGCTACCTTATTGGCGCGGTAGTTGTCACGCACACGTGGCTTCAAGCCAATGTGCAGGTACTGCTTCTCCTTGCTGTTGAACTTGCTCCATACCACCTCCTCAAAGCGGTTGGGCTTGGTGTGGATGAACTTGGTGTCCTGGGGCACTGGCTGGTTGGGGTCGCTGTGGGCACAGGAAGGCAGGGAAAGGAGGAGTGAGGGCCAGGCTCAGATGGGGGTGGTGGGGCAGGCATGAGGAGGGATACAGACAGATGCAGAGAAACAGGGAGACAGGAAGACAGACAGAGAACAAGATGTAGAAACAGAGGCAGAGATGGAGAGGAGATATAGTCAGCCAGAGACAGGGACAGACAGACAGAGATGGATGCAAAGAGGGAAAGTGTTAGAGATGGTGACAGAGACAGGAAGAGAGAGATGAGACAGAGACAGGAAGAGAGGGATGAGACAGAGACAGGAAGAGAGAGACAAAGAGACAGAGAAAGTACCAGAGACAGCAAAAAGTAAACAGCTCAAAGTGGGCAGAGGGAAAGAAAGAAATCAGGAAATTTCAAGAGAGACAGAGACAGAAATAAAGAAACAGATAGTCAGACACAAACCCTTCCATACGCTTGGCCACAAAGACCTGAATGGCCAGACAGGGGGCAGAGGCACTGGGAAAGGAAAGAAGGTGGGTAGGTAAAGGAGGGAAGGAGAGGCAGGCACCAAGCAAAGCCACAGAGTGAGCCCACCCCAGAGAGAACAGGGACCTATCTGCATAATCTCCAACACTCAGCTCAGCGCCTGGCACAACACAGGTGTCCAGCAGGTGTCTGAGTTGAGGGAACAAGAAGGGAAGCCAAGAGCAAGTCCTTTAATGGAGGAAGGGATGGCCCTATGAGGAGGGAGGGTGTGCCTATGCCTGAAAGTCCCCCCACCCAGCCACACCCAACCCCTCGGGCCCTCACCCAGTCTTGGCGAAGTTGGTCCAGTAGGTCATGACCACAGCGCTGAGCATGACATCATTCTTGGAGAAGTTGCAGGGGAAGAGGTCAGTGGCGCCCACCATGGGCACACCAAAGACATAGGGCAGTTCGTCCCCGTGTGCTGCGTCTGCCCACTCGGGCCGCCCCTCAGCCTGGCAGTGGTGGTAAAAGGTGTAAAAGTAGACAGGGGACTGGTAGTCAGCGTGCAGCTTGGCGGTGGCCACCGCTGGTGCCACCCACTGATGGTCCGTAAAGAGAGCCAGCAGGGTCTTCCGCCGCATCTCGCCATTGTCCCGGTCGGCCCAATCTGTGTACATGAACTTGATGGTCTCTCGCAGCACATCCTTGCCCTCAGGGTAGCCATACAGGTTGTCCACAAAGTTGGAGACGGTGAAGTCGAAGGCGCTGGCCGACACGCCGTCCTCGCTCTCTGCAGAGTCCTCCACGAACTTGAGGCCCTCGCCCTGGTTGACACCGATGAGCATGTCGTAGTTGAGGAATTCTCCCTGCTGCATGAGGATCTCGGGGTCATCTGGGACAACGTCACCATCCACCACAGGCCCGAAGGCAATGTGGTAGCTAGGGAGAAGGGGTCAGGGTCTCATCACCTGCTCTCTGGCCTCCCCCCGAGCCCGCAGCCTGCTGAGCCCACAGCCTGCTGAGCCCACAGGCAGGCTCCTCCCCCGCCTGGGAGACCCTTTTTGATGCTTGAGAAACATTTATGCGTGCTTCAGGACACTTGGCCTCTCTGGGAAGTCTTCCCAGAGCCCTTCATGGCACCTTGTGCACACTTGCCGTTTCAGCACTTCCACTTAGGGAAGGTTTCCAAGAGGCGGGGCACTAGACGGGGCTGAAGCCCACCTCTCCTTGCCAAATGGAATGTCTGTGAGCACCTCTCACCTCAACCTCCTCAAAACCAGCAAGGAGAGTGGTGGTCTGGACTCAGCCCTTTCCCACCCCCGTACCGGGCAGGCTGCACATCCTGGTCCACTAGTTCTCGGGAAGGCTTCCGGCGCAGACACTCCACAGCTTCGGCACTGTCCTCGCGGTCACAGCCCACCTTGGCCGCCAGCAGCCGCGTGTACTTGAGCGGCTGGTAGTTGACGGACCAGCTGGAGATGGCGGTGCCACTCTGGGCGATGGCCTTCTGGAACAGTCCTGTCAGGACAGGGAGGCCTCAGGCTGGGTTGTAAATGTCAGCCAGAACAAGGCAGGGGGCCTGGTAGGGTCAGGGGTGGGGGAAGGGGAAAGGGAGGGACAGGCTGGGGAGGTTGCTGGTACCTTCCGAATGGTGGGAGAGGATCAGAAGGTTGACACAGGAGGCTCCCGCCCCGGACCCAAAGATGGTGATGCGCTCAGGGTCACCCCCAAAGTGGGCAATGTTTTCACTGAGCCAGCGCAGCGCCTGGATCTGGTCCAGCAGCCCATAGTTGCCTTTTGCTGCCTGGTCCCCAGTGCTGAGAAAACCTGCAAGTAGAGGAAGCACGGGGGATTCCTGGGGGTGTCACAGCACCCTTCCTCCCTTTCTGGGCAGCTCAGTCCAGCCCAGGAGCCCTTCTGCAGGCTATGATTAAAGGAATCCTGCCCACGGGGCCAGACCCCACCCACCCAGCCTGCTTCCCCAGGTTCCGCCCCCCTAGAGTGGGCTGCCCACCCTCACCGAGCACCCCAAGCCTGTAGTTGAGCGTGGCTACGATGACGTTGCCATAGGCGGCCAGGACGGAGCCATCAAACATGTTCCCAGTGCCCTCCATGTAGGAGCCGCCATGCAGGAACAGCATCACAGGCTTCTTCCCTGAGTCCCGGATATCTGTGTGGGGAGGGGGCAGGCGGGCGAGTGGGCCAGGAGGTGAGGGACAGGGACACAGTCAGACCAGAAGCAGCACTGCCCTGCTCCCAGGCCTGCAAGGTGCAGCTGGAAGCTCAGGAAACATGTCACTCCCGTCCCTGGGGGGCAAGACCGGATTCCTCTCCCTCCCTCTCCAGCTAGCCCCAGCAGAAGTTCCCCCCCCACCCCATGCCAGCCTGCTTAGCGCTTCTCCAAATGCGGGACAGAACTTGAAAGAAGCCCAACAGAAGCAAGGGGTGGGGTGTGGCCCTCCTCAGGGCATCTGCTGGGACCAGGGAACCCCCTCCTCACACAGACACAAAGCAAATCTCCCTCCTGCTCTGAGGAAGAGCAAGCTCTCAAGGCTGGAACTACAGCTGGAGGTGCTGGAGGCTCCTGGTGTTTTCTCAGGACTCAGGCCTTGGGCCTCAGCTCCATGTGGAGCCCTAGTATGTGGGTGAGGGGGTGCCAGGCGTTAGGGTCCCTGGGGGCTTGGTCTCCTCCCCGCCCTAATTCCTTTCTAGGTCACCTCCCCAGTTACCATGGCAACCCCCAGCCTAATTAATGTGGCAGGAGGAGGCAGGGTGGGAAAGAGTTTGCTTAATGAAGCCAGGGTGCAGCTCTGTAGTCTCAGACCCCCACAGACTGGCCTGAGCCCTGGGTTCTGCCCTGGTTCCCTCTCTTGCTATTCCCAAAAGAACCCCATAATCACCGCCACATGTAGTAGGCACTTGAGGGACTCTGAACAGGTCTGAGGGGCAACTAATTCAGAAGAGGGTAGGAGTCCGAAAGGGTCTTCAAGGCTATAAAACCTGCCCTGCAGCTCCCCCATGATTCAGCCACAGTGCCCAGGGTGGGGTCACCTCTGACCCAATGGGCTTTTCTCTTCCTAGACACCTGCAATCTGACTATCTTGTCCTCAGCAAACAAGAGCCATACCTGGGCGTCCACAGCTGGTCCCCCAGCATCTCTGCCCACCTCCCTCAACCTGCTAGAAACTTTTTTCCTGCCAGGTTAACTAGCAGGTCACTAAAACACTCCCCTCAACCTTTCACAGACACTTCTGGCCTCCTATCTTGTATGACCTTCTCTGTCACCTCCCTCTTCCTGACTTCTTTGGCCACAGCACCTAGGTGGGCAGTGCCCTCTGTGTCCTCCCCCAGTCCTGCTTCTTCCTTTTGTTCCTGAACCTCGGGTGTCCTTCCAGGAGCTTCAGGTTGAAAGCTCCTTCCCTCCAAGGTCCTGTCCTAAATGTCCTTTCTTGCCCCTTTTCCCCACCCGGCACCTCCAGGCACCTCCACCAGGGCTCCCAGTGTGGGGGAAGGGGAGTCAGAAGGGGAAGGAGCAGGAAGAGGGGCTGGGGCAACAAGAATTCAAAACCAACAACAAAAAACAGGATCAAGAAAGAAGAAAGAAAGAAAAAAACAACAACCAAAAAGCAAGAAGCTCTCGGGGCAGATTCAACAAGAAAAGAAAAAACAAAAAAATCCATTTTGGAAAAAAAGAAAAAAAGAAAAAAGTTCTTTGCATTTTTTCAAAATTTCGTGGTGAAACTTCAAGATATTGGGCCCTGCTTTCAAAAATTTCCAAATTCTTTAATTTGCGCCAAATGTTTGCACTTTCTGCATCTGACAGGCTTTTGGAAATTGCAGCAGGTTTCTGATATTTCAATTGTGTCTTCGATTTGCCATACTCTAAAATTTTTTTTTTCAAATTTTGTTTTGCTTCAAATTAAAATTGTTTTTCAAATATCACATTTCCCAAGTTTCAAAACATCCCAAATTTCTTTCAAATGCTAAATATTTTATATAAATCTTTTTTTTCCCCTGATATTCCAATTTCTTTTCTTTTTTCATCACGTTTAGCCTTTTTTTTTTTTTTTTTGCAGGTTTTCTAGTGGGTCCCAACATGGTTCAATTTTGTATGAAGTTTTCAGAATTCTTTTTTCCAATTGTTAAAAATTTTTCTTTTCTTTTCTTTTTCGTTTTTAGTTGGGAGAACGACTGAGGGGCCTTGAGGGCTGTGGGGACATTTAGTTCAGGGCGGGGCCGTGAGCTCCTCCTACAGCAACCACATGCAGCCGCGGGATTTTTTAAATCTACCTGTGTCTGGCGGATTGAGCGTCGCCTCGTCACGTTTTTTTGTGAGCGGACCTAAGACCGGGAACACAAAACAGAGAAAAAAGGACAATTTTGTGGGGAAAGATGGGAGTTGGGGGAGGTGGTGGATGGGGAGGGGAGGAGAGAAAGCAGAAAAGGGGAGGGTGGGGGCAGAAAAAATAAGCCAAAAAAAGCAAAATTTGTTTGCAAGAAAAAGAAACCAAGAAAAGAGAAAAACGTTTCTATAACCCAATTTTGTTCCCCTCCCCAGAAAAAGTCATGCCCCAAAGAAAAGGCTGGTTTTGGGGGGTGGGGTGCCTGAGTGGGCTGAGGCCTGTCTTAAGCCATAGTGATTTGGCTGGAAAGGATTTGGCTTGTCCATGTGTTTGCTAATTGCTGGAAACGAAAAGGTGTTAGAGGTAGGGGGAAGGGAGAGGGAGCCCAAAGTGAGATCAAGGCCAGCCCCATGCAGTCTCTCACATAGGCCCCCTTCAGGGCTGGCCAAGCCTGCCTGCTCCCCAGGCTGCAGAGAGGAGGGGCGATAGCAGAAAGGACTCTGCTTTGGAGCGCTCTGGTGGGCGAGGGCAGAATGGGGCTGGGGGGCAGCCTGCCCCACCCCACATAGCCACTGGAAGCCCTCAGCTCCCCCCTGGAAGGCTATGGGTAGGTCAGCTAGGGCTGCATGCCCACCCACCCAGCCTCTCACCAGCTGCATTTCTCTTCTGTCCACACTCACAGGCCTGGCTTCTCACCCCATCTCCCCAAGGTGGGGTAAAGCAGGGAAAGGGGTCATCAGGTCTTGCCCTCCACTCCACCTCATCCCTCTGCACTCCCCCCAACCTCATCCTTTACCCAGGCCTGCTCTCCTCACCCCCAAACCGTGAGCTTCCCACTATGGGCACCACCCCTTCCCCACTCCATTCATGCTCTATTGCCAAACCCACCCTCACATTTGGGGTTCAGTCCTCAAATACGGAGTAAGAAACACAGTGCCTCAAGCCAGCCTGACACATAAGGTGCCAGGAAGGGCTGGGAGTTAGAAAGTGTGCCCACAGTCAGGAAAAGTCCCCAGATTGGGCCCAGAGATTGGCTCTGGGCTTTTTTCCAGATTGGGGGCACTTGGTCAGGGGATAGCTGGCACCCAGAGGCCTGAGGGGGTTCCCCCAGGCTGACGGGCTTCTCTTCAATGGCATAGGGAGGGGTGGATCAGCAAGGCCCAGGCCAGCCTCTGGAAACCTCCCAACTGGCAACCATGACCCCCTCAGAAACCCATTGGGAACAGGACCTGTACTTTGCGAGCAGATGGGGATGGGAATGAAGTCAGCAGGGCATGCATGCACATGAGAGTGTTAAGTGTGTGTGCGTTTATTTGTGTGAGTATGTGCCTGAGTCAACCTCTTCCTCCCAGAGCTGGTGTGAAGATTCAGCGAGATCACCTGACTGTGTCAGGCCCTGAGTAGGTCTGTCACAAGCAATGGTTAAAAATACAGAAGGTGTGGGCATGTTATGGGGGTGGAGGGTGGACACTTTGTATGGAGGTGTTGGGGTGGGCAATCCATTAGTGGGAAGTGTTGAGTGGATATTTCACATTGGGGGTGATAAGTGATAGTCCACATGGGGGGATGTTGGGGTGACAGCCTAGTGAAGGTGTGGGAGAGTCCACAGTGGGGAGTGTTGAGATGGACAGTGTGGCGGTACTGGGGTTAATGATTCACAGGTGGGAGGACACTGGGCTAGGTGGTTCATGACAGGAGAGGGGAATGTGGAGTGGGTGGTTCTCAGGCAGAGGGCGTTGAGGTATTGGAGAAGATGCATGGAATGCGTTGGCACAAATGGTGTATGGGGGGTAAGGGTACTTGGAATTCAGATGGGATTGGAGTTGTTGGTGTTTCTATGCATTGTGTCTACGGGCTGTTAGAAGGCATAGTTTATATGGGGAGGGGTAGTTCAGTGTTAGGGCAGATGGCTAGTATGAGGAATATAGGATGGGTGGTCCATATGGGAGGTCTTGGGATGGATGAGGGTGAGCTGAGGTGCGTGAGGTATTATGAGATTGGCATGACTAGAGTATTTGATCTGTGGATAGAGTGTATTGTCACCACCAGAGGCATGGTGCAGATAATCTCTAGGTAGGGCTTGGGGTGAGCAATCTCTGAGAAGCGTTGAGAATGTTGGGGACTATGGTGTGAGTGGAATGTTGGAGCATATGTTATTGGGACATAAGGTCTATGTGTGGGTATTATTAGAGTATATTAGCTATATCCAGAAGTACTGGGGAGCATAGATATGTGTGGGTGATGGGGTACACAATTTCAGAGAAATGTTAGAGTATGTGCTATGTGAAGATGTTGGGAATTGTGATATATGGGGTATTGAAGCACATGGTCAGTTTGTAGGTTTGTTTGATACGTGATCTGAGTGTTGAACAGCTGAGGTTCACAGTCTTTTGTGGGACTTGAGTATATGATATATGAGTGTTGAGTGTGTAGGGTATATATGTATAGGGGTTCCTGGGTACTAGGCCTGTGTGTAGAAGTGAACCATCCCTGTGGGTGTGCTGGGATGTTGAGGAGTGGTGACATTGGCAAGGTAACTGGGGTGCTTGTGAAGATAGTCTGTTGGGGTGGCTGGAGATCTGACCATGACCATCTATTGTAGAAAGCTGGAAGGTATTCTAATTAACTGTGGAGTGCTGAAGCTGGGCAGGTGGAGAGCTGTCCAGGGGAGTGTGCTAGGGGCTCTGTGCAGTCTTGTAGTAAGGTGGAGAATTCACCGACAAGAACAGCTGGCTTGAGAACTCCAGTGAAGGTGTTCTGCTGAGGATAGGTAGGCTGTGCTGTGAGTAGAGGGGCCCTTGGTGAGGAGCTTCCTGAACTTTCAGGGGTGCACAGGGGCCAGGGGATACAGCCTCATGGAAAAGAGGAGGGCGTGAGTACCACTGCCAAGGGCACTTGGCTCAGATGCGGTCTCCAGGGGAGATGCTATAGATCTCTATCCATGTTGGCCTGGAGAAAGAAGGAGTTCATATTGGCCTTGAGGTATAGATGCACCTAAAGTGAATATTCTGCCAGGAACAAGCCCAAGTCTGGGAGAGGGAGGTGGGCAGAGTTGGAGTGGGTGTCTGGGCAGGGAACTGATGCCTCCATCACCTGATCCTCTCAGTGGCCACAATGAGATTAAGTGGCTGGATCTGTGCGTGCCTCTTTTGGTAGTGGGGAAAGCCCGGTCTGCTGTCTGCTGCCCTTACCATTGGCTCTCTGAGGCCACAAAGAACTTCCCGGGGTGGCTGTCTGTGGGTTAGTTCCTGGGTCTGCCTGGCAGGTACCCTTACCATCCTCCGAGGGCACGCTGAGGCTTCAGGGACACATTACCCGGCACTGCCGCCTCAGGCACAGGGGTCTTGCCAATGCCGGAAGGTCTGCATGTGCGTTTGTGGGCTGCGTCCATGGGGTGAACGGACTGGTGCTCGCGCCCTTACCGTCCTCAGTGGGCACGTAGAGGTTGAGGTACAGGCAGTCCTCGCTCTGGTTCTGCACGTAGGTGGCGGCCGCCTCCAAGTTGTCAGTGAACCACACAGGCAGCATGATTGCGGGCAGCGCCCCGTGCAGGTTCTGCGGGCAGGCGGGCGGCAGGGTGGTGGCGTTGCGCACGCCGGGCCACGAGGCGGGGGCCTCAGGCGGCTGGAAGCGGCGGGCGCCCAGGGGCGGAGTGGCGTAGGGCACGCCCAAGAACTGCACGACGGGGCCCAGGATCTCGTTGTTGAGCTCGCGCCGCACACCGCGCACTCTCCCGTAGGCAGTGTTCACCACTGGGAAGCGCTCCTCCCCGAGGCTGCCAAGGCCCAGGCTCGGGCCCACCGGGGCGGCGCTGCCAGGACCCCCTCCCCCCCGTTGAGCCCCCGCCAGCCCCACCAGACACAGCGCCAGGAGCCACATGCTGATCGGGGGACCCCCCTCCCTCCCCGGGACCCCCCCCCTCGGAGAGAGAGAGAAGGGGGGGGAGAGGGAGGGAGGCCCCCCTCGCCCCAGGAGGGAGGAGGGGGCGGGGGGGAAAAAGGGAGGAGGGGGATGGGGAGGGACCGGGGTTAGACTGGAACCAGAAGGGGTCTGTTTCTCTCCATGGAGGGGGCAAGGGGTGGGGAAGGGGGAGGAGGTGGGAGAAGGGAAAGGCAGGCCCGACCTGCGGGAGGCAGAGGAGGAGGGACAGGGCAGGGCGTGCAAAAGACAGACAGAAAAATACAGAAGGGAGTTGGAAGGGAAGGGAGATCGGACGGGGCAGACAGAAAGGAACGGGGAAACAGAAGAGACAAGTGGTTAGTGACTTGGAATTCAGTCCAAGTTGCCCCGGCTTCTTCCACCCCCAGGCCCCTGGGACTTACCCCCCCCCACACACACACCCTTTGCTCTCCCTGCTCTCGGAGGGACCCAGGTAGAAAAGTCAGAGAGACTGGAGGTGGGGTCAGGATGTGGTAAAGGTCCAGGGCAAAGCACGGCAGAAGGCAGGTCTGTTCCCCAGACCCAGCACAACCCCTTTCAGACCCTTTATCCCTCCCTTTTGGGTTCTCCTCTGGGACTCAGGAGTCCCAGTTCCCACCTCTCTGGGAGGGAATGAGATAGACAAGGAAGAGAAAATAAAAATACTAAGTCATTAATTAGCAGGAAGTGGCGGGTTTGTTTGTATGTGTTAATTACTCCTGAGCTGTAATTTCTTGGTGCTGAACCCCCACCCCAGGCCAGGCTCAGGTCTTTCTTGGGACTGCACAAACCCAGCACCTTCGCCTCCCTCCAATAACACATTCCCTAAGGATCCGTGGGGTTCCAGGTCCCCTCTCTCTCCAGACCCTCTCCATTTTTTTCCATCAGAACTTGGGGTGCCTTGAGGCAGGAGCCAGAGTAGGGAGAGGGTGTTAGAGGGGCAAATCCAGGGACAGATGCATGTTCCTGTAGCCCGTTGCCGGGCGACAGGATGCTGCCCTGCAATGTTACCCCGGCAACAGGCAGCGGCTTTAACCCTGGAGGGGGGATCTAGATGCAGAGGGGAAGGGGCTGGATTGGCTCTAGGGTCCATTAAGGGCAGGGGCGGGGCAGGGAGCAGAGGCGTGGGTCAGAACACTAGTTTCCCTAAGCTCAGGATAGAGGAGTATATTTGTTGTAGGGGAGGGACATTGGGGGCATAGAGGACCCTAAAAGACCCACCTCTTGCCCCCCTTGTTGGCCAATTGGAGCTTGTCCTTAGTGACCAGGCCTCTGGCTGAGAAGAAGGGGTGCTGAGACGGGCTTGGGGGGGGCTCTGCATGAGCCCACCAACTGCCCCCCTCCCACACTCTTGTACAGCTTTGGACCCCGGACACCTCTTCTTCCATGCCCAGCATCTGACCCACGTCCTAGGGGCAGATCTTGGCTTTCTTCTCATCCCATTCCATCCCCTCACCTTCCTTTCCCCTTGCCAGCCCCCCACAGTTGCTGCTCTGATGCCTGGGTGCTCAGGGAAGCACGGTCTGAGAAGAGATTAAGCCAAAGGGGCAGACACCCAGGTCATTTTAGCAAGCCCCCTTGCCCCCCCACTCCAGCAGCCAGAGCTGTTTGCTGACTCGGGGTTTTCAGAGCCAGGCACCAGCCCCGGGGTGGCTCTCTGCAGGTGTCAATTTATTCCAGAGATGAGGACACAGGAATCCTTACCTCACACACCCAGTTATGCCCTCCCCTTTTCAGGTCCTCTTAAGCTCCTGTACCCCTGTCACCTGGAGGGGGCTTGGGCTGGCTCCCCCAGGGTCTCTCTCCCTCTACCAGGCTAGGCTTGGCTTCCTCGGCCTTGCCGCCCCCTCCCTCCAACACCATCAGCCTGTCAGCCCCCTCCCCTAGGTACTTTGGGCCCCTGGCCTACTCCCTGCCAGCATCTCTCATTGCTTCCTTCCCAATGGAGCCCTCCCCCATCTCTCTTCTCTCCATAGCGCTCCCTGGGAGCATCTTTCCTCGGCCTCTTCCAGCTTGCTCCAGCTCTTGCCTTCAGTCTCATTCTTTTTTTTCATCTCTCTTCTACATGTTTCTCCTTGGTGCTTCTCATCTTTCTTTCTCCTCCAAATTCCTTCCCCAAATTTCTCCCTCAAGCCCCTTCTCTCTTTCTTTCCCTATCTCTGTTTCCCCCATTTTCTCTCCCTGATCTCCCCATCTCTGTCTGCCACATCTTGTTCCCCCTCCTTCTCCCCATGCCTCTGGCTTGCTCTCTCCATTCTTCCCCAGGCCTTATTCCCCCAGCCCCAGAGAGTTGAGGGACAGGGGCTCAGGCCGCAGCACCCCCCCACCCCCCCTTCCTGCAGTGGGGGAAATGGCTTGGCCGGGAAGGGGAGAAGGAGGGGGAGGGGGAGATGGGAACACACGGGGTCTGTGGGCCCATTCAAAGGATCATTCATGGACTGAAGAGAGGCAGAGACAAAGAGACCGAGACGCAGAGACACGGCGAGAGCATCCCTAGGCGGAGACACGCAGACGGAGCAGGCTGGGGGAGACCAGGAGCAGGGAGAGAGATGGGGACAGGGAGACCCCAATGGACCACCACGCAGCCCCCACCACCCGGCCCGGCTTAGCTCCTACCTGGCTCAGCCCCGGGGCCGTGGTGCCTCCATCCAGGGTTCCGAGCAGGGGGCGGACAGGCTTCGGGAGGGGGGCGGCGGCGGCCTCTGAGCCCCCGAGGCCCCGCAGGCCCAGCCCCCGCCCGCAGCGCCTCACCCAGCGGGGGAGGGGGATCGCCCCAGCCCCGGGGGGCGGGGCCGGGGCCGGGATCCAGTCGATCCCGGGGGAAAGGATATTACAGGATGGGATCAGAGGGAACCCGGGAACAGGGAACCCCGCAATGGGGACGACAGAGCGAGGAGGGAGCAAGGGGCAGGACTGGATCAGTGATCCACTGACACCGTGGGTCAGCTTCGAGGGACCAAGAGACGGTCCAGGCGGAGGATCCTAAGGGATCGGGTGCGGGGAAGAGGAGTCCACGGCAATCCCCAGGGACCAGGGGCCCGGGAGCGCAGAATCCGCGGTGCAGGGGCAAGGATCCAGCCGGAATCCTCAGGGAGGGGGAGGGATCCAGTTGATCCCGAGGGCGGGCGGGAGGGGGAGGTCCGGGGAGTCGGAGGAGGGCGGGAGCAGAGTCGGGAGCCTCGGGGCGAGGGTCTGCGCGGCTTCTAGGAGGGAAGGCGGGCGTGAGGGGAGGTTTCAGGGGATGCTCGATAGCCCGGAGGCCCGAACTCCTGGCTCCGCGCGCCAGGGCCCGCCCGCCGCGCGTCCATCCCAGCCCGAGAGTGATGATCCGCGGGCGGGCGGAGCAGCCGCAGCAGCCCCGCGCGTCACCGCGCGGCCGCCTCCCCCGCCCCCTGCCGAGAGAGCGGCGCACACCCCTCGCTCGCACCGACCAGCCCGCCCGCCCTCCGGAGAGTGGGGGGCGGAGGCGGGGCAGGGGCGGGGGCGGGCGGACGGACGGACAGAGGGCCGGAACGGGAGGGGGCAGAATGCAGACGTCCCCCCCAGACCTCCCACCCTCGGGGTCCTTGCGGCCTGGGGGAGAGAGGGGTGAAAGATAGGGGGTCGGGCCACACACGGAGAAGGCGGAGCCTTGGCGCTCGGAGGAGGAGCCATCAGGGAAGTGGGCGCGGTTTAGTGGCGACGGGTGGGGCTTCGGTTTCCGTGGGCCGCCTCTTTTTGGGGGGGGCCCGGTTTGAGACCGAAGAGGAGGAGCCTGTGGGCAAAGGGGCGGAGCGGAACTTTGCGTGGGGACCGGGATCTTTGGAAATTGTTCCGAGCTGGGGGGGGATTAGAAGAGGCGATCGACTGGGAAAGTGGGCCAATCCATGACGTCAATCGTCTAGTCCGACCCTCAACCCGCCTTCCACCGCTCCGCTACTCTGCTCCTAATTGGTTCTGGTTTCTCCGCCCGCCAGACTTCTTCGCCACTCAGCAGCGGCTTTACAAAGGCTGGAGTACCCGGGTGGGACCTGGACGCTGAAATGAACACGGCCTGGATTGGGCACATGTGTAACTTATTTGCATGGGCGATCGGGATTGGCTGGCCTCTCGGGTGGCCTGGGCGGTGTTCGCCCGGCGCGTGACCATCCACAGCCATGGCCGGGTCGGGGGCTGCTTTTAGGCGCTTGGGTGCCTTGTCTGGAGCCGGGGCCTTAGGCTTGGCCTCCTACGGGGCGCACGGTCAGGGGTCAGGGACTGGAGATGGGATTGTGGGAATCCCTGGAGCGACCTTTGGGGTCTGGTGCAGGGGCGGAGCCTACGGGAAGTGCCCGGTCTCCTATCGACTAGACAGCCGCGGAGACTTAAGCCTTTTTAAGTCCCCCAGCCCGGTCCAGTTGGTTCTCAGAACTGCCCGATGCGTGTTTCCACCAATCAGAAGCCTCTTTTAATTCCCACCTGAGTCCCCCGGGATAGGGGGCGGCTGGGACTGGCGCTAGGACTGGGCGTTCATTCTAACCTTTGCCTCTCCTCTCCACAGGTGCCCAGTTCCGGGATGCCTACGGAAAGGAGGTGAAGTAACTGCGCTGTCCTCCCTTCTGGTTCTACGGGGGCGCGAAGTGTGGGGTGCTGAGGGAAGTGTGTGTGTGGGGAGAGGGGGCGCAGAGCCCAGGTCTCCTGAGCAGCAGGGACTGCAGGCTTGAGGCGTGGGTGCCTGAAGGAGGGACAAGCTGGGACTGCAGGGGTGAGGTGGGGGGGGATGAACTTTTGTCCCGTGTGTTTCCACGGGATCTCAGCCTCCTGCGTTGATTAGGAGGTCCTTCCCACCTTTCTCCTTTTCTTGCAGCTCTTTGACAAGACCAACAAACACCACTTCTTACACAGCCTGGCCTTGTTAGCGGTGCCCCACTGCAGAAAACCCCTCTGGGTAATCTTCCCCCCCTGCCTCACCCTGACCAAGCCCCACCCCCTCCCTCTGAGCTCGCCCTGTTCTTACAAGGCTGTATTTCGCCCTGTGTCTCCTTCAGGCCGGCTTACTGCTCGCCTCTGGAACCACATTATTCTGCACCAGCTTTTACTACCAGGCTCTGAGTGGAGACCCCAGTGCCCAGCCTTTGGCCCCTGTGGGAGGGAGCTTGCTCCTTTTGGGCTGGCTTGCCTTGGCTCTTTGAGCTCCCTCATGTTTAATTTGTGGGTTTTCTGGGTACTTTTTTGAGAGTTGGGACAGGGAGCGAATTAAAAGAGAAAGGCAAAATAAAGAACTCTGGAGTCTTCCTTTAGCTTCTTGGAGGAGGGTAGGGATTGTCAATCTCTGAACTCCCTCCCTTTCTTAAAACTGAATCCGAGAGCCCTGGGTCTGGGGATTTTGTGCACTTCAAAGTAACTTGTGGGGTTCTTAAACTGGTGAGCATTTGCATCATAAGGAATGTTTGTAAAGAGATTCCTACTGAAGGACTCCTCTGGGCCTGGGAATCTGTATTCTAATAAGCTCAACATGTGGTTCTGATGCCCACTAGAATCTGGTGATTACTGTAGGGTAGTGGATTCACTCCTCTCGTTCCACAAGTTTATTGAACTCCCACCTACTCTGCCAGGTGTACCATGCTGTCCCTGATTGTCCTGGGTCTGATGGGAGAGACAGGCATTCATCAAATTGCTCACATGTACGATGCCCCTAGGAGCCCCTGGCTGGCGCAGATGGCTAAGTGTTGGACTACTAATGAAAGTGTTGGCGGTTCAGACTCACCCAGAGGCACTTCAGAAGTAAGCCCTGGCGATCTGCTTCCGAAAGGTCACAGCCTTGACAACCCTACGGAACAGTGCTACTCTGCGTACATGGGATCGCTATAAGTTGGAATAGACGCCACGGCAACTAACAACAGGATGATAATTGTGATAAATATGAAAGCTGGTTGTTAGCTGCTGTCAGGTTGGCCCCTGACTCATGACGACCCCCGTACACAACAGAACAAAACACAGCCTGGTCCTTCACCATCCTCGTGATCGGTTGTGGATGGGACTGTACTAAAGCTACTAGCTTTTTAAAAATAGGAATTTTCAGTTTCCACTTCTGGAGATTCTGACTCAGTAGTCCTGGGGTGGGTCCTGGGAATTTTAGAACGCTGCACTGGGGGTTCTGATGCACAGCCAGGGCTAGAAATCTCTGTTCTGGGTGACAGAGAGTCTCTGGAAAGTCTTTGGAGGGGGCCAGGGTTTGACATGCTTCGCAAGATTTTCCTAAGCACCTTTGTTTTAATCTGTAGGCTGATTTCAGATAAGGGTGATACTGGAGGCCAGGAAGCTGGCTGGAGTTGAAGACAGCTTTTTGTTTGTACCTTCTTTGTCTCAGTATCCACAGGATGGTGGTGTTGGCTGCAGTTGATTTGGCCCCCAATTCATGGCCATATACAACAGCATCCGGCCAGGGTGAGCCATAGGGTTTCCGTTGGCTGATTTTCAGAAGTAGGTTTCCAGTCCTTTCTTCCTAGTCCATCTTAGTCTAGAGACTCCACTGAAACATGTTCAGCATCACAGTGACACGCAAGCTTCCACTGACGGGTGGTGGCTCTGCTTGAGGTAAATTGTATGGGAATCAAACTCTGGTCACTGGCATAAACCCAAACCAAACCCACTGCTGTTGAGTCGATTCCGAATCGTGGTGACCCTATAGGACAGAGTAGAACTGCCCCATAGAGTTTCCCGGAGTGCCTGGTGGATTTGAACTGCCGAACTCTTGGTTAGCAGCTGTAGCATTTAACCACTACGCCACCAGGGTCACTGGCATAGGAGGAGAGAATTCTACCACTGAACTACCACTGCCCTCACTTACAGGAATAAGCCTATTGAAATAGCTGTGCCCCGGGGGGAAGACAGAGGGAGGCCCCACAGGGAAATGGAACAATACTGCTGCAAGGGACATTCCAAAGGATCAGGAACAAGACTTGATGTTTGGGCGTGGAATTAAAGATGATTCCAGTCTATTGGATAGTTTAAGAAGAATAAGTTATAGGTGCATAGAAAACAAAATAAATGGAAAAAATGAGACAGTTACTCAATGAGAAGCAGAAAATTATACAAGAAATAAAATATAATCATAGTACATTAATTGGCTCAGCACTGAACAATATTTGAGCAATTTATATTGTCGTTTTAACATAAACAATAGGGATTTAACCAAAAATTGTTATATATAGGGAAATGGGGCAGGGAGAGAAACAGAAACTGCGTGAGTGGTGTAAGTTCTAAATCCTCGTGTTACATGATAGGAAGATAGGAAAGATCTTAAAGTGCTAAATGGAAAGATACGGAGATAAATTGAAGAAAGAGCAGTTAAGAGCTGAAACCGGAAATGAGGGTGGGGTGGGGCGGTGGAGTGGGGTAGTTTTGTTTGTATTAGAAGCCAATTGCATCTTTTTTTAAGTGATGTGCCTGTAATACTGTAATAAAACTAAAAACTTTTTTAAATCTATTTTTTTTTTTAAGTTTATGGCTGCAAGACAAATGAGAGGAATAGGTGGCAGTGGCAGAAATGGAAAAGGGGAGAAATTATGGAGGAAAAGAAAGATATTTGACTTTCAATCAAATGTAGCAAATATGTATTGTGTGTACTCCTAAATGCTATGTCCTGTGGAGGCTGCAGGACTGCCCTCAAGCACCTTTGGTTGTAGAAGTGAGAGGTGAGGCAGGGAGATGTTAAGGCAGGAAGGACAGGAGGAGTGCCATTAGCTACAACATATTTTGGGGTTCAAAGCAGGAACAGAACATTGTGTATTGGGGATCAGAAAATGTTTCATAGAGCTTAAGTTGATCCTTGAAGGAGGTCTGTTGTGTGCAGGAAACAGTGAACAAAAAGACAGAGGCAGGGAGGTAAGGAGTTTAAAAAAAAAAAAAAAAGGAGTTTAGGGCAGCACAAATCCCCGTTCCATTGTGGGCTGAGTTTCTGAATTGAGCGGGAAAGGACTGAAAAAAGGTGAAAAGACAGGCTGGAGTAGCACCCCCTATGTGTGGAGAACTGGGAGATGTTTGTTGTTAGCAGCCATCAAATAAGCCCCCAACTCATGGTGATGCCAAGCACAATGGAATGAGATGTTGCCCAGTCCTGTGCCATCCCGGTGATAGGTTGTGGATTGCACTACTGATCCATACGGCTTTCACTGATTTTTTTTCAGAAGTAGATTGCAACTTCTGGTGACCCCATGCACAATAGAACAAAACGCTGCTTGGGCACAACATAGTTCATAAAGATAACATTCTGCATCCTACCAAGGCGAGTAGCGTCTGGGGTCTTAAAAGCTTGTAAGCAGCCGTCTAAGACACAGCTATTGGTCTCTTCATTTTGGGAGCAAGGGAGAGCAAAGAAAACCAAAGACGCAAGAAAGCTATTAGTCCAAAGGGCTAATGGCCCACATGAACCACAGCCTCTACTAGCCTAGAGGCTAGATGAACTAGATGGTGCCCGGCTACCACCACCAACCACTCTGGCCAGGATCACAATAGAGATCCAGGTTAGAATGGGAGAAAAATATAGAAAAAAAAATCGAAGTTTCAGAAAAGACAAGACTTAATGGTCAGATAGAGACCAGAGGAACCCCTGAGACTATAGCCCTAAGATACCCACCTAACTTTTTGAAGTCACTTCAAAAATTGAAATTAACTGAAGCCACTTCCAGAGATCACCTTTCAGCCAAATAATATACAGGCCCAATGAGTAGACAATAACACTCATGTGCTCCTTAGAACAATCAACTATACGAGACCAAGGGGGCAGCATTTGCCAAAAAGCAAAGAGGAGACGGTAGGAAGGGGCAGGAAACTAAACAAATGGAAACGGAACCCAGGGTGGAAATGAGGAGAGTGCTGACACATTGTGTAGATAGTGGCCAATGTCATGGAAAACTTGTGTATGAGTTGTCATGGATTGAATGGTGTCCCCCGGAAATATGTGTCAACTTGGCTAGGCCATGATTCCCAGTATTATGTGATTGTCCACCATTTTGTCATCTGATGTGATTTTCCTCTGTGTTGTAAATCCTACCTCTATGATGTTAATGAGGTGGAATTAATGGCAGTTATGTTAATGAGGCAGGACTCAGTCCACAAGATTAGGTTGTGTTTTAAGTCAATCCCTTTTGAGATATAAAAGAGAGAAGCCAGCAGAGAGACTCTGGGATCTCAAAGCACCAAGAAGGCAGAGCCAGGAGCATGCATCCTTTGGATCTGGGGTCCCTGCACTGAGACGCTCCTAGACCAGGTGAAAATTGATGACAAGGACCTTCTTCCAGAGCCGACAGAGAGAAAGCCTTCCCCTGGAGCTGGCACCCTGAATTCGGACTTCTGGCCTCTTAAACTGAGAGAATAAATTTCTGTTTGTTAAAGCCATCCACTTGTGACATTTCTGTTATAGCAGCACTAGATGACTAAGACAGGAGCGAAACTAATTTGATATGTAAACTTTCACCTAAAGCGCAATAAAATGTTAAAAAAAAAAAAAACTATGACTGGAATTTCCTTAATTTGATAGAGGCATCTATAAAACACCTAGCACTAACAATATCCTACTTAATCGTGAAACACTGGATGCTTTCCACTAAGATCAATTACAAGACAAGGATGTCCATCTCATGACTTATAACCAGTATTGTACAAGAAGCTTTAGTCAGGGTAATAGAACAAGGAAAATAAAAGTCATAAATATTGGGGTTGGGGGGGTGCCTCATCCTGCACCATCCACATGATCAGCTGGGGATCAGAGCATTGTGGTCCACAGAGTTTCATTGGCTGATTTGCGAAGTAGCTCACCAGACCTTTCTTCCTAGTCCATCTTAGTCTGGAAGCTCCACTGAAACCTGTTCACCATCATAGCAATATGTTAAGCCTCCCCTGAGAGCAGGGTGGTGGCTGTGCCTGAGGCGCGCTGGCTGGGAAGTGAACCTGGGTCTCTCATAAGGAAGATGAGAAGTCTACCACTAAACCACCACTGCCTCATGGAAGAAGCTTCGGTGCAGTATTTATTAAGCCAGTGTTCATCAAGTGTTGATTATGTCAGAAGTTCTGCTGTGAATAAGACAGAGATGGTCCTTCCCCTCGTGGAGTTTCCTATCTAGTAATGGGAATGAACCTGTATATTTCTATAATGACCTCAAATCTGATAAGGTATAAGTCACTACTATGTTTTCAAAATACATACGTATAAACACTCAAAATATGAACTTAGAAATATGTCTACCTTTGTGAGAATCTGACATAACACTATCAGTTATTAGAAACCTGTAAGCCATAAAGACCGTTATTTAGAAATTTTCTGAACTTAGACGTAGAAGCATATGAAGTATGTAAAGAATGTAAACAACCTTTAAGTTCACTTTGACCCAGCATGCTGTGACACAAGAAAACATAAATCTATACAACCACCCGAATTTGTAACTAAGATGAGTCATTTGGCTACTCTCTAACCCTGAAGGTAAGACATAAACATAGTAACCTTTGACATCACACTAGCTCTTGTCGTGTGGAACCAAGGTGACAAATTCACATATAAACCCTAAATTTCTGCTCACTGACTGAGAGAAGGAACTGATGGAACTGAGATTCTGCCCACCACTGTTGGCTTTGAACCCTAGCTATTAGGAACCTCCGCCAAGTTTGAGCCATCGTTAAGCCTTCCTCCTGAGACCTCTTGTTAAAGGTTAAAGCCCAAAGTCTAAAGATTTGGACTCTGACACCCTTTTAACTCAGTACTGAAGTCACTCCTGAGGTCACCCTCCAGCCAAACATTAGACAAGCCCATAAAATAAACAATTATATATGTAGCTCAACCATGTATATGAGACTAAATGGGCACACCAGCCCAGGGCCAAGGATGAGAAGGCAGGAGGGGACAGGAAAGACGGACAAATGGAAATGGAGAACCCAAGTTCAAGAAAGGGAGGGTATTGACATGTCTTGGGGTTGGCAGCCAATGTCACGAAACAATACATGTATTGTTTAATGAGAGACTAATTTGCTCTGTAAACTTTCACCTAAAGCACAACTAAAAAAAAAAAAAAGATTTGGATTCTAACCACTGAACTAACATTGTAATTGTTAATTCTGATTCACTGGTTCTAAATGAACATTGTGAGGTCATACTTGGGTGCCTTGCCATGACTACCTTGCAATAAACTAAACAAGTTTATGCATGATAAAAACTAAACAAGTTTATGCATGATAAACCTGAGTATCTCAATTTTTTAAAGATAAAATCCTACACAGCAAGACCTTTAAAAAACTCACAAATATATCATTGTGAATTGTGATTTGTGCTTGGAGGAAAAGAAGAGGGAGCCAGTGGAGAAATGGGGGAATGGAGTGTGTGCCCCTTTAGCCTGGGTGGTTAGGGAAGGCCTCACTGATGAGGTCCTGTTGAAGCTGAAATCTGACAGACAGGGAGCTAACCACATGCTGTGGAGGAGAAATATAATACAGGCAGAAAGAATAGCTGGCAAAACTTGACCTCATGGATATATATAGAACACTTCACCCAACAGCTGCAAAGTACTCATTCTTTTCCAATGCACATTCAATGTTCCCTAGAATAGACCGCATCTGAGGCCACAGAGCAACCCTCAACAAAATTCAAAACATTGAAATAATACGAAGTATCTTCTCTGACCACAGTGCCATCAAAGTAGAAATTAACAACAGGAAGAGCAAGGAAAAAAATTAATTACATGGAAACTGAATAACAACACCCTGCTTAAAAACCACTGAGTAATAGAAGAAATCAGAGGTGGAATAAAAAAATTCCTAGAATCAAACAAGAATGAAAACACGTCATACCAAAAACCTTTGGGACACAGCAAAGGCAGTCTTCAGAGGTCAATTTATAGCGATAGATTCACACATCAAAAAAGAAGGGACGAAATCAAAACTTTAGCTACACAACCTCAACAAACAGAGAACAGCAAAAAAAAAGCCCACAGCCACCAGAAGAAAGGAAATAATAAAGATCAGAGCAGAAATAAATGAAACAGAGAATAGAAAAACAATAGAAAGAATCAACAAGTTGGTTCTTTGAAAGAATCAACAAAATCAACAAATCACTGACCAAACTGACAAAAGGAAAACAGGAGAGGATTAAAAATAACCCAAACAAGAAATGAAGTGGGGAACATTACAACAGATCCAACTGAAATAAGAAGGGTCATAACAGAGTATTATGAAAAACTATACAGCAACAAATTTGAAAACCTAGAGGAAATGGATAAATTTCTAAAAACACACTACCTACCCCAACTAACACAAAATGATGTTGAAACCCTGAACAAATCCATAATAAGAAAAGAGATTGAAAAGGTGATTTAAAAAACTCCCAACAAAAAAAAAGCCCTGGCCTAGACGGCTTCACTGGAGAATTCTACCAAACATTCAGAGAAGAGCTTATGCCAGTACTACTCAAACTATTTCAGAACATAGAAAAGGAAGTGATACTTCCAAATTTATTCTATGAAGCCAGCATAACCTTGATGCCAAAACCAGGCGAAGATACCACAAAAGAAAAGAAAATTACAGACCAATACCTGTCATGAATATAGATGCAAAAACTCTTAACAAAATTCTAGCCAATAGAATTCAGCATCGTATCAAAAAAAATGATACACCACAACCAAGTAGAATTCATACCAGATATGCAAGGATGGTTCAACATCAAAAAATCAATCAATGTAATCCACCACATAAATAAAAGGAAAGAAAATCACATGATCATCTCGATCCACGCAGAAAAGGCATTTGATAAAGTCCAACACTCATTCTTGATAAAAACTCAATAAAAGATGTATAGAAGGGAAATTTGTCAACATAATAAAGGGCACCTATGCAAAACCAACAGCCAACATCATTGTTAATGGAGAGATGCCGAAAACATTCCCCTTGGGAACAGGAACAAGATAAGGATGCCCTTTATCACCACTTCTACTTAACATTGTACTGGAAGTCTTAGCTACAGCAACAAGGCAAGAAAAAGAAAGGGTATCCAAATTGGTAATGAAGAAGTTAAACTGTCCCTATTTGTGGATGATAAGGTACTATACATAGAAAACCCAAAAGACTCCACGAGAAAACTATTGGAGCTAATAGAAAGATTCAGAAGAGTAGCAGGATACAGATAAACATACAAAAATTAGTTGGATCCCTATACAGCAATAGAGAGAATGATGAAAAGGAAATCAGAAAAACAATACCATTTATAAACCAAAAAACCACCAAACCCCCTGCTGTCAAGTCGATTCCAACTCATAGCGACCCTATAAGGCAGGGTAGAACTGCCTCACAGAGTTTCCAAAGAGCACCTGGTGGACTTGAACTGCTGACTTTTTGGTTAGCAGCCGTAGCTCTTTACCACTGTGCCACCAGGGTTTCCATACCGTTTATAAATGGTATTTATTTTAGGAGCTATTATACCATTTATAATAGCCCCTAAAACAGTAAAATACTTAGAAATAAATCTAACCAGGGATGTGAAAGACCTATACAAAGAAAGCCACAAAACACTACTGCAAGATACCAAAAGAGATCTATATAAATGGAAAAACATACCAGGCTCATGGATAGATAGACTCAACATTGTGAAAATGATGATTCTACCCAAAGTGATTTACAATATGATGTAATCCCAATTCAAATACCAATAACATTCTTTAAAGAGACAGAAAAAATTTCATTAACTTTATATGGAAAGGGAAGAAGCCCTGGTTAAGTAAAGCACTACTGAAGAAGAATTAAGAAGGACTCGCACTGCCTAACCTCAGAACCTGCTATACAGCTACGATAGTCAAAACAGCCTGGTACTGGTACAACAACAGATACATTGACCAATGAAATAGAATTGAGAACCCAAATGAGATCTTCGACAAGGGCCCAAAGTCCATCAAATGGGGAAAAGACAGTCTTTAACAAATGGTGCTGGCAAAACTGGATGTCCATCTGAAAAAAATGAAACAGGACCCACACCTCACACCATACACAAAAACTAATTCATAATGGATCAAAGACAGAAATATAAAGCCAAAAACTATGAAGTTCATAGAAGAAAAAATAGGATCAACACTAGAGACCCTAATACACGGCATTGACAGAATACAAACCACAACCAACAACACACAAACTCCGGAAGATAAGTTAGATAACCGAGGTCTTCTAAAAATTAAACACTTACGGTCATCAAAAGACTTCACCAAAAGAATAACAAGAGAACCTACAGACTGGGAAAAAAAATTGGCTATTACAAATCAGAGAAAGGTCTAATCTCTAAAATCTACAAGAAAATCCAACACCTCTACCACAAAAAGACAAATAATCCAATTGAAAAATGGGCAGAGGAAGTGAACAGACACTTCACCAAATAAGACATTCAAGTGGCCAACAGCTACACGAGTAAATGCTCGAAATCAGTAGCCATTAGAGAAATGCAAATCAAAACCACAATGAGATACCATCTCACCCCTGCCATTACTGGCACGAATCAAAAAAGCCGGAAATAACAAATGTTGGAGAGGCTACGGGGAAATCAGAACTCTTATGTACTGCTGGTGGGAATGCACAATGATGAAATCATTTTGGAAAATGATATGCGCTTCCTTAGAAAGCTAGAAATATCATATGACCCAGCACCTACTCCTAGGAATATATCCTAGAGAAATAAGAGCCATCACAGGAATAGACATATGTACAGCCATGTTCATTGCAACATTGTTCACAATAGCAAAAAGGTGGAAACAACCTAGATGGCCATCAACAGGTGAATGGATAAACAAACTGTCGTACATACACACAATGGAGTACTCTGCAATGATAAAGAACAACGATGAATCTGTGAAGGATCTCATAACATGGATGAATCTGGAAGGCATTATGGTGAGGGAAATAAGTCAATCACAAAAGGACAAATATTGTATGAGACTACTACTGTAAAAACTCATGAAAAGGTTTATATACAAAAAGAAACAATATTTGATGGTTATGGGGGGGTGGAAATGGAAAAACACTAAACAGACAACAGGTAAGTGGTAACTGGTGAAGGGTAAGACAGTACACAATACTGGGGAAGCCAACACAACTTGTACAAGGGAAGGTCATGGAAGCTCCATAGATACAGCCAAACTTCCTGAGGGACTGAATTACTGGGCTGAGGGCTGTGGGGACTGTGGTCTCCGGAACACCTAGCTCAATTGGCATAACACAGTTTATAAAGAATATGTCGTACATTCTACTCAGGTGAGTAGTGTCTGTTACTGAGTCCAGTGCAACTAGATGGGGCCCAGCTACCAAGACTGACTGCTCTGACAGGGATCACAATAGAGGGTCCTGGACAGAGCTGGAGAAAATGTAAAACAAAATTCTAAGTCAAAAAGAAAGACCAGACTTGCTGGCCTGACAGAGACTAGAGAAACCCTGAGAGTATGCCCCTGGACACCCTACCAGCTCAGAAATGAAGTCACTCCTGAGGTTCACCTTTCAGCCAAAGATTGGCCAGGCCGTAAAACAAAATGAGACTAAAAGGGGATGCCAACCCTGGGACAAGGACTAGAAGGCAGGAGGGTGGCAGGAAAGCTGGTAATGGGGAACCCAGGGTTGAGAAGGGAGAGTTTTGACATGTCATGGGGTTGTTAGCCAATGTCATAAAACTATATGTGTACTAACTGTTCAATGAGAAACAGGTTTGCTCTGTAAACCTTCATCTAAGGTACAATTAAAAAAAAAAAAAAAGAATAGCTGGCAAAATGGGCTGAAAAGGAGCAGCTCAAAGTCCTTAAGACAGGAGAAAATTTGGTGAGCTGGAGAAAGAACAAAAGCAGTGTGGCTCTGCACTGTGATGGATTGCTTTTGTGTGGCCTTTCTTGCTCTGGTCTTCTAACTCCCACCCAAGTGATTGGGCAGGACTATGCAAATAAGATAACTGTGGCCCACCAAAGGGACTGGTCAGTTTTGCCATCCTGATAGGCTTAAAATGAGCCATCCCAGGAGTGGGAAAGGGAGGATCTCACTGCCACCGAGGAAGACAGGCCAAGAACAGAATGCATTCTTTGGACTCGGGATCCCTGTGCTGAGAAGCTCCTGGAACCAGGAGGCTGAGAAAGAGAGCTGTAACCCTGAAGATGGCAAGAAGCAGTGGCAGAGAAATGGTGAGACCAGCAGGAGATGCTGCAGTGGACTCCCCAACCCACAGAGTGAGAAAGCTGAGTGACTTTGGGCAAGAGGCTTGCTGGCGGAATAGGGTGCCTCCGGACACTTGGTGGAGCTAGGTTTGCCGACCCAAGGAGGTAGAGCTGAGCGCCTTTGGGCTGAGGCTTACTGGCGGAGTGAGGTGCCTCTGGGCACTGATCTGCAGAGCTAAAAGCGTTTTGTAACACTTGCCCCAGCAGGGCAGAGGCTGAGGGGCCAGAGAGAGGTGTGCCTGAAGGCACGGGTGAGAAGAAGCTGTCCTGATGGAAGAACTGAGTCTTGAGTGTTCCTGAACCTGAATTATAACCTGTTGCTTCCCTATTAAACCCCATAACCATCAGTATTGCCTGTGAGTTCTGTGTGGCCATTGCAGCAAATTATCAAACCCAGCAAAGGTAGGACGGTTGGTGTCAGAATTGGTAAAGATGGCAGAGAGAAAGAAGGCATGTCTGACCTCCTCATAGGAATCAGCCCTGGGCTGTTGATCCTGGTTCTCCTTCCTCCTCGTGAAGTTAGAGGAGGTTAGACACCCCTGCCACACCATTTTACAGGCTGCTATGTGACAAGGGGGTCCCAGGTGCCTGGCGCAGGCATTTGGGCTTTATCTGGAGTGCAGTTGGAAAGTTTAAAGCAGGAGACTAATATGATCTGATTTATTATATTTTTGAAAGATGTGGAGAACCAATTGGAGCACAGCAAGGATGGCCATCAGGAGACCAGTCAGGAGGCCCTTGAAGAGGTCCAGGTGTGAGATGATGATGGTGGCTTGGCTTAGGGTGCAAGAGGTGGTGAGAAGGGGCCGATTCAGATATAATTTGGAATTCGCACTGACGGGACTTGCTGATGGATTAGATACGGGAGGTGAGTAACACGGACATCTCTGGCTTAAGCACTAGGATGGGTGGAGGTGCTATTGCTGAGGTGAGAAAACTGAGGGAGGGGCAGATTACGGGAAGATGGATCAGGAGGTCAGTTTTGGACATGTTGTTTCTGAGGTGCTCAGGAGACATCCAAATGGAGGCATCAAGCAGGCAGTTGTGAAGCTCAGGGAGACATCTGAGCTCAGGAGAGGTATCTGGGCACAAGTTTACTCTGCAACCATTTCGGGCCAGGCTTCCATCCTATCTCTTCCCTACCAGTGAGTGCCCTTGCAAAGATCCCATGAATCACTATGGCCTCCTAGTTGCCAGACCCAATGGGCAATTCTCAATCTCATCTTTCTCAGTCTCTTTGCACACTTAACACAGCTGGCCATGCTGTCCTCAAAACACTCCTGTTGCTTCTATGACACCGCCCTCCTGGTTTCCCTATCTCTGTGGCTGCTTTTTTTTTTTTTAAATAATTTATTTTCTTGTTGCTGTTGTTGAGAATAAACACAGCAAAACATACATCAACTCAACAGTTTTTTTCACGTACAATTCAGTGGCATTGATTACATTCTTTGAGTTGGGCAACCATTCTCACCCTTCTCTGAATGTTCCTCCTCCATTAACAAAAACTTACTGCCCCCAAAGGTTCCTATCTAATATTTCCAGTTGCTTTTGTCAGTTTGACCCCGTGTAGATAGTTCTTAAAAGATCATGATGCTCAAGGCAGCCATTCTTTACTAGTTAAGCTAAACTTTTCTTTGGTTTTAAGAAGACTTTCAGGGGATATTTTTGGATTAAGATTTAAAGATTATCTCAGGGCAATAGTTTCAGGGGTTCATCCAATCTCCATGGCTCCAGAAAGTCTAGATGCCACGAAAATTTGAAATCCTGTCCTGCATTCCCCCCCTTTTTGAAAAAATATTAACATTTTGTCATATTTACTTCGAGTCTTTAAAAAACAAACATATTACGGATAATTATGTACTTTCCTTAGTCCCCCTCCTGCCCTTCTTCAGGAGCAACCACTATTATGCAATTGGCTGGAGTCATTTCGATCCATGTTTTCATACATTTACTACAATTCAATGCATCCACCGATAGTGTACAATGTTGTTTTACGTCTTTTAAAAATCTATATAAACAATAGGATGCTGAGTATATCATTCTTCTGTTTGACTTCTAAGCTCAATATTGTGGCTTTGAAGATCTCACAATGTTGGGACACAAAGATCAAATTAATCCATCTTAATTTCTGGATGCCATGGGAGTTCCATCCCATGAGTATACCACGCTTTATTTTCCATTTTCCTTCTTACGGGCTGACTTAGTTATCTTGTTGTTGCTGTTGTTAGGTGCCGTCGAGTCGGTTCCAATTCACAGCTACCCTATGTACAAAAGAACGAAACACTGCCTGGTCCTGTGTCATCCTTAAAATTGTTGTTATGCTTGAGCCCATTGTTGCAGCCACTGTGTCAGTCCATCTCGTTGAGGGTCTTCCTCTTTTTTGCTGACCCTCTACTTTGCCAAGCATGATGTCCTTCTCCAGGGACTGATCACTCCCGATAACATGTCCAAAGTATGTGAGATGTAGTCTCGTCATCCTTGCTTGTAAGGAGCATTCTGGTTGTACTTCTTCCAAGACAGATTTGTTCATTCTGTCGGCAGTTCATGGTATATTCAATATTCTTCGCGGACACCACAATTCAAAGGTGTCAGTTCTTCAGTCTTCCTTATTCATCATTCAGCTTTCACACGCATGAGGTGACTGAAAACACCTTGGGTTGGGTCCTGTGCACCTTGGCCTTCAAGGTGACGTCTTTGCTTTTCAACACTTTAAAGAGGTCTTTTTCAGATTTGCCCAGTGCAGTGAGTCTTTTGATTTCTTGACTGCTGCTTCCATGGGTGTTGTGTATTTGAGTTAAAATTAAATCCTTGACAACTTCAATCTTTTCTATGTTTATCATGATGCTGCTTATTGGTTCAGTTGTGAGGATTTTTGTTTTCTTTATGCTGAGGTATAACCTACACTGAAGGCTGTGGATTTTTTTTGTGTGTGTGTGCTTTAAGTGAAAGTTTACAAATCAAGTCAGTCTCTCATACAAAAATTTATGTACACCTTGCTTTATATTCCTAGTTGCTCTCCCCTTAATGAGAGAGCACATTCCTTCTCTCTACCCTGTATTTCCGTGTCCATTTAGCCAGCTGCTGTGCCCCTCTGCCTTCTCATCTCCTCTCCACACAGAAGCTGCCCACGTAGTCTCATGTGTCTACTTGAGCCAAGACGCTTACTCCTCACCAGTATCATTTTCTATAGTTCAGTCCAATTCCTGTCTGAAGAGTTGGCTTTGCGATTTCCCCCTTTTGATAAGGATTTTTCTGTAAAATCTTTGATCAAAATGTTCATGTGGCAGCTCTTTTTAAGCCTGCCTTGCCAGCTTCTCCTTCTCTACCAGTTTAAATCAATAGTTTCCACAAGGCTAATGATGAAAAACACAAAGACAAAAGCACACATTAGGACTGTGTATACATTCTAATTTTAATTTCACCTTTTTTAATTTTTGGGAATGTTTTATAAAGTACACGTAGTTTGTATAGTATATCAGGGTTGCATCCTAAGTTTTTCAGAAGGTGTGCGTTCAGATAAGTGTGTTGACAAGTTCTCTAAATGATGGGATTTTTAGGTAATCTCATCCAGTTCAAAACGTCAGTTACAATCTGCATACTTTTAAATTAATTCCGAATTTCTACTTCTTTTTACCCTGGTCTCTATGGGGATATTGGTGGTTCAGTGGTAGAATTCTCACCTTCTCTGGGGCAAGCCGGGTTCAGATCCGGACCAACGCACCTCATGGGCAGCCATCACTCTTCTGTCAGTGGTGGCTTGCATGCTGATATGATGCTGAACAGGCTTCAGCAGAGCTTCCAGACTAAGACAGACTAGGAAGAAAGGCCTGGCAATCTACTTCTGAAAATTAACCAGTGAAAACCCTATGAATCACAAAGGTTAGATCTGCAAATGACCATGGGGATGGAGCAGGGCCGGGTAGCGTTTTGGTCATTTGGGTTGCCACGAATCGAGGGCCAACTCCATGGCAGCTAATAACAACCCCACCTTGGTCCTGTATCGGCTGCAGTAGAGCAGAGTTCAGCATAGACCTGAAGGAGTGAGGTGGTGAGGCGGGTGAGGGGGCATTCCAGGTCAAGGCAAGGGCTTTCGAGGAAGTCCTGAAGCAAGACAGCCCAGTTCTTTAGGGACCTGAAAGAATTCCTGGTGGCTTGCTCGAAGATCAGAAACGGTGGTGGCATAGTGGTTAAGCACTATCGCTGCTAACCAAAAGGTTGGCAGCTCACATCCACCAGATGCTCCTAGGAAACTCTATGGGGCAGTTCTACTCTGTCCTATATGGTCGCTATGAGTTGGGATCAACTTGACGGCAACGGATTTGGTCTGGTTTTTGGTTGGCATGAAGATCATGGGATAGTCAGCAGCAAGAGGTGAGGATAGCAAGGACCAAATGGTTGGACTCTCTCCTGAGGGCAATGGGAGCCACTGAAGTGTTTATATCCAGGGGGTTGGCATGATTTGAGGTACATTAGTGGGGGATCAAGGAGCCGTGGTGGTGCAGTGGTTAAAGTGCTCAGCCACAAACCAGAAGGTCAGTGGTTCGAACCCACCAGCCGCCCGGCAGGAGAAGGCTGTGGTAGTCTGCTTCCATAAAGATTACAGCCTAGGAAGCCCTATTGGGCAGTTCTACTCTGTCCTGTAGGGTTTCTACGAGTCAGAATTGACTCAACGGCAACGGCTTTGGTTTTATGGAGTGGGGGATCACAATATTTCTTCATTTTACAGAAGACTAAACTAAGGCCTCAGAGGGGAAGCTACATCTCAGAGTGGCCCAAAGGGCCAGTGGCAGAGCCGGGGCTGGGTCCCCAGGCTCCTACCTCCCAGGGCAGTGCTCTTGCCGCATTTCCATCCTTCATCTCAGGGGTTGTCTCGGGCCCTAGGGAAACCTCCACGTGAAAGAGACTCTAGGCATCTGGAATGGCCGCCGTCCATGTGATGGGACCCCTCACACCTTAGCTTTGGTCCTGCCAGTGGACTGGGCTCTTGGGGAACCAAAATAAAGAAGGCCTACTCAGTAATTGGTATCTAGTCTTTGGGGCCCTGGTGGCACAGTGGTTAAGAGCTTGGTTGCTAACCAAAAGGTTGGCAGTTCAAATCCACCAGCCACTCCTTGGGAACCCTATGGGGCAGTTCTACTCTGTCCTGTAGGGTTGCGATAGGGTCACTATGAGTTGGAATTGACTCGACAGCAATGGTTTTTTTTTTTTTTTTTAAGTCCCTGGGTAATGCAAACAGTTAATGTGCTAACTGAAAGGTTGGAGGTTCAAGTCCATCCAGAGGTGCCTCAGAAGAAAGGCCTGGCAATCTACTTCTGCAAAAACAGCCATTGAAAACTCTTGGGAGCACGGTTCTCCTCTGACACACGAGGGGTTACCGTGACACATCAGCAAGTGGTTTACTGGTTTTATTATTGCTATGCATTGTGTCCAATTTCCCAACAGCCCTGTAAGGCTAGTGAGAAGTAAAGCTCAGAAAGGTAAAGTAACTTGTTCTATACTATACAGCTAGCACCTGGGTAAGCTATGGTGTAAACTCTCCTTTGCTCAACTCCAAAAGTTAGTTCTTTCCTCCTCTGCATGTGAAGGAACTCAGATTCCAGCAGTGAAGACAGATAGTTAAAAATAATAATTTGATATAACGTGTTCAGTGTTACAAGAAGATACTGACTGAGGTGGGTTTCTTTTGCCCTTGAGGCTAGGAAGGCTTAAGTCATTGCTGGATTTGAAGTCTGAATAGGGCTTCACCAGAAAAGAGGGAGAAGATGGTACTGGTGATACCATGAGCCAATAGGGAGAACAGAAGTGTCTGCAGCCCACAGTCCTACGGACAGACAGGAAATAACTGAGCAAGGGCTGACCACGTTGTGCAGGAGGGCCTTGAGGGCCAAATGTTGGAGCCGCCTGAGTTACAAGACTGGGTTTGAATACTATGAAAATCATGGTGGGAGGCCAGCTAGGAAGCTGCTGCTTTAAAAAATGAGAGGCAAGTCCCTGGGGGTGATGCCATGGATGGTGTAAATGGTTAATGTGCTAGGCTCTTAACTGAAAAGTATGCAGTTCAAGTACACCTAGTGTCTCAGTCATCTAGTGCTGCTGTAACAGAAATACCACAAGTGGATGGCTTTAACAAAGAGAAATTTATTTCCTCACAGTAAAGTAGGCTACGAGTCCAAATTCAAGTCATCAGCTCCAGGGGAAGACTTTCTTTCTCTGTTGGCTCTGGAAGAAGGTCCTTGTTATCAGTCTTCCATTGGTCTGGGAGCATCTCTGGCACAGGGACCCTGTGTCCAAAGGACGCACTCTGCTCCTGGTGCTGCTTTCTTGGTGGCATGAGGTCCCCCACTCTCTGCTTGCTTCTCTTTCCTTTTATCTCTTCAGAGATAAAAGGTGGTACAGGCCACTCCCCAGGGAAACTCCTTTTACCTTGGATCAGGGAGGTGACCTGGGTAAGGGTGGTGCTAGAATCCCACCTTAATCCTCTCAACATAAAGTTACAATCACACAAAGGAGGACAACCACACAATACTGGGAAATCATGGCCTAACCAAGTTGACACATATTTTTGGGGGGACATAATTCAACCCATGATACCTGGCTACCCACGTGTCTGTCAGTTTGTGGTACTGTGGGGGCGTGCGTGTTGCTGTAATGCTGGAAGCTATGCCACCGGTATTCAGATACCAGCAGGGTCACCCATGGAGGACAGGTTTCAGCTGAGCTTCCAGACTAAGGCAGACTAGGAAGAAGGACCTGGCAGTCTACTTCTGAAAAGCATTAGTCAGTGAAAACCTTATGAATAGCAGCAGAACACTGTCTGATATAGTGCTGGAAGATGAGCCCCCCAGGTTGGAAGGCACTCAAAAGATGACAGGGGAAGAGCTGCTTCCTCAAAGTAGAGTTGACCTTAATGACGTGGATGGAGTAAAGCTTTCGGCACCTTCATTTGCTGATGTGGCACGACTCAAAATGAGAAGAAAAAGCTGCAAACATCCATTAATAATCAGAACCTGGAATGTACGAAGTATGAATCTAGGAAAGCTGGAAATCATCAAAAATGAAATGGAATGCATGAACATTGATATCCTAGGAATTAGTGGGCTGAAATGGACTGGTACTGGCCATTTTGCATCAGACAATCATATAGTCTACTATGCTGGGAATGACAACTTGAAGAGGAATAGTATTGCATTCATGGTCAAAAAGAACGTTTCAAGATCTATCCTGAAGTACAATGTTGTCAGTGATAGGAAAATATCCATACACCCACAAGGAAGACCAGTTAATACGACTATTGTTCAAATTTATGCACCAACCACTAGGGCCAAAGATGAAGAAATAGAAGATTTTTATCAGCTGCTGCAGTCTGAAATTGATCGAACATGCAATCAAGATGCATTGATAATTACTGGCAATTGGAATGCAAAAGTTGGAAACAAAGAAGAAGGATCCGTAGTTGGAAAATATGGCCTTGATGATAGAAACAATGCTAGAGATCGAATGATAGAATTTTGCAAGACCAACGACTTCTTCATTGCGAATACCTTCTTTCACCAACATAAATGGCGACCATACACATGGACCTCGCCAGATGGAACACACAGAAATCAAATTGACTACATCTGTGGAAAGAGATCATGGAAAAGCTCAATATCATCAGTCAGAACAAGGCCAGGGGCTGACTGTGGAACAGACCATCAATTGCTCATCTGCAAGTTCAAGGTGAAACTGAAGAAAATCAGAGCAAGTCCACGAGAGCCAAAATATGACCTTGAGTATATCCCACCTGAATTTAGAGACCATCTGAAGAATAGATTTGACGCATTGAACACTAGTGACTGAAGACCAGACCAGTTGTGGAATGACATCAAGGATATCATCCATGGAGAAAGCAAGAGGTCATTGAAAAGACAGGAAAGAAAGAAAAGACTAAGACAGATGTCAGAGGGGACTCTGAAACTTGCTCTCAAACAGCGAGCAGCTAAAGCAAAAGGAAGAATTGATGAAGTAAAAGAACTGAACAGGAGATTTCAAAGGGCGTCTCGAGAAGACAAAGTATTATAATGACATGTGCAAAGAGCTGGAGATGGAAAACCAAAAGGGAAGAATACGCTTGGCATTTCTCAAGCTGAAAGAACCAAAGAAAAAAATTAAAGCCCTGAGTTGCAATAGTGAAGGATTCTATGGGGAAAAAAATATTAAATGATGCAGGAAGCATCAAAAGAAGATGGAAGGAATACACAGAGTCATTATACCAAAAAGAATTAGTCGATGCTCAACCATTTCAAGAGGTGGCATATGATCAGGTACTGATGGTACTGAAGGAAGAAGTCCAAGCTGCTCTGAAGGCATTGGCGAAAAACAAGGTTCCAGGAATTGATGGAATTTCAATTGAGATGTTTCAGCAAACAGATGCAGCGCTGGAAGTGCTCACTCGTCTATGCCAAGAAATATGGAAGACAGCTTCCTGGCCAACTGACTGGAAAAGATCTATATTTATGCCCATCCCCAAGAAAATGATCCAACTGAATCTGGAAATTATAGAACAATATCATTAATACCACACGCAAGCAAAATTCTGCTAAAGATCATTCAAAAACGGCTGCAGCAGTACATCGACAGGGAACTGCCAGAAATTCAGCCCTGATTCAGAAGAGGACGTGGAACCAGGGATATCATTGCTGCTGTCAGATATATCCTGGCTGAAAGCAGAGAATACCAGAAGGATGTTTACCTGTGTTTTATTGACGATGCAAAAGCATTCAACTATGTGGATCATAACAAACTATGGATAACACTGTGAAGAATGGGAATTCCAGAACACTTAATTGTGCTCATGAGGAACCTTTACATAGATCAAGAGGCAGTTGTGAGGTCAGAATAAGGGGATACTGATTGGTTTAGAGTCAGGAAAGGTGTGCGCCAGGGTTGTATTCTTTCACCATACCTTTTCAATCTGTATGCTGAGCAAATAATCCAAGAAGCTGGACTAAATGAAGAACGGGGCATCAGGATTGGAGGAAGACTCATTAACAACCTGTGTTATGCAGATGACACAACCTTGCTTGCTGAAAGGGAAGAGGACTTGAAGCACTTACTAATGAAGATCAAAGACCACGGCCTTCAGTATGGATTGCGCCTCAACATAAAGAAAACACAAATCCTCACAACTGGACCAATGAGCAACATCATGATAAAGGGAGAAAAGATTGAAGTTGTCAAGGATTTCATTTTACTTGGATCCACAATCAACAGCCATGGAAGCAGCAGTCAAGAAATCAAAAGACGCATTGCATTGGGTAAATCTGCTGCAAAGGACCTCTTTAAAGTGTTGAAGAGCAAGGATGTCACCTTGAAGACTAAGGTGCTCCTGACCGAAGCCACGGTATATCCAATCGCATCATATGCATGTGAAAGCTGGACAATGAAAAAAGAAGATGGAAGAAGAATTGACGCCTTTGAATTGTGGTGTTGGTGAAGAATATTGAATATACCATGGACTGCCAAAAGAATGAACAAATCTGTCTTAGAAGAAGTACAGCCAGAATGCTCCTTAGAGGCAAGGATGGTGAGACTGCGTCTTACATATTTTGGAGATGTTGTAAGGAGGGATCAGTCCCTGGAGGACATCATGCTTGGCAGAGTACAGGGTCAGCAGAAAAGAGGAAGACCCTCAACGAGGTGGATTGACACAGTGGCTGCAACAATGAGCTCAAGCACAACAATAATTGTAGGGATGGCTCAGGACCAGGCAGTGTTTCGTTCTGTTGTGCATAGGGTCGCTATGAGTTGTAACCGACTCAACGGCACGTAACAACAACAACAACAATTCAATCCATGGCACCTGGCTACCAACTTCCAAAAAATTCAGCCATTGAAAACTCTGTGGAGCACAGTTCTACTTTGACACACACAGGGTCACCATGAGTCACAGTCAGCTTGACAGCAATTGGTGCTGGCATTGATGATGTGGGTAAAGAGAAGGGAGAGGGTTCAAGAGGCACCTCACAGATGGGATAGATGGGGATATACAAGATGATTGGGAGAGAGGGGACGGGGTGACTGAGCTGGGGTAACTGGTTAAAAATGATTAGTGTAACCCAACTGGGAGAAGAGGAGGAGCAGAGCTCTTTTGGCCATGCCCGCACCCATCCCTGATCTGCCCTCACCCCTGCTCTGCTGCCTTCCCCATCCCAGTAAATGGCAACTCTTCTTTTCAGCTGCTCAGGCCTCAAGCCTGAGTCAACTTTGACTTTTCTTTTCCTCTCTCACATCCCACATCCAAGCCATCATCAAACCCTGTTGGCTCAAACAGAATCTGGCCGTTTCTTACCACCCCTGTTGCTACCACTCTGGTCCCTGGTCCAAACCATCATCATATCTCACCTAGATTTTTGCAGTAACTTCCTTCTGCCCTTGCCTATCTACAGTCTACCCTCGACAAAGCAGCCTGAGAGACAGAGAGAGATCTTTTCAACAAAGCGGTCCTCGACCTTTGCTGCATATTAATATCTGCTGGGAAGTTCTCAAAAAATGCCTACATCTGCCCCTCACCCCTAGATATTCTAATTTAACTGTTAAGGAGTGGTGTTTTGAGTTTGAGAGAGTTCAGCGTGGATCAGAGAAAAACATATGACCACCAGATAGCAGTGTTGCACAACAAGCTATTTATTGGAGCCCAAAGTATTGGACAGCTCAAATGTGTTGGGGAGGGGGTGGGGGGGGCAGTCCCCTGCAGCAGGAGGCACTCCAGAGGCAAGCAGTGCAAGGAGCCACCAGAAGGGGAAGAGGACAGGGAAACTCCCCAGGGGAGGGGGGGATTGAACGGGGGTGTCTATATGTTTAGGTTAAGTTCCTGTGCACTAAGGTGGGGAGTCTCTAAGTCAAAGAGCTCCAAAAGGCAGCAGCAGCTTGGGGTCCTTATAACTACAGGGTTTTATCTTATCTGGAGCCCTGGTGGCACAGTGGTTAAGAGCTCGGCTGCTAACCAAGAGGCTGGCAGTTTGAATCCACCAACTGCTCACTGGAAACCTAATGAGGCTGTTGTACTCTGTCCTGTAGGGTCACCATGAGTCAGGAGTCAACTTGATGGCAATGGGTTTGTTTTGGTTGGTTATCTTATCTATGGCTAGCAGATGGTGGGTGCCATTTTGGGGGATATGTAAAGCAGTCAGGGTCTCAGTGGCTAAAAATCTGCTTATTTTAAAAACAACAGATATGTAAAAATATGAGTTTGATGCCCTCAGGCTTTTTGGGTTAACAGGCCTGAGTTTGCTATGAAGAAATAAACAGCCTAGGGCCAATACATAGGGGCCTCCTTTGGCTCATTTATATAACAAGTAGGGCCCAGGGAGAGGTATTTTTTTAAAGCACTCCAGATAACATAGAATGTGGTCAGGGTGGAGAACCACTATTCACATCACTTCTCTGCCCAAGTCCTCCAACAGTCCCAATCCAACTCAGAGTATAAACCACTGGTCAACAAAGCCATATGTGATCTACCCTCCCGTGACCTCTCTGACCTCACCTTCTACCACTCTCCCCCTCTGTCTTAGTCATCTAGTGCTGCTGTAACAGAAATACCACAAGTGGATGGCTTTAACAAAGAGAAATTTATTCTCTCTCAGTCTAGTAGGTTACAAGTCCAGATTCAGGGTGTCGGCTCCAGGGGACGGCTTTCTCTCACTGTCAGCAGATTCCTTGTCATCAATCTTCCCCTAGTTGAGGAGCTTCTCAGGCACAGGGCCCCAGGTCCAAAGGACGCACTCTGCTCCTGGTGCTGCTTTCTTGGTGGTATGAGGTCCCCCAACTTTCTGGTTGCTTCCCTTTCCTTTTGATCTCTTGAGAGATAAAAGGAGGTACAGGCCACACCCCAGGGAAACTTCCTTTACTTTGGATCAGGAATGTGACCTGGGTAAGGGTGTTACAATCCCACCCTAATCCTCTTTAAAGTAAAATTACAATCACAAAATGGAGGACAACCACCCAATACTGAAAATCATGGCCCAGCCAAATTGATACACCTATTTTTGGGGGGACATAAGTCAACCCATGTTGCCCACCTTCACTCCATTCCAGCCACACTGGCCTCTATTTTTTTCCTTGAACAATTTAAGGCACATTTTTGCCTTCAGGTCTTTGTCCTCGCTGTTCCCTCTGCTTGAAGCTCTCTTTACCCAGAAGTCTGCGTGGCTTAACCCCTCACCTCCTTTAGGTCTTTGCTCAACTACTGTCTTTTGTGATGCCTGCCTGGTCCACTCTATTTAAAATCAAAACTCCTGCCCACCGCTCCTGACCCTCCTTATCCTGGTCTAGTTTTCTTCATAGCACTTGTCACCATCTGACTTAAAATGCATTTATTATCTGTCTCTTCTCCACTAGACTGTGAGCTCCAGGAAGGCAGAAATTTTGGTCCGTTTTGTTTACTGCTATATATTCCTATCACCTCAAACGCTGTCTGGCACATAAAACCATTGCTGTCTAGTCGATTCCAACTCATAGGCATATAGTAGGTGCTCAATAAATCTTTGTTGACTCTCTGAATTTCTGAATGTTTATGTGATTTGGTAGAGTCTGAAGTATTAAGGGATACCAGTAGAGAGGTCAGGCATTCGGGTGAGGGGCTGACACAGGGCAGGAGTTCCCCAAACTGACTTCTCCCCTTGCTCACCTTGTTGAGTGGTATCTCCGTCTGCCTGGTTATCAGGTAGGCACCTGGAGTCATCCGGGACTCCTCACCTCCACATCTCACTCACCAACCATTCCTACATTATCATCTAAATATCTCTTAAGCGTCTGTGTCTACTACCTTTGCCCAATACACCATCGTTTCTCCCTCAGACTACAGCCAACAGTCCAGCCTGAGTGCCTCCTGTTCTCCATTGTTTGAACGGTCTTTCTAAAACACAAATTTGACATTCTCCCTCTGTCTTACGAGCCCTGGGGCCAGTGGTGAAGCGCTCAGCTGCTAACCGAAAGGTCAGCGTTTAAACCCACTAGTAGCTCCATGGGAAAAGACGTGGCTGTCGGCTTAAAGATTTACAGCTTTGGAAACCCTGCGGGGCAGTTCTGCTCTGACCCATAGGGGCCCTCGGTCTTAAGATCTTTTCAAGGGGCTCTCTGATGTCCTTGGGGCCAAGCCCCAGCTCCCACGAGGCCCTCTGCACGCGTGCTGGCCTTCTTCTCTAAACTCGTCTCTTGCCATTCAGCCCGTGGCCCCAAAGGCGCAGGACTTCTTCACACATGTGGGCCTGGGTTCCGAAGCCCGACGACTGACTCCTCCCGGAGGACGCCTCCTCTGACCGCATTTCCTCTTCTGGGCCTCTGAGCCTCACCTCAGGCACACTCATTAATGACACTCTTTGGCAGCCTGTCACCCACTCGGCTGGGAGCGCCTGAGGGAAGTAATTGCGAGGGGTGTATGTGGGTCACCGCGGCGCTCCGGCCTCGCTCTGACCAGGAGAGGTGGCGAGGCAGCCCCGGGGAAGCAGAAAGGGAGCAGGAGCCGGCCGCAGAGCTAAAGAAGGAGTGCGAAGCGTGTTGCGCTGCGTCAGCGAGCCCCGGAGCGCCCGGAGTCTAGCACGGCCAGGCCGGGAGCGCAGTGCAGGTGGCCCGCGTCCCCACCAGAGGGCGCCGAGCGCTCTGCGCCCGCGGGCCTGGCAGGGTCGCGCGGCTGAGGTCTCAGCCGGCTTCCCTCTCCAGCCGCTTTTCCTCCCCACATCTGCAGTCGGAGCGGAAGAGGCGGGGACGCCGGCGACGCCAGGAGCGCGCGGTCCGGACTCTGCTGCAGGGTAGGAGAGCCGGCGTGCGTCTTCTCTGCGCAGGCGCGCCGCCAAGGCCGGCAGGGGCGGGGCCTGGGCTGGTCGAGGGGCGGGGTCAGATCCAGGGCCCGCCTCCACTAGCTCTTCAGAGCGGCCGAGCCTGGCACCCAGGCAATTCTGGGGGTTTCAGGTGAGCATGGGGCACAGAGGGATCTGGGAGGCTTCTCTCGAGGCCGGGTCGTCGGTCTGACCGTGCGCGGGCCCATCTGTCCTGCTGCCCGTATCCGGCCACCTCCACGGAGAATGGGAGAACAAAGGGAGGGGGCGGTTCTGGGGCCCCGGAGGGAATCCAGGGTCCCAGGTACCCCGCCCCGCCTGCTGACACTTTCGGTTTCTCCTCAAGTCAGAGGTGCCGCCCGGAGACCCTGGTCCAGCGCCGGGCACAGCTGCTTCTGCGCGTTTGCCTGTCCGTCTTTGTGTCTGTCTCTGTGTCTATCTGGCTGTCTCCGAGCCTGCCTCCACTTCTAAAACTAAGCCGCGCGGACACCGACATCCCCTGGGTCCCCGCCCCTGTCCCATGGCAGGTAAGTGGGCGCAGGGCTGGGGGGTCTCCGTTATCCCCCCCAGCCCGCGGACTTGGGAGCCGGGTGTCGAACACATCCTCCGGGAATGTGCTCGGACTGGCTACGTGGGCCCCTCCCTTCCTCCGGGGAGCCGCCGCCCGGCTCCCCCGCCCCATCTTTCCCAGTCTTCCCCACCACTTTAACCCCGCAGCCTCGTGGCCCACGGGCTGAAGACGAGGGGATGAGGCTCCTGGGCCCTTTCTAATCTCGACCCCTGTTTCCACAGGCTACTTGCCCCCCAAAGGCTACGCCCCTTCGGCTCCACCGCCCTACCCTGTGACCACCGGATACCCGGAGCCGGCGCTGCATCCTGGGGCCGGGCAGGCGCCGGTGCCCGCCCAGGTGCCCAGCCCCGCGCCAGGCTTCGCTCTCTTCCCCTCACCTGGCCCCTTGGCCTCGGGGTCTCCTGCCCCCTTCTTACCACTGCCCGGGGTGCCTCCTGGCCTCGAATTCCTGGCGCAGGTAAGTGGGAGAGAGGGAGGGGTGACCGGGGCCCGGCGTCCAGGCGAGCCAGCTGACGTCGTCGGCGGTGCCCTTACTCTTTCTAGATTGACCAGATCTTGATTCACCAAAAGGTTGAGCGAGTGCAAGGTGAGTGGGGCAGCGGCAGAGGAGGTTGGGCCTAGTGATGCAGGCAGGGATGGCGGGCTCTGGGGCCAGCATCGGAGCCTGAGCCTCAACAAGACTCTTGTAACTCCCTGGCAGGGCTCCTAGGCTGGGAAACCTGTAACCGGTATGAACTGCGCTCGGGGGCAGGGCAACCCTTGGGCCAGGCGGCCGAGGAGAGCAACTGCTGCGCTCGCCTGTGCTGTGGTGCCCGCCGGCCGCTGCGTGTCCGCCTGGTGGACCCCGGGGACCGCGAAGTGCTGCGCCTGCTACGTCCGCTCCACTGTGGCTGCGGCTGCTGCCCCTGCGGCCTCCAGGAGGTGGGTGAGGAGGGGTGGGGTAGAGGACAGGCTGGGGTAGGGGAACAGGCCATGGTGGGGTGGGGTCAGGGATGGGGTGTGGTTCGGGTGGGCATGGGCTTGTGGGGATGGGAGAGTCTAGTGAGAGGGCTAGGTGGGAGCTTGGACCAGGCAACCCTGGCTTGGCAGTGACCCTGTCTGCCTTGTATCCCAGATGGAAATACAGGCTCCACCGGGCACCACCATTGGCCACGTACTACAGACCTGGCATCCGTTTCTCCCCAAGTTCTCCATCCAGGATGCTGATCGCCAGACTGTCCTTCGGGTGGTGGGGCCCTGCTGGACCTGTGGCTGTGGCACAGACACCAACTTTGAGGTATCAGGAAGGGGAGCTCCCTGAGACTTTCATAAACAAAGATGGCAACTTCCATGATCCAAGATGGCAGCCTCTGTGAGGCAGGATGGCCAATGCTAAGGTCAAGACTCTGAGCTCATCAATCCAAATCCACTGTGATTCCTACTACTTTTCAGTTTTCTTCCATTCTGAAATAGGATGGCTCAGTGGTCTTATAAAAGGCATGTCAAAGAGGGTTTCATCTTAAGAACCAATGTTGATTGTTATCTACAGCTCTGTGTTGAGGAAAATCTGATGCCAGCCTGGATTTAGGGGGAAAGATGATTATTGAGTGTATAGCTGCTGTGTGTCAGTTTGTGAGCCTATGCCCAGGGACGAGCACTGATTTGACTTATTAGCATCCTTTGGCTTGCCCACCAACCTAGAAAGCCAAATGGCCTCTCTAACCTGGAATCCAGGTGACACCCTTCCCACCGTGGGTTCCTATCACCAGCCTGGAACCTGGAGACCCCAAGTGGTGACAGTTTCAGGGTGAGGCCTGAGAAACACCTTGGTTTCTAGAAGGGAAGGTCACCCCACAGACCCTTGAGTTCCTTAAGGGATAATTATCTCTGCAGATATGGGAGAGGCAATAGGTATAATCTAACAGACTTTCCAAAGCTTCTGATGAGGTACCCTACCTACCTAAAGTTATTTTTAAAAACTGAGTCACCTTGGTAGCCAGGGGAGGTTCTGTGATGGGAGCCAGGTGATCTCTGGGTGGGAATGTGTTAATTGTCAGTTCTCATTAGACCAGTCTCCCTTTTACGTAATTATAAATGGTCCATATTTGAGGTTACAGTCTTGGGACTATAGGACTGGTTGGGATAGGCCCTGCCTACCCTGGGACTGCGCTGCATGAAGTGCCCCAGAGCTATAGGACACTGGGAGAGAGGATAGAAAGGACATAGAAGATGAGCAGAAGAAAAGGATCAGGGAGTCACTGTGAATTACCAGCCACACTGGCAGGGCTTCCTGCTGCTGGACTCAGAGAGGCCAATGGAAATCATAATTCTCAGAGGCCACTTACTGCTGCCCTCTTATCTTTCCTAATAGATGGGCTTGAATCCCCTTTAGACGAAGTTTGCATGTGATGCTGGACAGGGCTTTCTCTTGATTTGCAAATTAGACAAAAGCCACCTCCTTGGCCAGACTTGGAGGCCCTGGGTGGTGCAAGTGGTTAACACGCTCGGCTGCTAACAGAAAGGCTAGAGGTTGAAGTCCACCCAGAGGTACCTTGGACGAAAGGCTTGGCCATGTACTTCCAAAAAATCCTATGGAGCACAGTTCTACTGTGACACACGTGGGGTCTCCATGAGTCAGAGTCAACTCACTGGCAACTGGTTTGGTTTTGAGGGGGCAGACACAGCCCTCCAAGAGCCTGGCCGGCTGGTGGAGTGCAGCCAGGATTGCAGCAGTCTCTCTTGTCCTCTCGGCCAGGCTCCTTTGTGCAGAACACAAACTGCACTAACTGTGGGTGGCAGGAACGTTGGAAATCAAAGCAAACCCAGCAACTAGCCATACACTAGGGGAGTTAGACTCTATCACGTTTCCATTTCTCCCACCACCGATGCTCAGTGATGTCACGTATGGCCTTTGGAGGGCAGCAGACTCGAGTCTGAATCCTTGTGTTGCTACGTACTCATATTGTGACCAAGGGTGCCTCAGTTTCCCCAGTTGTCACATGGAAACCCAAGGTTGTTAGGAGGCTTCACATGTATGTCTAGTGCTGATAGGAGCCCTGGCGGTGCAGCAGTTAAGAGTTTGGCTGCTAACCAAGAGGTCGGCAGTGCAAGTCTACCAGTTGCTCCTTGGAAACCCTACGACTCGATGGCATCGGGTTTGTTTTAGTTTTTAGTGCCTGATAGGTGCTTTATAAATGTTTTTTCCTCTGTTTAGTCTGCCGAAGGTCTAATATTGGGTGCATGTACTCCTGATTCAGAGGGCACATGCGGTTTCTGTCCCTACACGGGGAATTCCAGACCACCCCTTGACCTTGAGTACCTCTGAGGACTGGTGACTGAGACAGGCCCTCCCTGTTCAGTTTTAGTACCTGCTAGAGCACTGCTTGGAGCCCTGGTGGCGCAGTGGTTAGGAGCTTGGCTGCTAACCAAAAGATAGGCAGGTTGAATCTGCACCCACTCCTTGGAAACCCTATGCGGCAGTTCTACTCTGTCCTATAGGGTTGCTATGACTTGGAATCAACTCAGCGGCAACAGGTTTAGGGCACTACTTGGGTGGCGCAAACGGTAAAGCACTCGGCTACCAACTGGAAGGTCGGTGGTTCAAACTCATCTAGAGGCACTTCAGAAGAAAGGGCTTGCAATCTGCTTCTGAAAGTTCACAGCCTAGGGAACGCAGTGCTACTCTGCCACCCATGGGGTCGTCGTGAGTCGGAATTGACTCAACAGCAACAGGTTTTTTGGGGGGCGGCCTGTCAGGTGTCCTTACCTGACTTTCGCCAGGTGCCCTATGGGCTCACTGTACTCTAACTTGCAGCAAACCTGTGAGGCATGTATTTGTAAATCCCCATTTTCCAGAGGAGACTGACGCTGCAGGTTAGCCAAAGCCAGGTCTCTTGATTCTCAGCCTAGGCTGCTTTTCTTCACTCCATGTAAACTTCCCAGGTTCAGCGGGGTTTAGGTAAGTTCGAGCCTGCCTGACCCCTCAGGGTGTTTGGAGACCTGTGAATTTTTCTGCACTTTTCTGATAAGGTTGCACTAGCCCATATGGTGTTTTTAGTCCTCTAGAAGAAGGCACTCCTTCTTTGAGAGACTTAATGTCATGTGCCAGAAAATTTTCATAATAAATGTCCGCAGTCCCTTAGATGTGGTGCCCTCGTACAGTGTACGATCTGCATGACCACAGATGGTGCTTGTGGGCGTGAGACTGGAGGCGCGTGAGATTGGGCACCTCCTCTCCAGTTGAGTCTTTCCTCCTTCCTGACAGGTGAAGACCCGGGATGAGTCCCGCAGCGTGGGCCGTATCAGCAAGCAGTGGGGGGGGCTGCTCCGAGAAACTCTCACGGATGCAGATGACTTTGGCTTGCAGTTCCCCACGGATCTGGATGTGAAGGTGAAGGCTGTGCTGCTGGGAGCCACGTTTCTCATTGTGAGTTGGCTGCCTCCGCCCCTCCACCCTTTTCCTCTCCTTTGGAGCTTCATGCACTTCCTGGTCTCCTGCTAGGAGAGGGTTGGTGTGAGGGGCAGAGTTTCTGGGGGCTTGGGGTACAGACAGCTGGCTCTCCTGTTGACGGTACCCTCCCTGCAGGACTACATGTTCTTTGAGAAGCGAGGAGGTGCTGGGCCCTCTGCCATCACCAGCTAGAGGCCGCTTCAGGGTGAGGAGACCATCACCTCAAACAGAATTCAGGATGGTCACCTGCTCTGGCCTGGCCCTTCCTCAGAGGCAGCCTCTTTCATCCATGTACACAGCAGGGGACAGACGGGGTACCTGAGAGGCTGGGGGCCGTGTGCCCCATCCCTACCCTACCTCTCTGGCCTCCTTCACCTGTGGCCCCCCGCAAAGAGTGTGTATGAGAGCCCTTCCCCGCTACCTCCCACCACTGTCTCTTGGCATACAGGCTATTGGCTTTCAGACCTTCCCTACCCACCCCCTCCTACCCCCTTCCAGGGCCTCTGCTCCAGAAAGGGCCTTTGGAACCCAGAACTTTGGGATGTTATGACAGAACCGGGATGGAGGATAAACAGCACCAAAGAATAGCGGACATGGCCACCCCTCTCCTGCATCAGCTTGGCCAATCAATTCAGCCCCAGACTACAGCACTTTGAGGGGATTCCTGCCTCCCCACCAACAGCTGTAGAGGCTGGGCCCTAGTGCCAACCTCCCCTGCTCTTGGGCCCTGCCCACAGCTGGTGCTTGCTGCAGCTTCCTGTGCCTTATTTAACCACCCCTTCCTTCCATTGCCCTAGGAAGGAGGCTGCATCTTTGTATGGTATATTCATATAAACTTTGTAATTTTTTTGGACTTTGGAAGATGTATGCAATGGGGGGATGGGTAAAGAAAGAGTTGATGTGGAAAGAGACAAAGGGAAATATGACGTCTGGGGTGGGCTGGCCCTTCTCACAATACATGCTATCAGGATCAACTGTCCTTGAGTCCAACAGAGCATCTTTCATCACCCCATGGCCCTGGACCAAGCCAAGGTTGTTGGGACCACATGCCCCAAGTCAATATGGGGGCTTCTGTCATCCAAGATGGCTGCTCCCACAGAGTCCAGTGGTAGCTGATGGCAGTTCAAGATGGCTGTTCCTATGGTCCACCATGGCCCCTTGACTATACTCTGTAGTGAGTAGAAGGTTCCTCTAGGCATAATATGTAGCAGCTCTGTTCCTTCAAGTCCTCTTGTTCGGCAATATTGTGGGCAGAGTAGAATAGATCCTGCTGTGGCCAGCTAAGGAAGCCTGAGCCCTCAGAGGCCACGGGGCAGGGTAGAGAGAAGGCAGTGGTCAGTGTTGACCATGGGCTCCTATACCAGCCTGCAGTAGGTTCTCTCCAGGTGGGAAACTCTGCCTCTGCCAGGACCTTGATCTTCTTGGCCCCACAAGGCCAGGTGCCAGGGGGCCCAGGCTTTCTACACTGGTGTCCTTTCCCAATGGAGCAGAGTTCAGTGCCGTGCCAGGACGTAGCGGCTAGCAGCTGAGAGGTCCCACTGGTAATGCTCCAGTATGCGCCAGCAGTCAGCCCTGGACCGGCTGCTCAGGTGGAATAGCTGATCTACCTGTGGGGGCAGGAGGGAGAGCAGGCTGAGCTGGCCGCCAGACAGCAGGGGCAGGAGATGAAGGAGCCTGGGAGAAGGGTCTGGCACTACCTTGAGGTTCCGAATGGCAGAAACCACATCTCCCCCAGTAGCTCTTAGTGCTGCCTGACACTCCTGGTGGGTGACTCCATGCACACTCAGCTCCACCTTGCGGGGAGAAAACTGCATCAAACTCCTGCTCCAGCCTGCAGCCCCTTCTGGACATCAGGCCACTTTAGGGAGATCTCACCTCCATAACCCTCCTCTGCACCTCAGGGTCAGACAGGAGGCCTCCAGAGGGCACAGTGGCTTTGCTGGCTCCAGGTGCTCCCACAGGGTGATTGTGGGGGGGTTCTCTTTTGGGCCAGGAGGGCTGCTCCCTGGGGGGCTGGCTGACCTGAGAGGGAGAGCTGGAGGCAAAGGGTGGGCAGGGTGGCAGGACTGGGGGTCCCTTGCACACAGCTCTGGCACGTCGAAGTTCCGGGGGACTTGAACCACCTCCTGTGGGACGAGGGTTCAGGGACAGAACCGACTCCAGGCTTTTGGAGATGCCTGCACAGTTGAGAAAGGAACAACTTGAGAGGGAGCCCAGAAGCTAGGCCCTCCCTTCCTCAGGGCCCCTGTCCCTCCAGCCTTCTTTCTCTGTGCTGAGCTGGATGGTTCTGTAAGCATTCACAGATGAGCTACCCAGCCTGTTCTCAAGGGGGTCCATGTGTCAGGTGGGATAATAAGACAAGTGTAGAAGGGACACCAAGACCCAGGCAGGGGAGGGCCCGCCCGGCCCAGAGAGTAGGAGATGCTTTCAGCAGGGAGGCAGGGAGACTTCATACCCCTTAAGATCTTAATGCATTGCTAGGATGGCAACAGGCAGAATTTAGGGAAAGAAATCATGTATGGGGAAGTAACATGCAGAGACATTGCTTGGGGGTAGAACTGGAGAGTTGTTCTTGATCTCAGAGACCTGGAGGCGTCCTCACTGCATACCCACCTTTCATCATGGGCAGGGGCATGTTCCTTCTCTGGTCCCGTGCTGGAGGCAGATCTTGAAGCTTTGCCTTTGCTCTGTCCCTGAGGGAGAGAGATCCAGTTCATTGTCCGCTCTGCTCACTCTTTGCTCCCTGCAACGTATCAGTGTCCCCTCTGGGCTCCCAGGGAGGCCAAGGTCCAGGCTGGGAGCTCCAGCTGGGAGGCAAGTGCAGCTTCACCTCTCGCCCCCTTCCCAGACTTCCCTTCCCAAGAAGTTGCTGGACCAGGTTCCCCCAGCCCAGCTCAGCCCCTCCCTTTCAGGTCCTCACCCATTGGCGTTTCCCCGGTGTCGCTCCCCGGAGCCTCTGTGTACTGGGCGGGTAGCTGGCCAATCTGTCACCATTACTGCGGAGGCCGGGAAGCTGCCCACTTTGAATGTTTGGCCGTTCTGGCCCTTCCAGGTGGTTGAGTCAGGACTGTGGGAAAAGGGCTGGTGAGGGGGGATGGGAATGGGGACAGTGGGGACTGGGGTCCAGCCCACATTCAGCTCCTCGAGCTGTGTGCCATGTAGCTGCATCTGCCTGGAGGAGAGGAAGACTTTTTCTCACTAAACAAAAGGTTGTATGGGCCGACGGTGGCTCCAGCAGGGAGGCCAGGGATGTGGTAGGGTTCTCAGGGCCCAGGGGGAACAGGAAGACAGCAGAGGATCAAGATTCAAGGAGCTGGGGAGATGCAGAAAGGACCAGGAGTCAGGAAGGTTTGGAGGGGTCTTCCTGGGGATACTCGGGACACATGGGGTTGTCACCTGCCCTCGATGATGGTGATGGGGTCACCGACCTCCATTCTCAGGGCACCTGTCTCCATGACATCCCTCACACAGCGTCCCTCAGGAGGCTGGGCCTGTGGAGACAGGAGGGAAGGGGGCTAGGCTTGTGGCCTGGGTCAGAAAGGTAAGTCATGGGGACCAGGGAGGAAAGGAACCCTCCCATTTGTGCACCTTCCGATCAAACCCATAGTAGGCATGGGCCCAGGGTAGGGACTGTCCCTTTCCCCCCTGAATTTAGTCCAGTGGAGGAGGCAGCCACGGATTCCCTGCTGGATGCAGCCCAGGGGTCAGAAAGAAACCTGTCCCTACTTAGGGGGACTAACAGGAGTACCATCCTGGATGCCACTTTTACTCTCACACCCAAACCCATGATCTGCCCCTCAAGCATCTCTGGAATCTTTCTCCTTCCCTCCAGCCCCACTGCCTCACCCTCATCCAGGCCTCCTCATCTCACTCCTGCTTCACAGCCATAGCCACTCGCCTGGTCTCCCCACCTCCAGTGTCATCCGTCTAATCCACTCTTGTGACCACCCTACGTGATATAACAAACTTGTCTGCTCAAAACTCTTCCATAGCTACCAACCAAAAAGCCATCGCTGTCAAGTTGATTCCAACTCAGCTCCCCTGTAGGACAGAGTAGAATTGCCCCATAGGGTTTCTAAGGAGCAGCTGGTGGATTCGAACTGCCAACCTCTTGGTTAGCAGCCGTAGCTTTTAGCCACTGTGCCACCAGGGCTCCCCAGGTACCTTCAAAATAAAGTCTAAACTCTTGTAACCATAGAGTATAGTGACTTCAGGAAGAGCTCTAAAGTCAGATTGACTGGCTCAAATCCCATCTCCCCCACTTACTGTATGACCCTAGGCAAGTCACTTAAACTGTCCCTGCCTTAACTGTCCCATCTATAAAACTGACAAAATAATTACCTCAAAGAGTTGATGTGAGAATTAAACGAGTGAATACATGAAAAGATACATGTGAAATGGTATGGTATCTTACACAGATAGAATGCTGTATGTTAGCAGTCGTTAATATGCCCCACAAATGGTTCCATGACACAGCCCCTCCGCCCTCTGCAGTCGCATTAGTGTGCTTCCCCCGCCCACACTGAACGTCTCTTCCTGCCCGTCAAACACCCACCTCCCCCTACTGCTCTTTCCTCTATGCTCCCCTTCAGCCCTTTAGCCTGCATCCATGTAAGTCCCCAGCTGCCTCCCCGGGGCTCGGAGCTTCCCACGAGTAGGACTGACTTGGTTCCATTCAGAACCGAGTCCGAGGCCAGCACAGGAGTCAGTATGTGTCTTGTGCACAGAACCCTGGGAAAGGGAGTGGAGAGAAGAGAGACTGTACTTGAGGAGGACTGACACCTCTTCCCCACCTCTTGGAGCTGCCCTTCCAGGTGGGAAAAGCTAGGCCGGTCAGCAGGGTGTGGGGCCCAGCAGCGCAGGACGAGGGAGTAGAGGGCCCTGGAGCAGAGTGGCGGCCTAGGCAGCCGGGCGCGGTCCTTCTCCAGTCGATGAAGGATGAGGTAGGGCGGGATGCCGGCCCAGGGTTCCTCGCCCCCAGAGAACATCTCCCACAGCGTCACCCCAAACATCCACACGTCCGAGGCAGAAGAGAAGGCCCCTTGGCGCAGGCTCTCCGGGGCACACCTATGGAAGTGGTGCTGAAGGGGGCCGGCCGTGAGCCCCTCGGAGACCCCACCTTGCACTGAGACCACGCAATGAGCCGGTCATCCTCAGAAGTCGTCCTCTCCGAGTCCTAACCCCACGTCCCAGCCTCGCTCAGAAGACCTCCCATTGCAGCCCTCTGTGACCCCCTTAGCTACTGCCCTCCTGCCCCGCCCCTTTGCCCGGCTCCACCTGTCGCCCCGCCCCTCACCAGGCATAGGGGATGGGGCGGGGCCCGCCCATGACGTAACGCCCCCGGGCGCCAGTCAGCGGCCGCACCAGCCCGAAATCCGCCACCTTGATGACGCGCGGCGCAGCCAGCAGCAGGTTGCGCGTAGCGAGGTCTCGGTGCACCAGCCCGCGGGCCCCCATGTATGCCATGGCCCCCGCCAGCTGCCGCAGGAAGAGGCAGAGCAGAGACACAGGCAGTGGGGGTGTAGGGGCCGGGGCTCTCAGGCGCGCGTGCAGGGAGCCCAGAGGCGCCAGCTCCATCACCTGCAGTAGCACAGCACTGCGTGAGTTGTCCAGGCCCACAGCACATGATCCGCCCATCCTCCCGTGACACAGGCTGTCGGGGAACTGGAGTCGGCACTACTCACCATCTGCAGGGGCTGGCCCAGCACGAGTCCATGCAGACGCAGTACGTGTGGGTGTTCCAAGTTCATCATGACTGATACCTCTCGCAGGAAGTCCCCCAGCTCGGTGCCCATGGGGCCCTCGGGACCCACCCGGAGGGACTTTACAGCCACTGGGACCTGGGGAGGGGACACCATCAGGCATGTTGGGGAATGGCTATGCCAGGGCCAGGGCGGAGAGGACATGCAGAGCAGAGGGGCGGCTGGGTCAGGCGCCCAGGGGCAGTGGGCTCCCTGGACACTCACGCTCTGGCCACTGGGCAGCATCCACAGCCCTCTGTGTACCACACCAAAGCAGCCGGCACCCAGCAACTCCCCTCTGCGCACCGCGCCCTCTGGGATCAGACACTTGAGTCCTCCCTCGGGTTCAGGGGGGCACGGAGGGCTGTCTGAGGGTGAGGTGGTCTCCTTCTGCTCGGGGGTGAAACTCCCAAGGATCTGAAACAAGAGTGAGAAAGCGCAGTGTGCAGAACTGACATACCTCCATTGCACTCAGCCCCACCCAGTCCCCAGGCCTAAGCTGGCCCTGTAAGTGCCCCCTTCTCTCCACCACACACACACCTTGTAGACCCACTTCTTGGGCTTGAGGCCAGAACGGTACCTCTTCAGAGCTTCAACCAGTCTGCGCTGGGCTGGGAAAGACCAGAATCAGAGGACTGGGGTGGGAGGCCAGGGTGCCAAGGGATTTACAGGCCAGAAGAGGGCTGGAGGGAGGGAGCTGGCAGCCTTGGGGGAGGAAGACCAGGACCTCAAAGCAGGGGTTCCTCACCAGGCCGGCCCATGCCAATGCCATCCAGGTCCTCGGGCCTTACAAAGTCGAAGTGCTCTGGTCGAGTGACATTAAGCTCCTCAAGAATGGGCCGATAAAACTGGGCCAGCTGGATGTCCCGGAGCAGCTGCAGCAGCCACAAGGAGCTCACCTCAGGGAGCATGTCTGGAGAAGGGGCCCCTAAGGATGATGGCACTCTCTTTCAGAGATATAGTCCAGGGTGGGCATCTAAGACACCAGACACCAGGGACATTGTCTCCAGCTCCAAGCCCAACTCATCAGAAATATTCAAGGACAGAAGGAGACAGCCAGGAACCCTGCCACTCACATATAGAAACCCCAGGTAGACCGTACCCCATACCCAAGACCTCAAAGTGCCCCCCCCCCCCCCCGCAGCACCTGTGAAACTGGCTGTCTTCACATCCGAAACTTTAATACACTGCCTGGGTGGTACAAACAGTTAAGTGCTCAGCTGCCAAGTGAAAGGTTGGAGATTCAAGTCCACTCAGAGGCTTCTTGGAAGAAAGGCCTGGTGATCCACTTCTGAAAAAAAAAAACAGCCATTGAAAACCCTAGAGAGCACAGTTCTACTCTGACGCATGTGGGGTCATCGTGAGTCAGGATGAACTAGTTTGTAGTTTGCCTGCCTACACTACAGACTCCAGGTATGTCGCCCTCCTCATTCCTGAGTTAGTATGGCACGCTGTTCCTGTACCCCAACGACACCCAGATATACTGCCCTTTTAGACCTGAGCTACCCAGGTACACCAGTGTACACATTCACTCATGTATACCTGAGACACCTCCCCTCCTCACGAGCCATTTTGGTCTACTACACATCAACTGGAGATATGCAGATATGCTAACTCTACCATACCTCAGACATGCAGGTACACACACACACACACAAAGGACATGAAGATACACTCCCTCTCATACCACATACACGTAACGAGACATAGAGCTGCAGTGAAGCCTGGTGAAAGCCGGAACTCCACAGGACTGCCTTGCTTTAACAGGTCTTGCAAGTTTCCTGTCTTTGACAGGATAGTCTTATCGTTCTTCTATCGCTCTCTGTTAGTGGAAAATATTTGAGTTTTCCTTCTCTGACAGGTTTCTGCCTTACACAGGTTCTGGCTTTCACAGGTTTTACTGTATATTCCCAACCACGCCTGAGATGCCCAGATACACCGCCCTTCAAATCCGAGACCCTCCAGGATGCTGCCACGAAATTCCCAGGTTTACTGCCACACACACTCTCACGTATCTGCGGTTGAAACACAGCAGTTCACTGCCCCACACGTCTGAGAAGACAAGGTTCACCTAAACACACAAGACACACCAAGGTACAGTGTCCACACTATGCAGGTACATCGCCCCTTATCCACCAATGCCAGCAACATTTGAAATCAAAACAGGCATTTGTGATCAGCCGCTAAGGGCACTCCTGCCCTAGGCGCAGGTATTGCCTACAGAGCCACCCTCGGCTGCCAGGTGCACAGTCCCATCCACACCCAACTGAGCTCAGTTCCAGGTATGCAGAGCCCTGCCCACACACCTGAGTTGCTCCATGTAACCTGGCTTCAAGGCAGCTCCTCCAACGTTTATTATAAATAAGGCTCTAGGCTCTCTGGGAACCAGCCCGGGCTCACACACACTCTCTGACACACACCTGGACCTCTCCCCACCTTCCTCCCACTGTAGTAAAGTGAGGAGTAAGCGAAGCATGGTAGGCCGAGATAAAGCCAGGAGGTGGGCAGGAATCAAAGCGGGGAGGGGGGTGCGGGAGAGGAGTGAGCCCAGGTTCCCGGGAGACCCCTGCCCGCGAAGCGGGAAGAAGAAAGGTGGCCAAGGAAGGGAAGGACCCGGGGAGGGTAAGGGGAACAGGCAGGCCCAGCCCCCGCGGACGCACCCCGAGCGACAGCTGATGGGTGGGCCTGCCCCGGGCGCCCTGCTAACCGGGACCCTCACCTGGCGAAGGCGGAAGCTGCAGCTGGGAAGCCACCGGAGTGCAACGACTAAATCCCGAGGAAGGCGGGCAGGAGGCGGAGCAGGAGGCCGCTGGAGGCGGGACCTGGCGGCGGGCCCAGGCTGACTCGGGCCGCGCCCCCAGGCCTCAGGTGGAACTGGGAAAGGGCCGGGACCGAGGCTAACCCGCCCTCCCTCCTCCGGGCCAACCGGCCCCCCAACCAGGAGAAACCACCCCTCCCCTCCGCTCTGCTTGTCTCCTTTCTCTCTCTACAGCCTTCTCCAAAGAACCTTGCACCCCTTCCCAGACTTCTCTTGTTAGAGTCCTGCTTCCATGCCATGTCCCCCTCCCCAAATCCTTCCCCTAGCTCAACAAGAACCCTCCCCACTAAATAAATAAGAACTTAAGATATATATAGAGAAAGAGACCCTGGGTAGTGCCAACAGTTAACAAACTCTGCTGCCAGCCGAAAGTTTGGAGGTTCAAATCTACCCAGAGGTACCTGGAAAGGAAGGCCTGTTGATCTGAAAAAATCAACCATTGAAAACCCTGTGGGGCACAATTCTACTCTGACACACCGGGGGTCACCATGAGTTGGAGTCAACTCCAAGACAGCTGGTGTTTTTTAGAGGTTCAGCCCCATTTTTATCTTTGGCTTGGAAAAATACTGCAGGAAGCTGGAGGCCTCTTTATTTCTCTCCTTCTCCTAGGCGTGGGCATTCCCAGGCACTGGAAATACAAAGCTAAACCAGCATAGTCCCTACCCAGGGAAATATTCTTTAACAAATGGAAGAAGGCCCGCAGTACAGGAGGCTCTGGAGTGGAACCAGGGCAGAGAGGTGTTGATGTTGGACAGGAAGTCAGCCTCCAGCCAAGACAGTTTAAGATGGAAGCTGTTGTCCTTCTCCCAGCTGAACTTCAGTCCCATGTACTGCCCTTTTTATCAGAAGCTCCCCAGGGTGGACCAGGTGGGAGGTCTGGTGAGAGGAAAGCTTCTTTGAGGCTTCACAGCCCCACCCCAGCTTAGTTTTGGTGAGCAGGGGCAGCTGTCTGTGCTTCTGGGGACCTCTCCCCATCACTGACAATTCCTGGCTTCATTTGGGTATAAGACCCGCTCTCCTCCATGCAGTCTCTGCTGACCCAGGTGCCTGTAGGTTGCTCCCTCGCCTGTGTCCACAATCCAGGGCCTGGAAGAAGCTCTGGAAAGGAGCATACCCTCTCCTTTTTCCTCAGGGGTCCCAGGGAGACAGTTGCCAGACTTAGGAGATCTGATCTCCCTGTTTCCTTCTGTTCTCCAGGAGAGATGTGTGACCACAGCAGCTGCTGTCCCCAGAGTTCCCTGGAGGGAAAAGCCCTCCCTGTCTTGGTAAACACACAGGGTGTTCCAGCGTTGGTAGTAAAATCTCCACCATGGATTTTCTGGCTCTCCAGCCAGGCCAGCTAGCCATACAATAATTGGTCCCCCACATCTGTTTTCTCGATACACTGTGGTTCCACAGGGCGGGGGTTGTGTAGGTCTTGGTTAGCCTTGTTTTCTTAATACCTAGGACCCTGTAGGCACACAATAGTGCAATGCATGTTGGTTGTGAAAAAGTCCACTTGGTCTCATTGCCACTCCTTTGTAGGTGATCTCTCTTTTCTCCCAACTTTGTTAAAATATCATTGTTTTTTGACGTTTTCTGGTTTTATTACAATGTGTCTAGGTATGGACTCCTTTTTTTTTATCCTGTTCAGTAAATTGTACTTTCTGTATCTAGGAATTCACATCTTTCATCACTGTGGTGTGATGGATTGCTTTTGTGTGGCCTTTCTCACCATGATCTTGTAACTCCCACCTAAGCGATTGGGTGGGGCTGCGCAAAGAGAGTAATTGTGGGATTAGTCAGTTTTCCCATCCCACTGGGCTTGAGGTGAGCTGTCCCAGAGGCTGGAGAGAGAGGATCCTACCACCACCAAAGAAGAACAGCCAGGAGCAGAAAGTGTGTCCTATGGACCCGGGATCCCTGCGCTGAGAAGCTCCTGAAACCAGGGGACAGAGAGAGAGAGAGAGTTCGAGAAGCAGTGGCAGAGAAACGATGGCAGGAGACGGGTGGTGGGCATCCTAGCCACAGAGTGGGAAAGCTGTGTGCCTTTGGTCAGGAAGCTTGCTGGTGGAGTAGAGTGCCTCTGGCACTTTTTGGCAGAGCTAAAAGTGCTTTGTACACCGTTCCGAGCAGGGCAGAGAGGTGTGCCTGAGAGCACGACTGGGAAGAGGCTGTCCTGATATAAGAACTGTATCCTGAGTGTTCCTGAGCCTGAATTGTAACCTATTACTTCCCTAATAAGCCCCATAACGGTGAGTATGGTCTGTGAGTTCCGTGTGGCCATTGCAACGAATTATTAAACCCAGCAGAGAAGTAGAGAGCACCGTGGGAGGGATGGTTGGTGTCAGAATTGGTAAAGATGGTGGAGAGGAGACATGTCGGACCTCCGCTTCATAGGAATCAGCATTAAACTCTTGATCTTGATTCTTCTTCCCCCTTGTGAAGTTAGAGGAAGTCAGACGTCCCCACCACCACGCCATCTTTACAATCAATTTTAGAAAATTCACAACCAGTATCTTCAAAGATTACTTTTCTCCCATTCTCTGTACTCTCTTTGTTGGAGTCTCTGATTAGAAGTATTCTAGACCTTTTCACTTTGTCCTCCATGTCCCTTAACCTCTCTCCATACTTTCCATTCCTTGCATCTTGTGATGAAATCCTGGTAATCTCTTCAGGTCTTTCAGTTCATTGATTCTCCCTTCAGTTACATCTGATGTGCTGTTTAATCCAGCCACTAAGGTTTTGTTGTTGTTGTTGCTGTTATATTCATACAAACTTTTTTAAAATTTTTATTGTGCTTTAAGAGAAAGTTTACAAAGCACGTCAGTCTCTTATACTAAAATTTATACACACCTTGCTATATACTCCTAGACACTCTTCCCCTTATGAGACAGCACACTCTTTCCCTCCATTCTCTCTTTTCATGTTCATTCGGCCAGCTTCTGACCCCCTCAGCCTTCTCATCGCCCCTCCAGACAGGAGATGCCTGCATAGTCTCATGTGTCTACTTGATCCAAGAAGCGCACTCTTCATCAGTATCATTTCTACCCCATAGTCCAGTCCAATCCCTGTCTGAAGAGTTGGCTTGGGGAATGGTTCCCGTCCTGGGCTAACAGAAGGTCTGGGGACCATGACCTCTGGGGTCCATCTAGTCTCAGCATATAAACATTATTATACTTTTTATGATGACAGTACTTTATTGAGATATGTGTTCAGTAACATGAACACATTTAGCTGTACAGATCAATGAATTTCAACAAATGTACATCCCATGTGCAGTGCAATGGGTTTCTCTAATACATGACCTTTCAGGCCTTGGGTTTATAATTCTGCCAAAAATGATTGGTTGGGTCACATCTCCAAAGGGATTGGTCAATTACTATGCAAATAGGGTTTGTAAAACCACCCAATAGGATTAAGTGACCTTGTAGGGATTGATTGGTTTGTGGCCTGGCTGGAAGGACTATGTCTTGAAATTGATAAGAAACTTGCTTATAAACAGCCAACCTGTCTTAGTTGTCTAGTGCTGCTATAACAGAAATACCATAAGTGGATGGCTTTAGCAGAAGTTTATTCTCTCACAGTCTAGGAAACTAGAAGTCTGAATTCAGGGCATTGGCTCTAGGGGAAGACTTCCTTTCTCTATCGGTTATGGGGGAAGGACCTTGTCATCAATCTTCCCCTGGTCTAGGATTTCTTAGTGCAGGAATCCTGAGTCCAAAGGACACACTCCTCTCCTGGCACTTCTTTCTTGATGGTATGAGGTACCTCTCCTCTCTGCTCGATTATCTCAAAAGAGTTTGACTCAATATATAACCTCATCCTGTAAATTGAGTCCTGCCTAATTAACATAACTGCCTCTAATCATAGATGTTAAGGTTTACAACACATAGCAAAATCATATCAGATCACAGAATGGTGGACAATCACACAGTACTGGGAATCATGACCTAGCCAAGTTGACACACATTTTTGGGGGATACAATTCAATCCATAACACAATCTGACAGAGGTTTTTAGAGAGGCAAGGAGAAAGAGAGAGAGAGAAGGATGGAACCTCTTAAAAGAGCTGCAATATGGGTTAAGAGCAGTAGCACCGAAGACGATGCCACACAGCATCACACAGTGCCACGTGGCAGCAGTAGTACCAGCGACAGGAGCCATGGAACCAGCAGACAGCTGTGGTGGTGCTTACCAGCCCATGGACAGAGAGCTGAGCACCTTCAGGCAGGAGGCTTGCTGACAGAGCTGGGTACCTCCAGGCACTAGTCAGCTCAGCCAAAAGAACTGTAACACTTGCCCAAGCAGAGCACAGGCCCAGTGAGGCCTAGCAGCAGAGCAGAAGCCTTGCAGTGTGGCAGTAGCCAAAGGTGGACAGTTGTGAATGGCCGAGAGAAGGGCACGCTAGCATGGCAGAAAGGAGCTAAAAGACCTGTCCTGGCTGGAAGCTCTCCTGATTGACTAAGTTGATTCTGATACCAAGCCTATTCCCTGATTAACCTCAGAACTGTGAGTATGGTCGGTGAGTTCTGTGTGACCACTGCATTGAATTACTAAACCCAGTAAAGAACTAGAGAGTGCTGTGGGAGGGGCAGCCAGTGTCAGAAATGGTGAAAAAGTCAGTGAGTGGAGGTATGTCTGACCTCCACCTCATAGGAACCAGCATTATGCTGGTCCTGATAATTCTTATCCCTCAGAAATTCAGGCACATTCAGATGCTAGATCACACCCTGTAAGGCAGGTATAGAATGATGAGAATGGTAGTAGTAATAGTAGTATCAGAACCTATCTAATTTCAGGGGGGCATAAAGACCAGGATCAACCTAAAGCTATTCCCATGAGATGGAAGTCAGGCATACCTCCACCCTCCAACCTTTTTACTATTTCTGACAGCAGCTGTCCTGCTCATGGCACTCTCTACTTCTCTTATGGGTTCAATAATCTGTTACAATGGCCACACAGAACTCACAGACCATACTTACAGTTAAGTGGTTTATCAAGGACGTAGTAGGGTACTACTCAGGATCAGGATCAGGATCAGCAGGCTACAACTCAGGGTCAGCATCGAAAAGCATGTAGGAAGTCTCTCTTCTTTAGTGCAGGACAGCTCTGTCAGCTCTTCTAGGCTACAGAGGCCTCTCTTTACCCCCGGAGAACAGGCTCCTGTTGACTCTGTCCTCTGTTGTCCCTGGCTCTGCCACTGGGCCCCTTCTGAGCCTCTCACTGTCTTCAGTGTTGCAGCCCTTGACCTTTGTTATTGTTTTTTTAGAAGATTTATTGCCTTCTTTCTCTCTTTCCCTTTCCTTTTTTTTTTTTTTTCTACTCATTCCTGCTGGTTCTCTTTCTGCTGCTTTCTGTCTAAAAACCTCTGTGGAGTTGGCTGCATATATACATAACTGCTTGTCAACGTCAAGGCATGGCCCTCCCACTCAGGCCACAAACTGACCAATCCCTTCTCGGTAAGCCACAGACACTTCATGTGCATGGTAAAGTACAGACACTTCATTTGCATAGTTTTTGACCAATCTCTGCAAGGAGGTACCAAATACAGGGCAGGATGCAGTCCAGGACCAGACAAAAAGTATCAAACCACAAGTTGTTTACAGCTTACCCAGGAAATGTCAATCAACCTGGACAAAAGTAAGAAACACTTTTGGAGTAGAAAACTAAGGCAAAGGTAAATTGTCAGGGTTTAGGGGAAAATCTCTCAAGCCGTTTTGCCAAAGAACTGAGGCAAAAGGCCATATAAAGGAACTCATTTCACTGCTGCAGGTAAAGATCTGGGACATTTCTGTCATCCTACAAAGTTCGTTTGTGCCCATTTTCAGTCAATCCCACCCCCAGAGGCAACTACTATTTTGATTTCTAAAATCCGTGGAGTACTTTTGGTCTGCTTTTGACCTTCTTATAAATGGAGTCACACAGTTTTTATCTCTTGTGCCTGACTTCACTCAACATAATGCTTTTGAGATTCATCTGTGGTGTTGCGTATATTACTATTAGTTTTTTATGGTGCAGTAGTATTCCATTATATAGCTATATCACAGTTGTGTTTTTTTCTTTTTTTGAGACATTTGAATGATTTTTCTCCATCAGAAGACTTTTTATAGCTTTACTGAGGTATAATTAACATTCGATAAATTGCCCCTATTTAAAGTATCCAATTTGATAAGTTTTGACAAAATGAATACATCCATGAAACCATCACCAGAATCAATGCAATAAACATAATCATTGTCCCCCAAATTTCCCCATACCCCTTTGTAGTTCCTCCCTTCCTCTGCTTCTTCTCCATGTAACCATTGACCTGTTTTCTGTTACTATAGACTAGTTTGGATTTCCTAGACTTCTATCTAAATAGAATCATACAGTATGTGCCCTTTTTTGTCTCGCTTCTTTCACTCAGCAGAATTACTTTAAGATTCATCCATGATGTTGTCTGTCTCAGTAGTTTATTCCTTTTTTATTGCTGTATAGTATTCTATCGAATCAATGTACCTTACCACAATTTGTTTATCCGTTCACCTGCTGATAAACATTTGAGTTGTTTCCAGTTTTTGCATATTACAAGTAAAGCTGCTATTTTCATTCATGTACAAGTCTTTGTGTAGACTGGACATATGTTTTTATTTCTCTTGAGTAAATATCTAGGTGTGGGATGATTGGGTCATATGGCAGATGTATGCTTAACTCTTTAAGAGACTTCCCATTTGAGTGTATGATTTCAAAGTCTTACTAGCAGTTTACAAGAGTTCCAGTTGCTCTCCTTTCTCACCAACACTTGATATGATCAGTCTTTTTAGTTTTAGCCATTTAAAAAATATCGTTACAGGTCTAAATCTGTAATTGTTGTTTCTGGTGACTCTCACTCAAGGTGGAGAGTTTCTTTGCGTGTCTGGTGACCTTTGCTTGTAAGATCATATTTTGTTGGTAGGAATCATGGGGTCCTAAGCTTAAGATGCTTTACTCCGGAGAGAAATTTCATTTGCTACTGCCAGGAGCCAAGGGGTATAACCCACCCAAGACAACTTTAAATTCTTTTAAGAGTCCCAAATTAATGCAAGAGTCTCAAATTCAGCTTCCTTGCTTTGAAGTGGGCTCTCAATTAGTGTCCAATGCCAGCACAGTCAGAAGTAGAAGTTTTCAGTGCATGTTCTGTGAAATGATTGCTTCAATGAATGAATGAATGTACCAGGCCTTGTATAAGGAAGAATTAATTGACAGGGCTTTGGGAATGCAGAGGAATGAGTGAATTGTTTTTTGTTTTTGTTTTTTTTTTTTTTACCGGGCTGGGTGAAGCCATGAAGGAAGACATCATGGCTCTTAAGATATATTTAATACCTACACTGTGGTGGTGCAATGGTTAAGAGCTATGGCTGCTAACCAAAAGGTTGACGGTTTGAATCCACTAGGCATTCCTTGAAAACGCTATGGGACGGTTCTACTCTGTCCTATAGAGTTGCTATAAGTTGGATGGCAATGGCTTTGGAACACTTCCTAGGTATTAAGAACACAAGGCTGACAAAGACCGACCCAGCCCCTGCCCCGTGGAGCACACAATATATCAGAGAAGACAGATGTGGGGGGTAACAATTACTGGCTGATGAGCTGGCCTGATTGGAGGGCCAGAGAATTGACAAGAAATTAATACCTGTGGAACCGAATTGTGAAGATCTTTCTACCAATGCAGGAATACCCTGGAACATTCATTTAAGAGGTAGCATTTAAGCTGAGGCTTGAAGGACAAGTCAATTATTGCTAAGGTGTTCTAGGCTGAAGGACAAGTTAGTTCTTTGTGAGAAACACAATGGCTCCATGAGCTTCTGCAGAGTAGAGCACATGAACACTGATTTTCCTCTGAATATCTAGTGTCCCCACAGATCTGGGTGCCCTGGAGGTGTTCATCTATGGGAGGTGAATGAACAAATGAGCATATATGGGACTATACGCAGGGTGATGCAGCCAGAGAGGTTGGCAGAAGTCAGGGTAGGCATCAATTCATTCTTCTAGCACACTCACTGAGCGTCTACTCTGTGCCAGGTTCTGGGGGCCCAGATGAACAAGCAGACGCAATCTCTGCCCTGGTGGGGCTTCCTTCTACAGGGCCCTGCAGTGCATGGTAAGGGGCTTGTGACTTACCTGAGGGCTCTGGGGAGCCACTGAGGGGTGTAAAAAAGGGGAGTGACAGAATCAGCTCAACGGAGTGAGAGGTGGGGAAAGGTGAGAGAGCAGAAGCCTTCTTGCCTCCAAGAAGGCAAGGACTTCATCTTGCCTGGGCCTCCCGTGCCCAGCCTGGCTCATATGATAAGTGCTCATGTGGGAGCACAAGAAGAGACTCTGACCATTGACTCAGGGGAAAGAGGCTGGCCTGCCTTGGCTATAGGATGCCTTAATCCTCTATGTTCCACCCTGCCCTAGCAGGAAACCAGAGGCAGAGGCTCAGCCTCCCATTTATCTCTGGCTTGGAAAATAAACCTTTGGCTTGGAAAATAAACCCAGGGAGTTAGAGACCTCTTTATTCCTCCCCTTCTCCTTATTTGTCTGTTACTTTGGGGATTAATCTCCCGTTACTACCTTTGCCCATGAAGCAGGGTGGGATGTGGGGAGTACAGCCCGACTATCCTCAGGCAGGGATGAGGCACCCTTGATAGCACTTAGGCTTGGAAGCCCACACTGGGCACTGCCCCCTCCATCTGCCTTTCTCCAGCCTCTGCCCTGCCCTGCGGGCTCTGCACGTGAGAAAGATGAGCGCGTTAATATTACCAGGGCCAAGTCTTCTCCCACAGGGCAGAGAACCAGGAGGGAAAGCAGAAGGCATCCAGCTGCCTCGCCCCCACACCTGCCTTGCATTTGGGGGTAGGGAGGCACGGGCTGCGGCCCGTCTCCACGCAGAGGCCTCTCCTCGCCTATCCCGAACCACATCAGTACCTCCTTAGCTTCTCCTTTTCTGGTCTCATGCCTGAGATCAAAGGTCTCTCCCCTTCTACCCCCCCATGTTGTTGTTAGTTGTCATTAAGTCACCTCCAACTCATGATGACCCCACGTGTACTCCATAGGGTTTTCAAGGCTGTGACCTTTCAAAAGAAGATCACCAAGCCTTACTTCTGAGGCACCTCTGAGTGAATTTGAACGGCCAACCTTTTGGTTAGTAGTCCAGTGCTTAACCCAGACCCTAAATAAGAGAAAGCACCTCAACGGCCTGGATCACCCTCTTCTGAGCCTTTGCCCACTGGTTCATTTGACTTGGAAGAGTCCTTCCTTCTGTGCTCACCCCTATCCCAAGCTGGCTCACTCTTGCCTGGTCTTTCTAAGTACAGGAAGCCTTCCTTGACTAACCAGACCTTTTGCTCTGCTCCCCAAGGATCTGGTGCTTCCCTGTCATTACACTCACCACTGTTAGAATTTGCTAGTAACTTGTCTGTCTACCCTGCTATACTCTAAGCTCCAAGAAGGCAAGGATTTCATCTTGCCTGGGCCTCCCATGCCCAGTCCAGCACCTGGCTCATATGATAAGTGCTCAGTAACCTTAATTGGAACCACCCGTCTGTCAGTTTGTTGTACTGTAGTGGCTTTCGTGTTACTGTGATGCTGGAAGCTCTGCCACCAGTATTTCAAATACCAGCATGGTCACCCCTGGTCTACAGGTTTCAGCAGAGATTTCAGACTAAGACAGACTAAGAAGAGAGGCCTGGCAATCTACTTCCAAAAATTAGCCAGTGAAAACCTTATGGATCACAATAGAACATTGTCGGACTTGCTTGCTTTGGACGTTGTATCAGGAGGAATCAATCACTGACAGAGGACGTCATGTTGGGTGAAGTGGAGGGACAGAGAGGGTGAGGGAAACCTTCAGTGAGATGGATTGGCACGGTAGCCATGATGATGGACTTGAACATGCCAATGATCATGAGGATGACACAGGACCCTGGGCCATCTTTTGTTCTGTTGTACATAATGTTGCCATGAGCTGGAGTTGACTTGACGGCAGCTATCTATCCATCTATCCATCCATCTAACCTTAAGTGAACAAATGAATGAGAAAGCCATCTGTGTGTAGTGAAGCAAAGGAGACTTGAAATCAGGGAGCTCCTTTGCTGGGCATGATGAGAATGGGTGTTTCCTGTAGGGCATTTGATGGAGGTCCAGATGAGCATCCTCCTTGTAAGGGAACCCATTGACCCTCCCAGTTTGAAGCCTCTGACCCTCAGGAGTTGGCTCTTCCCAGACCTTTGGGTGAAGCCCTCCTGCTCCATCACCCATCTCCACTTCCCAGAACCTGAGGCCCTGTGCTGCCCCAACTTATATTTGCCTCACTTGTTTTTAAAGCCATCAAACTACCGCCTTGTATTTATCTTCTGTTTTGCTTTTCAAAGAGGAACCACTCATATTCACCATATTCTTTCAGGCTCACAGTGGCTTTGAGGGGCTTTATAGCATGGTAGCTTAGACCTCAGCTTTGTAGCCTGACTGCCTGAGTTTGAATCCCAGCTTTACCATTATCCAGCCTGTGATTCTAAGCAAGTTACTTCACATTTCTGTGCCTCTGTTTCCTCATCTTCAAAATGAGCCTGATAGAAATATTTACATTATGGGGTGATGGGAGAATTAAATGTGTCTATGTGTGTGGTAGCCAGCTTCCAACATGGCTACCAATGAAACTCTTCCCAGTTGATGTTCACATAGAGCTGATATGTGTATTCAATAGGATATTAAGGAAATGATGGTGTATGACTTCTGAGCTAGGTCCTAAAAGATAGCGTGGCTTTTGGCTTACTTTTGAATTACTCCCTCTGGAAAAAGCCAGCCGCCATGTTGTGAGAACACTCAAGCAGCCCTACAAAGAGGTCTACATGGTGAGGAACTGAGGCCTCCTGTCAACAGCCAACACTGACTTGCCATACACGTGAGTAAGCCCCTCAGAAGTGGATCTCCAGCCCTTGTCAAGCCTTAAATTTCTGCAACCCCTGGCCACCATTGTCACAGTAACTTCATGAGAGACCCTGAGCCTGAATCATCCAGTTTAGCTGCTCCCGAATTTCTGATCCACAGAAACTGTGAAAAAATGTGCATTGTTTTAACCCACTAAATTTTGGAATAATTTGTTATACAGCTCTAGATAACGAAATGTCTAAAATGCTTAAAATGGTGTCTGACACATAGTTAGCCTCCATATAAGTTAGCTGTCATTAACTCCATTTCACAGGTGGGAGGATTAAGGCTTAGGCTGGTGAAGCGATATTCCTAGTGCACATAGCTAGGAAGTGGTAGGGCAAGCCGTATCATGAACCCAGGGCCTTCAGTGCCAAGTCCTAGGCTCCTTTGTCTGCCTTACTCTTCCAGTTATCTATTGTTGAGTAACGCTGTTGCTGTTGTTAGTTGCTACTGAGTCGGCTATGACTCTTGGTGGCCCCATGTGTAACCGAATGAAATGCTGCCCTGTCCTGCACCATCTCCATGATCATTGGTATGTTTGGGTTCATTGTGGTGGCTACTGTGTCAATCCACCTCACTGAGGGTTTCCCTCCCCTTCGGTGACCCTCTACTTTGCTAGGGGCACAGGGTAAGGCCCATCCCCATAGAAAAGCCTCTTTGCTCCCATCATGAACCACATTCTGTCAAGCAGTCACAGTCACAGCCAGATTCAAGGGAAGGGGCCATAGGCCCTAATTCTCCATGGGAGAAGTGTCTTTTTCTAGTAATTGGTCTTTCCTGGGGATGTGTCCAAAGTGAGTGAGCCAAAGTCTCACCATGCTCACTTCTAAGGAACATTCTTGTTGCATTTCTTCTAAGTTCATTCTTCTGGCAGTCTAGGGTATAGTCAATATTCTTTGCCAACACCACAATTCAAATGCATCAATTTTTCTATATTCCTTTTTCAACGTCCAGCTTTCACATGACTACAAGGCTGTTGAAAAGACCCTGACTTGGGTCAGGCATACCTTAGTCATTAAAGTGACATCTTTACTTAAGACCATCTTTGGCATAAAACCACTTTTTCTTTTTTTTAATAATTTTTATTGTGCTTTAAGTGAAAGTTTAGAAATCAAGTCAGGCTCTCACACAAAAACCCATATACAACTTGCTACACGCTCCCAATTACTCTCCCCCTAATGAGACAGCCCGCTCTCTCCCTCCACTCTCTATTTTTGTATCCATTTCGTAAGCTTCTAACCCCCTCCACCCTCTCATCTCCCCTCCAGGCAGGAGATGCCAACATAGTCTCAAGTGTCCACCTGATCCAAGAAGCTCACTCATCACCAGCATCCCTCTCCAACCCATTGTCCAGTCCAATCCATGTCTGAAGAGTTGGTTTGGGAATGGTTCCTGTCCTGGGGCAACAGAAGGTCTGGGGGCCATGACCACCGGGGTCCTTCCAGTCTCAGTCAGACCATTAATTCTGGTCTTTTTATGAGAATTTGGGGTCTGCATCCCACTGGTCTTCTGCTCCCTCAAGGGTTCTCTGTTGTGTTCCCTGTCAGGGCAGTCATCGGTTATACCTGGGCACCATCTAGTTCTTCTGGTCTCAGGATGATGTAGTCTCTGGTTCATGTGGCCCTTTCTGTCTCTTGGGCTCGTAATTGCCTTGTGTCCTTGGTGTTCTTCATTCTCCTTTGATCCAGGTGGGTTCAGACCAATTGATGCATCTTAGATGGCTGCTTGCTAGCGTTTAAGACCCCAGACTCCACTCTTCAAAGTGGGATGCAGAATGTCTTCTTAATAGATTTTATTATGCCAATTGACTTAGATGTCCCCTGAAACCATGGTCCCCAGACCCCTGCCCCTGCTACGCTGGCCTTCAAAGCATTCAGTTTATTCAGGAAACTTCTTTGCTTTTGGTTTAGTCCAATTGTGCTGACCTCCCCTGTATTGTGTGCTGTCTTTCCCTTCACCTAAAGTAGATCTTATCTACTATCTAATTAGTGAATCCCCGTCTCCCACCCTCCCTCCCTCCCGCCTCTCGTAACCACAAAAGAATGTTTTCCTCTCAGCTTAAACTATCTCCCAAGTTCTTATGATAGTGGTCTTATACAATATTTGTCCTTTTGCAACTGACTAATTTCACTCAGCATAATGCCGTCCAGATTCCTCCATGTTGTGAAATATTTCACAGATTCCTCACTGTTCTTTATCGATGCATAGTATTCCATTGTGTGAATATACCATAATTTATTTATCCATTCATCCGTCAGTGGGCACCTTGGTTCCTTCCATCTTTTTGCTATTGTAAACAGTGCTGCAATAAAACATGGGTGTGCATATATCTGTTTGGGTAAAGGCTCTTATTTCTCTAGGATATATTCCAAGGAGTGGGATCGGTGGATCTTATGGTAGTTCTATTTCTAGCTTTTTAAGGAAGCGCCAAATCGATTTCCAAAGTGGTTGTACCATTTTACATTCCCACCAGCAGCGTGTAAGTGATAAAACCACGTTTTATTATGCTCCTGGACTCTGTGGGTCCGAAATTCAGACAGAACACTATGGGGATGGTTTTTCTCTGCTCCACGATGTGTGGGGTCTTAGGCAGAAATAGATACCAGCCTGGGGCTGGTATCACTCACATGACTGGCAGGAGATGCTGACTTTTGGCTGGGACCCCTCCATGTGGACTCTTCACGTAGCCCAGGCATCCTCAAAGCATGGTGACCAGGTTTCAAGAGTGAGTGTCCCAAGAGGCAGAAAATGCAAGCATCTAGTTTCTTAAGGCCTGGGCCAGAGTCACTTCTGTCATTTCTATTAGTCAACCAGTCACAGAGCCCACATTCAAGGGAAGGGGATATAGGCCCTATCTCTCCATGGGAGAGGTGTCAAAAAATTGGGGAACCATTTTTTAAAAACCACCATACCACAGCAGCCTCCCTTGCTGCGTGCAGAGGGCTTGGAACTGGACATAAGTGTTCAGAAAACCCTGCCTTGCCCTGGCAGGCCTCGCTTGGGGTAGGGAGGTGAGGTTTGGCCTGATGTGCAGAGAAAATAATCATAAACTCCATCAGGCTCCTACTATGGGCTCATAAAGGGCCTACGTGAGAAGTTCATATCACAAGTGTTCAGGGAAGGGACTGACACTGAGGGGCTGCTTCCTGGTGTCTATCATGTGCCAGGTGTGGGGGAAACAAAAATAGGAAACCACAGACCAGCCCTTGAGTAGTTCATGGTCTAGACAGAAGATATGTAAAGAAACTCCACCACCTGATGTAACAGGTACCCAAATAGAGACATGTTCAGAGATGGGACACTCTACTTTGGGGGCTCAGAGAAGGCTTTTCGGAAGAGGTGATGCCTGAGCCAAGGGAAAAGGTCATCCCAGGTTGAAGGGCAAGCCTGGGCAAAGGCAAGGATGCATGAGAAAGCAGCTAGTGTTTGGGCAACTACAGGTGATTCAGTACGGCTGTAGGGGGTGGACTCATAGTCACTACGAGTCGGAACTGACTAGACAGCAACAGGTTTGGTTTATAGGGGGTGGGGTGTGGTGGGCAGAGCTGAGTGGTAAGGCTCCAGGGATAAGGGGGCCAGATCCCAAGAAGCATTGCAAAGGTAGATGACAAGCCTGACTCCTGATGAGAAGCAAGCATGTGGGTACTTGAGGAAGAACAGACAAGGACAGTATCCATGACCCAGGCCTGGAGAGTTGTGTAGTTGGTGCTGTCCTTGAGTCTGAGAGAGATCACAGGAGGGGGCTGGGGCTGGGGAGGACGGTAAGCTTGGGACAGGTGGAGTCTGAGGTGCCTATGGGGCATTTAAGTAGCGCTTCCAGTTAAATCCAGGTTTGGGGAGATCTGGCCTGGGGACCAGATAAGGCCATTAAGAAAGCTGATGGAGAACCTTGGATGCCAGGGTAACGAGCCAGGCCTAGATTCTATAGGCAAGGAGGATATAGGGAAGGTTTTTAAGTGAGCAAGATAATGGTTAATGCTTAATGAGTGTCGATTATATGTTGGGCACTGTCCCAAGCATTTTATATTAACTTATCTGGACCTCCCAACATTCCTGTGAGGGAATTATGACTGCATTTAGTCTAATTTAAGATATTGTCAATTGTAATACATATCATTATTTTATGTATCACTAAGGACAAAAAAAAATTTTTTTTTAAGGACAAAATGGAAATCCTGGTGGCGTAGTGGTTAAGTGCTACAGCTGCTAACCAAAAGATCAGCAGTTTGAATCTACCAGGTGCTCCTTGGAAACTCTATGGGGTAGTTCTACTCTGTCCTATAGGGTCACTATGAGTCAGAATTGACCAATGGCAACGGGTTTTAAGGACAAAATGCCATAAATTAAACCACGACATGCCTTCAATTATAAGATGCCTTCTGACTTCAGAGAGGTTAAAATGCAAAAAAAAAAAAAAAAAGTACAATCAATGAAATACATTAATCTCTCCATTTTAAAGATGAAGAAACTGAGGCCCAGAGAGGTTAAATTAACTTGTTCAAGGTCCAGTGAGAGCACAGCCAGGATTTGAAATCAGGCAGCCCAACTCCAGAGCTCAAGTTCTTAACCATCATCTGATGCTCGACAGGAGGTTGTGAGCAGTGTGGGTTGAAATGGGAACAGGCAGACTCAGGTGGCACATCTGGGAGACTGGGGTCCACTGTGAGAAGGTTCTAGAGTGGGCAGGGGAGGGGACAAATAGGATAGAGGGCCCTTAAGAATGGGCAGGACTTGTTGACCCACTGAATGCTGGGAGTGAAAACAAGGACAAACCAGAAAGATTATACCCTGGAAAGAAGGTACAACATGGGAGGGCATAGGCAGCTAGTACAGTCCCCAAGAGCACTACGGTGCCCAGGCAGTTGGGGCGTGTGGGGTCTTATTCAGCTTGGGCAATATAATGCTGGCTTGCACCTGGTGGCACTCACTAAGTATTTACAGAATGAATAAATGAGTTGTTATATGATCTTGGGCAAGTCACTGCTCTCTGGGCCTCATTTATTTTTTGTGTGTAAAATGAAAGGATTGAACTAGAATGTGAAACAAAAAGGGAAGAACTCTGTTGGAAGGGGTGGGGTCTATCTCCTCATCCCCAGAGCCTCTACGGGTACCCCCAGGGTAGTGGTTCTAACCCTGACTGTAGGTGAGACTACCCCAGGCCCCACCCTAGACCACTGAATTCAGAATCTCTGGAGGTGGGGCCCAGCATGGCTAGTTTTCAATGCTGCCCAGGTGAGCCCAATGTGCAGCTGGTGGAGAATCCCTGCTCTGGAGCCTCCAGGTACCCAGTTTGAAGACCACTGGGCTAAGGTCCCCTCAGGCCTAGGCCTTTGGACTGAGGCCTGTGGTCAATGATTGTCGTTATTGTTAGGTGCAGTTGAGTCGGTTCCGACTCATAGCAACTCTGTGTACGACAGAATGAGACACTGCCAGGTCCTGCAGTATCCTCACAATCGTTGCTGTGTTTGAGCCCATTGTTGCAGCCACTGTGTCAGTCCATCTTGTCGAAAGTCTGATGGTTGATGACAGGCCTCTTTTTTTCATTCCCTTCTCTCGGCCCCCAACCAAAAACTTGTGACAGGCAGGGGACCAAACGCCAGGGTTTCTCAACTGAGGCACTATTGATATTTTGGACAGGAGAATTCTTTGTTGTGTGTGTGTGGGGGCGGGGGGGCTGTCCTGTGTAGGATGTTTAGCATCTCTGGCCTCTACCCATTAGATACCAGTAGCACAACCCAAGTAGAAAAAGTAAAAAAAATATCTTTAGATGTCACCAAATGTCTCCAGGGGTGTACACTCATCCCCAATTGAGAACCACTGTGCCTTTCCTCAGCCCTCCTGGGTTGCAGACAGAGGCCAGGCAGGTGGAAGCCATCCACAGCAGGTTTAGTTGGGCCTGGCAGCAGGGAGGCCTCCCAGGAGGCCAGGGCCTCACAAGGCTAACACAATGGAGGGACAGCATGCCAGCAGACTGACTGATGTGCCCTTACTCCAGAGGGAGGGAGCTTTCCAGAACAATCATTCCCAGATTCCCAATCAGTTATGGGAAGGCCCAGAGCAGTTTCTGGGGCAGACAGCCTGCTTTCCGGGAACAGGCAGAAGGGGGTGTGGGGTGTGGGAGTGGTGGTGTTCCTGGAGGGGATTCTTTCCTTGGTAAATATTTTCCTGGCATTGTTGGCTGCCCCTGTATGATTGGTTGAGGGCTGGAGGGGAGGAACTTTCCAGCGTGGGTGTCTGGGTCCCCGGAAGCCATCTGATGCTGGGATTAAGGGATGTCTGGGTTTTGAGGGCTGGAAATAAATGGAAAATGGAACCTTTGGGGCTGGGACTAGGGGGCTGGCTAGGTGCTCCCCAAGGGAAGTGAAAGTTGTGGACACACACCCTTAGAGCTGGAGGTTGGGAGCCTGGGCGGCTGTCAGCATCTTCACAAGCCACTTTTTGCCTGGAGTTGGCGGGACCTGAGGGAAAACAGTGGCCTAGGAGAGCAAAGGAAAGGGGCTGGGAAGGCAGAGGCAAGGTGGGTGCTGGGAGGACTGGAAGGGATAGAAGGCACCGGGAGGGGTGGTGAGGCCGTTTCCTGCCTGGTCCCTCAACTTACTCCACCACGAGGCTCAGAACACTCAGAAGCAGGACAGCAACAAAGACAGAGAAGAGCAGAATCCGGGCTTCCCAAAGATCGTGACTTCCTGAAGGCAACCCCGGAGGCATGAGCTGTCCTAGGGGCCACGCCTGCCGGGACGGGCGGGGGGGGCCTAAGGTTCAGGGATCTTGTGCGGGGGGCAAACAGGGGCAGTGAGTAAGGACCTGGGAAGCAGAGCTTTCGGGGCCAACAGTGCACGTCCACGCCCTCGCAGGTGGAGCAGTTGTACAGGGTGGTGCTGCCCCCTGCAGGAGATAGCAGGACCCGAGCTGGGGAGGCGGGGCCCCGGCCCCCATCGTTCGGGACCACCCACCATTCTGCCCTCTAACAGTCCGGCCCAGGAGGCCTCTTGTCCTTGCTACCCTATTCATTTTCTACTCACGGCAGGCGGGTGCACAGAGAGCTGAAATGAGAGGCAAGGAAGGGGTGAGGGTGGATAAGCCATAGTCACATACCCCTTTACCGAGGTCCTAGGCCCCCCTCACCCCTTCACCACATCAGTACCTTCCCTGGTGTACTCTGGGATCTTGGTATTGTGAAGCCATTCCCAATATAAAGGGAGTGAGGAGAAAGACCCTTTGATCTCTGGGGAGGCAGAGAGCAGCGATATTGCCCAGGGTCCCACCGCAGGGCCAGTTCACCTCTACCACTCCACCCCACCATGACACCCTCCTGGCTCCACTTGCTCTCATCTCCCTCCTTCCCTCCCCAGCCCTGTCCTCCCAGGCCCTTGTTGGGGTCCTCCCAAGCCCCTAGGACCAGCCTTCCCCCTTGACCTCACCCATGACCCTCAGGACCCTGTGAGTCTTCTCTGTGATTTTGTTCATGGATACTTCATCTGTGGAGATGGGCAAGGGTCAGAGATTCCCTCAGCAGCCCAGAATCCTGGGCCTACCCAGGATTCCCGAGAAGCTCTGCTGGAGGGAAAGGCTAGTGTGTTCAGAGAGGGCTGTGGACTGAGGGGATGCCTGTAGGACGCAGCTGGGAAGCCACATGCTGCCTCCCTCAGGGTGTAGGCTGACTGTTGCTGGGTCTGCCCCTGGATGCCTGGTCTTACCTAAGGCAAAGGCTGAGAAGTCTCTAGAGGCCTCACATGCCTCCCACTGGACCTCCATCTGGCTGCAGAGCCGATCCAGGCGGCTCAGCAAGTCATGGGCTGGGAGGCGGCAGAAGACACAGGCCTGGGCGGCTGCCAGGAAAACCCCACCTAGTGTTAGCATCCACATGAGGCCTGTTTGGGGGGGCGTGCCCCACCTGGGCTGGAAAGGCTTCAGAATGCTCTGTGACCTGGATTCTAGCCCTTTTTCTAGAGGTTCTAGAGTATTCCAGAACAGTGTCACTGTCCCAACCCTGACTGGGGGACAGCTGGGACCCCAGGAACTGGGGGCCAGAAGATGTCGCTAGAGGGGGATGGGCAAGGAAAGCAGGACTTCTGTTAGAAGAAAGGCAGCACTTACAACCTGGCCCTTAGCAGCCTTTACAAGTTTGTGGTTACAAAGCAATTTTATTTTCTTCTCATAAATCACAACCAGTGATGATAAGTGACTCCCCCCATAAAGAAGTTGTAAGTTAGCATCCCATCCCCTCAGGGTTCTAGAAATCCCATCCCTTCCCCCACGCTCCCAAACTCTTCCCTTCATTTCCTCACTCTGCCCTGGGCAGCCTTGGGCCCTACCCAGCTATCTCCTAGCAACAGGCACGTGGTTGCCCCAGCAACCGAGAGTTCCATACAGGCTTCAGAGACCAGCTAAGCCCAGCGACTTCTCTCCCTTCTCACCAGGAAATCCTAGTGACTGAAACTCCAAAAGACCTCTCTCTGCCTACATGATGATGTGTGAGCATGCACACGCACACATATACACACACGCCCTGTGATTAAACTAATTCTCAGTCTATTCACACATACTACAGACACACCCTGTGTCAAAACAGTTGCTGGGCAACCCCAACAGGCCTGCACTTGCAGAGACCACAGGAGGACCAGCACACAGGCACCAAAGGCAATAACGCAGTTGGGGACCCAGGATGCCAGGGACTCACACATGAGTCAGACACACACTGGCTGACTCTCACGTACATACACCCTGGTCCCCATGAGGGAACTGAGGCCAGGACCCAAGGAAATGCCACCCTCTTCCCCATGGCCAACCCCGCCCTTAATATGGGATCCTTTGAAATACTACTTGGATCTCCAGAGGGGTGCTCAAGCCCAGTAGCTAATGGGGCTCTCCTAGCTTCTTCATGCCAACCTGGATGGAGTTAGTAGCGTTTCTGTTTCCCTCTGTAGGTGGCTTGGGACAAAGCAAAGAACATTCCTTCCCACATTCCAGAGTTTTCTGGCCTCTCATTAGTCAGGCCAGCCCAGGCCACCATTTTCAGAAGCCACAGTGTTCTGTCCAGGAGACCACATTAGGGCAATCCAAAGCCCCTCCCTTGGACCTCAGTGTCCCTCCAGGGTTCTTCTAGGCATAGCCTGGGCAGGGAGTTGTTCCCTGCTTTTGCAGACCCTGAACACTGAGCTCCAATGAAGGAGATGCTGGGGTCCCTAACCTCAGGTGAGAACAAGGCAGGGAAACCTTCCCACCCCTCCCAGGCCTAGCAACACTTCAGACCCTCTGGATTACATGCAAGCCCCCAGGTGGGCTCAGGTTTGAGAATTCCTGCCCACATCTAGGCTCCAGTCAGGTGCAGTGGGCCCTGACTCTCACAGCTCCCCATCCCTCTCCCCCCACGATGAAGCATCCTCAGTGCCGGACAAAGCGCAGGGATCGGGAGTTGAGCAGGTCCTCAGGGTCTGGGAAGACCGAGTCCAGGCGGAAGCCGTGCTCCAGAGCCACCCGCAGCACCTCTTCCAGGAAGCCCGGTGTGCCCACTACCTCCCGCGGCTCTCCTGGCCCCCCAGCCCACAGCGGCTGCAGCCCCAGTCTGGCATACTCCACCTCAGGGAGTTCCACGGGGCGGGGGGCCCACTCCAACCGAAAGTGTGGACCTCCCTCTGCTCTGTCCCCATTGGCTATGCCAAATCGGGCCCGCAAGGCACCCAGACACTCAGGGTCAGTGCAGAAAAGGTTGGCACGAAAGGTGTCCACCTGGACGGAGCTCAGCTCATAGTGGTGAGGGCCCTGGCGAGCAGAGAAGTGCACTAGGCGGGGGCTGGTATCCACATCTGCGTGGAGCAGGGCAGCTGTGGGTGCAGGGGCCCCCCGAGATGTCTCCAGTTCGCGCAGGGCATCCAGGAGGGGCCGGATCTGGTAGAAGTCAGCTTCTGCCTTGAGAAGAGCCGTCTCCCCGTATCCGCGGGGCAGGTCCAGGCGGCCCAGCCGCAGGAAATTGAGGATATGCCGGAAGGCTTTGCCGTCGCGGTCGATGAAGTAGTGGCCGCCTCCCTGAGGTTGGAGGTTGGGGGGCATGGGGGTGCCAGCCCTAAACATGGCCCCCAGCATGGAGTCTGGGAAGCGGGTCAGGGTCTCCAAAGTAGTGGAATATAGTGTGCCCCCCACATTCAGGGTCACGGGGCCCCCAAAGGAGGGGGGCGAAGGGGACACAGGAGGAGGTGAAATTTTGGGGGGTACAGGAGACACTGCAAGAGAAGAAAAGGCAGAACTTCCAGGATGTGTGAAGAACTGGGTTTTAACGCTCAGACTCGCCGGGTTGGAGGCACAGGCGTTTGGAGTACAAGCAGCAAGGTTTGGGGCTCACCCCAGCTACTTTGTGGTGGGGGTGGTTTCAGGGCCCAGAAACTTCCTCAAGGCTTATAGAACGAACGGATAAAAAGAGCAGAGCAAAGCCAGCGGGGAAGGGAGTTTTCAGTCCAGACGTATCCGATTTGGGGCGGTCAGCGATTCCTTTCTGTGGTCTTCAGACAATGGGTTTCCGGAATCCAACCAGCAGGTGACGGTGGCGAGCACAGGGCTGACTGAGGGACCCAGCTTCCGAGTTCCAGGGCAGATCGCTGTCGCAGTGGGCGAGTCCACGCAGGGCTCCGGCGGCCGGTCAGAGGCCTGGCCTGGGCTCCGGGCGAGGGTCCCAGGGGAGGGACGAAGGCTGTGCTGACGGGAACGGATGGCGGAGCCGCCCCTGTAGCGGCTGGGGGGCGACGGTGCTCTCAGCTCGAGCTGGAAGAGTCCGTGGGCCTGATGGAAACAACCGGCAGTCTCGCGGCCCGGGCGCTGTCGCCTTCTTCGGCTAAAGCTGCGGCCGCTGAGGTCCTCTCTGTCCCCAGGAAGTGGCCTAAGGGCAGCGGCCGGGGGCCCTTTAAGGGACAGCCCCGCCCCTGGCGCCCCGCCCCCCGCCCCCGCGAGGCCCGCGAGGCTCGGGTGGAGGTGGCAGCCGGGGCTCACGGACCGGAGGGACGGGGCGAACGGGCCGGACAGGCGAGCGCAAGCGAGGGTGGGGTCGGGACTGTGACTCAGGCGCGTCTCCCCGGATGTGGCTGCAACGGCCCCGCCGGCCCCCAGGTGTGCACGATTTCACGTCTGCAACTTGGCCCGGGCCGGGACCTCGAACCCGCCACTTGGAGAAGACGGAGGCCCAGCCATTCCCTACCGGTTGCTCCCGTGGGGGATTCCTGAGGGGCGGGTGCTGAGCCGCGGCATTCCGGGGATGCCTCCGGGCCGGGGCGGCTGGAGCGCGCTCGCCCCATCCCAGCCCGGCCGGGCGCCAGCTCCACCCAGGGGAAGGCCGTCCCCAACCCCACGCAGGCGGCCTCTCTCGGGCGCGACGAGCCTGGCCACGTCGCCTGGGCCCGAGAGCCCCGCCCCACGGCCGCCTGCGTTCGCGCTGGGCTGAAGCTCCCACTTCCCTCCCCGGGGCCTGCTGCGTGACTCAAGTCCGCACACTTGCATCCTCTCCCCGCACTCCTGGGGCTGCAGTACCCAACACCTTGCCAGGACCGAAGGTGGCGCCCAATAAATTACTTATGAAGGAAAGAGCAAAGCACAGAGGCTTTAATGGTGACGGGGCTGGCGGTGGGGAGGGGACGGCCTGGGTGTGCGGGGCTCCGAAGGCCTGGGATCAAAGCGTGTGAAGATCATGACTACGCCGGCTCAGCTTCTCCGGGTCGTCCGATGCCATGAGGGAGAAGTCGCGGAAGATGTCGAGATACGTCTCATCTCCTGAGGGGGAGGAAGGAAGAGTCGGGGTGGCGGACAGCTGGGCCCTAGGGCGGAAGAGCATGATCGGGACAGCTAGGCCTGGTCTGCTACAAGCACGCACTTCGATCGTGGGTGCAGGGAACCGCTGCGCCATGAGCGCAGCACCCTTGCTGTTTCTTTTTTGTCTCGAGGGCCTGGCACGTCAAATGCAGCCAATACATATTTGTTTAATAAATCAATCAACGCAGACAGGCCACCAGGGGTCAGGAAACCGGGGAACCTGGAGTTCCGGTGTTGGGCCTGGGGGTGGGTACTTTACCTGCCTGGCCCTGGGCCGCTTCGGCCTCCCTCATTTTTGCCAATCGCAGCCTGAAGGGAAGGGGATTAAAGAATGAATGCCACTCTCCTAGCCACCCGCTCCCCGACCCCATATCCCTTCATTTAGGGATACTGGGTTGTGCTTGGAAACCCTGGTGGCGTAGTGGTTAAGTGCTACGGCTGCTAACCAAGTGGTTGGCAGTTCAAATCCGGCCAGGCGTTCCTTGGAAACTCTGTGGGGCAGTTCTACTCTGTCCTATAGGGTCGCTATGAGTCGGAATCGACTTGACGGCACCGGGTTTGGTTTTGTTTGGTTTCGGTTGTGCTTCACTCATCTGTTTCCCCAGGATCTAGTACTTAAAAGATGCCTGACAACAGTGTTGATGCATGAGAGATGCTTCTCGCTCAGGATGAGCTCGCCATCCGCGGACCCCTTCCCGCTTGCCTTCCTACTACACGCCCCAGTCCACACTGGTAGCATCCTTTCTGGCCTGGCAGCACCGGGAGGCTTCTGGTCCAGGCGCTGGCCCCGCCCCTCCCTGGGCCCCGCCGGGCAGGCTCGGGTCTCCACGTCACCCCGCCCCATGTGGATCGCCCAAGTGCTAGCCCGCCCCTTCAGGCATCCTTACAGCGTGACGATATCAGCGTTAGCTGTTTCCATGGCGATGGTCAGAGGGTCCCTGCCTTCAGAGTCCCGAGCCCCCATATCAGCCCCCCGTTTCAGGAACAAGCAGGCGAGCCTAGAGAGCAGAGCCAGGTTCAGCGGGGCGCTCACCTCCTTCGAAGCCTTCCTCCCCTAGTCCGCCATCCTTGAGGCCCCTACCCCGTGTGGCCAAGAATGGTTGCGTGGTGCAGCGGGCCCCGGCCCGCGCTGTCCGCTTGGTTCACGTTCGCTCCGTTCTGGAGGAGAAACTCACAGGCCAGAAGAGAATTCTGCATCAAGGAGTCAAGAAGGGAGAGACAGGGTGGCATCTTTGGAGGCAGATTTAAAGATGCTTTGGGGTAGGGTCAGTCAGTGCACAGGGTGCGGTGGGAATCAGGCGTGTGGGGTACAGCTAAGTGTGTCAGGCTCTGCTGTAGCTCTTTATATGTATTCGTACATTAAATCCGCAGTACACCCTATGTTACAGGTGAGGAAACAGGCACAGACAGGTTAGTAACTTGTTCAGAGTCTCCTGTAAGTGGTGAGAGCCTGGATTCGAACCCAGGTTGTCTGTCTCCAACACTTGCACTTTTAGCAACCAGTTCATATTGCTTATTACTCTTTACCGGGTGGCGGTACCAGGGAGCAGATGGATGGGGAGAGGTGGGCATCCCAGAGAGCAGGTGGAGTATGAGGGGTGAGGGTCCCAGGGAGCAGGTGGAGGGTGAGGGGTGGGCATCCCTGGGAGCAGGTGGGGGGTAGGGGGAAGGGTCCCAGGGAGCAGATGGAGGGTGAGAGGTGGGCATCCCTTGCAGCAGGTGGGGGGTGAGGGGTGGGTATCCTTGGGAACAGGTGGAGGGTGAGGTGTGGGCATCCCTGGGAGCAGGTGGAGGGTGAGGGGCAGGGTGGGGAGGTGTAAGGTGCTCACAGCAGCTGTGGCTTGGATCAGTGGCGTGGCATTCTCTTGACTCCCATTGACCCAGTTGACATCGGCTCCATGGGCAAGGGCATCAGCCATGGTGGGAAGGGATGGAGGATGCCCAGCGGCTCGAAACAGCAGGGCCCCAGAGTGCAGGCTGCCCAGGTCATCAGAGGGGGGCTCTGTTAGAAGGGTTTAGTTCTGTTAAGGGACATCAGCTGTGAGTGTGGGACGAACACCCTCCTCATGGATCCATGGTACTGTAACGGAATAAAAACCAGACCCCTTGCCACTGAGTTCGATTCCAACTCATGGCGACCCCATGTGTTACAGAGTAGAACTGCTCCATAAAGTCTTCTTGGCTGTAATCTTTACGAAAGCAGGTTGCCAGGCTTTTCTCCTGTGGTGCTGCTGGGTGGGTTCAAACAGCAAACCTGTAGGTTAGTAGTCAAGTGTGAAGCTAGATCACTGCTAACTTGTGGTGAGGCCTTCATGACGCAGGGGGCCGTGATGGGAGGTGGAGCTGGGCGGGCGTGTGTGTGAGTGTTTAAGTGTGGGTGTTCATGGGGGGTGCCGCCACGGTGTGGGGGACAGGTGGCGTCATTTGCCTCACCCTGTCCATCCAGACTGGCTGGGATGTCACGGGTGACCTGATTCTTGCTGACACAGCCTCAGCTCTCGACTCCCTCTGCTCCAGCCAGACTCACAACTCCCTCCACGGCCTTTAGAGACCTCGAGCTCATTCCCACTTCCACCTTTTCTCAGGCTGTTGACAGAGCCCTCCTGTCTACTCCCAGCCCCATGCTCCTTCCATTCCTAGTGCCACACGTCACTGTAACCCTGAAACACTTCCCCTGTAAGATCAGGGGTGGTGTTGTCTGGTCCCCAACGTTCTCAAGGGAAAGGCCTGGGCCTCATAGGCTGTGCACCCCCTCAGGGCCTGGCGCGGGGTTCAGCACACAGCAGGCCCTCCACGACTGCCCAACTAACCCATTTACCTGGCTTCCGATTGATGCTCCCTGGCCGGGGCCTGATGGAAGGCTTTGGGGGCACAGGAGGCTGCCCCCGGGGGGGGCCCCGGCCACCTCTTCGCCCTCGCACTTCAGGGAGCTTGGTCAGGAACTTCTTCTCCACGTACTTGGCATGAATCCAGGCCTCCTTCTCCTGCCTGGGCGAGAGAGAGGAGATGGTCTTCCCTCATCCCATCCCAGACCTTCCTCACCACCATCCAAGCCAACGGATAGCAGCTCCACACCCCACCCTGCAGCCTCACCGGGAGCAGCTGGGCCCTGGCTTCTTCACTGCCATAGCATCCACACGGGCCTCATAGATCTGGTTGATGACTACGTTTCCCAGCTCGCACATCAGCTTCAGGGGGCCCCAGCAGATGCAGACAGACAAACAGGGTGAGGGTGTCTGAGCTCTCAAGGCTCTTCAGCCCTTTGTGCCCCTTCCCCCTGCCCCAGTCTTCACTATACCCCAAGTCACCTTCACTAGCTCTGGCTCCCACGAGTCGAGGGTCAGAGACCGGACTTTGGAGAAATGGACACCAAGGCTCCTGGAGGGCCAGAGTGGGAATCAGAGCCTCTGTGGGACAGTGGGTTGGGGAGGCTGCTGCTGTTCCAGAAAAGATTTGGCAGCAAGGTCCTGCATCGGGGGGTGGGAGCTGGACCAGGAGTAGCCTTGACCTGGTTCTGGACAGATCCTGTGAGCTCACTGTTCCCTCTTTTCCTGTATTTCATTCTAAGGCCCTCATCCTCTCCAGCCACCTCCTTTCTCTCATGGTACTTGGGTCTGGACAATTCTTTCCATGCCATTCCCCTTCCCTCCTTCCACCAAACTGTCCGAGTGAGGATCTTATGGACTTGCTAAAGGCTCACAATCTCTTCTCTCTGCTTTTCCATTTCTGCTCCCCCATCCTCCTTCAACCAAGCTGATAAACTCCTATGAGGGATCCCCCAATCCTGCCCCAGCCCACACACCGAGGTCCCACCTAGGTCCATCTTGGGTTCCACTGGGCTCAGCCCAGGCCTGGCACCCAGTGACAGACCAGAATCTAAGAGAGGAAGGCAGGGCAGGTAGGAAGGCAAGGGGTCTGCACGATGGGCTCTATCTGGGGGGCCTGTATGCAGCTGGAAGGAGTGGGGCCCATGCTTAGGGCTTTGGGGGGTGACCTGTGGATGCCAGAGCACTGAATGCAGAGAGTGACTCCAAGGTTGATGCTGGCCCACTCCGGGGCTGGCTCCCGACAGTCGCAGCACTGGGCATTGCCATCCACGCTCTGGACCTGGGCCGCCACGTGCCCAACTCCTCCAGACTCCCTGCTCCTGGCCATCGGACCACAGCCCAGGGTGGCAGCAGAGCCTATGGCGAGGTGTCCTGAGGCCTGGGGGGAGACAGGGGTAGAGGGGGTAGTCAGGGAGCCCTCAAGAAGGAGTGCCCCATTTCCTGGGGTAGCCTTGTCCTGCACTCCCATGTGAAGGTACCTGGCCTGGAGCCCGGGGGTCGTCATCAAGGCGAGCCTGGCTGAAGGCGGTGGCAATGCTGCTCTGCACAGCGCTGACCCATAGCTGCAGCAGGCGCTCTGAGTCAGCCTGGAGGAGGCAGGACCTGGGCCAGAGGGGTGAGGGATGGGGAAGGACAACTGAGGCCTGGGGAGCAATGTGGCAGGCTGGACAGGCTGACATTCAGCTGGTACTCAACTGGTATCGGTTGTATTGAAATATTTCTGTATGAATTGATAATATCCTCATAAATATCATCTGTTATCCTGGTCTCTCCACCCCGACCATCCCCTAGACTCCATCACAAACCAGCCACTAAGGGTAATGCCAGAAGCTGCACGGATGCCTCTGATAGCCTGCTCCAGGGTGCCACTGAGATTAGCTCTGGCTCTCAGGTTGGCAAATCCTTGAGTGTCACCCCTGGGTCTGCACTCACTTGCTGGGGGACACCACCTCAAAGCAGAACCGCCTTTCTGAGTCAGGGCAGAGCTTCACTGTGCAGAGCCGAAGGTCTTCCACCACCACAGTCACAGGGTCCTGGCAGGAGGTGGCAGAAAGGGGACAGGGGACAGCCATGCAGCCAGCGGCAGGCAAAGGCTGCATCTCCCTGGGGCCTGGGCATCCAGGGCCCTGGGCTTACCCACCTTGTACTTCTTCTGATATACCAGCTGGTTGCTCTGAATGGTGAACCAGCGTCTGGAAAGGGTGGAAATAGAGTTATAGAGACAGAGAGCATCAGGGTGAGGCTTGGGACAGGGCCAGAAGAGAGGCTGTGCCCTTTGCCCCATAAGGATCTTGCTGAGAGGAGAGAGACGTGGGCTGAACATCCCATGAGACATTCCAGAGAAGGGTGGACATCTAAGCAGGGCTATTCATACCTTAGACAATCCAGCTTTGATAGATTTATGAAGTAAAATGCTTTTCCTAATAAAATCTACCGCTAATTTTTTTTTGACAGATGGAAGTATCTTGGGGAAGGGGCTCAATTTTCTAATTTGCACGAAGGCCCCATATGTGCTTGCAGTGGCTCTGCAGGGGGAAGGAGTCAAGTCAGAGCATGTCACTATCCTGCTCCAAACCCTGCAGTGGGTCCCCAGTGCTCTCAGAGTGGAGCCCAAGTCCCTACAAAGGCTACAAGAGCCTACAGTCATCCACACCCTCATTAACTCCGACTTTATCTCCTACTATTTCCTTCTCCCTCACTCTGCCCAGGCCCACGGCTTCCTCTTTGTTCCTCTAACACTCCAGGCACCTCAGGGCCTTGGTACTGGCTTGTCCTTCGGCCTAGGACATACTTTCCCCACGTAGCCTTTAAGCTTGTGCCCAGAAGTCACCTTCTCATGAGTCCTACACTGACTCCCTATTCAAAATTGCAATCCATCCCAGGTTTTCACACCCCTGTCACCTTACTTTGGGGCCCTGGTGGCACAGTGGTCAAGCATTTGACTGTTAACCAAAAAGTCGGCAGTTCAAATCCACCAGCTGCTCTTTGGAAACCCTATGGGGCAGTTCTACTCTGTCCTATAGCGTCACTATAAGTCAGAATCGACTCAGTGACAATGGATTTTTCTATGGCACTATCTTTTTATCTTCTAACATAATATGTTATTATCTAATTACTATATTGTCTATCTTGCTGATGAAATGTAAACTCTATGAAGACAGAGTTCTGTCTGTTTTTCATTGCTGTGCTTAGCATCCTATAACCACTCAAACAAACAAAAAAAAAATTAATTTGATGGGACTGACTGATTGAGTACCCTCTGCCCACCTGCTCCAGGTCTTAAATGCATTGCTGGCACGTTTGAAGAGATGTCCTTCCATGACTAGGCCACTAGGTCCCTCCTTTAGGCTTGGCTCTGGCTCCTCCCCACCTAGCTCCTGGGGAACAAGAGGGTCAGAGGGCAAGTGGGCTGGGCAGAGAACAAGGCCATAAGTCTGTCTGCCCCAGTCAGCAGTCTCAGCCCCTCACCTTCTGTTTCAGCAGTACGTGTCTCTGCTCCATGTCCCTCTTCTCTCGTGCTGAATTCAAGACCAGCTGGTGCAACTGGCCATAGGAGAGACATCTCAGACTCCTCCGGCCTTCCCCAGCTATGCCAGGAGAGTCATCTCAGAGCCCCTAACCTCCCTCCACCTCCTGCTACCTGCGCACCCAGCTCCTTTCGATACTGTCCCAGCCGGCTCAGCTCCTCATGGCCCTGCTGGAAATGGAGAGCCTGGGCCTCCACCAAGCGCAGCACCTGGGTGTGGTGGGCAGGGTAGAGCTGAGGAAGGACCCCTCTCTCTCTCTTCCCCCCTGCTCTCTGTCTACAGGCTCCTCCCCCCTTTACCCTTGCCACCGCAACTCACAAACTCCATAATGTCAAACTTCCTCTTGTCCTCAATCACATTGATCTAAGGGCCCAAAAACACCTCAGGTCAGTCTGGAAAACAGAGCACCTCTCCCACTATACATCAGGACTGCCCCGGCCTCTGATCTGACACCTGAGGCCCTGGCACCCGGGGGGACAGGTTGAGGGTAGGCACCTGCAGAGTGTAGTCTAATGCCCGTCCCCGGTACCCGGCTCGAGCAGTCCTCAGAGCAGCGCCCGCCTCTTCTGCCTCCTGGGCCCGACGCCTGGGGACCTCTGCGTTGTGGGTAAGAGCAGCCTCCAGGCTCTCAGCCCCCCGCCAGAAATCTCGGCGAGCTTCTCGGAAAGCCCGGAGACCTCTGGGGGTAGCGGGGAGGATAATACAGAATCACAGATACACCCATCTGCCCCTACAGAGAAACCCCAGGATAAGGCCCGTTCAAGTCCTTTAAGTTAGCCTATTTATGTTGTTGTTAGTTGCCATCAAGTTGACCCCCGACTCACGGTGATCCCATGCATGATGGGATCAGACCATTGTAATTTATAGGGTTTTTACTGGCTGATTTTCAGAATTAGATTGCCAAGCCTTTCTTCCTAGTCTTTCTTAGTCTAGAAACTCTGGTGAAACTTGTGCATGAGGTGCATCGGCCAGGAATCAAACATGGGTCTCCCACATGGAAGGTGAGTGTTCTACCACGGAACCACCACTGCCCTCGGTTAGCCTATTTACAACTAAAATCCAAGGGGATCTTCGGGATGGCGGAGACAGAAGTCAGGCCACCTGGAATTCTCAATCTACATCCTATAGACATCTGGGAAAGAGGTGGTGATGGAATATGATTTCAAGGGGACCAACTCCTTTATTCTGGGAAGACTCTGTGGCAATGGGAAGAGGGCTGGAGGGCTGGTTTCTGGTAAAGAAGGCCCCCTTCCCTCCCAACTCACTCCTTGACCAGGGTCTGGATTTGCTGTTGCAGTGTGTGCTGGGTAGCATCTAGAAGCTCCTGAGAGGAAGCAGAAGTTGGGGTTGGGGGTCAGGACCACAGACAACGTTGGCTCCCCCACCAGCCCTACCTCCTCACACTCACCGCGTGACTGTCCAGTTTGTGGTTCAGGCTTTCGGTAAATTTTTCCAGACACTCCTAGGTGGGAAGAGGCAAGGAGAGAGAACCAGGCATGGGGCAGTGTGGCCCTCCCAATGCTAGACCCAGCCTGCCATGGCTGACTCTGGTAGCAGCCCCAGCCCTGCTCTGGCCTGGGTCGTGCAAACCCCAAAGTCAACCTTCCTGGTCCACAGGACCTCTTTACATCCCCTACCCTGTCCCACCCTGATTGGAGCCCTCCACATACCGCCATCATTGGCTCTGGTGGACCCAGGCGGCCCAGATCACAAATGCCAACAATGAAGGCGCGACCGGCAGCAAGGTAATGGCGCCCGCTTTCCAAGAGGCAGGTCCCCAGCTTGAGGAGCTGGGAAGCAACAAAGGGCAACAGGGAGTTGTGCTGATTGTCACCACACCTAGTTAGGCCCCCATCCCGTGCCACTTCCTCACCCCCATGTCCGTGCCTTTTCTTTCAAACCCCATCTACGCTTCTCCCCAGCTCAGTCCAGCTCGCCCAGGTTTTCTTCTTCCTTCTAAATTTTATTTATTTTGTTGTTGTTGTTGTTGACAATATACACAACAAAACAAACACCAATTCAACACTTTCTATATGTATAATTTAGTGACACTGGTTACATTTTTCGAGTTGGTTGTGCAATCATTCTTACTCTCCTTTTCTGAGTTGTTTCTCCTCATTAACATAAACTCATTGCCCCTTAAGTTTCCTATCTTTCAAGCTGCTGTTGTCGATTTGATCCCAGATAGTTCTTAAAAGAGCATAATGCTAAGGCAGACCTTTTTGTTACTAGTTAAGCTAAATTATTGTCTGGTTTTAAGATTACTTTAGGGGATATTTTTGGTTTAAGGTTTAAAGACTATCTCAGGCAACGGTTTCAGGGGTTCATCCAGCCTCCATGGTCCCAGAAAGTCTAGAGTCCATGAGAATTTGAAATTTTGTTCTGCACTTTCCCCCTTTTGATCAGGATTGTTCTAGTAATGGTAGCTGGGCACCATCCATATCTTCTGGTCTCATGACGAAGGAGGCAGTTGTTCATGGAGGCAATTAGCTACACATTTTATATCCTTCTTTTATTCCTGACTCTCCTTCTTCCTTCCTCTGTTGTTCCAGTGAGTAGAGACCAGTTGTCGTGCCTTGAATGGCCGCTTGCCAGCTTTTAAGACCCCAGGCACTACACAACAAACTAGGAGGTGGAACAGAAGCACTAAACGTGTTATCAGGCCAATTAACTGGGATGTCCCATGAAACCATGACCTTAAACCTACAAACCAAGGAACCAAATACCATGAGGTATTTGGATGTACATCAACAGTCTCAATAGCTACTGTTTTTTTTTTTTTAATATATCTATCATAGAACTTTTACCAATTCAAATTTTTATAGGTGTACAACTTAATGACAGTAATTACAATAATCAGTTATGCAGCCCTACCCTTAATCAGTGTGATTTTTTCTATCACAATTAATCCCTCTTTTCCCCCTACCTCCTGCCCCTAAAAAAAAAAAAAACCTGTTGCCATCAGTTCGATTCCAACTCATACAGACCCTAGTAACCAATAATAAACTTTGTTCTCTATACATCTGCCTTTTATTTTTATATAAGTGAAGTCAGTCATACAATATTTGTCCTTTTGTGACTGGCTTATTTTGCTCAGCATAATGTCTTCCAGCTCCATCCATACTGTAGCATGTATCATCAAGACCTCATTTCTCCCACTGGCTGAGTAGTATTCCATTGTATGTATGTACCACGTTCTGTTTATCCACTCATCTGCTGATGGGTGTTTAGGCTGTTTTCACCTTTTGGCTATTGTGAACAGTGCTACAATGAACATTGGTGTACATGTCTCTTTTCCATTCTCCACTTTCAAGTCTTTTGGGTATATACATGAGAGCAGAACTTCTGGGTCATATGGTAGTTCTATTTTTAGTTTTTTGAGGAACCACCACACTGTTTTCCACAATGTCCATACCATTTTGCACTCCCACCAGCAACAGGATAAGGGCTCCAATTTCCCCATATCCTCGCCAACGTTTGTTATTTTCTGTTTATTTTTTAGTCTTAGTAATCCTAGTTGGAGTGCAATGGTATCTCATTGTGGTTTTGATTTGCATCTCTCTGACGGCTAATGTCGCTGACCATTGTTTCATGCGTTTGGTGGTCATTTGAATGTCCTTTTTAGTGAAATGTCTATTCAAGTCCTTTGCCCATTTTATGATTGGGTTGCTTTTTGTTGTTGTTGCAGTTTTGTATATACTTTATTAGATTCTTGTTGGATATGTGGCTTCTGAAGATATTCCCCCAGTCTGTAGTTTGTCTTTTTACTTTTTTGGTGAAGACTTTTGATGAAAAAAAGTTATTAATTTTTATGAGGTCCCATTTACTTAGTCTTTTGTTATTACATAATCCGTCGTTGAAAGCTAGGCCTGACAGCATCGCCCCTGCTTGTTGGTCTAAGGATTTTATGGTTTTAGTTTGCACATTTAGGTCCTTAATCCATTTTGAATTTGTTTTTGTGTATAGTGTGAGGCATGGATCTTCATTTTTCTGCCTGTGGAAATCCAATTTTCCCAGCGCCATTTATTGGAGAGACTCTTGTTTCCCCACTGAATGGGCTTAGCACCCTTGTCAAAAATCAGTTGACCACAGATGTGTGGGTGTATTTCTGGACTCTCAATTCTATTCCACTTGTTTATCTATTGTTATACCAGTGCCAGGCTGTTTTGATTGCTGCAGCTGTATAGTATGTTTTAAAATCAGAAAGTGTGAGTCCTCCTACTTTGTTCTCTTTAAAGATTGTTTTAGCTATTAGGCGTCTCTTGCCATTCCATATAAGGTCGAGAATTGGTTTTTCTATTTCTGCAAAGAAGGCTGTTGGGATTTTGGTAGGGATTGCACTGAAACTAAAGATTGCTTTGGGTAATATTGATGTCTTAACAACATTAAGTCTTCCAATCCATGAACATGGAAGATCTTTCCATTTATTTAAGTCTTCTTTAATGTCTTCCAGCAGTGTTATATAGTTTCCGTTGTGTAAGTCCTTCATGTCCTTGGTTAGATTTATTCCTAGGTATTTTATTCTCTTAGATGCTATTGTAAATGGAATTGTTTCCCTGATTTCCTTTTCAGGTTTCTCATTGCTGTTGTATAGAAACCCAACTGATACTTGTTTGACCTCGTACCCGGCAACTTTGCTAAATCCCTCTATTAGCTCTAAAAGTTTTCTTGTGGACTCTTTGGGTTTTCTATATATAGGATTACATCATCTATGAATAGAGATAATTTTACTTTTTCTTTTCCAATCTAGGTATCTTTTATTTCTTTTTCTTGTCTTATTGCTCTGGCTAGCACTTCTAATATATTATTGAATTTAAGTGTTGAGAGAGGGCACCCTTGTCTTGTTTCCAGTTTCAAGGGGAAAGCTTTCAGTCTATCTCCATTAAATATAGTGCTGGCTGTTCATATATGGCCTGAATCATACTGAGGAATTTTCCTTCTATTCCAATCTTCTTCAGGGTTTTCATCAAGAGAGGGTGTGATTATATCAAATGCTTTTCCTGCGTCCATAGAGATGATCATGTGGTTCTTGTCCTTTGTTCCAACCATCCCTGCATTCCTGGAGTAAATTCACTTGGTCGTGGTGTATGACTCTTTTAATATGCTACTGGATTCTGTTTGCTAATATTTTGTTGAGGATTTCTTATCTGTATTCATAACAGATATTGGCCTGTAGTTTTCTCATGTTATCTTTGTCTCCCACGTTTTCAAAACACACCCAGTGTATTCTCAGCTCTGTCTCTTTGCTTGCCATGGTCCATGTCCAGAATGAGCCCCCTGTCCATTCCTCCCAGCCTGTCACCAAGGCCAGTGTCAGCTTCACCTTTACAGTGTTTGTCATTGTCTACTCCCATATATCTCTTCTTGCCCTGCCCCATCTGCTTGGACCCAGAGCACCCCAGAAACTCTACTGCACGCACTGTCTGGCTCACGGAATTTTCCATGTGGCTGGTATTAAATTCTATAGTATTTTCTGTTCGTACTTGTCCTATCCTGTGCTCGTGGAATGTTCCCTCTGTACATATTAACTAGCACCTATGGTGCAGTGGTTTCGTTTAGCTGCTAACCTAAAGGTCAGCAGTTCAAATCCACCAGCCGCTCCTTGGAAACCCTGTACGGCAGCTCTACTCTGTCCTATAGGGTCGCTATGAGTCAGAATTGACTCAATGGCAATGGGTACTAGCTGTCAGGACCTGGTACGAGCATTCGGGATTAAGCAAAAAACAAAACATGAAAGTCCTTGTCCTCATAGCAGTTATATTCCAGTGAAGAAAAACAGACAAGAAAACAAATACGTAACTGTGGCTGACACATACTAAAGTGACCCACACAGTGAGGTCACATCCATGTATAATCCCCTCCCCTTGAGCGTGAGCAGGACTGTGACTTGTTTCTAATGAATAAAGTGTGGCGAAGATGAGGAATGTCACTTCTGTGATTACATTATGACATATATTGACTCTGTCTTGCTAGCACACATTAGAAGCAGGCTGCGATGATGAGAACTGCCAGGGAGAGAACCACGTGGCAGGGAACTACAGGTGACCTCTAGGAAATGAAGGCCTCAGTCCTAAACAGGAACTGAATTCTGCCAGCAATCCCATGAGTTTGGAAGAAAACCCCAAGCCTCAGATGAGACTCCAGCCCTGGGCAAGACATTGATTGCAGCCCGTGAGACCGTCAGTAGAGGACCCAGCTGAGTCTGCTCCAACTCTTAAGTCACAGTAACTGTGAGATGATAATTTGTGTTGTTTTAAGCCATTAAACATGTGACAATTTGAATAGAAATAGGAAACTAATACAACAAGTAAGCACATAACACGTCGGTTAGGGTTCAGTGCTACAGAGACCCAGCAAAGTAAGAGGGGGTGGGAGTCCCTGGGTGGTACAAACGGTTAACGTACTCAGCTGCTAACCAAAAGGTCGGAGGTTTGGGACCACCCGGGGCTCTTCGGAAGAAGGGCTTGGTGATCTATTTCTGAAAAATCAGCATTGAAAACACTATGCAGCACAGTTCTGCTATGATACACATGGGATTACGAGTCGGAATCAACTGGACAGCAACTGTTTTTTTAAGGTGGGATGGGAGTAGGTGTGTGTGGTGTGTGTGAGTGCAGTGTTATAAAGAGTGGTCAAGAAAGGCCTTACTGTACTGTGTTTAAATCTTTCACTGGTTTCTCTATCCAGTCGGTCTGTGGGCTCCCTCACAGCAGAGATGGTCTTGCCCTCCACATACACCCAGGGCCTGGCACGATGCGGGTGCTAAGAGCTGAACAGTGAATCTTTGTTTCCCAAGATCCTGAGCTCCTCAAGGGCACAGAACCACCTTTTTGCTTCTCTGTAGACCCCAAAATATCTACCCCACAATAATAATTCAATAATTCCTGAAACCCAGTCCCTACCAATTTTCTCCCCCAGCTCTGCCCCCTCTAATCCTCACGCTGCCCCTCTCTCCTTCTCATTCTGCTCCTGGGATCTTGTCTGTCAGGATCACCTTCTCCAGACGGGTCTCCAATTCTGACACTTCGGCTTCCACCAGCTCGATAGAGGCTCTGGGAAAGGAGGGTTGGGGTCACGGGAGCAGAGCTTGGGTCCATCTGGTCTGCCAGCCTACTCGGGGTTGGGGGCTAGGGTTGTGGGGTGGTGGGTGCAGTCAGAGAGAGCTGCTGGGTTGAGAAGGCCCCCCCACCTGCCCTCTGCTGCTTGCATACTCTATATAGAGTACACAGTCTAGGAGCTACTGCCGCCCAGGCCAGAGCAGGAAGGGTAGACATGGGTGGATGTGGCGAAGGCAGGAAGTTGCTAACCGCCCCGGAGCAGGTGCTGGGGGAGGGGCAGGGGTCCCATCGAGAGGGAGGAGGGAATGCCAGTTCTGGGGGTGAGAGGGAGGCTGGAGAGGCCAGGAGGAGCAGGCAGGGAGCAGGGAGCACTGGAGTAGCTAGATTTGATAGTAGAGGTACCACTTGGGCATACGAACTCTCTCGTTCCTTTGAGGCCTACTGCCTGGAAGGAGGTCTGGTGGTGAATGTTGTGTGTGTGTGTGGTGGGGGTGGAGGGGGGATGTGGACCTTGCCCTCTCCCCCCACCGCCATCCCCACCTCCAGTCCTGCACATACCGGAACCGGGGTGAGTCTTTCAGACACTCTTCGAAATCCAGCTTGACCGTCATCTCAGGCTGCTGCGGGCTACAGGCCCTGGAGGCCAAGCAGGCAGGTGGGGATGTAATCCAGAAGGGGAGTTGGTGATGCAGGGGAGGGTCTTTTCCTGAGTAGTGCCTGGGGGGCACGGTTCTTTCCCCGAGGTGAAGGGGTATCCTAGGAGGAGCTCTCACCCCACACTTCTAGGCAGGCCTGGGAGGGGCAGGGGCGGGGCCAGGGCAGAGGGGGGCCCAAGATCAAAGAAGCCACAGGCCCGCCCTCAGAGGCTATTTGCTGTCACCTTCCTACCAGGCCCTAGTCTCTCTGCTTCTCCTTTAGTGGATGAGGTTTTGGAGCCTAGCAGATCCCAGTTCTGTCACTCAGAGGTTGTGTAGCCCTGGGCAAGCTCGCTGGTTCCTCAGTTTCCTCATCTGGAAGCCAGGGATGAGAACCCCTACCTCCAGGATTATTGTAAGAATTAATAATGACACCAGTATATTTGTGATGGACTAAAGTAAACACACCAGTCCACACCATCCAACTGCAGCTTGGGCCTCCTTGGGCTCCTAGCTTTCTGTGGAGTCCAGGGCCCTGGGCTGCTCCAAGCTTGCTTCTCTGCTCTCCCTGCTCAAGCTTTCCTGTGTGTGAACTTCCCTTCCTCCTCCCCTCTCCTTGCCAACGAAACCAGGCCAAGCCTGGGCACTCAATTCACAGTACCCAGACTCCTGCTGTTCTCTCTTTATTGTGCACGCTTAGGGTGGTGAGGACAGAAAAAGTTGCCCCCACCCCATCCCGAGCTGGCTACACTTTCCACTGTCTGGTCTCCTCCTGACTCCATAGAATCCTCAAGGTTTCATCTGGAAAGAGAAGGGGCTGGATTAATGGCTTCCTTGCAACAGGCATGAGGTCTTATCCCTGCAACCCCCCTAGACTCCCCCAAACTTACCCACTCAGGCCCTCTACCTCCCTGGCCGGTGCAAGCACCGCCCTGGCCCTTGCTCTGGTTTACGTCCTGGTTTGGGGGACTTCGGTTGCTTCCAGGTTCCCACTCTGAGCCCCCTGGGCTTTGCCAGCTCAGCCCCTTGGACACCATTCACTGACACCAGCTAGACACCATTTGGGATCTACTGTCCTTAGAGGACAGGGTAGTATTGAGTAGGGCTGGGATGGCAGAGTGGAGTCAAGGGCTGGTGCCAAGCTGGAGGGGGCCCCAACCCCTTCTGGACTGCACTGGTTCCTCTCCTATACAATGTCAGCTTCGGGCTCCATGATATTTAAGGCCTATCTTACTACCTGTTACTGAACTAGTGGCTTGAAAGGAGCAAGAGCTTGGGAGTGGGAATGTGCCAGAAACCAGGCCCAGAGTGATGGTGGCCCGGTGCCCTCGCCCAGCTGTGATGATGTCACTGTCACTGTCACTGTCAGGGAGTTCTCAGTGGTCTTGTGATCCTGAAAGGGGCTCTCTTTATGGTCCAGCAGATGGACCTCAGTGCTGGTTGGATTTTCAACCACCCAGGTCAAGCTGGTGGAGCCTGGAAGCACCACACGGAGCAGGGTTGGGGGACATCAGGCTGTTGGTCTCAGGCTCCCTGCCACCAGCCTGACCAGGCCCATCTCTCACTGTTCAGCTGCTCATCTTCTGTGTCCTCAAGCTCCGGGTGGGAGCAGGACCTCAGGTATCTTCCTTTGCTGTAATATTCCTTGCGTTGATGATCGATCTCCTGTTCCGATGCAGGAGGGGTCAAAGCTGGGGATGGATTTCTGGAGGTAGAGGAATCTGCAAAGTCACCCAAATCAATCTGATTCTTATGGCTACCTGGGGTATTCCTGCCCCGAGGTTGGCTGTCAACACTACAGGCTCCGCCACAGGAGAGAAGTATAAGCCCTAGAATCGCATCTCCCTTACTTCTCTTTTCCTCCTCCCATTTTAGAGAATCTTTAGTAACCTCTCCATCTCTCATGGTTCTCTTGGGTTTCTGTTCCTCACCAGTCAGCCTTCCCTGGGCATCTTATCCTGAATGGGGACTCCACTCCAGCTGTCCTATCTGCCCTGGGGTCTCCTCCCAGCATTACCTCCCCCTCAGGCAGCAGGACTCTGGGTCTGATACCCACTGGGGAAGAGGGACTGTGGTAGGGAAGGGAGGAACTGGCTCTGGACTAAAGCTTCCTTGAGTTCAGCACCCCGACTCCCCTCAAAGCTAACCCTTGGCTTCCAGGATGTGGTTCCTGGCCACTAGGCCAGTCTCATCTTTGACTCCTCTGGCCAATTCTCCTGCCCAGCCTCTCTCCACAGGCCTGGGCTCTGGATCCAGCATAACACCTTGACTGCCACTGCTGATATTTGCACTGCCCCCACTGTTGTCTTCCTCATCATCCAAGGGCAGGGCTTTCTGGGTCTTGAGGAACTTCCCTTCATCATAGTGGGCCTTGCGGCGCTTGTCAAAATCACTGGAGTCTGTGAGCCAGTGTGAGAGCTTGGCTTTCCTGCCAGCTCTCACTGAAGGCTCACTCTGCCTTCCCTTCCCATTCAACCCCTACCCCTCATCTCACATGTCTTGGAAAAGTTGTCTGGAGACCCTGAGCTTCTGTTATCACCGTACTGGAGGACCTTTGGGCAGAAATTGTCCATTGTTGCAAACCTGAAGGAGAGGGAGACTAGTTGGGGATACTGAAGTGAAAGAACAATGGGGGCAGATGGTGGACAGGGCCAAGCTGGCAGGACCTCCTGATGGGTCTTGGTCAGGCCTGATGAGAATTGTAGCACCTCTTACTCTGGGGGCCAAAAGGCAGAACTGGCTCAAGACTCCAGAGTTTAGGGTTGGAAAAAGAGGCCCCATACCCCAACTGATCTCTGGGAGGACTCTCACCTCTCTGCCAGCGCCTCAGGTGTCACCGTGTGGGAGGAGCCTGGGGACAGGTCCTCATCCCTGTCCTGCAGCCTGCGGAGGAGGCGGAAGCCATGCAGAGGGCGGCATCAGGCAGTAGCCCGTCCCTGAGCCTCTCTGCCTCTGGCCTCCTCCCCCCCTTCCACTTTTGAATTGGGAGGAAAAGCTGGGGGTGAGAGCTTAGCACCTGTGGTAGGGAGTGCCGGGCTCATCCACCTTCATAAATCCATAGTCCTTGCCAGCAGGGTGATAGGTGGCCAGGATATTCATCTCATCCCAGCGCTGAGACTTTTTCCTGGTCGGGGTGAAAAAGCGGGGGTGGGGGTTGGCGCGAAGCGGGGCACAAGAAAAAAAAAAAGGGGGGGAGGAAATGTTTTAGTGATCCCCTCCTCAAACCCCTCCCTCATTCTTTCGTTCAAAAATCCTTTCTTGCATCCCGTTGTAATTATAAGCACCAAGTGGGCAGAGGTATGGGGGTGGGTTGGAGTCAGACCCAAAGACAACCACCTAGGTAGCAAGGGTTTACCGGGGCCCTGCTACTCTCCCCAAAGGCGCAGGACCTCCGGTTTCCCACCCAATTGCCCTTCATCTACTCTCACTCCTGAGTTTCAGGACTCCGCCTCTTCCCTCCTGGCTCCGCCCCCTCCTGTGTCTAGAAACCCTCCCTCCCGGCTCCCGACTGCGGGTCAGCTGCTCTGGGTCCCTTACTTCTCCGCACTGGGGGATTTCTGCATCAAGACGGTGCTGTTGTTTTTGAGGATGCCGCGTGGCCGATCCTCATAGGAGTTGTAGGAATGTGGGCAAGGTATCCCGGAACGCGGACTGCACCCCAAGCTGTACGCCCCTGCTCCCCCGGACCGGGGGCTGGATACCCCGGATACGCTGGTTCCAGGGCCGGGGGTGTTGAATCCGTCAGGGTATGTGCCGGACCCAAGGCTGTGGCCCGCAACCTCCCCGAGGTGCTGGTTGGGCCCCGAACCGAGGACTCCCCCGGGGGACCGGCTGGAACCGGAACTAGGAACTACGATTCCCCCGGGGTGCAAGGAGGGTCCAGAACCATGCAACAAGATTACTCCGGATGGCAACCCGGCGCCTGCCTCCACTCCTCGGATCCCTCGGGGCAAGCCCCTGGATGCCACTCCGGCGGATTCCCCGTTGAGGCCGCCAGCGGTCCCCAGAGACTCTGGCTTCTCCATGACCCCACCTGGGGGCCACTCTCAGCTACCCCGGCCCCGCCTCTCTGCCCCACATAGCCCCGCCCCCGAGACCCCAACCCCAACGCGATGGGCCGGCGGTACTTGGGCACAGGCCTTGGTCCCCAATCCCTCTGCTCCCAGGAGCCCCTGTGGGCGTTATCAAGACCCTGTAGCGCGACCTCGGGCTGGAAGCCCCGCTGTTCGCCCCTCCCTTCCTAGTCCTCTCTGTATTCTTTCTTTGTCTCTCGTGTTTGTTCCCGCCCTTCTTCCCCTTCACTGCCCACGTCCGAATCAGCCAATCATAGTTTCGAGGCCTTGCTGGGGAGCAAGAAGCCTGAATTGTGACGTCACAGTCCCTCACCCTTAGCGCGAGTATCGGAGAGTTGGGCTGGGGGTTTGCGAACAGGTCTGGGGGATTTTTGGGAACCATCTGCACCGTTGCTCCAAACTGCCTAACGAAGTTTCTTTGGATTCTTTATTCGTGGCTTTTAAATCTAAGATTTTTGTTGAATTGGATTAAAACATCTGCGAGCTTTTTTCCCCAAAAGCTCTGCCTTTCACGAGAGGCGTGAGGCAAGCTAGGAGAAGTGCGACAGTGTCGCAAGCCACTTCCAGTCTCGGAAGCGTGGAGGGCAGAGACTTTCATTTACAAAGCCGCCGCTTCTCCCCGCTTCTACAAGTGCCGCTCACACAGCTTTAAAGCGTGTAGCGTGAAAGAAGAAACCTCCTACTCTTGCCGTAAAGCGGGTGTTTCGAGGTGTCTCTTCCCTCAACGACGTCGGGGTCGTCGGTGCCTCTGTCGTAAAACAAAGTGGACGCCGGAACCCCCTCCGTCGTAAAGATACCTGAGGCATCGTTTCGTCCTTCCACTGTCGCAAAAATTCCCTGCTTAAATCTTTGCCCTGCTCGGAGCCGCACTGTTTCCCTGCCGTGCCGTAAAGCAGACCCGCCCGACCCCGTCGCCCTTCTGTTCCCACCGTGGTAGTCATTAGTTCCCTAGCCCGGGACGCTGCGTTGCCCGGCAGTGCCGTAAAGCACACCTGGCTCCCGCCCCCGGTTCTATTCCCTCAGGCTATCGGTCCACCGCGGTTGCCACGGCGCCGCCAAGCGCGGCTGTCGCGCGGCCCCGGTGTCAGCGGCGATGGCGGCGGGGTCGGGTGGGAGTGGGGGCTCTGGGGGAGGCCCCGGGCCGGGGCCGGGCGGGGGTGGGGGTCCCGGCGGGAGTGGCCCAGGACCGGGGTCCACCGGGGGCCTCGGCAGTGGCGGGGAGCTACACCCGCGCACCGGGCGCTTGGTGAGCCTGTCGGCCTGTGGGCGCACAGCGCGACGGCAGCAGCCGGGCCAGGAGTTTAACCACGGGCTGGTATTGAGCCGGGAACCCTTGCGCGATGGACGCGTCTTCACTGTCCGCATCGACCGCAAGGTGCGGAGCCGGGGCCGTGGAACCGAGAGGCTGAGAGTGATAGGAGGGCACCAGAAGAACACGGGGTAGGGCAGCTGGGGGGAGCCCACAGCCGGGTACCGAGAGGGAATCGACAGATCGTAGGACACCAGGTGACGGGCAGGATAGGATCATAAAGCAGAAACATGCAGTCTGAAGGAGAAAGAGACGCAGAAGACACGGGCTCATCAGTAGAATGGCTGGGGAATAGGCCTCCTGGAACAATTGCTTGGGTGATGAGGCTGGAGAGGTGTCCGAGATGTGGTGGGAGAAGAGAGATACCAAGGAAAGGACAAATCCAGAAATGGCCTGAAAGTTGGATGAGGGAGGTGTGTGTGCTCCCAGAGATAGAATTTGGGAGGAGAGTGAATTGGGTGGAGTCAGAAAGCCTGGGAGAGAATTTGGCCCTGGGGTAGAGAGTGATAGATAAGGGAGAGGGGCAGGGAAGCTGTGCATTTGGGTGGTTGAGGGGCCCCAGAAACCAGGGAAGTTAGAGGAGACCAGGGGCTGAAGCCAGGAAATTCAGACAGCCAGGTGGGGAAAGGAACCGTGTGGTAGATGCTGAGGATCTGAGGATAGGATAGGGATGAGCAGCCCAAACAGTCGTGAGACAGACCAGAAAAAGACTTGTTTTTGTCTCTGGATTAGTGTTTCAGAGAGAGAAAGGAAGAGTCTGAGAGATGAGAAGAGGAAGATGTAGTGGCCTGTGGAATGTGGCTTCTTGGTGGTGGGAGACCCACTGGTGTCCCATTCTGAGCTTTTCTCCACTCCCCACCCTTCCATCACAGGTCAACTCCTGGAGTGGCTCTATTGAGATCGGGGTGACGGCACTGGACCCCAGTGTCCTGGACTTCCCAAGCAGTGCCACGGGGCTGAAGGGGGGCTCGTGGGTAGTGTCAGGCTGCTCGGTGCTGCGGGATGGACGCTCTGTACTGGAGGAGTATGGTCAGGACCTGGACCAGCTTGGTGAAGGGGACCGTGTGGGTGTGGAGCGCACAGCGGCTGGGGAGCTGCGGCTCTGGGTGAATGGGCGGGATTGTGGTGTGGCTGCCACAGGCCTGCCTGTTCGAGTCTGGGCTGTTGTGGACCTTTATGGCAAGTGCACCCAGATCACTGTGCTACCCTCTGAGCCAGGCTTCAGCCCCCCTACTCCCACCCCCATGCCTCCCCTCGAGCCCTCTGCGCCCCCTGAAGATTCTGCCTTGGCTGAGCAGGGGGCCTCTGGGGATGAAGGTGAGAACACAGCTGGGGTGTTGGTGGAGGGCTGGGGGCAGACGGAATGGCTGAAGGACTAGGGGAGATGCCATAAAATATGGGGCTGGGTGTGGACAGGGTCGCTCTGACTTCCTAGTTGTTGAAGGGGAGAACAGGAGCTACAGGAGGGGTCTCCTGGCTGTGGGCCTTGAAGCAGAGGATGAACCCTTATTCCCCTTATTCCCACCTGGTCCCCAGCCTTCATGGTGTCCCCAGCGCAGGCCCGGCCAGAGACGTTTCCTAAGAACCTTGAGTCGCATAATGGTGAGGGCTTGGGGAGGCCCTGGGAAGGGGAACGGGAAGTGAGGTGGACAAGGGTAAGATCTCAGGGAGAGTTTGGGAGGGAACTCACGAGATTGGTAGGGAGAACACGCTAAGCCTCATTTCCGTTTCTTTCCTCTATGTCGTAGACTTTGCCAGCATGGAGCTCTCAGAGGTGGTGAGCAACGCCATCCTCTCTGCCTACAACGGGGGGCTCCTGAATGTGAACCTGAGCTCCCCACCAGCAGAGGAAGGGCCGGGGTCCAGCTGTGCTGCCACCTCACCTATCCTCACTTCCAATGATGCTCTGCTCTTTCATGAGAAGTGTGGGACCCTGATCAAACTGAGCAACAATAATAAGACGGCTGAGCGCCGGCGGCCCCTGGACGAATTCAACAATGGGGTTGTCATGACTAACCGCCCCCTTCGGGACAATGAGATGTTTGAGGTGTGTAAGATCCTGGGGTCTGATTGGGTTCCCAGCCAATTAGCTAAAGATGGACACTCTGTCCTTGATGCTGGGAGGGTGGGGCCTAGCAGAGATCTGAAAGCTGAGGGTCTCTTCTCTCCGTTTATATTCCCCGACCTCCCTTTGGTATAACTCCACTAAAGATCCGCATTGACAAGCTTGTAGACAAGTGGTCGGGCTCCATCGAGATTGGCGTCACCACTCACAACCCCAATAGCTTGGAGTACCCGGCTACCATGACGAACCTCCAGTCAGGTACAGCCTCAGATAAGGGTGGGGGCATGGGCCTGGGGGTTGTTGAGGAGAAGGAAGCCCTCACCCTAACCAGAGTGTCCACCTTCACCTAGGCACCATCATGATGAGTGGCTGTGGGATCCTAACCAATGGCAAGGGCACCCGCCGAGAGTACTGTGAGTTCAGCCTGGATGAGTTGCAGGTGAGGGTGGGCCCCGAGCCCCCAGCCTGTCTCCAGGGAGCCATGGGTACTCTGTATCCCTGCCTTGGTACCATGGGCTCATCTGTGACCTAAAGCAAGTCCCTTTGTCTTTTGCCCGAAGGTTCCTTCTGAGAAGGCAGGTTGCCCGACAGTCAGGCACTCAGATCTTGGACTCAGATGGGTTCACTTCATCTTACTGTCTTACCATTTGTGGTGGTGACCGGAGGCAAAAAGCTTATTCTTCTTAGTATTTTTTTCTTTAGTCTTTAAAATGAGAATATTAATACAGTACAAACGATAAAGCCAGAACTTGTGTAAGGCAGAAGCCTGTGAGAGAAGGAAAACTCAAAGATTTTCAATTAATGGACATGGGAATATGCTAAGATTGCATTCCATCAAAGGAGAAAAACCCGTGAGACTCGAAAAAGCAAGGCAGTCCCGTCGAGTTCCAGCTCTCACAGGTTTCCCTGTAGCGTTTATTTTATAGATTGTCTGGAAACGTCTGTAAAATGGTTTAACTCAGCGTGTGGTGCATATTACTGAGCGTTAGATAAATGTATAATTGTCGTGTCCAGGAAATGGGGACCTGGGCCTGCCCTGTGTATGTTCCAGGGTGGTCTGAGACTATGTGAACACTTTTTGGAGCAATTTCCTTGTGGAATGGGGTGGTGGGAAGACTCCAGGGCCACTCTGCTCTTGTGGTCCCTAGGGCAAGTCTATGCGTTGCCTACGGATAGGTTCCACACCCGGTTATTTTTCTGCTTTGAACAGGAGGGCGACCACATTGGTCTCACAAGGAAGTCCAACTCTGCCCTGCACTTTTTTATTAATGGCATCGATCAGGGTAAGAGAAAGCCCAAAGAGGGCTGCTGGACCAGGGCTTTTGGGGGTAGGGTGGGGACTGGGGTCGGTACACCTTCCTCCTGTCTTACTTCCCCTTCCCCCCAACCCTGCCATCCCCGTCTTTTGTCCCTACAGGTGTGGCTACCCCACTGACACCCCCGGTGGTATATGGTGTGGTGGACTTGTATGGGATGGCAGTGAAGGTGACCATTGTCCATAATAACAACCACAGTGATCGTCTGCGCCGGAACAATGCCATCTTGCGGGCGCTGTCCCCTGAGGGTGCGCTCCGCCGTGCTGCTCCGGCTGCCCAGGCAGAACCTGAGCGCCTGCTTTTCCATCCCAACTGTGGTCAGAAGGCAGCCATCACCCACGAGGGACGCACTGCCCTGAGGCCCCAGTATGGCCCATGGGGTGGGGAGAAGCTTGCAGAAGGGGCTCTAATGTGTTTGGGGGAGTGTTGGGGAGTGGGAAGCAGAGGGAAGTGGTCTGGGGAATCCTTTACAGAAAGGGGGAGCCTCCTGGGGGTGAAGTTTAACTGGTTGACGTGGGGCAGTGGGGGCTGGGCAGGCATCACTGGGTGAAGGCTTGGCATGCTTAGAGTGTGTGTCAGGGGTCTGAGTGCCCGCTTTCTCTGCCCTCAGTGCCACCGATGACTTCAATCACGGCGTGGTGCTGAGCAGCAGGGCCCTGCGGGATGGTGAGGTGTTCCAGGTGCGCATCGACAAGATGGTGGACAAATGGGCTGGCTCCATCGAGATTGGTGTCACCACCCACAATCCTGCCTACCTCCAGTTGCCCTCCACCATGACCAACCTGCGCTCTGGTGAGCTCCCAGGGAGGGCGGCCCAGGTGGGGTCCCAGGGAGGACGCTGTCCCCGCAGCCCTGGCATTGTTCTCTAGCCCTTTGTTCACTTGTCACATTTGTGACGACTTAATTCAGTGGCTGGCGAGTGCCACATGGCCAGGGCCCGTGACTGACTTGGGAACTGCAGTTTTCTTGCCTTGCTCAGGTAAGAAAGCCCTCTGTCAGAAAAAAGACAAGCTCGGTTATCTGGGCTCAGGGCAGTGAGGTAGGGACTGTCTTCAAAGGAGGGAGACCTGCCTTCCCCCTCATGTTCCTCCGCCACTGCTTATCCCTCTAGGGACCTGGATGATGACCGGGAATGGGGTGATGCACAATGGGACCACCATTCTGGATGAATATGGGCACAACCTGGACCGCCTCAAGGTGGGAGCGTGGGTGCTGCACCAGGTGGCGTGGTGGGGGCAGTAGGTGAGCAGAGCTGGTGCAGGACCAGCCCAGGCCGGGGCTCTGCCTGACTCCTCACTGCAGCCCCCCTTCTTCCAAGGCAGGGGACACGGTGGGCGTGGTGCGGCGGGAGGACGGGACTCTCCACTTCTTTGTCAATGGGATGACCCAGGGCCCTGCGGCCTGGAATGTGCCCCCAGGCGTCTATGCTGTCGTGGATCTCTATGGCCAGGCGGCCCAGGCCACCATTGTGGACGACGTGGGTGAGGGCCGGGCTGGGCCGGGACAGGGAGCTGGGGTGGCCTTGGGAGGCCTTGGAAACACCTGTATACCTAATGGTTAGTATCCACTCTTGCAGAGGTGCCTCCAGTCTCTGAGCCACTCCCTGAGGGAAACAACCAGACGTCCCCGAGCTCCCCATCATCAGGGGCCGGGGGCTCCGACCTGCGCTTCCACCAGTTGCATGGCAGTAACGCGGTCATCACGAATGGGGGCCGCACCGCGCTCCGTCACAACTGCCGCAGCGAGTTCAATGACGCCATCGTCATTTCCAACCGGTCAGTGTCTGGGCTTCGTGTTCCTACTTTCCTACTGCCCAGCCTCGGCTACCCAGGCAGGCCTTCTCTGATCACCACGCTCTGTGGCAGAGCCCTGCGGGATGGAGAGCTGTTTGAAATTGTCATTCAGAAGATGGTGGACCGCTGGTCAGGCTCCATTGAGGCTGGTGAGGGGCGTCTGTGTGTGTGTTTGTGGCGGGGTGGGGAGGGGGTGGGCTGCTGGAAGCCTGTGGCTGGGGGATCAGCCCTAACCTCCTTTTGTCTTCTCCTAGGAGTGACTGCTATTCGGCCTGAAGACCTTGAATTTCCCAACACTATGACAGACATTGACTATGATACATGGATGCTGAGGTTGCGTTGCCTGCTTTTGGGAATGGCTGGGCTAGGTGGAGCTGTGTGTGAGGGAATCAGGGTTTGGGGCCTCTGGTGGCCATGGGGGATCGGGCTGCTCCCTCCCTTCAGTTCTGGTAAGCCCCCCAGCCCTGTAGGGGCCACACCCCTCCTTCCTTGTAGGGTAGTTCCTACTTTTCCCTGGGGTGATCTCAGAAATGAAGGAGATAGGAATGGGCTTCTGACCCAGATCAAGACCCCAAGCCAAGGTTCTGACAGGCAGAGACTGGGCAGGGGCCTGTGTGGGATGAAGCTGGGAGGCTGATCCACCCCTTCTGCCATCTCCTAGTGGCACAGCCATCATGCAAGATGGTAACACGATGCGCAATAACTATGGATGCGACCTGGATGCGCTGGGCACGGGCGCTCGCATCGGCATGATGCGGACTGCAAAGGGTGATCTGCACTACTTCATCAATGGCCAGGACCAAGGCGCCGCCTGCTCAGGCTTGCCTCCGGGTAAAGGTGACTACTCTGTGGCTTTCGACCGGCCACCTTCAGTCTACTTTACCCCAGGCTGTTGGGCTTCAGACTGCTCCTTTTTCCACCCAGAGGTGTATGCAGTAGTGGATCTGTATGGCCAGTGTGTCCAAGTGTCCATCACCAATGCCACCGGCCCCATGGACAATAGCCTGGCGACCAGCAACACCGCCACTGAGAAGTCATTCCCCCTGCACTCCCCAGGTTCCACCAGCAGGGAGGGAGGGAGGCGGGGAGGGCTGGGTTTGTCTGTTGTGGGATTTGGTGGAGTGCATTCAGGGCAGGGAATCTGCTTGCAGACAGGCTGGCTGTGGGGGCTGCAGGCTAAAGGGAGGGAACAAGCCAGAGTGGGAAATGGTCAAGGGCGGGAATCAGTTATTCCTGGCGTACAGAGTCGTAACACTCTCCTGCCACCAAGGGGCCAGGATATCATAAACTGGGTGTCTTAGTTACCTAGTGTTGTTGTAACAGAAATACCGCAGATGGATGGTCTTAACAAATTCATCTTCTCATAGTTTAGGAGGCTAGAAGTTCGAATTCAGGGTGCTGGCTTTAGGGGAAGGCTTTCTGTCTTTGTCAGCTCTGGAGGAAGGTCCTTGTCTCTTAGCTTCTGCTCCAGGGTGGTCTTCATATGGCTTGGCATTTTTCTTTCTTATCTCTTCTTCACTTGTTTAATCTCTTTTATACCTCAGAAGAGATTAACTCAGAACACACCCTACGCTAATTCTGTCTTATTAGCGTAACAAAGACAACCCATTCCCAAGTGGAATCATAGCCACAGGCTTAGAGATTACAATTTACAACACATATTTTTCGGGGACACAGTTGAGCCTATAACACTGGGCATGTCAGGCTCGAGAGGGACTCTTCTTCTGACCAACAGAAGTGTCAAGAGGTTCTGAAGGAGTAAAGGCAAATGGGGCCTTATATCCGCTTCCTGTTTGACCTGAAATCTATGCTCTGTCTTGTGTCAGTTTCTTGACTGAAGCTTGCTGGCCCACTCCTACTCCTTCCTCTGGTGCCCTCTTTCCACAGTGGCTGGTGTAGCCCACCGCTTCCACAGTACTTGTGGCAAGAATGTTACCCTTGAGGAGGATGGCACAAGGGCAGTGCGTGCGGCTGGCTATGCTCATGGCCTGGTTTTCAGCACTAAGGAGCTCAAGGCTGAAGAAGTCTTTGAGGTGGGCTGTGGAGGTGTGACAGACTGCTTCTACCCTTATGCCCCCAGCTAGTGCCACCTAATGTGGTTCTCTTTTCCAGGTGAAAGTGGAAGAGCTGGATGAGAAGTGGGCAGGTTCCCTCAGGCTAGGGCTGACCACCCTGCCACCAGGGGAGATGGGGGCTGGAGCGGGAGGCGGCCCAGGGCTGCCTCCCTCCCTGCCAGAGCTCCGGACTAAGACCACCTGGATGGTGTCCAGCTGTGAAGTGAGGCGCGATGGGCAGCTCCAGAGGATGAACTATGGCCGGAACCTCGAGAGGCTGGGGGTGAAGCATCTGGCTTTGGGGGTGGGGCTGGGGCTGGTAGAGAGAAGTGGACTGAGCATCTATCCTGGCCCCACCTTGGTCCTAGGTGGGGAGCCGTGTGGGCATCCGTCGGGGGGCAGATGATACAATGCACATCCTGGTAGATGGAGAGGACATGGGACCGGCTGCCACTGGCATTGCCAAGGTAGACCTAAGGCTTTCCTTGGGGTTTGGGAGTGGGGTGAGTGTTACTGTTGACCTCTGACTTCCGGTGCCCTGTGTGCCCCCAGAACGTGTGGGCTGTGTTGGATCTGTACGGGCCGGTTCGAAGCGTGTCTATTGTCAGCTCCACGAGGCTGGAGGAGCCAGAAGGCACCCAGCCTCCTTCCCCCAGTTCGGATACCGGCAGTGAGGGCGAGGAGGACGAGGAGGGCGAGGAGCATGGCCTGGGAGTAAGAAGCTGCAGCAGGGCCTGCGGGGCTCAGGGATGGGTGGTTGGTGGCCATGGGTGTCTCTGATCCAGGTCACCATGGATAGGCATAGGTTCATGCCCGAGCTCAGTGTAAACCCAAGGGAGATGGGTCAGGCGCGGCCTCAGCCACCCTAGCAGCTCAGTCTCTTCTCCATACCAGGGCCAGAATCAGGTGGCCATTCTGCCCACAGCCCTTGAGTTCCTGGAGAACCATGGGAAGAACATCCTTTTATCCAATGGGAACCGTACAGCCACGCGAGTGGCCAGCTACAATCAGGGCATCGTGGTCATCAACCAGCCCCTGGTGCCCCAGCTGCTAGTCCAGGTGGGCCTTGCTTCTGTACCCCTGTTCCTTTGGCTCCAGGTGACCTAGAGCCAACCTTCCTGGAGAAAGCCCTTTCCAGGTTGCGGGAGAAGTGACAGGCAAACCCCTTGGGTGAATTTCCTGGGCTTTCGTTCACACTCTATCGGGGGGGTTGCAGATCAGTTGCCACAAAGTTACCCTCTGGAGCGCTAAGGGCTGTGGCGTGGGAAGCAGTGGGGAGGTGCTGGGGGAGCCCAGAGGCGATGCCTGATCCTAGGTGTGGGAACAGGGAAGGAGGAGGGTCCTTTCTGCTGCAAGGTGAAGGATATGTCAAGGTTAGCCAGGTGAAGGAAGCCCCTGGGGATGAGGGTCCCTGCAGAGGCAACAGCAAGACCAAGGCCCAAAGGGAAGGAAACAACTGAATGTGTAGCTTCCGGTCCCTCCAAGCCTGAGCAGGGGCAGTGTCGCAGGGAGCTGCAGTCTTCCCTCCCTGGTGGGTGAGGACCCTGCTTCTGTTTGGTGGGTGACCTCATCCCAGGAGGCCCTGACTGGGAAATAGTTGCCATCTCCCCCAGGTGCGGATAGATTTCCTGAACCGACAGTGGACATCTTCCCTTGTCCTGGGGGTCATCACCTGCCCACCAGAGAGGCTCAACTTCCCTGCTTCTGCCTGTGCCCTCAAACGGGCAGTCTGGCTGTTGCGGGGCCGTGGGGTCTTCCATAACGGTCTCAAGGTGAGGAGGGAGCTAGAGAGAAGGGAGAGGGCTGGGCAAAAGGGGGAAGTTGGACCCTTAGCTCTGGACGTAGGACCGCAGGAACAAAGAGGGACTGTCTCTGGGCCTGGCCCTATATTGGGCGGGCAAGGGCAGGAGTGTCGTTAACTGCTGACCCCTTCCTCTGTCCCTGCTATTGAGAATGTCACAGTTGGGGGATGGAAGATCACTGAAGTGAGGGGCAGCATGGAGGCAAGCCCAGGGACTGGCACTGCAGGTGAGCAGAGGCGGGGACTGCTGGTGGAGGCTGGTTTCTGGAAGACAGCAGGTCTCTCCTCCCAGATCTGTGAGAAGTTTGGGCCAAATCTGGACACGTGTCCTGAAGGCACTATCCTAGGACTGCGGCTGGACAGCTCCGGGGGGCTGCACCTCCATGTCAATGGAGTGGACCAGGGGGTGGCTGTGACAGATGTCCCCCAGCCCTGCCATGCGCTCGTGGACCTCTATGGGCAGTGCGAGCAGGTCAGTGGCAATGGGGGGTGTTTGGGAGACTGGGCTGTCGGGGTGAGGGGCGGGCTGTGGTCAGAGAAGGGCCTCAGCAGGCCCAGGGGCTGCCCAGGCTCTGCTGACCACCTTTCTCCCCTGCAGGTGACAATCGTGAGCCCTGAACCAGGGGCTGCCAGTGGCAAGGGTGCTCCAACCCAAGGGGACATGGAGAAAGCTGACATGGTAGACGGTGAGGCAGCCCGAAGGGACTAGGCTCTGACATCCACACCCACCCACACATGGAGCCCCTGCTCCTGTGACCGATTTCACCTCTGCTCCCTCAGGTATCAAGGAGAGTGTATGCTGGGGGCCACCCCCGGCTGCTAGCCCTCTAAAGAGCTGCGAGTACCATGCCCTTTGCGCCCGTTTCCAAGAGCTGCTGCTGCTTCCTGGTGAGTCCCCAATCCCTGCCTGAATCCGCCTCATTCCCAGGCCAGTCCAGGGCCATGTCCTGAGCCCCAGAGACTGGTCGGGAGGAGCCAGCGTGGTTGGGACCCCGGGCAGGAACCACAGCATCAAGCCTGCTACATGCTTTTCTGCAGAGGATTATTTCATGCCTCCGCCCAAGCGCAGCTTGTGCTACTGTGAGTCTTGCCGGAAGCTTCGAGGGGATGAGGCCCACAGGCGCCGAGGAGAGCCCCCCCAGGAGTATGCCCTGCCCTTTGGCTGGTGCAGGTTCAACCTCAGGTACTTGTGGGTAGGGTCACACATCCCCCTTACTGTTCACTGCTCCCGTGAGAAAGGCGGGCCCCACAAGGGTGCTTGGAAGAAGTATAGGACTTTCTGTCCAGAGGTGATCTTGGGAAGCCAGTAACATTGCTCTGCCCCATCTGTCCATCTCCCAGGGTAAATCCCCACCTGGAGGCTGGGACACTGTCCAAGAAGTGGCACATGGCTTATCATGGGAGCAACGTGGCGGCTGTACGAAGGGTGCTGGACCGAGGGGAGCTGGGAGCAGGTACTGTGGAACAGGCAGAGGTGGGGCAGGCTGGGCCTGTGGTCCATGGAAGGAATGAAAAGGGCTGCCCTGACCCAGATGTCCCCACAGGCACTGCCTCCATCCTGAGCTGCCGGCCCTTGAAGGGAGAGCCTGGGGTGGGGTTCGAGGAGCCTGGCGAGAACTGTGCACCTCCTCGGGAGGAGCAGCCCCCTCCGGTGCTGCTTTCCCCCTCCCTTCAGTATGCTGGGGACGAGACCCTGGCATCTAAAGTGCAGTGAGTATGCGGGAGGGCTGGGAGTTCAGACCAAGAGGGAGCCCCAGGGCCACTTGGTCTCCATGACTTGCCCTCCCCTGTCTCTACCTTGTCTTGCTCAGTTCATCAGTCACCTGAAAGTTCCTTTTTTTCATTCATTCATTGAACAGATAGCACTTAACTTTGTGCTGCCTTGTGAACGAAAGGAACCTTTCTCTTGGGGAATTTGTCTTTATCCCTAGAATGTGTTTATGTATAATAAGTATTTAGTGTTTTTAAAGGTGGTAAGTACTATGGAAAAGAAGAGTGGGGCGAAGTGGACCAGAAGTGCTGTTGGGGTGGGTGGTCAGGGCAGCATCATTCAGAAGGTGAGATTTCAGGAGGACTTGAAGAAAGAAGACCTGAAAGAGGGCACAGGCAGAAGCAGGGAAGTTGAGCCTTTCCGGTGGGCTGGCAATGACTCCCAGGACAAGGGAAGATGCCCACTGTTAGCCAAACAGGTATTGGGAGACAGATTTTAGTATCAAGAACAGTTAGTCCCTAAGGTGGGAGTATTTTAGGGACAGCAAGACCAGGTTGGAGCCGAGTACACAAGGGTTGAGGTGATGGGGGTCAGAGGTCTCACTCCCCTGTCTTTTGCCTGACAGATTCCGGGACCCCAAATCCCAGCGGACACACCAGGCCCAGGTGGCGTTCCAGGTGTGTGTGCGCCCAGGCTCCTACACCCCTGGGCCGCCCTCTGCTGCCCTCCAAGAGCCTCCTGACCCTCACTTCAGGCCATCTGAACTGGAGTGGGTAACCAAGGAAAAAGGAGCCACACTCCTCTATGCCCTGCTGGTACGGGTGGAATGAGGGGTGATACCCCACTACTACAAGCACAGTTGGGCCCTGGGCCCAGGGACTCCGGGTGACGGCTGCCTCCACCTCATTCCAGTGACCCGTGGCATGCACCGTGCTCAGTCTTGGCAGGTGCGCAGGAGCGTGTAGGCAGGCTCGGGTTTGGGTGGGAAGGAAGTGGAGCACATCTCCATGTCCAGGGGGCCAGAACATCCCTCTGCAGGCCCTGGGTACCCCTCTTCATGCACTGATTTGGGGAACAAGACTCCCTGTCACTCCTCTCCTCATATGACTTAATTTATTTCCGTTTTTTTTCTGGTTACTGTGAATCCCAGGAGTCTCTCCCTGTGCCCCACATGAAGCTGCTTTTTCGGGGGGCCGTCGGGCGGGAGTGGGGAAGGGCGGGGGAGGTAAGATGGGAACCGTCTGTACAGTTGTTACTGGCTCAGATTTCTAAGGCGCCAATAAACACCGTCTCCGAGACCCCGCCTCGGCCTCTCTGTTGCGCGCCCCTCTCGGCGGAGCCCCGGCCCTCGGGCTGCTCGCAGTGCACCGGGCCCCGCGAAGTAGAGGGCTCCGGGTCGTCCGCAGTGACGACAGCCTCTCACGACCGGCCCGGGGCCGCCGCCAGGGAGGGTTTGGACGCCACGGGCACCCGTCGTTCGGCGTCTCCGCCCGTTCTCCTCCCCAGCCGCGCGGCCGGCGGCGCCCTTGACTCCGGAAGAACTAGCCCTAGTCGCCGGATGTGACGTGCGCGGCTGAGGCGCGCAGGAGGCCGCGGAGAAAGCGCAGAGCAGGCGGGTAGGGAGGGGCGGGGGCCCGGGGCCGGCGAGCAGGGGGCGGGAGCGCCGAGGCTGGAACCCCTGGCGTCGCCCGGGCACGCGGCCGAGCCGTGGCTGCGGCCGGGCCGGCTAGGCGCCGGGGACACGTGACCGGGGCGGCGGGCGGCCGGCGGCCGGCGGCCGGGCGGGCTTCCCCTCGGCCGGGCGCGGTCCCCTGAGCGCCCGCCTCCCCGCAGGCCCCGTCCGAGGTCTGGCAGTCAGTGACAGAGCCGGGCGCCCACGGCCCGAGCGTCCCCGGCGGCACCATGCCCGCGCTCCTGGAGCGCCCCAAGCTTTCCAACGCCATGGCCAGGGCGCTGCACCGGCACATCATGATGGAGCGGGAGCGCAAGCGGCAGGGTGAGCTGGGGCTAGAGCGGGCGGGCCCACGGGCCGGGGAGACACCACCAGCCCGGGGCCGACTTCACCCACGCGCAGCCCCGGGTGCCGGCGCCGGGGCTGGAGGAGGGACGCGCAGCCCCGCTGTGTCCAGAGGTCGGGTCTGTGCTCCAGAACTCTTGAGCCGGGAAGGACCTTGGAGAGCACCTAATAAAACCTTCGTCTCCCTGTCCTCTGTTGCAGCGATGGGGAAACCTGTGTCCTCAAGGGGGAAAGCGCTATTACTTAGGGCATACCGTAGCGCTGGGATAACCTAATTCTGCTGGCTCTTACTGTCTACCTTTTTCCTATTTTAATCACCCTGCCACTTCCCCTATTCTGCTCTACTTTTCCTCCAGAGGAAGAAGAGGTGGACAAGATGATGGAACAGAAGATGAAGGAAGAGCAGGAGAGGCGGAAGAAGAAGGAGATGGAAGAGAGAATGTCACTAGAGGAGACTAAGGAACAAGTAAGCAGTTCCTCGGTCCCTCCCAGCTCTGCATTCTTGTCTTGGCTTTCCTGCCTTCATCATCTTCTCTATCCTCCACTTCCAGATTCTGAAGTTGCAGGAGAAGCTTTTGGCCCTACAGGAAGAGAAGCACCAGCTTTTCCTGCAGCTCAAGAAGGTCTTACATGAGGAAGAAAAACGGAGACGAAAGGAGCAGAGGTGGGTTCTGATAGCTGAAAATAAAATTGGGACAAAAATGGAACTGGGTCAGGTAACCAAAGATCAGTTTAACGGGGAACCTGTCCTTGACTTTGACCTTCCTTTCACTCCAGCGACCTGACCACTCTAACATCAGCTGCGTATCAGCAGAGCTTGACTGTTCATACGGGAACGCACCTCCTCAGCATGCAGGGTGAGGACAAAAAAAGCCATGGGACAGAATGAGCCCTCCTGAGGGTGCAGCCTCCCATTGCAGCATCACGAAGCACCTATCCCTTTCTAGGGAGCCCTGGAGGACACAATCGCCCAGGTACCCTCATGGCAGCTGACAGAGCCAAACAGATGTTTGGACCGCAAGTGCTTACTGTGAGTGGGGTAGGGTTGGGTGTGTAGCCATTACTTTTCCCTGTTGCTTCTTTCAGCCAGACCTGTGTATCTGCACTACCAGTATTGGAATCATGAACGTATTAAGCGCTGTGGGGGGAAATGGGACCTAGAGAGATATGTGCAAGTCAGAGCATCTGCTTTCAAGGGGTTGACGGGCAGTGAGTTCTCACCCTCCCTCTTTAGACCCGACACTACGTGGGCTCAGCAGCTGCTTTTGCAGGGACACCAGAGCATGGGCAATTCCAAAGCAGCCCAGGAGGTGCCTATGGGACTGCTCAGCCCCCACCTCATTATGGGCCCACACAGCCAGCCTATAGTCCCAGTCAGCAGCTTAGAGGTGAGTGGTGGGAAGAGGGAGGCCCAGAGGGAGGACCGTTATAAATGGAATAAAAGGAGGTTTTAATGGCCGTGCCTGCTTTTCTCAGCACCTTCAGCGTTTCCTGCAGTACAGTACCTGTCTCAGCCACAGCCACAGCCCTATGCCGTGCACGGCCACTTTCAGCCCACCCAGACAGGTGATAACACCCCATACAGGAGACCCAGCTCCATGAGTCTTCTCTTCCTCCCTGTCCTATTTTCATTCTCTTCTGTTCGTTTCACAAACCCCTTTAGGGTTTCTCCAACCTGGGGGTGCCCTGTCCTTGCAAAAGCAGATGGAACATGCTAACCAGCAGACTGGCTTCTCTGACTCAGTAAGTGTGGAACCATGGGAGGCCAGGGTAAGGACTATGCCAAGGAGAGGCCCAGGCTGCCTCAGGACCCAACTTTGTTCTTTCCTAGTCCTCCCTGCGCCCCATGCACCCCCAGGCTCTGCACCCAGCCCCTGGACTCCTTGCCTCCCCCCAGCTTCCTGTGCAGATGCAGCCAGCAGGAAAGGTGAGGATGGTAATCAAATGGTCAGAATCGCTACCAGGAAGACTGGACTGGGTAGGACAGGTGGTGCCCCCCCCCCCCCAGTTTTCCCTTTCTTTTTGAGGGTGGATACCAGTAAGGTTATTGAAGTGGAAGAAGGGAGAGTATGCACACTGACGAAAGTCTTCATGTCATTACCACTACCAGTCGGGCTTCGCAGCCACCAGCCAACCTGGGCCTCGACTTCCTTTCATCCAGCACAGCCAGAACCCACGTTTCTACCACAAGTGACCAGATTCTATCTTCAGCCTCACCCCCACCACGGGTGAGGGCTCCCTTCCATGTGTCCCAGACCAATAAAATCTACCTGCCACTGCCCCTGGCTGCTGCTGTTTGTGTTGCCTCCAACCCAGCTGTCTAGAACAGGCAGCTGCCTGGGGGTAGAGGGGCACCTGGCTGGTCAGGTCCTGAGCAAGTCATTGGTACACAGTTAAGTCAGTGGCAAATTCAATCAATTTCTGGCTTCCAGACAGCAAATACCCATTTGCCTCAAATCCCCGAAGAAGTAACTGAGTTAGGGACTTCATATTAAACTTGTTTTATTCAGGTTTGATTTTAACAAATGTGTCGGGGAGAGGGCCCGCAGGGAAGGGTGAAGCCCGTGGGGCAGGGCCCTCCCAGATGCCTGAGGAGGGAGCAGGCCCCTCCCCTCTCTTCCTCTTCCCTCCCCATCTAAAGGGGCTTGGAGAGAGATACAGGCAGGGGAAGGGACTGGTCCCCAGTCTGTGGGGCTGGTGTTTCAGGGGAAAGGGGAAAGGACTATGGAGAACAGGGGACCAGACCAGGAATGAGTAAGGGAAAGGCTGAGAGGACCATTTGCCAGAATCCACAGCATTCTGATTGCAGATTGAATTAAAAAAAAAAACAAAAAACAAAAAAAACAGGAACAAAAAAAACTAAACCACAAGCAGCACCCACCCCTTCTCCCCCAACAGAGCTGTAGTACGAGAGGAGAAGAGAAGGGCATCCTCACCAAGGCCATTGCTTGCTCCTGGCCAAGGGAGCGGGGTGAAGGGCAGGGGAGTCCCCGACAGATTGGGGGGAGAAACCAAAATAAAACATCAAATAAATTGTATAGGAGTCCAGCCAAGGGCCAGGCCAGAGCTGGGCCAGGCTGGGGGAGGGGGCCTCTGTAGGCTCCAGAATCACTGCTGCGACCACCGCCACCCTGGGTAGGAGAGAGAAACCAGGTAAGACAGTACAACACCTTCAATACAGGAGACAAGGTGGGGAGGGCAGGACCATTCTGGGGGCAGACAGTAAGCCTTGGGCCATTAAGAGCAGTGAAACTCTTTGTCTGATGGGGGTAACAAAGTGCTTGTGGGGAGAGGCCGTCACACCTGCTTACCTGGGAGCCAGTTATTTTGCCATGGCCTTGATTGCAACAGCTGCCTCCTCTGTCATGGCAGACAGCACTGTGATCTGAGGAAGCAAGAGAGGACCACTGAGCAGATACCCAAGCTCAGAAAGAAGCAAAATGAGCAAAGGTGGGCATAAAGGAAAGGGAGAAGGGGTGCGCCATACCAGGATCTCTTCTCCACAGTCATACTTCTGCTCGATCTCCTTGCCGAGGTCTCCCTCAGGCAGACGAAGGTCCTCCCGCACCTCTCCACTGTCCTGGAGCAGTGATAGGTACCCATCCTGGATGCCAATCAGCTAGGAGCAGATAGGGAAGGAAGCTGAAGACAGCTCCAAGTAGTCTGAAGACAAAGCCTCCATGGGCAAACTGGGGTGGCAGCGAATAGCTAATACCAAATATCCTTCCTGTCATTTCCCTCCTCTCCTACAAGCAGCTCTGGTCGTCCCCGCCCCCCGCCTCATAAACCACTAACCCAGGCTCTCCCAGACCATCTACATACCTGGAAGTCATTCCTTTTGATGTTGGGGACATCCATATTATGAGTTGAGGGGCAGATATCTTCATATTTCTTCCCAGTAAAGATGTCAATACCAACCAGGTGAACCTGTATGTATGTATCACATCAAAGAAAAACCCGAACTAACTCTAGGCTAGAGGAAATAGACTCAGTGTTCCAGGCTGGTGAGGAAAGGCAAACTAGGATGTTAGGGCAAAGATACGGGGAACTGGAATTGAACCAATTCAGGAAAGAAATACTAAAGCCTCTAAAAAAAAAAAAAAAAAAAAAAAAAAACCTGAGGGAAAAAATCCCACCATTGAGATTGGGGTTGACAATACAAGGGAAATTGACAGGCAAGCTTAAAAAAAATGAAGTTACCTTTAATTATCAAGATTTAGACAAGGTGCTAAGGGTCCAGGGAAGTGGGAGGAGTCTAGGTTAAAGGAAAGGATTTTCTGGACACCAGCCTAAGGAGATGAAAATGTGGGAAATAAGGAACAGAGAAGAGAAGGAACCGAAGAAAGACCAAAAAAAAAAAAAAAAAAAAAGAAAAGGCAAGAGGGGAGCAGAATAGGGAAAAAAAAGACTCAAATTATGCAATTAGGAAAAAAACAAACCAGAATGCAGCATGCAGAGAATTTAGACATCAGGAAGTATTACAGAATGAATGTTAAGTCAACACAAGATGGAAAAACAGTGATTAGGGAACAGAACAACAAGAAACGCAACAAGGATAACCCAGGTTGGGATAGCCTCTTGACAGGAAGAAAAAGCCTGAGGGCTTAAGAGAAACCCTGGCAAGAATGTTAAGAACCAAGAAAGCAAAGTGAGGGCAAAGAACTCAAGAAGAGGGGGCTAGCAGAGACAGTTACCCAATGAGAGGTCTAAAGGGAAAGCTGGATTTAGGGAATGGGGCAGCAAGGTGACGTGGAGGCTCAGAGGTACACTGGAGCCCCTCTAGAGGAAGGCTGCACTCTGTGTTAGGACTAGAAAAACTGGGGGCAAAGTTATGAAAACAGCACCAATAAAGACTCCAAGGAAGAGACAAACAGAAAAACTGAAAGCCAGGAAACCAGAAATAAGGAGGACCAACCAAATAGAGGCAAAAAGGGTCAAGAAGAGCAGCTGGCATACTAGTACGAAAATGAAGAAAGGAAAAGGATTACCAGAAAATGATGTAGGCACAGAGATATAAGCATGGGAAAGGCCGAAAACTTGGGGAACAAATATAGTCTGAACAAACATAAGGACTGAATGTGGAAAAAGAAGAACTGAACAGGTGCAAAAGGAGGTACAGGGCCAGGACTGTCGACAGCTCGTTACTGGAAGCCCCATGGACACTGAAGTTGTGGGGAAGGCAAATGTGGAGAAGTGAAATTCTAACCTTGGCGTGGCCATGCTTGCCAGTCTTGGAAGTAGACATCTCGACGATCTTACATGGCCGGCCTTTGAGCACCACAAAGCCATTCTTACGTAATGCTGAGCACTGCATTGGGAAGGTGGCTGAGGCCCCTGCATCTCCTGTTTCGAAGTCCAAATCATCTGCCATTTTAAGAGGCTTCGATTCCAACTGGAATCAAGAAAAGAACTGGGGTCAGTAAAGATGAAGGGTAACAGGACCTTCAATCTATCCCACTCCTATGTGGAAACACTGCTCCATTTTCCCCTAAGGCTTTATTACCATACCCACCTAAAATCAGGTCTAAGTTTCTGCATTAAATACTGATTGGAATCACAGATACCTAAAAACTACTGTACACATGGAGGGCTGGATAGCTGGATCCACCTATAATGGCTTGGGATAGAAAGGATCTAAGGAGTTGGAATACCAAATCTCAGGGATGGGCAAAGGCTGAATTCCTGGGAGAGGGAGGACTTAGGTGTTGCTGAAACCACCCACCCTTCTCCCACACACATACCAAACCAAACCCACCACGGTGGAGTATAATCAGACTCACAGCGACCCTACAGAACAGAGCAGAACTGCCTCATAGGGTTTCCAAGGCTGTAGATCTTTATGTAAGCAGACTGCCAGATCTTTCTCCCGAGGAGCGCCCAGTGGGTTCGAACTGCCAACCTTTCGGTTAGGTTAGCAGTCGAGTGCTTTAACCACTGCATCACCAGGGCTCCTTCCACACACATATCCAGGGCTATAATTAGGTGAGCAGCTATGAGCCAGCAAAAGGGCGGGGCTAATGGGGGGGTGGAGAACGGAGGACAGGGCCCCACCCGTCTGTTACCACCCCCCCTCCACCATCCACACACAACCTAGTCACTGGTACAGGAAACCACAAGGCCTCTTTGGGGGATTCCCGCCTCCCCAACACGCATTTGCAGATGCGGCTGAGAGGGAGAAAGGAAAGTTGTTTCCTAACCAATCCTCCTGCCAAACACAACGATCTCGGTTCCCGAAGGGAACCCAGGCACCCAGCCTCTCCTCGAGGGCCCTCCCACTTTTCCCAGGATGCATTGGTCCTGTCGGCTTTTCAGGCCTGGCCTGTGCAGTCAGTAGAAAGTGGAGATATGGGGGGCGATGAACAACAATAAAATGAAAGCAAAAAGTTGGTAGCAGAAATTATACCAGGCTACATGAGTTAAAGACTCTTAAAACCGAGGAACTCTCAAATTTGTCACAACGGAAAAGACAGTGACAAGGTGAAGAGCGCCTATCACGGTGAGGAACTCCTCTGGCCGGGGCCTGAAGGCGCTATCCAGACTTGCCGAGTAAAGTTGGGCGACCGTTCAGTCGCCCTCGGTTTCCCCACTTCTCCAGCCTCCCAGCTCAGAGTGCCACTTACACCTGGCCGGACGCCTCACTTCACATGAGGAGCGGGAGAAAAGCTTCCAAAGGCCGGTTAAGTGGGGGAGCGCTAACATATGCCCGCAGCGCGGTCTTCAGGGCTGTCAGGACGCGGGCCTCGAGCGGCTCCCACTCCCCCCAATTCCAGGCTCCTTTAGACACCCGCGAGGCCCAAGCCTCCCCGCACCGGGGGTTGCCGGCTCCCGCCCACCATGTGCCCGCCCGGGGCTTCCGGTGGCCGGGACCTGGGGGAGGGGAGGGGTCCCTGCGCTGCCATGCGGCCCCCGTCCACATTCGGCCATGTGGCCTCCGACCCCGAGGGCAGCCGCCCATGGGGGGCACTTCCGGTGCCGCGGCCGCCCCCTCTTCAAAGGCCGCAGCCAGGCCCGGAGCCACGCCGCCTCCCCTCCCCCTCGGCGGCCGCCAACCCCCCCACATGCCCTCTCACCGAGTCGTCCCCTCCCCCACCTCACGTGTCCGCGCGGCGCCCGGTGCTCAACGGTCCAGGTACCCTTGTCCCGACGGGCCGATCTGGCTCCGGCTCCGGCCCTCGCCCCGGCGTGGCCGCCTGGCGGCCTCTCCCGCGTGGCGGCCTCGCGGCTCGCCGTCCCCCGCCCTGCGTCGCTCCAACGTCACCCGGCCGGCCCCAACCGCCACCCCGCGCGCCAACCAGGGAGCACGCCCGCATTTCCCCGCACCTCGCGCCGCTCCCACACCGAACCCCGTGCGGCGGAGGCCGCCGCTTCACTCTGCCCCCTCCCCGACCCCCGCGTAGTTCCATCTCTCCTCCCAGACCCAAGACAAGGTTCCGCGCACGCGCGCCCAGTCTGCTCTCACCTCGCGCGAACGCACTGACTCGACTCGTCCGCTCGCCGCGAGCCCAACCGCTGCCTCCGAGCCCGCTGCCGCCGCCGCCGCCGCCGCCTCTACCGCCGCCGCCGCTGCTGCACACGGGTCTTAGTACGCAGGCGCCGACTCCCCACTGACCAACCAAGCAGCCCTATGACAGCCGCGCAAGCGTGCTATCTGTCTTCTCCGCCCTCCACCCACGCACTGCGCAAGCGCATAGGCCCCTTCCCCGCTCCACCCTCCCTTCCACCTACCCAACCAATGACGCGCACACGTGACCCCGCCCCTCAGAAGTCCTAAACTCTCCTGACCAGTCAGCAACGCGCATGCGTTCCCGGTTTTTTAATCCCTTCACCCTCTTTTTCTCTCCCTCTGATAGATCCCTAGCCTTACCGGACAGTCCTTGCGCCTGCGCAATAAAGAGCCCTGCACTCCACACCCTCTGTAGGAAACGCCTCGGCCTCAAGGCGCATGCGTACTGGGAATCCTAAACGCCCCTTCCACCTCAGACGTCTTCTGTACGCCGCACGTTGAAAAGACCACGCCACTGTATCGCTGGTCTCTTCTAGAACGCATGCGTCTTAGGGAACGCCCCACCTCAGCTTTCGCCGGGCTTGTACGAAGCTCACGTTTCAAAAAGCTTGCAGTGTGGCGAGCTCCTATTGTCTCGAAACCCGGGGCTTCCAGACCCACACAAGCCCGAGCGAATCTCTGCCTTTCTTTTCCTAGCGCGCTTGTATGGTCAGGTTACCTCCCGTGTCAGCTTCACTTCTTTAAACTGTACGCCACTGTTGTGCCATAGAGTTTCACCTAGAAAGATAGAGCGGTCCAGTCCCAGCCACCATCTTGTTTAAGCCACGGTCCGTATTGGTCCCTATGGCTTCGTTAGAGTCCGTTCCACTCCTGAATCTAAATAAAAAGATTTACATATCATTTACATAGCATTTGTATGCTCTGCGGTGTCCAAAATAAACTGTCTACAAGCACCCTTAGAAAAAGTTGTCTATACATAAGAGCGGAATGTTAAAATCCACTGACGTGCTGTAAGTCAGAGAAGATGACCAGGAAGCTGGAAACGAGTTATCTCCGGAGTTGTATTTCTTTGGCCCTCATCCAGTTGAAGAAAGCTGCTTTTCCTGAAACTACTCTTTTCCCCTCCAGTTCCTAGGTTTCTAACAGTACCTCCATGGCTACTTTGTTTGCTCCAATAAGCTAAGTGGACCACAGGACTGTGGGACGAGATAGCCAAAGATCTGAGCTTGGAATTCAAAACTCTTAATCTGGTTCTTGTTTTCTGTGTGACTTTGAGAAATTCAAATCGCTCTTCCTTAGGTTCCTCTCCATAAAACGAAGATAATAATGATGTCTGATCTTCTCTACTCACCAGGATATTGAAACAATCCTGTGAGATGATATAGGGTGAACTGCAAAGACTAACCTGAGTTACTATCTTCGTGTAATGCATTACACTTTCACCCTCACTTCCTTCCATTCAGTCTTCTGAAATCCCTGCCCTTTCATTTGTAAATAACTTCTTTGGATGCATTGTTCAAAGGTCCAATGCACATGATCGAGCAATTCCACTCCTAGGTATATATCCAAGAGAAATGAAGGCGTATGTCCACCAAAAACTTGTACCTTAATGTTCATGGAAGCATTATTCATAATAGCCAAACGGTAGAAACTCAAATGTCCATCAACTGATGAACGGATAAGGAAATGTGGTATATCCATCCAGTGGAATATTATTCAGCAATAAAAAGAAATGAAGTACTGATACATGCTGCAACATGGATAAACCTTGAAAGCATTATGCTAAGAAAAGAAGCCAATCACAAAAGACATAGTAGAATTTCATTTATGTGAAATGTCCAGAACAGGAAATCCATAGGGACACAGTAGATTAGTTGTTGCCTAGGGCTAAGGGGTTGAAGGGAAATGGGGAGTGACTGTCAGTGGTGGGGGTTCTTTCTGGGGTGATGAAAATGTTGAACTTGGTGAATATATTAAAAACTCCTGAACTGTACACTTTAAATTTGTGAATTATATCTCAATATTTTTTATGTGAATATATCTCAATAAAGCTGTTATTAAAAAATATACATATATATCGTCCATTATTTAGGAGGAAACCCTGGTGGCGTAGTGGTTAAGATCTACAGCTGCTAACCAAAAGGTTGGCAGTTCGAATCCACCAGGCACTCCTTGGAAACTGCATGGGGCAGTTCTCCTCTGTCCTATACGGTCACTGTGCTTCGGAATTGACTCGATGGCAACAGGTTTGGGTTTGTTACAAAAATATAACAAAATTATAACTCATAAGCAGTGAGTGTTTACGGTAACGGGATATTTGGCAAAGATAACGGGAAGTGGTTGCAGAAAATAATTAATGTAGTTGATATGACTAAATTGTACACCTGAAAAAGGTTGCATTGGCAAATGTATTATATATGTGTATATATACAGATTTTATATGTATCCTCGCTTTAGTATTTTTTTCTTATGATGGTTTACGGGAAAGTTTACAGCTCAAGTTGATTCCTCATTCAAAAATTTATACACATATAGTTTTGCGACATTGGTTTCGCTCCCCACAATGTGATAGCACACTCCCCCTTTCCACCCAGGGTTCCCTGTGCCCATTCGCCCAGTCGCTTTCTGCCTTCTTGTCTCCCTTTGGACAGGAGTTGCCCATTTGATCTCGTATATCTGATTGAACTAAGAAGCACATTCCTCACGTGTGTTATTTTTTTGTTTTATAGGCCTGTCTAACCTTTGTCTGAAAAGTGAACTTTGGGAACAGTTTCAGTTCTGAGTTAGCAGAGTCTGGGGGCCACAGTCTCAGGAGTTCCACCAGTCTCTATCAGACCAGTAAGTCTGGTCTTTTTTCGTGAATTTGAATTCTGTTCTACATTTTTCCCCCACTCTATCTGGGATGGTATTTTTCTTTAACTTTGAAAAGGAGCTGTTAAACTCCAGAAACATATCAAAAGTAGATTATAGAATTAAAAAAATCAAATTATACTTATTGCTCTAATGCCATGGACAGCAATCACATACAGGTTCAGGTGCCAAATATAGCCAACTAAAACAATACTTACTCAGACACTCTTCTTACAACATCTCTTGATTTTTCATGAGACAGTTTGATGAAATAGATTAGAATGATGAAAATGAAATGTTATTACTCTTAAAATAAAACACAATGATACATAACCACTTACCCATTGCCATTGAGTCAATTCCAACTCATAGCAACCCTATAGGACAGAGTAGAGCTGCCCTGTAGGGTTTCCAGCAAATGTCTGATGGATTCCAACCTTTTGATTAGCAGCCAAGTTCTTAACCAGTCCACCACCAGGGCTAGGCATGAACCATAGGCATTTTAATTCATAGTACTACTTGACAAATTATAGGCTGATATGGTTGTAAACTCTTGAGCTCTTTTTTTTTCCCCAACACCTTTATGACAAACATTGAGGAAAACGATTTAAATATAAATTAATTATTTCTTGTTTTATAATCCTGTCTAATCTTTGTCTAAAGAGTGGGCTTTAGAAATGGTTTCAGTTCTGGATTAACAGTGCATCTGGAGGCCATAGTTTCGGAGGTTCCTCAGTCTCTGTCAGCCCATTGAATCTATTCTTTTTTGTGAATTTGAGTTCTGTTCTACATTTTTCTCCTGCTCTGTCTGGGACTGTCTGTTGTGTTCTCCATCAGGGTGGTCATTGGTGGTAGCCGGGCACCATCTAGTTCTTCTGGTCTCAGGCTGGTGGAGCCTCTGGTTCATTTGGTGCTTTAGTCCTTTGGTCTAGTATTTTCCTTGTGTCTTTGGTTTTCTTCATTCTCCATTGCTCCGAGTGGGATGGGACCAATTGATGTATGTTATATATATTTTTATAACAATAAACATAAAAAAAATTGTCATCTTTGTATGACAGTACATACCATGCATAATGTGAATGAACTTAATTAGTTCATTCCTCTCGGACATTCATGAAGTGTCCTAGCTGAGCTAAGGCTAAGGCACAAGCTCTGTGATTGCAAAAAAGGGCTGAGTAATCACAGCCCTCAAGAGCTTCCATTCAAAACAGGAGAGGCACAAATAATCCTGACAGAAGACTAAGGCATACTCAGAGGAAGATAAGGGCAAATACTGTAGATAATGAGAAGATCACCACCTGGGAAGCCCATCCACCAGTGGCATTGCATCTATGAGATCGACACAGTCCAGGCTAGAGTCCTCAGCTTTATAAGCTCCAACATTTTATTTTGCCGAGCCTCTCCTGACCTACCAGACTCAGTCAACTTCTCATGTTATATGTTTTCATAGCAAACATTATAGCAGTTATCAGGTCATTATATTCACTTATTTAATTATTTTATCAATGTCCAGTCTTCTCCATTAAAATGTAACTTATTTTTTTTTTATATATAAGGACAGGAACTATGTCTGTTTCGTTTACTATTGTATCCCCAGCTCCTAGAACTGTGCCTGGCAAATACTTGGTACACTGTAAATATTAGTTGAATGCTGAATAAAGGTACACCTGATTCAAGCTAGCCATATTCATGATAGATTGACAAAGAAATGGAGATATCAACTTATCCATTTGTAAATAGTGAAATGGTCAGGGGCACCGGAACATCTGTGTTGGCTGGTCAGTCTGTCCACTCTTTTTAAAAGAAAATATAACTGGCAAGAGAAAATCCGGGCACGGATCCTTGGAATCAATAAGGAGAATTAGTTGCACCTGCTTTGTTACTAGTACCATAGAGTTCTAAGAGCATGGTGCATTTGTCTTCAGGGTAAGAAGAGGCCTGTCTGTCCCCTTCAAGAACAACACTAGAACATTAATGATACTGGATCATGACTCCCCTGAACACTAGTTAAGAATCTCTCTTTGACTGGAGGAACCCCAGAAGGCATGGCTCCCGGACTTTCTGTTAACCCAGAACTAATACTGTTCCTGCAGTCAATTCTTCAGACAAAGAATAGACTGGTCTATAAGACATAAAGTGATACTCATGAAGAGTGTGCTTGTTAGTTCAAGTAGATACAAGAGACTAAGTGGGCAGTTCCTCTCCGGAGGTGAGGTGAGAAGGCAGAAAGGGATAGGAGCCAGTTGAATGGGCACAGGAAATTCGGGGTGGAAAGGAGGAATGTACAGTCACATTATATGGGGAGCAAGTAGGGTCACATGTATAAATTTTTGTATGAGAAAACTAACTTGAGCTGTAAACTTTCACCTAAGGCACACACACACACACACACACAAAAAGAATCTCCGTTTAGCTTTCTTTTCTGTTTTGCATGCTAAGCATTCTTCCTCTGTTCATATAGAAGTTTCTTTCTTGAGAACTAGTTCAAATATAATTGATCAGATTCTATCTTGTCTTAATGATACTCACATTCCTTTCCTACCTTCTTGGTCACTAAGATTAGAATTCAGATAAACCAAGAAACCCAAACCCACTGCCGTCGAGTCGATTCTGACTCATAGAGACCCTATAGGACAGAGTAGAACTGCCCCACAGAGTTTCCAAGAAGCGCCTGGTGGATTTGAACTGCCAACCTCTTGGTTAGCAGCTGTAGCACTTAACCACTATGCCACCAGGGTTTCCAGAATTCAGATATTCTTTTTTTTTTTTTTTAATAATATTTTATTGTGTTTTAGGTGGAAGTTTACACAGCAAATTAGGTTCCCTTTGAACAATTTTTACACAAATTGTTCCATGCCATTGGTTACAATTTTTACAGTGTGTCAGCATTCTCATTATTTCCATTGTTTATTCTGTTTCCATTGATCTAGCTTCCTTTCCCCTTCTTGTCATTTCCTCTTTGCTTTTGAGTAACTGTCACCATTTGGTCTCATACAGTTAATTGTTTAAGGGAGCACATTACTAACAGGTGGTATTGTTTATAAGCCAATCTATTTGGCTAAAAGGTGACCTGCAGAAATAGCTTCAATTCCAAATTCAAAGGTATCTTAGGGTGATAGTCTCTCAGGTTCCTCTAGTCTCTACCAGTCCATTAGGTCTGACCTTTTTTCAGGAATTTGAGCTTTGTTCTCCATTTTTCTCCCATTCTATTTGGGACCTTCCACTGTGTCCCTAGGAAACCCTGGTGCTGTAGTGGTTAAGTGCTACGGCTGCTAACCAAAGGGTCAGCAGTTCGAATCCGCCACATTCTCCTTGGAAACTCTGTGGGGCAGCTCTACTCTGTCCTATAGGGTTGCTATGAGTCGGAATCGACTCAACAGCACTGGGTTTGGTTTGGTTTTTTGGATTGTGTCCCTGGTCAGAATGGTTGGTATTGGTAGCTGGGCACCATTTAGTACTTCTGGTCTCAGGTTAGAAGAGGTTGTTCGAGAATTCACATATTGTTTTTTTTTTTTTGGTATTAGACAAAGGTTTACAGAGCAAATTAGTTTCTCATTAAACAATTAATACACGTATTGTTTTGTGACGTTGGTTTCCGAGAATTCAGATATTCTTGGTAGGCTCTCCAGCTATCCTTCTATAGATTTTCAATGACTTTGGATGATGTATGTATTAGCAATTAATCTCATTCATTATTTCCTCATTTCTTTCTCAGAAGGTAACAGTTTAGAGGCCACACATGTTTTGCTGAGAAAGAGGTTTGCCGACTAAGACTATATCTATTCTGGTAGACTTTCAAAAACTTTTTTTTTGGAAATAATTTAGACTTACAGAAGAGTTGCAAAGATAGTACAAATAGTACTTTAGGGAGCACCAGTGAAAAGTTTTTAATGTGGACCAATGGAATGGGGGAGGCTACTTGCATAGGTTTATAAGAGCCAACTAACTGTGTGCATCTCTTACCAACTCCATTTTCAATGACATCTTGTTGGTAGCTTGAAATTGGCCATGGTGAAAGTATTTACGCCATGGAAATTGACAGATGTTGCAAATCAGCCCCTACTTCCCCAGAACTGGTTGTTAAACATTTACCAACACAACACTGATAGGGACCACTGACAGGGAAGGGTGGTCTGTTGTATACAAAATGAAAAAACCAAACCAGTTGCCCTCAACTCTGTTCTTACTCATGGCCACCCCATGTGTGTCAAAGTAGAGCTGTACCTCACAGGGTTTTCAATAGCTGATATTTCTGAGGTCGATCACCAGGCCTTTCTTCCAAGGTGCCGCTGGGTGGACTCAAACCTCCAACCTATTGGTTAACAGTGAGTTAACCATTTGTAGCCCTCAGGGACTCCCGATGTATACAAACTGATGTGATATTCACGTAGTCCAGCAATGGTGTGAGGGATGGGCTGAAGGAGAAAGAGACAAAGTAAGAAGGCCCTTAACAAGCTGCCATGGTGGGCCAGATGTCAAGTAATGAGGGTCTAGCCTAGGGTTTTCGGAGGAAGGCAACATTTTAATAACTGGATCTTGAAAAATGGCGGAATTTAGGGGGGAAAAAAAAAGGCAGAAATAAGAATGAAGGGCATTCCAGACAAAAGGAATAGTGAGAACAAAGGTGTGGAAGAAGATATGCTCAGCGAATAGAGGAAAAGAGTCATGTCAGGGCTGGCAATGGAGAGCAGAGGTGCAAATGAAAGGTAAGGGGGAAAGGGAGGCATGGGCGAGATCACAGAATCTTGAATCTGTGCAAAGGAGCAAGACCTTTCTTTCTATAGGGAACAGACAATGCCAGTCACTGATGTGGCTGTGCTCCAAGAAGCTCACACGAGAAACGGGTGACAGAGAAGTGAAAATGGAACTGGACTGGAAGCAGGAGACCAGGGAAGAGTAGTCCAAGTGAAAGAGAATGAAGGCCTGGATCTGGGTAGGGAGGTGGGGAGGAAGAGATGAGTACCTGAGACATCTTGGAGATCTAACTGATGGCACTTGGTAATTAACTGAATGAGGGAGATGAGGTTAAAAGGTGGGGGAAGGGCGGGGAAGGGACCAAACAAGTTGTTTTCTGTACTTCACCTCCCTTAGCTTGAAGGGTAAGGGCTCCAGTTGTATCAAGAGGATATTTTTATGCTATTAAGAAGTTTCTTTTTTAAAATTATAAATACACAAATATTTTTATTATACAAATACAAATTAATTGTAGAAAAATTTTGGAAAACATAGAAAATTATAGGAAAAAAAAAAAAACCATAAACGCAACACCCAGAGGCAGCTGCTATTAAAGTTTTGCTGTATTTTTTTCCAATCTCTTTCCTACGCCTTTTTTAAAAGTACATCTGAGATCATACTGACCATATTCAGTGTTGCATGTGACAGTAAATTAAGTCAGCTGCTGGAAGAAACTTCCAGATGTAAAGAAAACAAGCAAGGTTTAGGGTGGAGGTGGAAGTTGTCTGTGGTACAAATATTTTACAGTGAGAATTTGCCTTATGAAGGGCCTGGACAGAGGCTATTCTTCCTTTCACCCTCAAAGGTTTGCATAAAAGTCAAATACACCAAACAAACCTTGAGAATGGGCAAACAGGTAGTCCCTTGTGGGGAGAGGGGTGCCTGGACCCTTCTCACAGCACCTAGCCACTGAGATCAGAACAGAAACCTTGACTAAATTCACTCGCTTATTCATTTTGCTATTCAATTATGTTAAATGAAATAAAAATGAAGTTGTGTGGTTGACAAAATAGCTTGGGTGATCCAGTGGACAAGGCCCCCTAAGACTTGTTTTTACTGAAACTTTTTCTTAAAGCCTAGCTTTCCTAGAAATCAGGCCATACTTGTTGACCAATGAGATTCTGACATCGCTTCCTCACTTTCCAAAGAAATCCTGATAGCGTTTCAATAGTAAATTGTAATAAGCCAATCGGAAATAAGGTTTTGCTTCCTCATTTTGTCAACATAAACCAATCTCTGCTGTGCTGATACTCAGCAGAGTACCTTTCCACATGTGGTTTGGTGCTACCTGATTCTCAAATCTTCTGCCTGAATAAATAAGTTAATTTTATTTTTGACTCAGTTTCTTTTGACAATTATTTCCTTAGAGTGTATTAAGTGCCAGATATTGGGGATACAGGAGTCTCAAGTGTTGTTGTTAGGTGCTGTCAAGTTGGTTCTGACTCATGGGAACCCTATGCACAACAGAACGAAACACTGCCTGGTCCTGTGCTATCCTTAAACAATAGTCGTTATGCTTGAGCCCACTGTTGGCAGCCACTGTGTTAATCCACCTCGTTGAGGGTCTTTCTCTTTTCTGCTGACCCTGTATTCTGCCAAGCATTATGTCCTTCTCCAGGGACTGATCCCTCCTGACAACATGTCCAAAGTATGTAAGACGCAGTCTCGCCATCCTTGCTTCTAAGGAGCATTCTGGTTGTACTTCTTCCAAGACAGATTTGTTCGTTCTTTTGGCAGCACATGGTATATTCAGTATTTTTCGCTAACGCCATGATTCAAAAGTGTCAATTCTTCTTCCGTCTTCTTTATTCATTGTCCAGCTTTCACACGCATATGATGCGATTGAAAATACCATGGCTTGGGTCAGGTGTACCTTAGTCTTCAAGGTGACATCTTTGCTTTTCAACACTTTAAAGAGGTCCTTTGCAGCAGATTTGTCCAATGCAATGAATCTTTTGATTTCTTGACTGCTGCTTCCATGGGTGTTGATTGTGGATCCAAGTAAAATGAAATCCTTGACAACTTCAATCTTTTCTCCGTTTATCATGAAGTTGCTTATTGATCCAGTTGTGAGGAATTTTGTTTTCTTTATGTTGAGGTGCAATCCATACTGAAGGCCGTGGTATTTGATCTTCATCAGTAAGTGCTTCTAGTCCTCTTCACTTTCAGCAAGCAAGGTTGTGTCATCTGCATAACGCAGGTTGTTAATGAGTCTTCCTCCAATCCTGATGGCCCATTCTTCTTCATGTAGTCCAGCTTCTTGAATTATTTGCTCAGCATACAGATTGAATAGGTATGGTGAAAGGATACAACCCTGATGCACGCCTTTCCTGACTTTAAACCAATCAGTATCCCCTCGTGCTGTCTGAACAACTGCCTCTTGATCTATGTACAGGTTTCTCACGAGCTCAATTAAGTGTTCCGGAATTCCCATTCTTTGCAATGTTATCCATAATTTATTATGATCCACACAGTCAAATGCCTTTGCATAGTCAATAAAACACAGGTAAACATCCTTCTGGTATTCTCTGCTTTCAACCAGGATCCATCTGACATAAGCAATGATATCCCTGGTTCCACGCCTTCTTCTGAATCTGACTGAATTTCTAGCAGTTCCCTGCTGATGTACTGCTGCAGCTGCTTTTGAATGATCTTCAGTAAAATTTTGCTTGCGTGTGATATAAATAATATTGTTCGATAATTTCTGCATTCAGTTGGATCCCTTTCTTGGGAATAGGCATAAATATGAATCTCCTCCAGTCAGTTGGCCAGTAAGCTATCTTCCATATTTCTTGGCATAGATGAGTGAGCACTTCCAGCGCTGCATCTGTTTGCTGAAACATTTCAATTGATATTCCATCAATTCCTGGAGCCTTTTTTTTTTTCACCAGTGCCTTCAGTGCAGCTTGGACTTCTTCCTTCAGTACCATCAGTTCCTGATCATATGCTACCTCTGGAAATGGTTGAACGTCTACTGATTCTTTTTGGTATAACGACTCTGTATTCCTTCCATCTTCTTTTGATGCTTCCTGCATTGTTTAATATTTTCCCCATAGAATCCTTCACTATTGCAACCAAATCTTGAGTTTTTTCTTCAGTTCTTTTAGCTTGAGAAACGCTGAGCGTGTTCTTCCCTTTTGGTTTTCTATCTCCAGCTCTTTGCGCATGTCATTATAATACTGTACTTTATCTTCTCAAGCTGCCCTTTGAAATTTTCTGTTCACTTCTTTTACTTCATTTCTTCCTTTTGCTTTAGTTGCTTGACATTTGAAAGCAAGTTTCAGAGTCCCCTCTGACATCCATCTTGGTCTTTTATTTCTTTCCTGTCTTTTCAATGACCTCTTGCTTTCTTGACGTATGATGTCCTTGATTTCATTCCACATCTCCTCTGGTTTCAGTCATTAATGTTCAATGTATCAAATCTATTCTTGAGACGGTCTCTAAATTCAGGTGGGATATACTCAAGGTTGTATTTTGGCTCTCATGGATTTGCTCTGATTTTTTTCAGCTTGAACTTGCAAATGAGCAACTGATGGTCTATTCCACAGTCGGCCCCTGGCCTTGTTCTGACTAATGATATCGAGCTTTTCCATCGTCTCTTCCCACAGATGTAGTCAATTTGATTCCTGTGTGTTCCATCTGGCGAGATCCACGCGTATAGTCGCCATTTATGTTGGTGAAAAAGGTATTTGCAATGAAGAAGTCGTTGGTCTTGCAAAATTCTATCATTCGATCTCTGACAGTGTTTCTATCACCAAGGCCATATTTTCTGACTACTGATCCTTGTTTCCAAGTATCTGGTGGAAAATGGTTAACGCGCTCAGCTGCAAAATTTGGAGGTTTGAGTCCACCAGAAGCGTCTCGGAAGAGAGACCGGGTGACATACTTGTGAAAAATCAGCCATTGAAAACCCTATGGAGTGCACTTCTACTCTGACACACGTAGGGTCGCCATGAGTTGGAATCTACTCGATGGCAAGTGGTTAACTTAAGACACAAAGGTGGTGTGCTTAGCCACCATGGTTCCTGACCTAAGGTGGGAGAAGGAGACAATCAGATAATAAACAAATGTGGTTGTATGCCCAGGCTAGCACTATAAGTGATGAGTGAATGAATGGTAAGGGAAAGGTATCCTAAAAAGATGTGATTTTGACCTTGCCTCAATAAAGCTAAGAAGAAGAAGGTGGAGGTGGGAAAGAATGAGACTGGGTTGGTTCTGGGCCTGGAGGAAAAACCTACCTAAAAGTCCTCCCCAGTCCTCATTCTCAGAAGTCTTGCTGAACCTGGTTCTCTCTCCTGCAAAGGGAAGAGGTGGGTACTAGGCAGGGAAGTCAGAAAGCGTCTTAGAAACTGGACCAAATGAGTGGGGAATAGGACTGGGGATAGAATATAGACCCAGCTCACAGAGGTAGGGGGCAAAGCAAGTGTTCACTGTGATCACTCATTTGCTCATTGATTCACTTTCCAGGTAGTAACTGAAGCTTGCTCTGTGCCAGGCCCTGTGGCCAGTGGGGAGATTAAGAGGTAGCCAGGCAACTACAGGGCAAATGATAAGACCTACTGCAGAGAACATGGGAGCAGAGTGGCACCAAGGCGGGGCACAAATCCAGCTTAGAAGACTGGAAGATCCTTCTGGCAGGGGCAGGCACCAGAGCTGAGGAAACTGAGGGAGGATTGACCTTCAGCAGGGTAAGGTAGGGTCTGGTAGTTCTGTGGGGGAGGAATAAAGAAACATTAGCTGGGTATCAATCAACCCTTCTTGGCTTGTCTAGACCCATGAAAAGAATTCCTCAAGATGCAAGAGAGAAGGTGAGGGGCAGTGAAATCTGTGTTTAGAGAGGAATGATTCAAAGTGCGGGGTAGGTTGGTACCTTGACGTATGGGCCAGATTCAGGATCTGGTCCCACTCCTTTCTAGCCCTAGCTGGATTAACCTCATATCCATAGACAGGGTGCCCTTGCTGCACCCTGGGTCCCAGCCCTTTGTATCTGACCACAATCCTAACCCCATTTCTGCCTACTCCCTCTCCACTTGGCCAACTCTTCTGTGCCTTCAGAACAGGAATCTGGCTTCATCTACCCCTAGATGCCACTCCTGACACTCCCAGGCTGACTTAGATGGCATCTTCTCTGCCTTATAGCCCCCATGGTCAGCCCCCACCAGACCACGAGGTCCATGGGGGCACCAGCATCCACCACAGAGCCTGACATGTGGTTGGCTCTGAATGCTCATGGAATAAATGAATAGGGAGGGTAATTTAAGTGGGAGAAACTGTCAGATGCTCAGAGGGAATCAAGAAGGAAAAGCATTGTAAAACCGTGAGGTGAGCTTGAAGTCGGAGGTTGAAGAATACACTCAGGGCATGCTTCAGGGGCCACCTTGGCCCAAATGGCCAGGAAAAAAGCCCCAGACCTGTGTGCCCTTCTCCCTCCTGTGCTCCTTTCCCCTCCTTTTTGTGATGCTTGGTCCAGCTTACATAATCTGGCTCTTCTTAGCACTGGTGCTGTCAATTTGCCCTTTAAAGAAAAACGGGGCTGGGAAGCCCAGAGGTAAGTGGAATTCACCAAATCCTAGTCTTGACAACGGGGAAACCAGCCTTAGAGAAGGAACCTGGACAAGGGAGAGGATTTCCCCTGCATGAGGAGTTTGATCTGAGAGCTCCCAGAGACATGCCCGTTCAGAAACACATTTCCCCACAGCGTTGATGTGGAGATCTCAAATCAAATAATTCGATATCCTCAAAATGTAAAGATTAATAAACTCCCCACTTTTTACTTACCTGTTTAGTTCTGATGCCAGTTGTCCATGTGCTACTTTCTCTGATCCTAGACAGCCGGAGCTCCTGAGTTAAAAGGAAACCGTCCAACCCTCATCCATTGCTGGTGGCAACGTTAAACGGTACACCCATTGTGGGAAAACGTTTGGCAGTTCCTCAAAAAGTTGAACATAGAATTACCACACAACCCAGCAATCCCAATCACAGGCATATACCCAGTAGAAGTAAAGGCAGAAACACAAATGGAAATCTGTACACCAACGTCCATTGCAGCATTTTCACAATGGCCAAAGGGTGGAAACAACCCAGATGTCCATCAACAGATGAATGAATAAACAAGATTTGGTATATACACACATTTATGTAGCCATAAAGATAAGTTCTGAAGCATGCCACGATATGGATGAACACTGAAAGCATGCTGAGTGAAATAAATCAGTTGCAAAAGGACAAATAATGTGTGATTTCACTTATATAAAATAAGCAAATACATTAAAACCAAAGATTATTAATGGTTAAAAAAAAAAAAAAAAAGGGAGTCAGTCCTTTGGGATGATACAGTTGAACCGAGAACCCAGCAAAGGGCTTTAGACAATCATTCAGGGGCCACTCAATTCAGGACAAGTTTGGCCTGGGTTCAAAGCCTGCCAAAATTAGTCTCCAACCTATGTATCCCAGCTGTTCCCCTACAGATGCCCTACAGGTCTCCTGTGCTTCCCAAACGCATTCACACCTTTCTCACTTCTGGGCCTCCCAGTATTTGTTCACCCTTGGCCCAGTCACTTAGCCTCTCTGGGAGTCAGTAACACTTCATAGAGAACTCACCCAATCCTAAGGCTGTAAATATAATCTGTGCTCATGACTTCAAGTATGTAATTCCAGCCCTGACTTTTCTTCTGAGCTGCAGACTTACACCTCCCACTGCCTGCTGGAGTGCTCCACTTGGATGTTTCAAACAACAGGCCCCAAACCAAGCTCCTGACTATGTTCCTCCTCTAGGGTTTCTCATTGAAATAAATATAGCATTATCATTCGCTCAAGTATGCGCAAGCTAAAAACATGGGGTTCCTTTTCCTTCACCCCATATCCAGTCTACCACCAAGTCCTGCAGACTGTATTTCTGAAACATACTTCAAATTGGTCCACTTCTGTCTGTCCTTATTGCCACCACACTAACTCAAGCCCTATCACCTCTGCCTCCCTCCAGTTTATTCTCACGCAGCAGCCAAGTGATATTTTTAAAACATAAGTCAGGCTATATCACTTGCTCCCCTTTTAAAAACCTCTCAAAGACTTCCTATCACTCTTAGAATAAAATTCAGACCACAATGCTTTGGTTGATCTGGCCCAGCCTACCTCAAAAATCTCATCTCTTTCCACCCTTTTCCTTCCTCACCAGATGCCAGTCATACTAAACTTTATCCTCCAATAGGCTAAAATATTTTCAAATATTTTAAAAATATCGCTTGGCTACCTCAGGGCCTTTCCAAAAGCTGTTTTTTAATTTAATTTAATTTTTTATTATACTTTAGGTGAAGGTTTACAAAGCAAACTCTTATTAGGTGCCGTTGAGTTGGTTCCGACTCATAGTGACCCTATGCACAACAGAATAAAACAGGGCCCGGTCCTGCGCCATCCTCACAATTGTTGCTACGCTTGAGCCCATTGTTGCAGCCACTGTGTCAATCCATCTCATTGAGGGTCTTCCTCTTTTTTGCTGACCCACTACTTTACCAGGCATAATGCCCTTCTCCAGGGACTGATCCCTCCTGATGACATGTCCAAAGTATGAGATGCAGTCTCACCATCCTTGTTCCCAAGGAACATTCTGGTTGTACTTCTTCCAAGACAGATTTTTTCATTCTTTTGGCAGTCCATGGTATATTCAAAATTCTTCACCAACACAATCCAAAGGCATCAATTCTTCTTCTGTCTTTCTTATTCATTGTCCAGCTTTCGCATGCGTATAAGGTGATTGAAAACACCATGGCTTGGGTCAGGCGCACCTTAGTCCTCAAGGTGACATCTTTGCTTTTTAACACTTTGAAGAGGTCTCTTGAAGCCAATTTGCCCAATGAAATGAGTCTTTTGATTTCTTGACTGCTGCTTCCATGGGAGTTGATTGTGGATCTAAGTAAAATGAAATCCTTGACAACTTCAATCTTTTCTACATTTATCATGATGTTGCTTATTGGTACAGTTGTCAGGATTTTTGTTTTATGTTGAGGTGTAATCCATACTGAAGGCTGTGGTTTTTGATCTTAAGTAGTTCGAGTCCTCTTCATTTTCAGCAAGCAAGGTTGTGCCATCTGCATAATGCAGACTGTTAATGAGTCTTCCGCCAATCCTGATGGTCCTTTCTTCTTCATATAGTCCAGCTTCTCCGATTATTTGCTCAGCATACAGATTGAATTGTTGTTGTTGTTGTTAGGTGCCATTGAGTCAGTTCTAACTCATAGCGACCCTACTCACGACAGAACGAAACACTGCCCGGTCCTGTGCCATCCTTACAAACGTTGTTATCTTGAGCTCATTGTTGCAGCCACTGTGTCAATCCACCTCGTTGAGGGTCTTCCTCTTTTCTGCTGATCCTGTACTCTGCCAAGCATGATGTCCTTCTCCAGGGATGATCCCTCCTGACAACATGTCCAAGGTATGTAAGACACAGTCTCGCCATCCTTGCTTCTAAGGAGCATTCTGGTTGTACTTCTTCCAAGACAGATTTGTTCATTCTTTTGGCAGTCCATGGTATATTCAATATTCTTCGCCAACACCACAATTCAAAGGTGTTAATTCTTCTTCGGTCTTCCTTATTCATTGTCGAGCTTTCACACGCATACGATGTGATTGAAAATACCATGGTTTGGGTCAGGCGCACCTTAGTCTTCAGGGTGACATCTTTGCTCTTCAACACTTTGAAGAGGTCTTTTGTAGCAGATTTGCCGAATGCAACGCGTCTTTTGATTTCTTGACTGCTGCTTCCATGGGAGTTGACTGTGGATCTAAGTAAAATGAAATCCTTGACAACTTCAATCTTTTCTCCCTTTATCATGATGTTGCTCATTGGTCCAGTTGTGAGGATTTGTGTTTTCTTTATGTTGAGGTGTAATCCATACTGAAGGCTGCGGTCTTTGATCTTCATTAGTAAGTGCTTCAAGTTCTCTTCACTTTCAACAAGCAAGGTGTGTCATCTGCATAACACAGATTGTTAATGAGTCTTCCTCCAATCTTGATGGCCCATTCTTCTTCACATAGTCCAGCTTCTTGGATTATTTGCTCAGCATACAGATTGAATAGATATGGTGAAAGGATACAACCCTGACGCACACCTTTCCTGACTTTAAACCAATCAGTATCCCCTTGTTCTGTCTGAACAACTGCCTCTTGATCTATGTAAAGATTCCTCATGAGCACAATTAAATGTCCTAGAATTCCCATTCTTCGCAGTGTTATCCATAGTTTGTTATGATCCACACAGTCGAATGCCTTTGCATAGTCAATAAAACACAGGTAAACATCCTTCTGGTATTCTCTGCTTTCAACCAAGACCCATCTTACATCAGCAACGATATCCTTGGTTCCACGTCCTCTTCTGAAACCGGCCTGAATTTCTGGCAGTTCCCTGTTGATATACTGCTGTAGCCGCTTTTGAATGATCTTCAGCAAAATTTTGCTTACATGTGATATTAATGATATTGTTCTATAATTTCCACATTCGGTTAGATCACCTTTCTTGGGAATAGGCATAAATATGGATCTCTTCCAGTCAGTTGGCCAGGAAGCTGTCTTCCACATTTCTTGGCATAGACGAGTGAGCACCTCCAGTGCTGCATCTGTTTTTGAAACATCTCAATTGATATTCCATCAATTCCTGGAGCCTCGTTTTTCGCCAATGCCTTCAGAGAAGCTTGGACTTCTTCCTTCAGTACCATCAGTTCCTGATCCTATGCCACCCCTTGAAATGGCTGAATATCGACTAATTCTTTTTGGTATAATGACTCTGTGTATTCCTTCCATCTTCTTTTGATGCTTCCTGCGTTGTTTAATATTTTCCCCATGGAATCCTTCACTATTGCAACTTGAGGCTTGAATTTTTTCTTCAGTTCTTTCAGCTTGAGAAATGCTGAGCGTGTTCTTCCCTTTTGGTTTTCCATCTCCAGCTCTTTGCATATGTCATTATAATACTTTGTCTTCTCGAGAGGCCCTTTGAAATCTTCTGTTCAGCTCTTTTACTTCATCAATTCTTCCTTTTGCTTTAGCTGCTCGCTGTTTGAGAGCAAGTTTCAGAGTCTCCTCTGACATCCATCTTGGTCTTTTCTTTCTTTCCTGTCTTTTCAGTGACCTCTTGCTTTCTTCATGGATGATGTCCTTGATGTCATTCCACAACTCATCTGGTCTTCGGTCACTAGTGTTCAATGCGTCAAATCTATTCTTGAGACGGTCTCTAAATTCAGGTGGGATATACTCAAGGTCATATTTTGGCTCTCGTGGACTTGCTCTGATTTTCTTCAGTTTCACCTTGAACTTGCAGATGAGCAATTGATGGTCTGTTCCACAGTCAGCCCCTGGCCTTGTTCTGACTGATGATATTGAGCTTTTCCATCATCTCCTTCCACAGATGTAGTCAATTTGATTTCTGTGTGTTCCATCTGGCGAGGTCCATGTGTATGGTTGCCATTTATGTTGGTGAAAGAAGGTATTTGCAATGAAGAAGTCGTTGGTCTTGCAAAATCCTATCATTCGATCTCTGGCATTTTTTCTAGCACCAAGGCCATATTTTCCAACTACGGATCCTTCTTCTTTGTTTCCAACTTTTGCATTCCAATCGCCAGTAATTATCAATGCATCTTGATTGTATGTTCAATCAATTTCAGACTGCAGCAGCTGATAAAAATCTTCTATTTCTTCATCTTTGGCCCTAGTGGTTGGTGCGTAAATTTGAATAATAGTCGTATTAACTGGTCTTCCTTGTAGGCGTATGGATATTATCCTATCACTGACAGCGTTGTACTTCAGGATAGATCTTGAAATGTTCTTTTTGACGATGAATGCAACACCATTCCTCTTCGAGTTGTCATTCCCAGCGTAGTAGACTACATGATTATCCGATTCAAAATGGCCAATGCCAGTCCATTTCAGCTGACTAATGCCTAGGATATCAATGCTTATGTGTTCCATTTCATTTTTTAACGACTGCCAATTTTCCTAGATTCATACTTCATACATTCCAGGTTCTGATTATTGATGGATGCTTGCAGCTGTTTCTTCTCATTTTGAGTCATGCCACATCAGCAAATGAAGGTCCCGAAAGCTTTACTCCAACCACGTCATTAAGGTCGACTCTACTTTGAGGAGACAGCTCTTCCCCTGTCATCTTTTGAGTGCCTTCCAACCTGGGGGGGCTCATCTTCCAACACTATATCAGACAGTGTTCCGCTGCTATGCATAAGGTTTTCACTGGCTGATGCTTTTCAGAAGTAGACTGCTGGGTCCTTCTTCCTAGTCTGTCTTAGTCTGGAAGCTCAGCTGAAACCTGTCCTCCATGGGTGACCCTGCTGGTATCTGAATACTGGTGGCATAGCATCCAGCATCACAGCAACACACAAGTCCTCACAGTACGACAAACTGACAGACACGTGTGGGACAGACTGAGTAGGCATGGTGAAAGGATACAATCCTGACGCACCCCCTTCCTCACTTTAAACCATGCAGTATCCCCTTATTCTGTTTGAACGACTGCCTATTGATCCATGTACAGATTCCTCATGAGCACAATTAAGTTTTCCGGAATTCCCATTCTTCACAATGTTATCCATAATTTCTTATGATCCACACAGTCGAATGTCTTTGCATAGTCAATAAGACACAGGTAAACATCTTTCTGGTATTCTCTGCTTTCAGTCAGGATCCATCTGACATCAGTAATGATATCCATGTTTCCACATCCTCTTCTAAATCTGGCTTGAATTTCTGGCAGTTCCCTGTCAATGTGTTGCTGCAGCTGCTTTTGAATTTTGCTTTCATGTGATATTAATCATATTGTTCGATAATTTCTGCATTCAGTTGGATCACCTTTCTGGGGAATAGGCATAAATATGGATCTTTTCCAGTCAGTTGGCCAGGTAGCTGTCTTCCAAATTTCTTGGCATGCAAAGAGAGCACTTCCAGCGCTGCATCCATCTGATGAAACATCTCAATTGGTATTCCATCAATTCCTGCAGCCTTGCTTTTCATTAATGCCTTCAGTACAGCTTGGACTTCTTCCTTCAATACCATTGGCTCTTGATCATATACTACCTCCTGAAATGGTTGAACATCGACAAATTCTTTTTCGGTATAGTGACTCTGTGTATTGCTTACATCTTCTTTTGATACTTTCTGCGTTGTTTAATATTTTCCCTGTAGAATCTTTCACAATTGCAACTTGAGGCTTGAATTTTTTCTTCAGTCCTTTCATCTTGAGAAATGCTGAGCATGTTCTTCCAATTTGGTTTTCTATCTCCAGGTCTTTGCACATGTCATCATGATACTTTGTCTCCTCAAGCCCCCTTTGAAATCTTCTGTTCAGCCCTTTCACTTCATCATTTTTTCCTTTTGCTTTAGCTACTCGACATACAAGACCAAGTTTCGGAGTCTCTTCTGACATTAGTCTTGGTCTTTTCTTTCTCTCCTGTCTTTTTAATGACCTTTTGCTCTCTTCATGTATGATGTCCTTGATGTCATCCCACAACTCGTCTGGTTTTCAGTGATTAGTGTTCAACACTTCAAATTTATTCTTGAAATGGTCTCCAAATTTAGGTGGGATATACCCAAGTTTGTTCTTTGGCTCTCGTGGACTTGTTCTAATTTTCTTCAGTTTCCCCTTGAACTTGCACATGAGTGATTGATGGTCTGATCTACAGTTGGCCCCTGGCCTTGTTCTGACTGATGATATTGAGCCTTTCCATCGTGTCTTTCCACAAATGTAGTCAATATGACTGCTGTGTATTCCATCTGGAGAGGCCCATGTGTATGGTTTGGTGTTTATGTTGGTGAAAAAAGGTATTTGCAATGCAGAAGTTGTTGGTCTTGCAAAATTCAGTCATTCAATCTCCAGCATCATTTCTATCACCAAGGCCATATTTTCCAACTACCGATCCTTCTTGTTTCCAACTTTTGCATTCCAATCACCAATAATTATCAGTGCATCCTGATTGCATGTTCCATCAACTTCAGCTGCAGAAGTTCATAAAAATCTTCAATTTCTTCATCTTTAGCCTTAGTGGTTGTTGCATAAATTTGAATAATAGTCGCATTAACTGGCCTCCCTTGTAGGTTTTATGAGTATTATCCTGTCACTGACAGCGTTGTACTTCAGGATAGATCTTGAAATGTTCTTTTTGACGATGAATGCAACACTGCTCCTCTTTGTCATTCCTGGCATAGTAGACCATATGATTGTCTGATTCAAAATGACCAATATTGGTACATTTCAGCTTTTTTTTAATGCCTAGGATATCAATCTTTATGTGTTCCATTTCACTTTTGATGATTTCTAATTTTCCTAGATTCATACTTCATACATTCCAGGTTCCAATTATTAATGAATATTTGCAGCTGTTTCTTCTCATTTTTAGTTGTGCCCCATCAGCAAATGGAGGTCCTGAAAGCTTGACTTCATCCACGTTGTTAAGGTTGACTCTACTTTGAGGAGGCAGCTCTTCCCCAGTTGTATTTTGAGTGCCTTCCAACCTGAGGGGCTCATCTTCTGGCACTATATCAGACAATGTTCTGCTGCTATTCATAAGGTGTTCTCTGGCTAATTCTTTTCAGAAGTAGGCTGCTAGGTCCTTCTTCCTAGTCTTAGTCTGCAAGCTCACCTAAAACCTGTCTGCCATGGGTGACCCTGCCGGTATTTGAATACTGGTGGCATAGCTTCTAGCATCGCAGCAACACACAAGCTCCGACAGTATGACAAACTGACAGACACATGGGGGACAGAGTGAACTAGCTTCTCATTAAACAATTAGTACATATATTGTTTTGTGACATTGGTTGTCAACCTCACAACATGTCAACACTCTCCCCTTCTTGACCTCGGGTTCCCCATTACCAGCTTTCCTGTTCCTTCCTGCCTTTTTGTTCTTGGTCCCGGTCTCGTGTGCCCATTTAGTCTTGTTTTGTTTTATGGGCCTGTCTAATCTTTGGTTGTAGGGTGAATCTCAGGAGGGACTTCATTACTGAGCTAAAAGGGTATATGGTTGCCATACTCTTGGGGTTTCTCCAGTCTCTGTCAGACCAGTAAGTCTGGTTTTTTTTTTTTTTTTTTTTTGTGAGTTAAATTTTTTTTTTTTTTTGTGAGTTAAAATTTTGTTCTACATTTTTCTCCAGCTCTGTCTAGGACCTTCATTGTGATCCCTGTCAGAGCATTTGGTGGTGGTAGCTGGGCACCATCTAGTTGTGCTGGACTCAGGCTGTTAGAGGCAGTGGTAGTTGTGGTTTACTAGTCCTTTGAACTAATCTTTCCCTTGTGTCTTTGGTTTTCTCCATTCTCCCTTGCTCCAGATGGGGCAAGATCAGTGGATTATCTTAGATGGCCATTCACAGGCTTTTAAGACCCCCATGCTACTCACCAAAGTAGAATGCAGAACATTTTCTTTATAAACAATGTTATACCAATTGAGATACATGTTCCCTGAGACCACGGTCCCCACAGCCTCAGCCCAGTAATTCGGCCCCTCAAGGAGTTTGCATGTGCGTATGGAGCTTCCAAGACCTTGCCTTGGACAAGTTGTGCTGGCTTCCCCAGTGTTGTGTACCGTCTTACCCTTCACCTTTGTTAGCACTTATCTATTGTCTTGCAATAGCTGTTTTGTATGTTTGGAACTCTATTCCCTTATCCCTTCATTTGGCTGCCTTCTTCTCATCCTTCAAGTTCCAGCATAAATAGACCACTTTTTAGGGGTATCTTCCTGACTACCTAAGTCTAAATTATCCTCCCTCATCCCCCTATTCTCTATGACATCAATCCGTACATTTCACTCATGGCTATTATTACATTTGCAATTACCTTGTGTATCTGTTTACTTACTTCATGTCTTCTTTACTAAAATGTGAGCTCTGTGAGGGCAAGGATCTTGCGTGTTTTATTAACTACTATACTCTCAGCACACTTTACAGTAACCAGCATACAGTACGTACTCAATAAATGTTTGAATAAATCAATGAATATTCATATTTTATTGTAAACTACCTGAGAGGTTTTTAGAAGACTCGCAGAGTTACACTTTTACATAAGTAGCAAGCACTGTGATTATCACTAGTTATTAGTGCACTTGGCTCCCTTACCAGATGGTCAGAGAAAGGTACTCAATAAACATTATTGAAATTAATTCAAATAGGGGGTCCCCGAAACTTTGTGAGCAGAAGATTTAGTATGATGAAAGCTGAGATTTAAAGAGATGGTTGGATAGCAGCATTGTCTAGTAAAACTTTGTGATGACGGAAAAGTTCTCTATCTGCACTAATACGGTATCCACAACCAGAATGAAATATATGCAACAATACCATTTACAGAAAGAAGACACCTTCGCACAAATAACAAATCATATCTCACTGAGCCCTTGAAATGTGGCTAGTACGACTGAGGAACTGAAAGCTTGATGTAATTTAAATTTAAAAAGCCATATGTAGCTCGTGGCTACCATGTTGAACAGTACGGACCACTGTTAGGGAGACCAGTTGGGAGGGAGTGCTTGGGGCCTGGATGGGTAGGACGGCAATTAGAACAGAGAAGGCTGGATCTTGGTCCCTAGAGTTAACCTAAGAGGTTTGAGCTTTGCCTGTAAATCTTCAGTGGGAAGTCACTAAGCAGTTTTAAAGAGAAAAATCATTTCATTCATTCATAAGTTTGCTTAATTTTTTTCCTTTTTTAACCCTTATCCCATTCCCATCCCTTCCCCTCCACAGGCTATTATGCTATTGCATATCTTTTTGTTTTTCTATATTCTAATGAGATTTGAAGGAGCCCTGGTGGTGCAGTGGTTAAACATTTGGCTGCTAACCAAAAGGTTGACAGTTTAAATCCACCAGCCACTCCATGGAAACCCTATGGGGCTGTTCTACTCTGTCCTATAGGGTGGGTAAGAGTCGGACAGGTTAGTGAGATATGAAGGACCTGTGGTGGTGCAGTGGTTAAAGCGCTCAGCTGCAAACTGAAAGGTCAGTGGTTCAAACCCACCAGCTGTTCCACAGGAGAAAGATGTGGCAGTCTGCTCCCATAAAGATTTATAGCCTCGGAAACCCTATAGGGGCAGTTCTACTCTGTCCTATAGGGTTGCTATGACTTGGAATTGACTTGATGGCAGTGGGTCTGGAATGAGATATGATTTGTTATTTGTGAGAAGGTGTCTTCTTTATGTAAATGGTATCACATATATTTCATTCTGTTTCTTACCCTTTTTCTCTAAGCACTATGTTTTTACTATCCATCCATTTTGCCATCATAGATCAAATCCGTTGCTTCCAACTGCTGCATAGCGTACACCCACCACACTTCACCCATCAGGCTCCCAGCAAAGGAGGCCCATGTTGCCTCCAGCTTCCCATCTTTACATTCTCCTGCATGTCTCCTTGTGGACCTGTAAAAGCATCTCTTTGGGTCATGTGCCCAGGAGATGAATTGCTGGGTCATTAAAAAAAAAAAAATAGGGAATGTATACATTTAATGTGTCTAAGTATTTTAAGAAAAAAAAATCTTAGAAAGATCTTTCTGGCTGCCTTCATTCATTTCACGAAACACTTACTGGTCACCTACTAGGTTTTAGGTGCTAGTAATACAGCAGCGAACAAGACAGACAAGATCGCAAGCTTACAAATTATAAAGCAGGGCAGTAGGGCAGAATGAGTGGGGGGCTACTTTGCTTGCGAGGTATTTCATGGAAAATGGATTGGAAGGGGGGTACTACTGGAGGCATGGAGCCCAGGTAGATAGAATGTTACTGCAGTAATGCAGGTGAGACATGATGATGGCATGAATGAAGTAGGCAGTGGAATGGGGAGAAATAAATGGAGGTGAGAATGCAAAACCGATGGGACCTAGAGAAAATCAGACACCGGACTTGAGGCAGAGGCAGGGTGTCAAGGAAGATTTGCATGTCTCTGCCTCCAGAGATGGTGGTGCCCTTTATGAAGGCAGGGGCTACAGAAGACATTCAGCCAGCAGCTGGCCATTGTGGGTCTGGAGCTTAAGAAGGTGATCTGGGCTGGAGGCACAGATTTGAGAGTCATCTGCATTTGGGCTGTACCAAAGGCACTGGGAGTGGATGAGCTACCCAAGTGAGAGGTTACAGAATCAGAAGAACAGAAAGCTGAAGATGGCTCCTGGGACCCTAAACTTTAGGAAAGGGCAAGTTAAAGACCTAGGAGCCCAGGAAGAAGCCTAGAAGGAAGCAGTCTCTAGTCACATGGACAAAGGTAGAAGAACAAAGACGTGTCCACTAAACTACGTAATAGTCAGATGTTAGCATGTTTCCTGAAAGCCGGGGCCCAGGGAAGAAGCAGAGTCTCCATAATGCAGTTTTTCATGAACTTGAAAAGAAATTCAAATTTGGAAGGAAAGGCCAGACACATAGAAAGTTCTAGAGGCGATGTGGGGCCAAGTTATTACTGGAAAGGATGGAAAAGTATAGTCCCAGTACAATGGGTGGAGGCTGGTCACTTAGAACATGGTCTCTGGAGTTAGGCTGATAAGTATTTGAATCTCAGCTTGGCCTGTTCTCAGCTGTGTTACTTTAAGCTAGTTACTTAACTTCTCTATATTTCCTTGTCTATAAAATAGGGATAATTCTAATAGTATCTGCTTCCAAAGGCTGTTGTAGAAACTAAATGACCTAATGTATCTAAAGTGCTTAGTGCAGTGTGTGGTGCATACTAAGTGTTCAATAAATGTTAACTCTTACTACTATTACTATTAAAAAATAGGGAGGAAAAAAAAAAAAAACAAGGCAAGGAGGTTTCAAGATGGAAGTGGTGAGTAATGACATCGGATATAGCAGCCAGGTCAAGGAGAGGGTTGAGAAAAGGCCACAGATTTGGCAGAGTGCTAGCAGAGCCTGTACTTACTGGTCACCTACTAGGTGCCAGGCATGGTTTTAGGAGCTGGAAATACAGCCGGAAACAAGACAGACAAGATCCCAAGCTTACACATTATAAACCCTTAAACAAATGAGTGAGAAAGTATCAGGTACTGATAAATATTATAGGACAGCAATAAGAGCAGCTAAAGAGTGAACGGGAGAGGAGAGGATGAAGGCCGCAGGTATGGAACACTCTCTCTGTAGCAGTTGACAGCAAATGTGAGAAACAGCTAGAGCAGGTATTAGAGGACAGAAGAGATAAACTCTGATTTGGGTTGCAGCCAGAGAATTGGGCGGGGTTGCTGGGAGTATTTAATGCTAGGGTGCAGAGGTAACCCATTGAAAAAAAAATCATATCTTAATCTGATACCGTAAATCTTCACTTTTGCTGAATCTGGGGATCCAGGTGGACTTTCTGACAAATAAGGAATGGGCACTAAAGGATGACTGTTTGTGGGTGAGTGGTGATGATATAACTCAGTGAGAAGCTGAGTTGTGTGCTTGTTAAGTTTCGGAAGCCTGGGGTGCAACTGGCTGCAGAGTCTCTGACTCAGAGCCCAGCCAGAACATTGGAGGGAATCAGTGATGGAGACATCAGTAGAAGGTGGTCACTGAAGCCAGGATAGTCGATGAAAAGACCTTGCAGGAGAAGACAGCCCAGGAAACATCAGGGCTGGTGGGGGAAAAGGAGCCACCAAAAAAAAAAAAAAAAAAAAAAACAGAGAGAGAGTGAGGTGTGAGGGGATAGGGGAAGGTTGGGCTGTGGAAACTGGCAGGAACACTTCACTTGGCGGAATAGAAAATGGACCAACAACCATCAACTGAATGTCTCATTTAGGAAGGGACTGTGGACCTTTTTTGTGGACCATCGCTGATACCTTCTCAGTGGGGTAGAAACCAGATATGGGTGGGTGGGGTGTGAGAAAAAGATGAGGAAGTGGGGACAGTAAAGATTGCTTTTAGGAAGTTTGGTGTTAAACTGATGAATTGATGGAGATGTATAGGGCAACAGTTAAGAAGGCAGGTAAAATTTTAATAGTGAAGGCAGATGGGTCACAGAAAACGTCAGGTGGCCAGGAGCAAAGGGAAAGGGAGTAACAGAAAAAGGGGGATGCCTTTGTTACCTCTAGTATTAAAAAAAAAAAAGTTAAATAACCAGAAATTTACAAGCACACTCCCTTCAACTGAACAAGGCAGTTAACTACATCTCTCTGTGGCATCTGCTAATTCTTATCCATGGGGCTAGAGAGCATGGGACTGTTGGAAATGGTGCTGTTTCTGGCCTTCAGGTCATCTAACTGGAATGCCTTTCCCCGAAGCCCCCCACCCTGTTCTCCTGACATAATCTTACTACAGAAAGAGCTCACCCCTTCCTTCTTATTAGCCTCTTCTCATCTCGCCTTAACCTTTAGTTAACCAGTCCACACCTGAGCTCCCTCTCTAACTTCCAAATGATTTTTTTGTGGCCGAGGTCACGCTGTGAAATTTATTACTTGCTTTCCCCCAGCCCACGAGCCTCTGGAGGGCAGGGTCTGGGACTTCTCTTTCTAGAGTCCTCTGAGCTCAGGGCCTGGCACAGACAAACTGATTCCTAGCCGGCTGAGTGAGGACAGGCATTCATTTTTGAACCCTTCACGGCCTTGCCTTGTGATTTGGTTGTTTTCTCATCTTTTCCCTTTTTCTGTCCACTGTGTCCTGTGCCCTGGGATTCACAACGTTTCCAAAAGGGCCGGTTGGATGGGATGAGTCGGGTGGCTGCTGGGTGAGTGGAAGGCCCCCGGGAGCGGCCAGCAGAGGGCGCGCCGGGACCAGGACAGTGGCGGCCCGGTCTCCGGCCTAGGGAGGGCCCGGGACTCCAGGACGAGGGTTCGAGGGCGCGTGGGGGCACTTACGCTGTCCCGGGCGCGCTGCCCAGCGCCGCCACCCTGGGTGGGGGAAGCGGCCCTCGGGAAGAGCCGCATTATTGTGGGAGGGAGACTGAGGCTCCCGGGCTGGGTCTCCCAGGCTCCTGAGAGACTTGGGACAAGCCTCGTAACGGGCCTCAGTCTTATTTATCTGGGGAATGGGGACCAGTCACTTATTCAGTGAATATTGAGCGCCTACGTTGTGCCGGGCACTGCTCCAGGCATCAGGCATAATGACAAAATTACGAGGTTCTTATTTGCTGGAGTTTAAGGTCTAGTGTGTGGGAAGGGGCGGGGCGAGGGGAGAAGCAGGATAAATATGCAAACGCACAGGATAACGAATTTCCAAATATGTCGTGAGAAAAATAAAGGATGAAGTGATTGTGAGGAGTGATACATACGCTGGTACTTGAAGGAGAAGAGAGTCACTCTGAGAGACGCGGAGGACACGTTCCTGGTCAGCTGGAGGCGAGAAGACGGAGCGGGGCGAGGGCAGGGAGCTGGGTGGGAGCAGGAGGCCCGCCTGCGGGAGGCCGAGTGAGGGCCCTGAAGCGAAAGGCCGCCGCAGGAATCAGAGCAGCGGCGGCGTGGCGGGAGGCTGGGATGGCCAGGAAGGAAGCTCCAGGGCGCTTCCCGGGGCGACAGAAAAATACCGTGACTCGGGCCTTGGTAACAAGGATGGACACGTTTATCAAGACTCAGCGAATCGTTCACTGAAGATCTGTGCATTGTATGTAAATTTTACCTCAAAAACAAACCAAATAAAAGTGAGGGGCCCCGGATGGTGAGAGCAACTCGGAGCTGAAGAAATGGCTCGGCTCCGCTTTCCCTCCTGCATCGCGAGGAGACGCCGCAGCCCTGGGGACTGGGGACGTCCTCTAGATAGAGGGTACCGAGAGCGGGAGTGGGCTGGGAGACGGCGCCTGCACTGGGCAGGATGCGGGCAAGGTCTGCCTCTAGGGTGGAGGTCGCTTTACAGCGGTGGTGCCGCTCACCGCCAGAACCTAAGCTGAGGACTCCCGCCCCCTAGCCCCGACCCCGTCGTCAGGGGCAACCTCGGAGCCACTCCCCTGGCCCCGCCCATCGCGCAGAGGCCAGGTGGCGGTTGGGGCGCGACGAGCCCGTTTGATTTCCCGCGGCCGGTGGAAAGGGGCGGGGGGGAGGGGAAAAGGGCTATCGGCCAATGGGCTGGGCGAGGCGTGGTCACGTGGCGCACTAGGGGCGGGGCCCAGGTGTACTTACGGGGCAGCGGGCGGGGGCCACGGCCTTGGTGCGAAGTCCAGGAGGCGGGGCCGGCTTGCGGGCCGGGGGCTGCTAGTCCGGGATTGGCCTGTGGCCGGGAGGCGGGGTCTGCGCGCTCCGCGGTTGCGGGCTGCGATTGGCCTCGGCTCAAGGCCCGCTGCCGGCTTGCGGGCTAGGCTCGGGGCGCGAGGACCGAGCGGGGCGGCGGGTTCGCGAGCCGGGGGGAGGGGCCGGGGCGGTGGCGGAGGCGGCGGCGGCGGCGGAGGAGGTGGCAGCGGCGGGGGCCGGTACTGGACCCGGCGGGATGAGCGAGGCGGAGGCGGCAGCGGTGGCGACAGCGGCCCCCGCGGCGACGGTGCCCGCGACGGCTGCAGGGGTGGTAGCGGTGGTGGTACCGGTGCCCGCGGGGGAGCCTCAGAAAGCAGGCGGCGGGGCGGGCGGCGGCGGGGGCGGAGCTGCCTCGGGCCCCGCTGCTGGGACCCCCTCGGCGCCGGGCCCCCGCACTCCTGGCAACCCGGCGACGGCGGCCTCGGGGACCCCCGCGCCCCCGGCCCGGAGTCAGGCGGACAAGCCGGTGCTGGGTGAGGGGGGGCGCGCGCCACGGCGGCTCTAAGGGGTCGACCGGGTTGGGGGAGGGGCAGCATGGAGCCTGGTGGAGACCGGAGACCCAGAATACTAGCTCGGCTGTGGGCAGTGGACCAAAAAAAGTGGGTTCCCCTGGTGGGGAATCCTGCCGGGCCTTCACGAGGGGTTAGATAAGGCCGGAAGGTCCAGCTGGGCCTTGGGGTGGAGGTAAAGGCTCAGGGACTGGCCACGCCCCCGGGGCGGGAAACTTGGTTTCGGTTGACTTCGCTTGGTACTAGGTAAATCCGTGAGGTGGGGAAGCAGGTGAACTAGGACCCTTGTACTGGGAGGGCTAGAAAAATCCTCGGTCATGACCCGTGCCCACCTCGTGGGCCTGCTGAGTACGTAGTTCTAGGTGAAGCGCCTGGATTTGTACGGATGTGGGGAACATGCTTTAGTGTTGGGTTTTAAGAGCCTGAGCCCTGATGTGTGGGCACTGCCATTTAGAACCCACTGGGTTCGCTTGAAGTTGTTTTATAGTAATAGGAAGGTAGGTTAGATTTTGGAGTGTCTCAAAACTGAGACCTCCTCCCTCTCTTCCCCTTGTCTTACTGTCCCCATTGCATCTCTGCCTGGCAGCAATCCAAGTCCTGGGCACTGTCAAATGGTTCAACGTCCGGAATGGTTATGGATTCATCAACAGGTATCCGAGGAACCCAAGGAGGGGGTGGAATGGGTGCCTGTCGAACAGGCCTGTGGGACTGGACACCTTCCCGACCTCATCTTTATCCCTGCTGAGGCACATGGTTGCCCTCCTGAATATCCAGCTGGCGCTGATTGAAAGTCTTTAACCGCAGCACAAATGTGTGCTTAGTGGCAAGATGAAGCCTTCTTCACATCTTCAAGGGCAGCAGAGGGTTACAGGAACTTGGCAAACCTGATTCTGACCCTCCCAGCTTGAGTCTCACCTTCTGGAATTGCCTCCTTATTTTTAGTTTGCTATGCCTTCGGGCAGAATGTACAGGCGCCCTCTGTGCCTCAGGGTTCAGGATGGAATCCTCACTGGTTTCCTGCTCGGAGCTGCACACATATCACTCTCAGAACTCTTCGTCCTTAAAGAGCTGCTGGCTCATTTGTATCCCCCACCTGATCGAGGCTGGGTGGGGGAAAGGAGTCCCAGCTGGAGCCAGCTGCCTTCTTCAGCAGCCCCACCCCCTGCAGCACCCAAAAGAGGCTGTGGTTGTAGATTCTAATCAGAGCCAGGTCTCCCCCAGTGGGCTCTTCCCCAGCCTGGGCACCCTGCCCAGTCCAGCCCCGGTGGGAGGCCCTAGTTCCCTCTTAGCAAGCTGACCTTTGTGCACACCCAAGTGCTTTCAAGCTAGAACATTTGTTCTTGGGAAGGGTCCCACCCTAATTCTGGAAACTGAGGCTTCCAGAGTGGTGCTAAAGGAAAACCTCTCCACAGCTCTCCTCCCATTGGGGTGCTAGGATTGGGGCGCTAGGATAAACTGGGGTAATAGGCAAGGGAGTGATAGAGAATGGACAAAACTTTCTTTCTCACCCTTGGTCCCTCATATGTTGAAAGGGGCCTAACACTTGGGTTCACCCCAGGCTGAAGGTGAGAATAAGGTTTTGTGGCTGTTTGAAGCAAGCTCCTGTATCTTGTCTTCTTTCTCAAACTTGTTCTTCTCTAGTCCCTGTCCCTGCTTTCTCTCTCCTTGTGTGTAGAAGGAAGGAGACAGTGGAATTTTCCAACCATGATGAGGGGGAGGAGGGGGTGCTGGTTAGGGACAGTTACACCCAGCACCACCGGGCTCTAAGGTGCCCCTAGGGTAGAGGGTGGGGCCCTGGGGCAGAAGGTGGAGCACTCAGCAAGTAAAGAGCCGTCCCAGCTCCTCCAAGGTGCCTTTGCCTCCCACCTCTCCCTCTCCTCAGGAAGGCCAGGTTTTTCACTGAAGCTTTAGGTGTATTTCTCTCTATACCAGCTCCTGGAGCCTTTGCTAGCTCTTGCCTCTCACTCCCTGGGCCCTGCCTACCCCCAGGTAGCAGTGGAATGCTGGAGAGGATGGGCCCACTGGTTAGGAATGGGCAGCTAGCCAGGTTTCAGTGGAGGTGAGCACTTTTTCAAAGTCACCCCTTTAATGACTCATCCTGTTCTGCAGGAATGACACCAAGGAGGATGTCTTTGTTCACCAGGTAAGAGTTAGGTTGGCTTTCTGAGGGGAGGAACTGACCCTCTTTGAAGGCCTTTGCCTTAATCCTTAGCAGCCTGAGCCGGTTTCTCCAGCTTTTACATCACAGCGGTGCCCGCCAAGAAATAGTTGTCCCCTCCACCTGTCTCAGGTGCCTGTGTTAACCTCCATGAGCACCACTTGGGTTACTGAAAGTCTCTGCAAGAAGTGTAGGTGTTGCCCTCCGGGCATGGCGTGCTCACTACCTACTAGGGTCTGTTAACACTACGGGGATGAGGCCTGGGCGATTTTCCCAGGGAAAGGACACAGGCTAGAGCTACGTGGGTACATTGGTTCTCAAAGTGTGGTCCCTGCACCTGCAGCATCAGCATCACCTGACACCCAAACTCTCAGGCCTCGCCCCAGGCCTACTGCGTCAAATTTGGGGTGGGGCCCAGCGACCTGTGTTAACAAGCCCTCCAGGTGGTTTTGATGATGCCACAGTCTGAGAACCAGTGCTGTGGTGGAAAGCGCTCTCAGTGGGAGTGAGGTAGGAGGCACAGTCGGTTCTACCCACTTTGCAACTTAAGGCTGTCTGCTTTTTGCTTGGCTTTTGCATTCATATTTCTTGCCTCCCTTTCTGAAATCCCTGAGGGACGAGAGGGGGAGGGAATATGTCCTGGGGACAGTGGTAACTGCATAGTCATTCCTGAGGCCCCAAGTTCACGGCTTTTCCCCTACTAAACTTTGACCACCTCCTTTCTTGATCCTCCTTGCAGCCCCAGCCCCCAATTAAAATGTTGAATCAAATGAGGAGGTGGGCCCAGCAGGGCCTCCTATCTTGCTGTCCTCACCTTTCTCACGGCCTTTCCCCCAACCAGACAGCTATTAAAAGAAACAACCCCAGGAAGTTTCTGCGCAGCGTTGGAGATGGAGAGACTGTGGAATTTGATGTCGTGGAAGGAGAGAAGGTTTGGGGGCTACTGTGGGGTACAGAGTCCGCTGGCTTGTGAGATGGTGGCCTGGAGGTCAGCCCAGGCTCTGGCCCTCTTGGGGCCAGCTCTTCCTCTGGCTTCTAGCCTTTTAGCCCAGGCTGTGGGAATGGGAGGAGTTCCAGATGGCACAACAGTCAAGCACTCAACTACTAACGGAAAGGTTGGTGGTTCAAACCCACCCAGAGGCATCTTGGAAGAAAGGTCTGGTGATCTGCTTCTGAAAGGCCACAGCCATTGAAAACCCTACGAAGCAGTTCTACTCTGCACACCTGGGATCTCCGGGAGTTGGAATCGACTCAACAGCAACTGGTTTTTTTGTTTGTTAGGAGTGGGATTGTGTTCTTACTCGGTCTTCCTCAACACTAGTGCTGCTGTTAGGGTTGTCCTAAAGAATGTGGCCCTGTCGTCATCCATTGGTAACATCTGGGTTTTTCCTCAGTAGTTCACCAAGCACTTCCACGTCTGTCCTCCCCATGGCCCCTGCCCCCAGGTGTGTACTCCAGAGCCGTCCCTAAGCAGAAGATGAATGGAGGTGCACATGTTGCTGCCAGATCGCTCTCTGTGCCGCAGCCCCCACGGCTTAAACTCAAGAGGGTTGAGTAGCAGCTGTTTTCAAAAGGATACGTTGCAAAGGTTGCCCCTCCCTAACCAAAAAACCAAACTGTTGCCGTCAAGTTGATTCCAACTCATAGCGACCCTGTAGAACTGCTCTATAGGGTTTCCAAGGAGTAGCTGGTGATTTTGAACCACCTACCTTTTGGTTAGCAGCGGAGCTCTTAACCACCGTGCCACCAGGGCTCCTATGCCTTCCTAGAAGGATGCAAACACTCCATTACCCTCAGGGGAAGGTAAAAAGAAGTGGGAGTTAGAGGAGCTAAGGAAAGGCTGAGAGAGGAGTTCAGCTGGAGGAGGGTGAAGACTTTGATTCAAGCACTTTTGGGAATGTTATGGATTTGGAGTTGGAACAAGCTCTGACCAGTCGTTCTCTGCCTCCTTTCCAGGGTGCAGAAGCTGCTAATGTCACTGGGCCTGGGGGGGTGCCAGTGAAGGGCAGCCGCTATGCCCCCAATCGACGTAGGTTCCGCCGATTCATCCCCCGGCCTCGCCCAGCTGCCCCACCACCCATGGTGGCAGAGGCTCCTTCAGGTGGGACGGAACCAGGCAGCGAAGGAGAGAGGGCCGAAGACTCTGGGCAGCGGCCCAGACGGCGACGCCCACCCCCCTTCTTCTACCGACGGCGATTTGTGCGAGGCCCTCGGCCCCCCAACCAGCAGCAGCCTATAGAGGTGAGGAGAAGCTGAGAGTAGGGGAGCCAGTTACCATGTTCTGGAAAAGAAGCAGGAGTTGGTGAGTACAGAGACCACGGGATTCCCAGAGGAAGTGGAACTGTGGGTTGGGAAGGCCTGTGATACCTGGTCCTGGGCGGTCAGCATTCCCATAGCTCGCCCAGATTTTTGTATCCCTAGGGCACTGACAGGAGCCCTGGTGGTGCAGTGATTAAAGCACTCAGCTGCTAACTGACGGGTTGGTGGTTCGAACCCACCAGCTGCTCCACGGGAAATAGATGTGTCAGTCTGCTTCCATAAAGATTCACAGTCTTGGAAACCTACGGGGCAGTTCTACTGTCTCCCAGGATTGCAATGACTTGGAATTGACCTGACAGCAACGGGTTTGGTTTTTTTTGTTTCGGTAGGGCACTGATGGCGTAGAACCCAAAGAGACAGCCCCACTGGAGGGGGACCAACAGCAGGGGGATGAGCGGGTCCCCCCACCCAGATTCCGGCCCAGATACCGAAGGTAAGATCTCTTTCGGGAACTCTCCCTCTTCCTTTACCATCCTGTATTTGAGTCAGGGGCAAGGGGATAGGAGGATGGGAAGGGGAAGGGTTCAGTTCTAGGAAAAGCCTGAAGCCAGTGGCAAGGAGGGCTGGCTAGTTAAGAGACCACTGCCTAGCTACTGGGAGGGCTAGTCCAACTCCACTAGAGGAGTCCTGGGAGCAGGGAGACATCTGGACTGGGTTCCCTGTCTCTTCAGGGCCCTTGCTTCTCTCCATAGGCCTTTCCGCCCCAGGCCCCCCCAGCAGCCTACCACAGAAGGTGGGGATGGTGAGACCAAGCCCAGCCAAGGCCCCGCTGATGGTTCCCGGCCTGAGCCCCAGCGCCCACGGAACCGCCCCTACTTTCAGCGGCGACGGCAGCAGCCCCCTGGCCGCCAGCCCACAGCCCCGGAGGTGAGACCTTGGGATGGCTCCTAGGGAGGTGGGATGAAAGGAAAGGCTGGCTGACTTCCCCTTTCCCTTCTTCCCATTCTTCTTTTTCCTTCCCTTCTTTCTCTGTCCTCTCCTCCCCTGCTCTTCCCCTCCCCTGGCCCAGTCCACCTCCACCCACACCCACTTTCCTGCAGGCTAATGCCAAAGAGCCAGTGCTGCTGGGTCCACTCTTGGCAGGCGCCCCCACCCTGTCACCACTGCAGACTCACCCCTTAGCTCTGCTTAGGGCCACACATTGGCTTGTGAATCGGGGGAGTTGGCTGGGGAGGAATGGGAGGAGGAGTGGGAGAAGGTTGAAGTTGGGGTTTTCAAGAACAAGCGGATCTCAGTTGGCTGCGCCTGTTCTGTTCTCTGTAGACCTCAGCCTCTATCAACAGTGGGGATCCCCCCACCACCATACTGGAGTAAGGACACCGAGAGCTACCATCTGGTGAGTGCTGCTCCGAGGCATACCCAAGGCTGGTGGCCAAGAAGTTGAGGACTGGGGCGGGATAAGTTGATTACTAGTGACTTGTCTGTTTCCTTTTCTCTCTCAGGTATCTGCCAGTTTTTCCAACTGACCTGCACCCTTCTCCCTCCCCTTTTCCCATAATCTGTGACATCAAAACACCAGCTTTTCCCCTTTTCCTTGAGACTCAGGAGGGCCAAAGCAACAGCCTTTTGCTTTTTTTTCTCTCCCCTACCAAGGGTTGAAGGAAGGGATTCATCCTTATCATTCAGAGGCACCAACTCCCTCTCTTAAATCAGGCTGAGAAGGAAGCAGCCAGCTCTTGCCACCTCCTGGTTGTTTTTCTTTCCCACCCCAGTTTATTTTTTGTTTCCCCTCTACCTCCCCACCTCTGAAGCCATTTTATGAACTGTCATGTGCCACCTGAGCCTCCAGTAAAAAACAAAAACAGGCTTTCCTGTTGTCTTGGTCTCTGCCTCTTTTCTGTTCAAAGAATCACTGGTAACTTGCTGTTAGAGGGGGATGCAGGGCAGTGGGCAGAGCCTGGTCTTGAATCCTTGTTCTAACATCTCTAGCGGTGCAGCTATGGACAAGTGCTTCAGTCTCAATCCCTGTGAGATTACTTTCCCCATCTGTAGAATGGGGATAACACCTACCTTGTAGGGTGAGTGTTTGTACAGTGTCAAGGGGAGGGCCTGCCACTTGCAGCTACCATTTATTCAGCATTCACTATTATTAATAAAAGCAATGAGTAGAAATGTAAGTGGGGGCGTGAGTGACAGCATCGTGAACATTCTTTGGCCTTGAGCTAAAGTAGGAACCAAGAGGGAGGAAGAAGATTGGGGGCAGTTATTATCCTTGTCTCAGCCCACCCTTGACTGTTTCCACAACAGGATACTGGTGTTCATACAGTGACTTTATACATAGAGAGATACAGATATATACATTTAGTACAACAGACCCCTGGTTTCTTATCCCTACTCCTCTGTCAAGCATACAAAAATAAGGCTCTTCCCAGCCCAGTGTTTATAGAGGCAGCCTTTCAAACCCCTTCTCCTCCTTAGCTGGTCAAAAGCCTGTGGGTACAGCATCCTTCCAGGATGGGAGAGGAGGAACAAGCTGGGCCCTCACTTGGCAGCCTTGGTAAGCAATCAGGTAGGCCCAGAACCTTAAGTCTAGAGACAGGAGCCTGCGGTCCCTTCCTCTTGCCACACACTGGCATGTACTCTCGTGTTCCCTGTCGCCCACCGCCGCCCTGGGAAGGCTGGCTGAGAGGGCTGAGCCTACAGTGAGAGGGGAAATCAGGCCTGGGGGGGGTGTGTCCTCTGCGCTGGAGGGGTTGAGACTGAGAGCCCCCTGCCCCCAGAGCCTAGGTGGCCAGAATTCAGAGTTCCAGATCCTGGGAGGAGTCTAAGGTGGCAGGAAACTTGACTTCACCCACCCTGCCCTCTGCTTCAGTTTCAGCCCCTACTGAAAAAGTCAGTCCTAGAGGCTCCCCTCCTTCCAATGCCCCCCTCTAGCCACAGGAAATATCCTGGAGCTGAGGCTGGGGAGGAAGGGGCTGGGCTATGGAGGAAGGGGGAGAGAGGGAACTGGCCCATCCCGATGGCCACAGCCTAACCACAACACAAATAATCCAAGAGTCACACGAGGGGAGTAAGGGGGTGCTTAGACCACCCTTCCCTCCAGCTTCCCAATTCTACCAGGCTGAAGGGGATTTCTCCACCCTGGAAGTACTGGGGAAGAGAGGGTTAAAGTGCTGCAGAGGAAGGAAAGGAGGGGCTCTCTGGGGGGACAGGGAGGTTGGCTCTCCCTCTGCCTTGCCCCTCAGTCATTCTCATCTGGCCCTAAGTACTCCAGTTCCGTGCTGGGCTTTACGTCCTGCTCTAAAAGAGAAGGGGTCCGGCGGAAGGCAGCTGAGATCTGGTCAAATGTCCGGCCTCGGGTCTCGGGCACTTTTAAGAAGGTGAAGATGAAGAAGCCAAGCAGGAGGGCCGCAAATAGAAGGAAGACGTAGGGACCCATAGCCTCCTGGGACAGGTGGAGAAAGAGGTGTTGCCAGGGTGGGATGGGGAGGGAAAGGGTGGTCTCAAGTAAGCCAGGAACTAAAGATCCTCTTAGGGGTCTGGGGGTGCTGCAGAAAGCAGGTGGCTCCTGGGTAGGGCAGTGGAAATCACCAGGGCCGAGAATGTAGAGACAAAAGAGCATTCTCGAATCCCAACTCTCCTTTAGTTTTTAGCTCTCTTCACCGTCCTGCGGCACTGCACTCAGAGTGGATTCCCAGCCATTTGTAGTGTTAAGAACCAAGTTTATCGTTTATTCCTGGCCTAAATAAGTTATGCCCCCAGTATGTTTTGAAGGCAACTCTGTTGCTATCTGATCTAGCACATCTCCACCGTTTCCAATGATTCTGGTGGAGCGGGTGGTCTTCAGGGCCCAGGGAGTCCACCGAAGTGAGCCACAGACCACGAGTGCGTAGGCTGGGGGAGGCCCTGACTGGCAAGCAAGTGGGCTAGCTGTGAGTTGCCCCCTCTGGCCTAGGGTGGGGGCAGGCTGGGATAGGGAACCTACCGCAACATACTGGAAGCCCATGCCAATGATGAAGTTGCAGGTCCAGTTGGAGAAGCCAGCCACAGCCATGGCTGCTGGACGGGGTCCCTGGCTGAAGAGCTCGGCCACGATGAACCAGGGGATGGGGCCAGGGCCAATCTCAAAGAAGGCCACAAAGCCAAAGATGGCCACGATGGAGACATAGCTCATGGCTGGAACCCGCTCCTGGGGGCCAGGCAGGGAGGTGGGGAATTCAGGTAAGGCCTTTCTGAGTCTCCCTTTGGCCTCAACCCAGAGGAACACTGAAATCTGCCCCTCCCAGTAGCTCATGGGGGGGCCTCTTGCCCTTGGTTAGAACAGGCCCTTGAGCATTTCTGAGACGGGCATTCTGCTGGCTACCCCATACAGATTCAGGGTACAGGGGATGTGTGGTTTCTCAGCTCTTACGGTGCTCAATTCCCCCTTGGCTCTAAAGCTGGGTCCTTAGGAATTAGTGCTCCCGAGGCTCTCCCTCCTGGTTGTCAGAGTTGTGCTTTAACTTCCTTCTGAAGCAGGACCCATTGGAGTCTGGGTCCCATAGGAGCACAGACCACAGTGCCACCGGCTCCTGTGCCAAGCCCCCACGGTCCTGGCACACTGGCTGGACCCAGGACTAAAGGCATGGGTGTTGAACAGTGGCCCTAGCTGACCACAGATCCTCTTGGGACAGGTCCCATGGGTTCGGCTACTGCCCCTCCCCATCTCCTAGGCCTCACCAGCAGAAGCAGAGCCACAGTCATCAATATGGAACAGCCACACATTCCTGCCAGGCCCAGGAGGTGGAGTGTCCTGCGTCCAGCCCGCTCTACCAAGAATACCTGCAGGGAGAGTCAGAGCTTGGCAGGGGGCCCTTAAGGTTATAGGAAGTGGGGGGAGCTGGGCAGGTGGGAGTAACCAAGAGTAGGACTGCCAGGACACCAAGGGATGTGAAGCCAGGATAGGGGCCACTCCAGAGGGGCGCATTACCGAAACTAAGGTGAAGACTGTGTTGACCACACCAGCTCCTATGGTGGCATAGGCTGGCTGTCCTACCCCTGCCGTCTCGAAGATGCTGGTTGAATAATAGAAAACCTAGGGGTAGGGGGAGAAGAACAGGAGGATGGCAGGGATGCCCCTTCCTCCCCACCAGCTAAACCAAGCCTGACTGATCCGGAGTTTTAATAAAAATATTTGCTCCCTTCTCCCCTTCTCTTGAGCTATTGCTTGGCCCTTGCCCTTCCTGGAGATCACTCCTACGTACAGCGTTGATGCCTGAGAGCTGCTGGCTCAGCTGCAGCACAACTGCAATGATGAGTGGCTGCCGGTGGATGCGGCTGCCCAGGACCTGGAGCGGGGACAGTGGCTGCTGACATTCCAGCTTCCGCTTCTCCTCCTTCAGCTCTGCCAGTGCTCCAGATACATCAGCCCAGCCAGTCAGGCGCTTCAGACCTGGGGGTGGGAAGGTCAGCCTGAGAGGGCAGGGCAGGGGGCCTGGGAGGGGAAGGTATGATACAGATGGGGAGGAGCCCTGGGCTAGACTGCAGAAGGCATACTCTTGCGGGCAGGCCCCTCCAGGTTCCGGATAATGTAGAGGTAGCGTGGGCTCTCTGGGCAGAAGGGCAGCAGAACCAGCTGCAGGACAGCAGGCAGCACTGTGAGGCCCAGGAGCAGTGGCCAAAGGGTGGCAGTGCCCAGCATGGACTCCAAGCCCAGCACCTGTGGGAGAAGGGGGGAAGGAGGGCAGGTCACTCACAGCCCTCCTGCCATACCCTCAAATCTCCCTGTTCTCCAGGGCCCCACCCCAGCCCACTGCTTAACTGCCCCCATGAGGCCAGCCCAGTCACCTGGGCAATCAGAATGCCAATGACGATGGCCAGTTGGTTGAGTGTCCCCAAAGCACCCCGCAGGTGAGTGGGGGCGATCTCCCCCACGTACATGGGTACCAGCCCCGACGTCAGCCCTGGGAGGAGGGAAGAAGAAAGTGCTGAAGGCAGCTGCCCACTCCCACCTCTGAGGGCAGGAGTGGGGAAGGAGAGCTGGGCACTGGGCAGTGTGGTGGTGCCCACGGGTACCTGAATAGGCACCGATGAGGAACCGTCCAAGAATGAGCATCTCATAGGAGGCAGCGGTGTTGGCCAGACCCATGAGGGCACCCCCCAGCACTGCCAGGGCATTGTTGACCAGCATAGCCCTTTTCCTGGCAGGAGACAGAGTGGGGCCATCAGAATTAGGGTCCCCACGCTGTGGTTGCTTCCGGTCCCCCGCCCCTGCTCTCCAGCTCCATACCTTCCCAGCGACTGGGAGATGATGCCAAGGAGGAAGGAGGAGATCATACCGCCCACAGAAAAGATAGCCACAGAGAGAGCCCAGAGGGTGGTGAGGGTGCCTGGCGGGATGGAGCTGGGCCCTTTGGGCCCCTGCCTACCCAGCCATGTCTCATTGTAGCTCTGTTCAATCACCTGAGGGGAGAATAGCACAGGAGTGAGTCCTTGCAGACCCTTTCCTTTCCACTCACCCCTGATGTCCCCTGCCCTCCTTGTTTGGGGACTCCATTCTGCCAGCTGCAGCCTCTCACCTTCTGTGGGGCATTGATGACCCCAATGTTATAGCCAAACTGCAGGGAGCCAAGCACGGCAGAGAACACAGCAAGGACCAGTGTCCCCGTCACTTGCTGCCGGGGGAGTTCCCCGTCCTGCAGAAGCAGAGAAGGGACAGGTCATGCGGAATCATGGTCCCTTTTCTTCCCTCCACGGGCCCAGGCTCAGCAGGAGCCTTAGGATGCTGGGTTCCATCCAACATGTTGAGTAAGAGAAACTGGGCCATATTAGGAATCAGAGGGAGATCTCAGTGTAAACAGGAGCAGACAGAACCTGACAGCAACTGGGGCATGAACAAGACACTGGGAGTTTGAGTCCAGGAGGCAGAGAAATGTTTTGGGACCTAGGTTTCAAGATTCCTCTGTGACTTTGGGACAGGCTTGGCCTTAAGAGACCTGACTTAAGATTTGTGTGACTTTGGGCAAGTCACTTCTCCACTCTGATTCTAGGTTTCTTCACTGGTGAGATGGGGATGATGTTGATGGCCTTGGCTACTGGTCAGTGAAAATGAAAAGCAAATGGCAACCCTATCCCCGACAGTGCTGCCTATATCAGCTGACTAGTGCATTATCATCCTTAGCCAGGGTCCTCTTCCTCTCCTCTGGGGGCCCTGTCCGCTTGCTCCAGGAGGCCCTCAACAGGTCCAAGAAGGGCAACTCCAAAAAGGACGTCTGGGTCATTCCTCCCGGCCTATGGCTCCGGGGGTGAGGGGTGGCCTTCTCTGTCTCCGCCCAGGCTTCCCTTCCCCCTCTAAGCTATGACAAGGGGTGGTGGTGCTGTGCCAGGGTTTTACCCCGGAGAGCCATGCCCAGGGGAGCGGGGCAGGAAGGTGGTGTGAGGGGCGGTGGCGTGGTGGCTGCTCTCTGGCGGCACAGACTGTCTCCAAGCGGAAATCTGAGCTGGGGGGGGGGGGGGGGGCTGACACTCCCCTCTGCCCCTCCACCAACCTCGCGGCCAAGGGAAAGTTCAGCGTCCTGGAGGACGGCCAGGAGTGGAGGCGGACCCCCCCGCCCCGGGAGCCTCCAGTCCTCGAAAAATTGCCCGAGAGTTGGGACAGACGGACAGCTCCTGGAGGGCAAGGCCTGTGGGATCCGCTTTGCCACGCTGCATCAATGACAAGGGGTCACCGATCCCGTGCCGCGTACTAGGGAACGGATGAACCCCGGGGTCCCAGAATCCGGCTGTGCCCCGCGCCCCCGGAACGGTCCCCCAGACCCACTCTGCCTCTTGACAGCCTGGAATCCGGCAGTCACGGGGTGTCCAGCCCCGGTATAAATAGCCAGCCTCCCACACCCACCCCCTGCACCAACTCAGGGACCGCTCCCGAGCTGACCCCGACCGTGACCCCAGCCCGAGAAAAGCCGGACCTGCGCCCCCTCCCCGCCCCGCGCGCTGAACCCCACCTCAGAGCCGATCTGTTGGAAGCCCGACGGCATCCTGTCTCAGGAGCTGGCGGCGCAGGAGCTGCGGTAGACGACAGCTCGGCAACGAGGGTCTGCGGGCCCCGGCTTGGAGGGCAGAGGAGGGCGCGGGGCCACAGGACTCGGCGACGTGCAGAGGGCGAGCCTGGCGGGACCCACAGCGGCAAGCCCAGAAGGCAGAGGGCAGCCGGGCTCCCGGGGATCTGGAGGAGCCGGGAAAGGACCCGAGGAGCCCCCGCAGCTTCACCCCTTCACCCCCCACCACACTGCGGCCACGCCCTTCACAGCACCCATTGGCCAGAAGCCCGCACACCCAGGAAGCCCCGCCCCCCCGCCGAGGCCTCAGCCCCGCTTGAGGCGGTGGGCGGGGCAGTGTGGCCACACCCCCTCCACGCCCATTAGTGTAAGCGCAGGCGGCTCGGCCCGCCTGGCGCGACCCTCGGGCTCCCGCCCTCCTCCCGCTGGGAACTTTTGAGAAAAGTCTTCTTGGAGCACAGAAGGCCCGCCCTCACCGCGGACGATTGGCCCAAGCTGATGAGGACCCGCCCCCTCACGTGCTGAGCTCCGCCCACCAGCAGGTGCACGCTGCAGCTGGATAGTGACCGGCGCCGCGGGGGGATCGCGGGGTCCCAGAGGAGGGGATGGGCCAGGTGTACGGCCCGGGGGGAGCTCGGGGGGGCACGAGGCCGCTCACGCGGGCCGGCTGCGGGGTGGTTGCAGAGCAATGGCCGCAAGTAACCCAAGGCGGCTATTTTTAGCTCCCACGTTGGGAGCCGCCAAATGTCAGGTCCCGAGTGTCCCGGCCTGTTCCCGGCGGGGGTGGGGGGGGGCAAGGAGATAGAACCTTAAAGGGCCCGGGACAAGCTTCCCACGCGGGGGTGGCTCTGGGGGCAGGAAATTCCGTCCCTAGCGGGTCCGGTGGCGGGCTCTGTGGTCCTGGCTTTCCCTGCATTCCTGCCCCGGGCACTGCGTGTCCGGCCCGTCCTCACACTCATTCCCCCCCGGAGCTCCTGGAGGCGGCCCCAGGGACGGGTGGTCATGCCGACCACGCCACCAGCCCTAGGGTCCCTGAGCCGCCACACGTGTTGGCCGCGTGGTCGGCTCGGACACGCTCTCCCGAGGCCGCTGTGGCTTAGATCTCCAGCTAAATCCTGCCCAGCGGGGAGGGCGCGACCTAGGCTCTGCGTGTCGGGAGAGAGGAGCCGGACACCCAGGATACAGAGAGCTCGCGGCTCAGAACACGTGTGTGGAAGCGCAGGTCGATGGTGCCACCTGGAGGGAAAGCGAGGACCCGCAGCGCAGCGGGCCGGGTGGTCTCCGGCCCATGTTCCCGGTCATTTCCTCTTTATAAGGCTTCGGTGACATCAGGACCCTCTCGGAGCTCCAGACCCGCATGTCCGGCTACCGCCTGGACCGACACTGCTGCTCCTCCTAACTTCTTCATCCCAGTGAATGGCCCCATTGGCCACCCAGTCACCGTTATCGGAATCCTGGAAAATCCGTTGCTGTCCAGTTGATACCGACTATAGCGACCCTATAGGACAGAGCAAAACTGCTCCGTAGGGTTTCCAAGGAGCGACTGGTGGATTTGAACTGCCGACCTTTTGGTTAGCAGCCAAGCTCTTAGCCACTGCACCATCAGGGCTTCGGAACCCTGGAAATCATCGTCGATTCCTCCTGTCCTGTGCCTCCTTTATCCAGTTACCAGCTTTGGCGCTTTGACCTCGTAAACACTTACGTTCACCTGGTTTTCTCCACCTGTGCTGCTGGCAGCTTAGTCCAGCACCATCACCCTGACTGGTCTCCCTGCTTTTTCTCTTTCCTTACCGGGAAGGCAGATTAAAAAAATTTTTTTTTTTTTCCGATCCCATCAGCCCCTGACCCAAACCTCACTGACTCTCTGTTGCCCCCCGAGACAAGTTCAGATTCCTTTTCAGAGTGAGCAAAACCTCCTGCCTTTTCTCTTTTTTCTGATGTCTCACTCACCTCTACCTCACCTTCTTGCCCTCATGTTTCAACCAACACCTAACTACCTCTTGTACCCAGGCCACACAATGCTGCTTCACCCCCTTGGTGCCTTTCCCATACTAATCCCACGGTTTGGAATATCGGAGAAATTCTATGCACCCTTCAGAAAAGCTCTCCCTATCTGTGAAGTCTTCCTTGGCTTTCCTCCAGAAAGCTATGTGTCCCCACAGATAATATATTATCATCCTTTCTTCTCCTCTCTGCACTTCGTCTTCAAGGGCAGAAGGTCCTGTTTACCTCTGTATCCATAGCACCTAGCCTAGGAGTGGGGACTCAGGAAATGTTTGTTGAATGAATGAAATAAGGGTCTAATTCTTATGGCCAAGAGTGCAGACTGAGGAGCAATCAAGAGAGGGAGCCATCTGGCAGATGATTTAGCCAACCTGCTGAGGGAGTATAGGCAAAGACCTATGGGATGAGCCTTGGAGAGGATCAGCTGCTAATGAGCGGAAAGGAGGAGAAGTGATTGATGGAAGCAAAGAGGGGCCCATCAGAGAGGTAAAAGGAGAACGGGGGGATGCCGGAGACTTGGAAGACAAGGGAGCTGGCCTATAGCTCAAAGACAAGGAAGCCCGCGGGGCTGGACGCAGAAAATACCTCAAAGGGAAGAGGGCAAGGAAAGGGAAAAGGAGCTGAGAAAGGTGCTGTGAGGAAAGAGTTAGAGGAAGGTACAGGCTGGGGGCAGAAGAAAAGACAGTGCAGTAGGAGGAGAGCAGGGCGCCCCGGGGTCTGGTCCTGCCACCCAGGGCGAGGTACACTCCTGCCCTGGCTCAGGTGCTTTGCTTCTGTTGCTTCTCATGGACCTTTCTAGGGGTTTAAACCCCAGAGCCAGTGGAAACAAGAGAGCAAGTAAGGGGTAGATCCAGGAAGTGAGGTGGTTTAAAATCTATGGAGAAAGTGATGGGGAAGTAGAAGAGGAGACATAATGAGAATAAAGAGGGAGTTGGGAGGGAGAAAGAAACAATGGCAGGGAAGATGGGGAAAGAGGTTGATTGACAGAGGATCGACACAAGTGAGAGCTTTTCACTGGCGTGCATGTGTGTGAATCTTGTAGAGTGACCCTTGGCCCATTTGATCTCAGAACCAACTGTAGCCCTTCCTAAGTTCTCTATATATACACAGACACTGTGTTGTGTTTGTATACTTGGGTTTCAGGTGCAGAGGACTGAAGGACACAGATCTTGGCACAGTGTCTTTATTGTTCTATGCAAAACTCCTCTCTTATTTTGCTTTATACATACACACACACACAGACACACACCAGCTGATGTCGAATTGATTCCAACCCTATGTGTCAGAGTAGAACTGTGCTCCATAGGATTTTTAGTGGCTGTTTTTAAAAAAATAGATCACCAGGCCTTTCTTCCAAGGTGCCTCTAGGTAGATTTGAACCTCCACCATTTTGGTTAGCAGTTCGTTAACTATTTGCACCACCCCAGGACTCTTGTTCTATATCAAAGGGAGCTGAAATCTGCAGGCTTTAGGTTTTGGAAGCTCTTGTGTCTGCCGGCTTCTGACTGGGTTCAGCCCATGGTAAGTGAGATTGGAGGGCAGAAGAAAGCCAAGATATCCCCCCCTTCCCATCTCTCTTCCTCCAACTCCTGTTCTATCGGCCAGATTTGCTTTCAGTTTCTGGGGGGAGACCTTGACCCCTGAGGTCCAGTGACACCATCTCTCCTGACTTTGTCCCTTCACTATGTTGTGTTATATATTTGGGTTTCAGGTGCAGAGGACTGAATTAATGACACAGATCTTGGCAGTGTCTTTATTGATCTATGCAAAACTCCTCTCATCTTATTTTTCTTTTTTAAATCATTCTCTTTTATCTCCATACCCCTTTCTTAATTTTCTTCCCTGAACGGGCAACCATTCCAGTGCATTTAACGTTTATTTTTTATTTGTGCCCTTGCAAAATGTGAATTTTTTTTGTGTGCGAATAGTTTTACCTTAATGTAAATAGAGCCTTGTTATATCTCACGCTGGTCTTACTTTCAATAAGCACTATGTTTTAAAAATCTACTCGTGGTGTTGTGTGATTATCAAATCCATTGCTGCGTAGTACTCCATACTACCAGGGCACTGCATTTTACCTGCTCACATTCCCATCGATGGACACCTGTGATCTCCAGTTGCCAAACTGCACAAATAATATGACAATGAACATTCTCATACAAGGTCCCATATGGAGCCTGTGAGAACATCTTTTTTTTTTCTTTCTTTTTTAGTACTTTAGAAGAAGGTTTACAGAGCAAATTAGTTTCTCATTAAACAATACACATTGTTTTGTGACATTGGTTACCAGCCCCACAACATGTCAACACTCTCCCCTTCTCAACCTTAGGTTCCCTCTTACCAGCTTTCTTGTCCCCTCCTGCCTTCTTGTCCTTGCCCCTGGGTGTGCCCATTTAGTCTCATTTTGTTTTATGGGTCTGTCTAATCTTTGACTGAAGAGTGAAGCTCAGGAGTGACTTCACTCCTGAGTTAAAAGAGTGTCCAGGGGCCATGCTCTTGGGGTTTCTCCAGTCTCTGTCAGAACAGTAAGTCTGTTTTTGTGTGTGTGTGTGTGTGAGTTAGAATTTTGTTCTACATTTTTCTCCAGCTCTGTCCAGGATCCTCTATTGTGATCCCTGCCAGAGCAGTCGGTAGTGGTAATCAGGTACCATCTAGTTGTACTGGACTCAGTCTGGCTGAGGCTGTGGTACTTGTGGTCCATTAGTCCTTTAGACTAAGCTTTCCCTTGTGTCTTTGGTTTTCATCATTCTCCTTTACTCCAAATGGGGTGAGACCAGTGAAGTATCTTAGATGGCCACTCACAAGCTTTTAAAACCCCAGACGCTACCCATCAAAGTAGAATGTAGAACATTTTCTTTGTTAACTATGTCAAGTGAGCTAGATGTTCTGAGACCATGGTCCCCAGCCCTCAGCCCAGTAATTTGGTCCCTCAGGGAGTTTGGATGGGAGCCCTGGTGGTGCAGTGGTTAAGAGTTCAGCTGTTAATCAAAAGGTTAACAGTTCGAATCTACCAGCTGCTCCTTGGAAATCCTATTAAGCAGTTCTACTCTGTCCCAATCGGTCAGAATTGACTCGATGGCATTTTTTTTTTTTTTTATGGAGCTTCTATGACTTTGCCTTGTTCAAGTTGTGTTGGCTTCCCCAGTGTTGTGAGAAGATTGCCCTTCACCAAAGTTACCACTTATCTATTGTCTATTTAGTGTTTTTCCATCCCTACCCCTCCCCTGTCTCATAACCATCAAAGGTTGTTTCTTTTTGTGCATAAACCTTTTCATGAGTTTTTATATTAGTGATCTCATACAGTATTTGTCCCTTTGTAATTGACTTATTTCACTTAGCATAATGCTGTCCAGAATCATCCATGTCATAAGATGCTTCACAGATTCATCATTGTTCTTTATCGTTGTGTAGTATTTCTCTGTGTGTATGTACCATAGTTTGTTTATCCATTCCTCTGTTGATGGGCACTTAGGTTGTTTCCATCTTCTTGCTATTGTGAATAATGCTGCATTGAACTTGGGTGTGTATTTACCATTCATGTGACGGCTCTTATTTCCCTAGGATATATTCCTAGGAGTGGGATTGCTGGATCATATGGTATTTCTATTTCTAGTTTTTTAAGGAGTGCCATATTGTTTTCCAAAATAGTTGTACCATTTTATTTTCCTATCAGCCGAGCATAAGAATTCTAACCTCCCTGCTACCTCTCCAACATTTGCTACTTTCTGGCTTTTTTTGATTCCTGCCAGTGATGTTGTGGTGAGCTAGTATCTCATTGTGGTTTTGATTTGCATTTTTCTAATGGCTAGTGATCAGGAGCATTTCCTCATGTGTCTGTTAGTGCCTGAATGTCTTCTTTGGTGAATTGTCTGTTCATACACTTTGCCCATTTTTAAATTGGATTATTTGTCTTTTTGTTGTAGAGGTATTGGATTTTCTTGTAGATTTTAGAGATTATAACTTTGTCAGATTTGTCATAGGCAAATTTTTTTTTTTTTCCCGGACCGTACGTTCTCTTTTTACTCTCTTGGTAAAGTCTTTTGATGAGCAGAAGTGTTTAGTTTTTAGAAGATCCCAATTATCTGACTTATCTTCTGGTGTTTGTGTACTGTAAGTTATGATTTGTATCCTGTTTATGCCTTGTATTAGCGTTGACCCTATTTTTTCTTCTATGATCTTTTTATTTTATTTTATTTAGGTATTTGATCCATTACAAATTAGTTTTTGTGTATGGTGTGAGGTATGGGTCCTGTTTCATTTTTTTTTGCAGATGGACACCCAGTTTTGCTAGTACTGTTTGTTAAAAAGACTGTCTTATCTCCGTTTGATGAACTTCAGGCCTTTGTCGAAGATCAGGTGACTGTAGGTAGATTGATTTACATCTGGGTTCTCAATTCTGTTCCATTGATCAGTGCCTATCATAGTACCAGTACAAGGCTGTTTTGACTATTGTAGCTGTATAGGAGGGTCTGAGGTCAGGTAGTGTGAGTCCTCCCACTTTATTCTTCTTCAGTAGTGGTTTACTTACCCGGGGCCTCTTCCCTTTCCATATAAAGGTAATGATTAGTTTTTCCATCTCTTTAAAGAATGTTGTTGGTGTTTGGATCAGGATTGCATTGTATTTGTAGATTGCTTTGTGTAGAATCGACATTTTATGAGAACTTCTTTGGAGATATATTTATGCCTGTGTCTATGTCAAGGTTCCTGGGTTGTGCAAGTGGTTTGTGTTCGGCTGCACACTGAGAGGTTGGTGATTTGAACCCAGCCAGCAGCTCCTAAAAAGAAAGGACGTGAGATCTGCTTTTGTGAAGATTGTTATTGTTGCATGTCAACTCATAGTGACCTAATGTGACAGAGTAGAACTGCCTCTACAGCCAAGGAAAACCTGTGGAGCTCACCTCTACTCTGTAACACATGGGGTGGCCATGAATAATTGTGACAGCAATGGGTTTGGTTTTTGGTTCTGTCTATATCTATTGATATTTGTACCTATCTCCAGGTGTAAATTTGCTGAGTCGTAGGGTGTATGGATATCTCATTTGACTAAGTACTGCCAGAGTGCTCTTCAGAATGGTTGTTCAAGTCTCCGCTTCTATCAGCAGTGCGGGATCTTTCTTCTACCGCCACATTCTCTTCAACATTCAGTGTCCACCCAGGGGCAGCATAGAAGAGTATGGTTGCTGAGCCCAAGCTGCCTGAGTTTGAGTCCTAGCTCTGTACTTAGGTACAGTATTCTAAGCTCTTTGTGCCTTGTTTACCCATTTGTAAAATGAGAAGGGAGATGATGACAGCATCTATATCTTAGGCCTTTAATGAGAGTTAATACTATAGTATTTATATAGTGCTTATAATGGATTGAATTGCACAGGTTTATTGTTTTTGTCTTTTTCTTAAACAGCTTTATTGACATATAATTGGCATACAATAAACTGCATATATTTAAAGTGTACAATTAAGTATGCTTGATATATACGTACACCTGTAAAACCATCACCACAACCAAGATAATGAACATATCCATCATCCGCCATAGTTTTTTTGCACCCCTTTGCAATCCCTCCCTCTGACCGTACCCTCCATCCCCTAGGCAACCACTGATCTGATTTCTGTCATTATAGACTAGTTTGTATTCTCTAGAATTTTATGTAAATGAAGTCATACAGAATGTACTCTTTATCTGGCTCCTTTCACTTAGCATAATGATTTTGAGCTCCATCTGTGTTATTGAGTATATTGAGAGTTTATTCCTTCTTATTGCTGAGTACTGTTCCATTCCACCATGCATCTGCCAGTTCATCTTACTGTGGTGGCTTGCATGTTTTTGTGATGCTGGAAGCTATGCCACCAGTATTTCGAATACCGGCAGGGTCACCCATGGTGGACAGGTTTCAGCTAAGCTTTCAGAGTAAGACAGACTAGGAAGAAGGACCTGGCAGTGAAAACCTAATAAATAGCAGCAAACATTGTATGATACAGTGCTGAAAGATGAGCCCCTCAGGTTGGAAGGCACTCCAAATACAACTGGGGAAGAGTTGCCTCCTCAAAGCAGAATTGACCTTAATGACGTGGATGGAATAAAGCTTTCAGAATCTTCATTTCTCAAAATGAGAAGAAACGGCTGGAAATATCCATTAATAATAGGAACGTGGAATGTACGAAGTTTGAATCTAGGAAATTGGAAATTGTCAGAAATGAAATGAACAGCATAAAGATCAATATCCTAGGCATTAGTGAGCTGAAATGGACTGGTATTGGTCATTTTCAATCAGACAATGGTATGATCTACTATGCCAGGAATGACGAATTGAAAAGGAATGGTGTTGCAGTCATCGTCAAGAAGAACATTTCAAGATTTATCCTGAAGTACAATGCTGTAAGTGATAGAATAATATCCATACGCCTACAAGAAAGACCAGTTAATATGACTATTTTACAAAATTATGCACAACCACTAATGCCAAAGATGATGAAATCGAAGATTTTTTATCAACTTCTGCAGCCTGAAATCGGTCAAACATGCAATCAGAATGCATTGATAATTACTGGTGATTGGAATGCAAAAGTTGGAGACAAGGAAGAAGGATAGGTAGTTGGAAAATATGGCCTTGGTGATAGAAATGACTCCAGAGATCACATGATAGAATTTTGCAAGACTAAGGACTTACTGCAAAAAGCATTCTTCAACAACATAAATGGCTACTATAAAAGTGCACCTCACTGGATGGAAAACAAAGGAATCAAATTGACTACATCTGTGGAAAGACAATGGAAAAGCTCAATAGCATCAGTGAGAACAAGGCCAGGGGCCAACTGCAGAACAGACCATCAACTGCTCATATGCAAGTTCAAGTTGAAGCTGAAGAAAATTAAAACAAGTCTTTGAGAGCCAAAATACAACCTTGAGTATATCCCACCTGAATTTGGAGACCATCTCAAGAATAGAATCGACGCACTGAACGCTAATGACCGAAGACCAGATGAGCTGTAGGATTACATCAAGGGCATCATATATGAAGAAGGCAAAGGGTCATTAAAAAGACAGGAAAGAAAGAAAGGGCCAAAACTGATGTCAGAAGAGACTCTGAAACTTGCTGTTGAACATCAAGTAGCTAAAGGGAACAGAAGAAACGATGAAGTGAAAGAGCTGAACAGAAGATTTCAAAGGGTGGCTCAAAAAGACGAAATAAAGTATTATAATGACATGTGCAAAGAGGTTCAGTTAGAAAGCCAAAAGGGAAGAACATGCTTGGCATTTCTCAAGCTGAAAGAACTGAAGGAAAAAATTCAAAGCTTCAAGTTGCAATTTTGAAGGATTTTATGGGCAAAATATTGAACGAACCAGGAAGCGTCAAAAGAAGATGGAAGGAATACACAGAGTAAACTGTACCAAAAAAGAATTAGTCGACATTCGACCATTTCAGGAGGTAGCATATGATCAAGAACCAATAGTATTGAAGGAATAAGTCCAAGTTGCGCTGAAGACATTAGCGAAAAACAGGGCTGCAGGAATTAATGGACTACCAATTGAGATGTTTCAACAAACGGATGCAATGCTGGAAGTGCTCCCTTGTCTATGCCAAGAAATTTGGAACACAGCTACCTGGCCAGCCGACTGGAAGAGATTCATGTTTGCACCCATTCCAAAGAAAGGTGATCCAAGAGAATGCAGAAATCATAGAACAATATCATTGCTATCACATGCAAGTAAAATTTTGCTGAAAATCTTCCAAAATCGATTGCAGCAGTACATTGACAGGGAACTGCCAAAAATTCAAGCCAGATTCAGAAGAGGACGTGGAATGACAGATATCATTGCTGATGTCAGATGGATATTGGTTGAAAGCAGAGAATACCAGAAAAATGTTCACACTTATTTTTTCTTCCATGATCTTTATCGTTTTAGATTTTATATTTAGGTCTTTGATCCATTTTGAGTTAGTTTTTGTGCATGGTGTGACGTATGGGTCTTGTTTCATTTTTTTGCAGATGGATATCCAGTTATGCCAGCACCATTTGTTAAACAGACTGCCTTTTCCCCATTTAGCTGACTTTGGGCCTCTGTCAAATATCAGCTGCTCATATGTGGATGGATTTATGTCTGGATTCTCAATTCCATTCCACTGGTCTATGTATCTGTTGTTTTACCAGTACCAGGCTGTTTTGACTACTGTGGCGGTATAATAGGTTCTAAAATCAGGTAGTGTGAGGCCTCCCATTTTGTTCTTCTTTTTCAGTAATGCTTTACTTATCCGGGCCTCTTTCCCTTCCATATGAAGTTGATGATTTGTTTCTCCATCTCATTAAAAAATGTTGTTGGAATTTGGAATGTAATTGCATTGTATCTATAGATCACTTTTGGTAGAATAGACATTTTTACAATGTTAAGTCTTCTTACCCATGAGCAAGGTATGTTTTTCCACTTATGTGGTCTCTTTTGGTTTCTTGCAGTAGTGTCTTGTAGTTTTCTTTGTATAGGTCTTTTACGTCTCTGGTAAGATTTATTTTATTCCTAAGTATTTTATCTTCTTGGGGGCTACTGTAAATGGTATTGATTTGGTGATTTCCCCTTCGATGTTGTTTTTGTTGGTGTAGAGGAATCCAACTGATTTTTGTACATTTATCCTGTATCCTGATACTCTGCTGAACTCTTCTATTAGTTTCAGTAGTTTTCTTGAGGATTCTTTAGAGTTTTCTGTGTATAAGATCATGCCATCTGCAAATAGAGATACTTTTACTTCTTCCTTACTAATCGTGATGCGCTTTATTTCTTTATCTAACCTAATTTCTGTGGCTAGGACCTCCAACACAATGTTGAATAAGAGTGATGATAAAGGGCATCCTTGTCTGGTTCCCGTTCTCAAGGGGAATGCTTTCAGACTCTCTCCAGTTAGGATGATGTTGGCTGCTGGCCTTGTATAAATGCCCCTTATTATGTTAGGAATTTTCCTTCTATTCCTATTTTGCTGAGAGTTTTTATCATGAGTGAGTGTTGAACTCTGTCAAATGCCTTTTCTGCATCAGTTGATAAGATCATGTAGTTCTTGTCTTTTGTTTTATGTGGTAGATTACATTAATTGTTTTTCTAATGTTGAACCATCCCTGCATGAAAACAAAAAAAAAAAACGAATGCATCATGCATACCTGGTATGAATTCCACTGGGTCATGGTGAATTATTTTTTTGATATGTTGTTGAATTCTATTGGCTAGAATTTTGTTGAGGATTTTTGCATCTAAGTTCATGAGGGATATAGGTCTGTAATTTGCTTTTTTTGTGGTGTCTTACCTGGTTTTGATATCAGGGATACGCTGGCTTCGCAGAATGAGTTTGGGAGCATTCCATCCTTTTCTGTGCTCTGAAATACCTTTAGTAGTAGTGGTGTTAACTCTTCTCTGAAAGTTTGGTAGAACTCTGCAGTGAAGTGGTCCTCCGGGCCAGGGCTTTTTTTTGTTGGGAGTTTTTTGATTACCTTTTCAATCTTTTCTTTTGTTATGGGTTTATTTAGTTGTTCTACCTCTGTGTTAGTTTAGGTAGGTAGTGTGTTTCTAGGAATTCATCCAATTTCTTCTAGGTTTTCCAATTTGTTAGAGTACAATTTTTTGTAGTGATCTGATATGATTCTTTTAATTTCAGTTGGGTCTGTTGTAGTATCGCCCATCTCATTTCTTATTTGGATTATTTGCCTCCTCTCCTGTTTTTCTTTTGTCGGTTTGGCCAATGGTTTATCAATTTTGTTAATTTTTTCAAAGAACCAGCTTTTGGTCTTGTTAACTCTTTCAATTGTTTTTCTGTCTTCTATTTCATTTAATTCTGCTCTAATTTTTATTATTTGCTTTCTTCTGGTGCCTGAGGGTTTCTTTTGTTGCCCTCTTTCTATTTGTTCAAGTTGTAGGGATAATTCTTTGATTTTGGCCCTGAGATATATTTTAATACATACATATGCATATACGTATTACTAATGATAAAATGTACCAAACAAGAACAGATGGTCACAAGTGCGATTCATCATAACTTGAATATGTTGTAAGTCAGGGACGACCTGTATACCACAGTTTGTTTATCCATTCATCTGCTGATAGACATTTAGACCATTCCCAGTTTTTGGCTATTGCAAACATTTATGTACAAAGCTTCGTATGGACATATGCTTTCATTTCTCTTGGGAAATACATAGGAGTAGAATGGCTGGATTATAAGGTAACTTTTCATGAAACTGCCAAACTGTTTTCCAAAGTGGTTGTACCATTTTTTATTCACACCAGCAGTGTAGGAGAGTTGCAGTTCCTCTGCACCCTCACCAACACTTTGATGGTCAGTGTGATGGTTCATGTTATGTGTTAACTTGGCTAGGCTATTATTCTCAGCAGTTAGGCAGACATTTGACTGGTTGCTCCTCCATAACGTAATGTAATATAATCATCTACATGATGTGACCCTGATAGCCAATCAGTTGAAAGGGGAGTTTCCTTTGTGGTATGGCCTGCCTCCAGTATATAAACGGATGTTCCAGCAAGGCTTGCTCTCTCTCTTGACCCGACACTGTTCTCATTACCTGAGCTCTCGTTCTTGGGATGTAAACCTACGGAAGTCCTCAGCCTGCTGCCTGACCTGAAGATTTTGGATTCACCAGCCCCTGTGACCCAGTGAGCCAGCATTGGCTTCCAGCCTACCACCTGACCCAAGGATTTGGGATTTCCCAGCCCCCACAATTGTGTGAGCCATTTCGCTGAAGAAAATTTCTCTATATATACTTATACATATGCTTCACCAGTTTTGGTCCTCTAGAGGACCCAGACTAAGACAGTCACTCTTTTTAATTTTAACCAGATGAACTATATGAGATACTAATTAAATAAATGAGAAAGTGTAATAGATGAAAAGTGATATTTTACTGAAGCTTTCTCTAATTACTAAGGACTTGGAGCATCCCTTTAAGCACTTGTTAGCATTTTGGTTTTCCTCTTCTATAAATTCCATCTTTAGATTCTTTGCCTGTGTTTTGTTAGAGCTGTTGCCTTTTTCTTGTTGATTGGCAAGAATTCTTTTAAGAAAAACACTATCAGCCTTTTATCAGATTTGAACATGTTAAAAATCTTTTCCCATCCTGTAGTCTGCCTGGTAATTTTTCCCTGGTGAACTTCATTGAATAGAAATCCTTAATTTTGGTGTTATCAAGATGACCGTTTATCCCCTTGTGGGCTGTGATTTTGAAAATCTGTTTATGTTACTTTCCATCTATGCATCACTAAGATATCCTCCTACAATTTTCTTCCAGTAAATTTATAGTTTCACTTTTAGGTCTTTTTAATCTATCTAGAATTCATCCTTGTTTTAGGTGTTAGGGGTCCAATTAATTTTTGTTTTTAATTAGCCACATTTACCACATATCAAATTCTGATATATACAAGTATTTGCATTGGTCTGTTTTTCTGTTCTTGCACGAATACTACACATTGCTTTTTGACTTTAACAAAGAGAAACTTATTTGCTTACAGTCTAGCAGGCTAGAAGTCCAAATTCAGGGTGTCAGCTCCAGGGGAAGGCTTTCTCTCTGTCTGCTCTGCAGGAAGGTCCTTCTTGTCAATCATCCTCTGGACTAGGAGCTTTTTCTCACAGGAATCCAGGGTCCAAAGGATGTGTTCTGCTCCTGGTACTTCTTTCTTGGTGGTGTGAAGTCCCCTCCTTTTTTTTTTTTAAATGATATTTTGTAGTAAGTTTAAATTTCTGGAAGGTTATGGCTCTCGCCACTGTTACTTTTTAACGTTGACTTAACCATTTATGGTGTTTTGCTGCTCCATACAAATTTGGAGTAAACTTAACATCTTTATTAAAAAAAAAACACAAACCACCAGTTGGATATTTAATTAGTATGTATAGAAGTATAAATTATTCTGTGGAAAATTGGCATTAAGTCGTCCTACTCAAGAGCATGGACTATTTCTTTATTTATTCAAATCATCTTCTATGTCCTTTATGAGAACTAATTTTTTTTTTTTTTCCACTGAGGTCTCTGAATACTTGGTTAATTCTAGATGCCAAATCAATTACATTTTTTTTCACTTATTACACTTTCATTTTCTAATTGGTTATTGCTGGTGTAGTAAAATACTTTTTTTTTTTTTTTTTGGTAGGTTGATCTTGTATTTAGCAAACTTGCTGAATACACTTACTGGTTTTAATAGTCTTTCTATTGATTTTATTGGTTTTTCTAAGTACATGTTTATATCATCTGCAAATAATTTTGTCCCTTTCAATCTTGCGCTTCTTATTTCTTTTACTTCCTTGTAGCATTGATCAAGACATCCAGGACTTTGCCAACAAGAGCAATGACAGTGGGGATCTTTGTCTTTTTCCCCAAGCATAAAAGGATGAACCTAAAATTTCTTCATTAAGTAAAAGAAGTTCCCTTCTACTCTTTGTTTACCAAGAGTTGTTATCAAAAGTAGGCATTGAACCTTATCAAATGCTTTTACTTAATATCGATTGAGATAACTGTCTGATTTTTTTTCCTTAGCCTATTGATGTGGTTAATTATATTGGTGAGTTTTCTAGTATTGAAACAATCCTGCATTCGTGGGATAAACTGTACTTGTTTGTGATGTATTACTCTTTAAATACACTTTGATGTTTGGTTAAGTAGTATTTTATTAGGAATTTTTGCGTCGATGTTCGTAGATGAATTGGACATATAATACTTTTCTTACATTATTCTTAAAGAATTTCAGAGATAAGATTACCCTTTTTGTCCTCCTTACGTTTTTGGTTCCTTTTCCAAATGTGTATCTCAAATATTCACTCCAGAATGAAGCATAGGAGATCAGCTGGTCCAGCCTCTTTTTTCCTAAGCAGACAAAATATTGTCACTCCTATTTTATAGATGAGACAACGAGGCCCAAGAATAAGGTCCTGAATGAGGTGGAATTAGAACCCAGAATATCTAGTCTGCCTTAGGTCTATAACATCTTGGTGTGATCAGCATGACAATCAGTTTTTAAATAATACTATATAATATTAAAATAATACTGCAAGGTGGCAGTCCCCAACTTGCAAAGTTGTTGTGTTACCAAAGTTCATTTTATCAGTTTTTCGGAACTCAGAACATATTTTCCCATAGAAACAAGCAAGTTGGTTAGGTTCCTAGACCAGGTCACTTAATTCATCATCATGCATCATCCCCATTAAACAAACAAAAAACCAATCAAAACCCACTGCTGTAAAGTCTACTCTGACTCACGGCGATCCCATGTGTTAGAGTAGAACCAAATTCCATAGGGTTTACTTGGCTGTAATCTTTATGGACGAACATCGCAAGGCCTTTTTCCTCAGTGTCGCTGGGTCGGTTAGAACGGCCAACATTTATGTTAGTAGTAGAGTGTCAGCTGTGCCACCCAGTGTCCCTATCGTTCCCATACTGTATATCCACTGATCTGACCCAGTCTTCCAGCCAGTGTTGATCTTTCAAACTCTTCCACTGTGACCTCTAGACTCAAGGTCTGCAACTATCATTATACGCTGCAGGGCAACTTGTTTCTCTCTATAGATCTCCTTTCTGGCCCCGGGTTTGTAGTTGTGCTAAGATGATTTGCCAGACCACAATCTTGCAAAATGTTTGGTTAATAATGTAAATAAGGCATGTAAAACCACTGCAGGGATTGGTCAATTGCTACGCAAACTAGGTGGCTATGGCCTACCAAGGGGATTGGTCAGTTTTGACATCCTGCTAGGCTCAAAAGCCAATCCCACAGAGGTTGAGCGGGACCTCAATATCATCAGGAAGAAGAACCTGGAGCAAAGCATGTTCTTTAGACCTGGGGCCCCTGTGCTGACAACTTCCTAGACTCAGGAGACAGATAGAGCTGTAACACTGAAAACGGCATGAGACAGCAATAGCAGTATGAGTGAAGGACCCAGCGGCAGTAGGCCTGAGCAAGGGCCCAGAGGCTGTAAAAGCTGAGAATTGTAAACTGTTGCTTCCTTAATAAACCCAACAATCATGAGTATGGTCTGTGAGTTCAGTGTGGGAATTGCAATGAATTATCAAACCCAGCAGAGAAGTAGAGGGTGCTATGAGGAGGACAGCTCGTGTCAGAAATGGTGGAAAAGTTGGAAAGTAGAGGTATATCTGACCTCCACTTTATAGGAATCAGCTTTGGGCTGATGGCGGTTCTCATTCCTCTTCCTGAAGTTAGACGAGGTCAAACTTCACTAGATTATACATGCCCAGCCTCTTTTCTGAACATTCCTGTTATCCTGTTTTGTTACCTTCAAAACACACACCATCGTGTTTATATATTGCCCAAAGAAACTGAGTCAATAATAAAATTAATCTGTTAGATGAGGTTTATTTGGGTAGAAAACTCATGCATTGGGTAGCACCACACCACATGTGGAAAAGTACTCCACTGAGTATCAGCAGTAACTGGCATTTTATGGGAAAAAAGTGAAAGGAAAGAAGCTTATTTCTTTTTTTTTTTAATTGTACTTTAGATGAAGGTTTACAGAATGAACTAGCTTCTCATTAAACAATACACATATTGTTTTATGACATTGATCATCAACGCCACAACATATCAACACTCTCTCTTCTAGATCTTCGGTTCCCTATTACCAGCTAAAAGAAGCTTATTTCTGATTGTCTTATACAATTTACTATTGGTACACTGTCAGGATTCATTGATCAATGAGGGTGAAAGCACTATCAGAATCTCATTGGTCAATGAAGGTGGCCTGATTTACAGGAAAGCTAGGCTTAAGTTTCAATAAGCACAAGTCTTAGGGGCATTGTCCACTTGACCACTGATGTCATTTTGCCAACCACACGATTTCATTTTTATTTGATTTTACAGTTCACCTTTCTGATTAAGACCTTCAAAGAAGGTCTTTGATCAAGTTACTGGCATCTCATTTTGCCCTGTCTTGGGTCTTCTCCTGGCATGGGCTTTCTGACCGATATCTGACGATGGCCTCTTATTTCCAGGTCTAACTCTCCAGACAATGGTAACCAGAGGTAGAAGGGGTGATTGATAGATTAATGGAGTAACAATGTGTTTGAGAAATGTCATCAACTGCATCAAGGGGGTTAAGGCTCTATGGCTTGTTTATTTTTTACTGTCAGAGACAAAACAGTTCTTCTGAAAGCATTATTCTGTGGAGGGAATGAACGTTGGTAGATTGGTTACAAACACCCTGAAGACAATTTGTAATAGCTTTGTTCATTCCACAGAAAGGAATAATCATAATTAAAATTATAATTCCTACGATGAGATTCCATCTCACACCAGCAAGGCTGGCATTAATCCAAAAAACACAAAATAATAAATGTTGGAGAGGCTGTGGAGAGATTGGAACTCTCATACACTGCTGGTGGGAATGTAAAATGGTACAACCACTTTGGAAATCTATCTGGCGTTATCTTAAACAGTTAGAAATAGAACTACCATACAACCCAGAAATCCCACTCCTAGGAATATACCCTAGAGATACAAGAGCCTTCATACAAACAGATATATGCACACCCATGTTTATTGCAGCTCTGTTTACAATAGCAAAAAGTTGGAAGCAACCAAGGTGTCCATCAACAGATGAATGGGTAAATAAATTGTGGTATATTCACACAATGGAATACTACGCATCGGTAAAGAACAGTGAAGAATCTCTGAAACATTTCATAACATGGAGGAACCTGGAAGGCATTATGCTGAGCGAAATTAGTCAGAGGCAAAAGGACAAATATTGTATAAGACCACTATTATAAGATCTTGAGAAATAGTAAACCTGAGAAGAACACATACTTTTGTGGTTACGAGGGGGGGAGGGAGGGAGGGTGGGAGAGGGTTTTTTATTGATTAATCAGTAGATAAGAACTGCTTTAGGTGAAGGGAAAGACAACACTCAATACATGGAAGGTCAGCTCAATTGGACTGGACCAAAAGCAAAGAAGTTTCCGGGATAAAATGAATGCTTCAAAGGTCAGCGGAGCAAGCTCAGGGGTCTGGGGAACATGGTTTGCGGGGACTTCTAAGTCAATTGGCAAAATAATTCTATTATGAAATCATTCTGCATCCCACTTTGAAATGTGGCGTCTGGGGTCTTGAATGCTAACAAGCGGCCATCTAAGATGCATCAATTGGTCTCAACCCACCTGGAGCAAAGGAAAATGAAGAACACCAAGGCCACACGACAACTAAGAGCCCAAGAGACAGAAAGGGCCACATGAACCAGAGACCTACATCATCCTGAGACCAGAAGAACTAGTCGGTGCCCGGCCACAATCGATGACTGCCCTGACAGGGAGCACAGCAGAAGACCCCTGAGGGAGCAGGAGATCAGTGGGATACAGACCCCAAATTCTCATAAAAAGACCAAACTTAATGGTCTGACTGAGACTGGAGGAATCCCGGCGGCCATGCTCCCCAGACCTTCTGTTGACACAGGACATGAACCATCCCCGAAGACAACTCATCAGAAATGAAAGGGACTGGTCAGCGGGTGGGAGAGAGACGCTGATGAAGAGCGAGCTAATTATATCAGGTGGACACTTGAGATTGTGTTGGCAACTCTTGTCTGGAGGGGGGATGGGAGGATAGAGAGAGAGGGAAGCAGGCAAAATTGTCAAGAAAGGAGTGACTGAAAGGGCTGACTCAAGAGGGGGAGAGCAAGTGGGAGTAGGGAGTGAGATGTATGTAAACTTATATGTGACAGACTGATTGGATTTGTAAACGTTCACTTGAAGCTTAATAAAAGTTATTAAAAAAATTAAAAAAAATTATAATTCCTGTTTAGATTAAAGAATGCATTCAAGATCAAAGACCCAGTTGGAATGAGATTCTACTTGGTGCAACCAGTGTGCTTATTGTTAGATTTTGGTTACAGCTTGTTCAACTTGTCCATTGGAATTTATTCACGTGCAACAAGAAGTGTTAGCTATCACAGAGATGCCTTCTTGTGGGACCAGAAGTAAATCTAAAGTAATTCTATGATCTAGCACCACTCTAACTAAAGAGTTGAGTGACTTCTGTTGAGCTCGTATAGCCTTAGCTGTAGAGCCAGCTATTCCTGCCATAGTTTGAGGCGGGTTACAAATCATGACTTCATTTGCACTGATTCCCAGCCAGGGAAGTAAGGACCTAACAAAGGAACTAAAGACTTTGGGGGTAACACCTGCTGGCAAGACATCTCATTTCTTTCTAATTCTTTCAAAAAAATTTAGGGTGCTAGTCCAGTGTATACTTTCATTGTATGAGTGGAGTTCTAGTGGGACCCCAAACATTTCAAGAGTGCAGCCCAGCCTCCTGACATTCTCCAGCTATTGAGGCATTGAAGGGCCCAAGACTCATTTGAATTAGGAAGAGTTTCATGGTCTTTATACCAGCTAGATCCTCCACAAAGATAAACATAGCCTTTAGGTGAACAGAGGATACTCGCTCCAGCAATATTATTAGCAGATCCATTATAGGGAATGGTATTATTTTCCTGAATTAACCAATTGTCAGAAAGAGAATGATTGCAAATGAAGAGTCTTCCCTAATCATGGGGAGTGAGGAACTCCTGACAGACTTAAGTGTCTCTTTTATAAAGCTTCGAATTTTCCTCTGAAGGACAGTTTTCATCTAGGAAATCTAAGCTCCTGTTCTGTAGGGATGGAACCCAAATCTGGCAAAGCTTAAATGTTTGAGGGATCCCTTTATAATACTTAAATTCCAGTGGGGCCCAATCTTTATAATCGGACCAAGTTTCACCAATTATCCCATTTGACTTTCAGTATTCTGAGTGGTTATTGGTTATGTTTTTCATTTCGGTGAGATTAAAGCAAGAAGCAGTGTGATCATTAAGGTTGTGTGTCAGCTTGGCTGGGCCGTGATCTTGGTGGTTTGGCAGTCATGATGTAGTTTGGCAGTTGTATGATGATGTGATCACTCCCATGATAAGATTTGATATAATGAGATCATCTCCATGATGGGATCTGCAGTGAGTAACCAGTCAGTTGAAAGGGAGTTTCCTTGGGGGTATGGCCTGCATTGAATATAAGTGGACATTCTGTCAAGGCTCATGGGCTGTTGCTCACTCTGGATCCTGCATCTGGCTCCTTTTCACCTGACCTCCAGTTCTTGGAACTTGAGCTAGCAGCTTACCTGCTGTCTTGTCTGCCGATCTTGGGATTCGTCAGTCTTCACAGCCTGTGAGCAAGAGCCCTGCTCCCTGACCTGCTGGTCTTGGGTTCGCCAGCCCCTGTGGTTACGTGAATCAGGAGAAGCCTCTCTCCTGACCAATGGACTTGGGACATTCCAGCCTCTACAATCACATAAGTCATTTCCTTGATATAAATCTCTCTCTATATATATATTTATACCCTTTACTGGTTTTGCTTCTCTAGAGAATCCAGCCTAAGACAAGCAGTTAAATAATATTGGGCATTTGGAGGATACCAGAGTCTATCTCGAATTATGTGAGTTACTTGGATGGTTGACTTGACAGTGGAGTTTGGGATTCCACTGTAATTAAGGATGTGTAAAGCTAAAGGGTATGATTTAGAATGTACTGAGCAGGGAGAAGGGTGGCGAATTCAACAATCTGTCAAATTTCCTTCTGACTAATCTAATAAATGAATTATCTTCCAATGTTTGGTTTTTAAATATGAGCAGGGATAAGCAAACAAACACAATCAACTTATTCATTATTAAAAGAATGTTTAAAAAGTCTATTGGGTTACTTGTTCCACTGGTCTTGTAAAAGCTGTCTACATCCAAAGACCATCTGCTCCTGAGCAACCTTGAGAATATATACATATATATAGATACACACACACACACATACAGTTATAACAAAACAAGGAAAAAATACTAAAAACAATTATAGTCCTCGTTTCTACAACTGCTTATATGATTATAGCTGGTATTTAGAACCACCTTCTTCCATCACCTATACCATATTCCCTTTGCCCTCAGGAAACACCTTAGCTGGTCACGGTTCTTTGTCTGGTGGGGTGACCCAAACCTCCATTCCTGAAAGGTCTGGGCCGTTATTAGTCATGTCAGAATTGGGTTGCTATAGTTTTCCATTGACTTTAATCACAGGGTATGGTAGTACTAAGAGATGCCATAAAGGATCTCCTGTATTCCAGACATATTCTTCTTTACCTCCATTGTGCAACACCAACCTGACTTCCCCTTGGTAGTCAGGATCAATCACACCAGCCAATATGGTAACTCCCTTGTTTGCCTGTTGATCCAGAGGAATGAGGAGCCCAAAGTGGCCGCGTGGCATTCTTAACTTCCAGTTCAGTGGTATTAGTGTTGTGTCTCCGGGTGGGAGTATTCCTCCCTTTGGAACTAAGACCTCTAGACTCGTGGAGCATAGGCTTGTGGGGACAGGAAGCAAAAATTTTGTGAGTGGGCCCTAGGGGTAATAGTAAGTGGTGCACTCCCATTTCTTCCGCTTTGTTCCTGAACCCATGAATCCTGGTTATGAGAGAAACATCATCATATACTGGATGCTGGTTTAGAGCATGTATATTCTCCTGGAGAACATTGCTCCACTTCAGCAAGATATTGCCACCTAGCTGGTGCCATAGTTGTATCTTTAGAAGGACATTCCATCGTTCTATCAAGCCAGCTGCTTCAGGATGATGGGGAACATGACAAGACCAGCGAATTCCATGAGCATGGGCCTATTGCCACACTTCATTTGCTGTGAAGTGAGTCCCTTGATCAAAGGCAATTCTGTGTGGGATACTATTATGGATTGAATTGTGTCCCCCTCCAAAATATGGGTCCAAAATATGTGATTCCCAGTGGTGTGTGGTTGTCTTTCATTTTGTGATCTGATGCAACTATCCCCGATTTTGTGATGTGTTATAAATCCCTAGCATCTATGCCTGTGGTTATGGTCCCATTGGGAGACAGCTGTCTGTCATGTTCAAGAGGCAGAGTCAGCGTGGGAGGTATCTTGAGTCACTGCCTTACTAGAGGATGTGACTCAAGTCACTGTCCTTACCCCAGTCACCACCCTTACCATCTTTATTCAAGTCACACCTGTACTGGAGTCACACCTTGTATCTCACAAGAGATAAAAGGAGAGAGAAGCAAACAGAGAGAGGAACTCCAGTATAACCAAGAAATAAGAGCTGGGAGCAGAGCATGTCATTTGCACCAGGGGATTCTCTGCTGAGAACCTCCTACACCCAGAGGAAGATTGATGCCAAGACATATGGAGGTTTCCAAGGAATGCTAGGTGCATAGATGCTGAAAGGAGAAAAGGGCCTTCCCCCAAGCCTATAGAGAGAGTTTTCCCCCAGAACTAGTGCCCTGAATTCAGACTTCTAGCCTCCTAAACTGTGATAGAATAAATTTCTGTTTGTAAAAGCCATCCATTTGTGATATTTCTATTATAGCAGCACTGGATAACTAAGAAGTTACCACGACAGTGGGTAAGGCACTTTGTAAGTCCATGGATGATAGTTTTGGCAGAAGCATTATGTGCAGAGAAGGCAAATCCATATCCAGAGTAAGTGTCTATCCCTGTAAGAAAAACACACTGCTCTTTCCATGATGGAAGTGATCCAATATAATCAACCTGCCACAAGGCGTATTAGTTGATTCCTGATTGCCCCTAGGAATGGTGCCATACTGGGGACTTAGTATTGGTCTCTGCTGTTGACAGACTGGGCAGTCAGCAGTGGATGTAGCCAAGTCAGCATTGGTGAGCTTAAGTCCATGTTGCTGAGCCGGTGCATAACCTCCATCCCTGCCACCATGGCCACTTTGTTCGTGAGCCCACTGGGCAATGAGGGGAGTGGCTGGGGAAAGAGGGTGACTGGTATCCACAGAAAGCATCACACTATCTACTTGATTGTTAAAATTCTCCTCTGCTGAAGTTACCTTTGGTGAGCATTCACATGAGACACAAATATCTTCATTTCTTTGGCCCATTCAGAGAGGTCTGTCCACATGCCTCTTCCCCATACCTCCTTGTCACCAATTTTCTGACCATGTTCCTTCCAAGTCCCTGAACATCCAGCCAAGTCATTGGCCACAGCCCGTGAGTCAGTATACAGTTGCACACCTGGCTATTTCTTCTCCCAAGAAAAGTGAACAACCAGGTGCACTGCTCGAAGTTCTGCCCATTGGGAGGATTTTCCTTCACCACTATCCTTTAAGGAGGTACCAGAAAAGGGCTATAGTGCTGCTGCTGTCCACCTTCATGTTGTGCCTGCATATTGTGCAGAACCATCTGTAAACCAGGACGGAGTTTTCTCTTCCTCAGCCAACTGATCATAAGGAACTCCCCATGAGACAATAGGTGCAAACTGGTAGAGGAAAAGTAATGTGACGAGAGTGAAGACCATAGGCACTGAGGCCACTTCCTCAAGCAAATCACTTGTGACTTCAGGTCTTGTTCAAGCCCAATCCTGTATATACCACTTCCATTTAATGATGGAGTGCTGCTGTGCATGTTCAATTTTTTGGGTCTGTGGGTCAGACAACACCCAGCTTATGATGGGCAGCTCAGGCCGCATGGTGACTTGGTGGCTCATGGTTAACCGTTCAGTCACTACTAAGGCTGAGTAACAAGCCAAAAGCTGCTTCTCAAAAGGAGAGTAGTTACCTGCAGAGGGTGGCAAGGTTTTGCTCCAAAATCCTAAGGGTCTTTGCTGTGATTCACAAATAGGGTCCTGTCAAAGACTCCAAACAGCATGTCTATCTGCCACAGACACTTCAAGCACCACTGGATCAGCTGGATCATGCGGCCCAAGGGGCAGAGCAGCTTGCACAGCAGCCTGAACCTGTTGGAGAGCCCTCTCTTGTTCTGGGGCCCACTCAAAACTAGCAGCTTTTGAATCACTTGGTAAGTATGCCAGAGCATTGTTGTTGTTTTTGTTAGGTGCCATCAAGTTGGTTCCGACTCATAAGTGGTTCAATAGAACGAAACACTGCCTGGTCCTACACCATGCTTACAATCTTTGCTATGCTTGAGCCCATTGTTGCAGCCACTGTCAACTCATCTGTTTGAGGGTTTTCCTCTTTTTTGCTAACCCTGTACTTTACCAAGCATGATGTCCTTCTCTAGGGACTGATCCCTCTCGATAACATGGTGAAAGCATATGAGACATAGTCTTACCATACTTGCTTCTAAGGAGCATTCTGGTTGTACTTCTTCCAAGACAGATTTGCTTGTTCTTTTGGCAGTCCGTGGTATATTCAATATTCTTCACCAACACCACAATTCAAAGGTGTCAATTCTTCAGTCTTCCTTATTCATTGTCCAGCTTTTGCATGCATACGAGGCGATTGAAAACTCCTTGGCTCAGGTCAGATTCACTTTAGTCAGTCTTCAAGGTGACATCTTTACTTTTCAACACTTGAAAGAGGTCTTTTGCAGCAGATTTGCCCAATGCAATGTGTCTTTTGATTTCTTGACTGCTGCTTCCATGGTTGTTGATTGTGGACCCAATTAAAACGAAATCCTTGACAATGTCAATCTTTTCTCCATTTACCACGATGTTGCTTATTGGTCCAGTTGTGAGGATATTTGTTTTCTTTATGTTGATGTGTAATCTATACTGAAGGGTGTGGTCTTTGATCTTCATCTGTAAGTGCTTCAAGTCCTCTTCACTTTCAGCAAGCAAGGTTGTGTCAGTTATATAACGAAGGTTGTTAATGAGTCTTCCTGCAATCCTGATCCCCCATTCTTCTTCACATAGCCCAGCTTCTCAGGTTAATTTCTCAGCATACAGATTGAATAGGTATGGTGAAAGGATATAACCCTGACACACTCAGTATTCTCTTGTTCTGTTCAAATGACTGCCTCTTGATCCATGTACAGGTTCCTTGTGAGCACGATGAAGTGTTCTGGAATTCCCATTGTTTGCAATGTTATTCATAATTTGTTAGGATCCACACAGTCAAATTCCTTTGCATAGCCAATAAAACACAGGTTTTTAAACATCTTTTTGGTATTCCCCGCTTTCAGCCAGGATCCATCTGGCAGCAGCAATGATATGCGTGGTACCATGTCCTCTTCTGAACCTGGCTTGAATTTCTGGCAGTTTTTCGTCAGTGTACTGCTGCAACCATTTTGAAGGATCTTCAGCAAAATTTTACTTGCGCATGATATTAATGATATTGTTGGATAACTTCCACATTCTATTGAATCACCTTTCTTTGGAATAGGCATAAATATGAATCTGTTCCAGTTGGTTGGCCAGGTAGCTGTCTTACAAATTTCTTGGCATAGATGAGTGAGTATTTCCAGCGATGCATCCATTTGTTGAAACATCTCAATTGGTATTCCATCAATTCCTGGAGCCTTGTTTTTTGCCAATGCCTGCAGTACAGCTTGGACTTCTTCTTTCAATACCATCAATTCCTGATCATATGCTACCTCCTGAAATGTTTGAAAGTCGAGCAGTTCTTTTTGATATAGTGACTCTGTGCATTCTTTCTATCTTCTTTTGATGCTTCCTGCATCATTTAATATTTTCCCTGTTGAATCCTTTGATACTGCAACTCAAGGCTTGAATTTTTTCTTCAATTCTTTCAGCTTGAGAAATGCCAAGTGTGTTCTTCCCATTTGTTTTTTATCTCCAGGTCTTTGCCCATATCATTATAATATTTTACTTTGTCTTCTTGAGCTGCCCTTTGAAATCTCCTGTTTGGCTCTTTTACTTCATCATTTCTTCATTTTGCTTTGGCTACTCCACATTCAATAGCAAGTTTCAGAGTCTCTTCTGACATCCATATTGGTCTTTTCTTTCTTTCCTGTCTTTTTAATGAGCTCTTGCTTTCTTCTTGCATGATGTCCTGGATGTCATTTCACAACTTGTCTGGTCTCTGGTCATTAGTGTTCAATGTGCCAAATCTATTCTTGAGATGGTCTTTAAATTCAGATGGGATGTACTCAGGGTTGTACTTTGGCTCTCATAGACTTGTTCTAATTTTCTTCAGTTTCAACTTGAACTTGCACATAAGCACTTGGTGATCAGTTCCTCAGTCGGCCCTGGCCTTGTTCTTACTGATCATTTGAGTTTTTCCATCGTCTCTTTTCACAGATGTAGTCAACGTGTTTCCTGTGTATTCCATCTGGTGAGGTCCATGTATATAGTCGCCGTTTGTGTTGTTGAAAAAAGGTATTTGCAATGAAGTCATTGGTCTTGCAAAATTCTATCATGCAATCTCCAGCATCACCAAGGCTATGTTTTCCAAATACTGACTGATCCTCCTTCTTTGCTTCCAGCTTTCGCATTCCAATCACCACTAATTATCAATGCATACTGATTGAGTGTTTGATCAATTTCAGACTGCAGAAGTTGGTAAAAATTTTTGATTTCTTCATCTTTGGCTTTAGTGGTTGGTGTGTAAATTTGAATAATAATCATATTAACTTGTCTTCCTTGTAGTCGTATGGATATTATCCTATAACTAACAGTGTCTGTCAGTTCGTTTTACTGTGGAGGCTTATGTGTTGCTCTGATGCTGAAAGGTATGCCAACGGTATTCAAATACCAGCAGAGTCACCCATGGCGGACAGGTTTTAGTTGAGCTTCCAGATTAAGACAGACTAGGAAGAAGGATCCCTCAGCTTCCTTCTAAAAAGAATTAGCCAGTGAAAACCTTAGGAATAGCAACAGAACACTGTCTGATATAGTGCCAGAAGATGAGCCCCTCAGGTTGGAAGGCACTCAAAATATGACTGAGGAAGAGCTGCCTCCTCAAAGTAGAGTCAACCTTAATGATGTGGATGGAGTCAAGCTTTTGGGACCTTCATTTGCTGATGTGGCATGACTCAGAATAAGAAGAAACAGCTGCAAACAACCAGTAATAATCAGAATGTGGAATGTACAAAGTATGAATCTAGAAAAATTGGAAATTGTCAAAATTGAAATGGAACACATACATAAACATCGACATCCTAAGTATCAGTGAGCTGAAATGGACTGGTATTGGCCATTTTGAATTGGACAATCATATAGTCTACTATGCCAGGAATGACAACTTGAAGAGGAATGGCATTGCATTCATCGTCAAAAAGAACATTTCAAGATCTATCCTGAAGTACAACCTGTCAGTGATAGGATAACACCAGAGTAATACACCCAAATGAGGGACATGTTGCCTCCAAAATCCAAACAAGCCACCAGACATTGTTCCACCTTTTTATTTGTGGGAGGGACCAGATGCAACAACTTATCTGTCACTTTAAAGGGAATATCTCATCATGCTGTACATCACTGGACCTCTAGAAATTTCACTGAGGCGGAAGGTACCTGAATTTTTGTCAGGTTAATTTCCCACCCTCTAGCATGCAAACATCTTACCAATAGGTCTGGAGTCATTGATACTTCTTTCTTACTAGGTCCAATCAGCATAATGTCATCAATGTAAAGGACCAGTGTGACGTCCTGTGGAAGGAAAAGTATCAAGTTCCCTGAAGACTAAATTATGACATAGGGCTGGAAAGTTGATATACCACTGTGGTAGGACAGCAAAGGTGTATTGCTGGCCTTGCCAACTGAAGGCAAACTGCTTCTGGTGGTCCTTCAAAACAGGGATGGAGAAAAAGGCATTAATCAGAACAATAGCTGCATTTCAAGTACCAGGAGATGTATTAATTTGCTCAAGCAATGAAACTACAACTGGACAAGCAGCTACCGTTGGAGTCATCGCCTGGTTAAAAAAAAACTGGTTAAGTTTACGATAATTCACTTGCATTCTCCAAGACCCATCTGTTTTTTGCACTGGCCAAATAGGTGAGTTGAATGGTGTGATGGTTAAAATTGTGTGTCAACTTGGGTGGGCCATGATTCCCAGTGGTTTGGCAGTTATGTAATGATATAGTCATCCTCCATTTTGTGATCTGATGTAGTCATTCTCCATTTTGTGACCTGATGTGATCAGTCAATCGGTAGTAAGGAGAGTTTCCTCAGGGGTGTGGTCTGCCTCCAATATATATGAATGTTCTGACAAAGCTCTCTGGATTCACTGGTTTTGCTCCTCTAGAGAACCCAGCCTAACACAAATGGGGTTGTGGTGGGAATCATCACCCCTGCATACTTCAAGTCCTTAATAGTGGCATTAATTTCTGCAATCCCTTCAGGAATGTGGTGCTGCTTTTGGTTTACTATTTTCCCAGGTAGGAGCAGTTCTAACAGCTTCCACTTAGCTTTTCCTACCATAATAGCCCTTACTCCGTTGGTCAGGGATCCAGCGTGGGGGTTCTGCCAGCTGGTGAGTATGTCTTTTCCAATTTTGCATTCTAGGACTGGGGAAATCACTATAGGATGGGGTTGGGGACCGACTGGAGTCACTGTGAGGTGGACCTGAGCTAAGACTTCATTAATAACCTGACCTCCATACAACTCCACTCTGACTGGTGGGAAACAGTGACATTTTGGGTCTCCCGGAATTAGTATCAGTTCCGAGCCAGTGTCTAGTAATCCCCTAAAAGTCTGATTATTTCCTTTTCCCCAATTAACAGTCACGTTCATAAAAGGCCCCAGATTCCTTTGGGGAAAACTGGGAGAAAGATTAATGGTATACATTTTTGGTAATGTAGTAGGGGCCTTCCTCAAAGGGGCCTGGCCTCCCCTTCATTTAAAGGGTCGTGGGTCTGTAACCTGGCTTAAGTCTGGGAATTGATTGAGGTGTCGTGACTCTGTGTTTTGTCTATGCTAGTTAAACTGCTGTTCACTTGACCTAGAATTCTTCCACTTGTACAGTTCGAGTAAATACTTAGTAGATTTCCCATCTATTTCATGGCTAGGGACACCATGATTAAGTAGCCAGCACCACAAGTCCATATGAGTCAGACTATTGTGATTACTGCTTTGGCTCTGCTGCCCATTACAGTAACCACATCCACCTTGTCTTTGTTGATTAACTGATGCCACTTGGTCCCTACCACCAAGGGGTCCAATCAGCCCCATGGTAATTAGGTCTCTTAATTTAGTTAGGGAAGTTCCTACTGTGTAAAAATGGCATGGGGTCAATGTCTGACCTCTTCTAACTTCTCAAGGGGAAAGGAGAATGAAGATCAACAGTCCAAGGCTGATTTCCTGTGAGGCGAAGGTCAGACATGCCTTCTCTCTTCACCATCATTATCAACTCTGACACCAACCATCCTCCATGGCATTCTCTACTTCTCTTCTGGGTTCAATAATTCATTGCAATGGCCACCCAGAACTCACAGACCATACTCACGATTATGTGGCGTATTAGGGAAGTAACAGGTTACAATTCAGGCTCAGGAACACTCAGATACAGTTCTTCCATCAGGACACCCTCTTTTCAGCTGCACTCGCAGGCACACTTCACTGGCCCTAGGCCTCTGCCCTGTTCAGGCAAGTGTTACAAAGCTCTTTTAGCCCCTGCCACTAAGTGCCTAGAGGAACCCCAGGCACTCGGCTTTCTGGCTCCGTGGGCCAGGAAGCCCACTGCACGATCTCCTGGTGGTCTCTTCTGCCACTGCTTCTCACCATCTTCAGGGTTACAGTTTTCTCTCTGTCTTGGTCTCTTGGTTGCAAGAGTTTCTCAGTGCAGGGATCCTAGGTCCAAAGGACATGCTTTCCATTCTGACTTTTCTGCCTTGGTGGTGGTGGGATCCTCTCTCTTCTGCCTCTGGGGTGGCTCAGTTCAAGCCCAGCAGGATGGCAAAGCTGACCAATACCCTGTGTGGGCCACAATTACCCTATCACACAGTCTCACCCAATCATTTGGGTGGGAGTTACAAGACCATGGCTAGAAAGGCCACAAAAAAGTGACCCGGAGTACCGTACACCATCAAATCTGACTTTCATAAAATAGCAATCATAGCAGTCTTCAAGGATGCTGGGGCTCCCTTTACAAATTTGTTCCTCACTAGTATGGTAAAAGGTGCACCCTCTGGGTCCGTCTGTGGGTCCAACCTTATAAATCCAGTCTAACATGCCAATTTCCCTAAGCCTTTGAATACCTTCTTCTACAGAATACCAAGGCAGATCTGACATTACAATTTAATTAGTGTAGACCAGCACTTAATGCATGCTTCAGTGAACCAAATAAACTGTTTGATCCTTTAAAAGCCTCTCGAGCTGAAACATTGAATGAAGAGTCTGTGCTTAGTGGGCTCATATCAATAAACTCAGATTTTATGTTCCTTGAACAATTATTCTACACCCCTAATAGTCAATCCCACACATATCCCCCTGGTTTCTGTTTGTGCATATTAGAAAAATCAAGCAGTTTTTTTGGAATGAGGTGTAACTTCTACTGGGTCACACTTCGTACTTTACCTCTTGGGGCTCTCTGGGACTTAGCCTAGTTACAGGTCTAGAAGCAAAAATGGGTGGTGGCGGAGAGTCCTGGGGACTTTCAGCATTGTCTTATAAGGCATCTACCTTAGGTGATGCCCCAGGCAACACCTCATGTGCTGCCCTAGGCATTATCTCAGAAAAAGAGTCCTGAAGTACAGCTGGGTTAATCTCATCAGATGAAGGTGGAAGGGATAATTGTTTGACTGGGAAGGTGGCTTAGCAACAAAGTAGAAGTAATCTCTTAAAATGAGAATAAGAGAGCTGGTTCTGTTGGCAGGAGTGATACAATGGAATTTAGAGGCTCAGTGCCCCCAGATTCCTGATTATCTGCCCATATGTCCACATTCCAAGTTTCAGGATCCCATTTCTTCCCAATCAATGCCCTCACTTTAACTTTAAACCAGGGCTTCGAACTGGATCAGAAGGTGCAGTAATTCCCAGCATAAACGAGGGCAGTGTACATGTAGCATTGCAACCAAATCTGTTGCCTGTGGGATTTTGACCCAAGTAAAAAAAAAAAAAAAGTAGGAAACAAACAATGGTGCCCTCCTCAAAGATGGTGGAGGACTGTGCCACTTCAAATGTGTGTTGCTCTCCACAGTTTTGTCAGTAATTTTTACATCAGCAATTACTGAACTGTTCCCAATCAGTTCTAAACCTGCTTCAGACACCATTAGAGATTGGGAATTAATTTGGCGTTGTAATTAAGCCACTCTTATGATAAGACTCTGAGTTTGATTTTTGGCAATATCAACTCCATTACTACAAGAAATAAGGCTTTCTTTCAGGGCACAAATGGCAAATTTCAAGTCTTTTATGTGGTGTTTGAGCTGTGACTCCAAAGCCCTGTGCTCATCTCTTTCTTTTAGCACTTTGTCTATTGACATTAGGACAACCAGCTTCCTTATGCTTCCCATTGTGACAAAATTGTGGGAAAGTATCAAATATGCAATCACCCTGTCTTACTCATCTAGTGCTGCTATAACAGAAATACCACAAGTGGATGGCTTTAACAAAGAGTTCATTCTCTCACAGTCCAGTAGGCTAGAAGTCTGAATTCAGGGCACTGGCTCCAGGGGAAAGCTTTCTCTCTCTGTTGGCTCTGGAGGAAGGTCTTTGTCATCAGTCTTCCCTTGGTCTGGGAACATCTCAGTGCAGGAACCTCAGGTCCAAAGGACACGCTCTGCTCCTTGCCCTGCTTTCTTGGTGATATAAAGTCCCCTTCCCCTCCTTTTTTTTTTTAATCTCTTGAGAGATAAAAAGTGGTGCAGGCCACACCCCAGGGAAACTCCCTTTACATTGGATCAGGGATGTGACCTGGGTAAGGGTGTTACAATCTCACCCTAATCCTCTTTAACATAAAATTACAATCACAAAATGGAGGACAGCCACACAATACTGGGAATCATGGCCTAATCAAGATGACACATCTTTTTGGGGGACACAGTTCAGTCCATAACACACCCACAAATCACTCACAAATATCGGATCTGTTGGTGATGACATTTTGTATATTTTTATTGCCACCTCACGGCATGGATTTGCAATGTCCTCTTTACTATCTATGAGTCAGAACTGACTCTACGACAATGGGTTTCTGGTTTCTTTACTATGGAGGCAGAGTTATCAGCACCTTTAAGGCTAGCAAAACTTGAGAACCAATTCAGAAAACTCATTGTTATGATTTTTTTCCCTCTAGTACCACTCTTGGTAGCAATTGTCTCGTGCTGGGTTCTCTAGAGGAGCAAAACTATTGAAGCATGTGTGTGTGTGTGCACGTGCATGCATGCACGTGTGTACAGAGATTTATTTCAAAGAAATGGCTCACACAGTTGTGAACCTGGCAAGTCCCAAATCTTTGCATAAGGCATCAGGTTGGAGGCTTCTCCTGTCTCACATGTTTGCAGTGGCTGACAAACCCAAAACCAGCAGATCAGACGGCAGGCTGCTGGTTCACATTCCAAGAACCAAAGGTCGAAGGATGATAAGTTGGATGCAGGATTGGTACAGAACAAACTTCACCAGAACACCTGAATATACTGGATGTAGGCCACATCCCCCAGGAAACTCCCTTGTTTTTTCCCAACTGATTGGCTGCTCACAAGAGATTACATCATGGGTGGTGATTACATCATATCTGCTGAACCACTGAAAACCATAGCCTACCCAAATGGACACATAAACTTAATCATCACAGAGATAGTCTGCTTTTGCTTGAAATGCTCTGGTCAAACACTTTCAGGGAGTCAGCAGAGTAAAAACTACCTGCATACCAATGGCCATGGTTAATTTATTACCAATAATTTAAAGCCTGATGAGAATTCATTACAAAATAATGGAAAGCAACATAAAGTCAATTAAAAAAAAAAAAAAACTTTAGACAAAGTATCTCTAAACATAGCTTGCGAGAGGCCATCTAATATATAACTATTGGTCTCTATTCATCCAGAGCGAAAGATATAGAAGGAAACCAAAAACTCAAAGAAACTAGTCCGCAGGACAAATAGTCTACATCAACCATGGCTTCATCTACCCTGAGACCAGAAGAAGTAGTTGGTGCCTGGCTACCACTACTGACTGTTCTAATCAGGGTTACAATAGATGAACCCCGATAGAGTGGGAGAAAAATGTGGAACAGAACCTCAAAGTCCTAAAAACAAAACACACAAACAAAAAACCAGACCTACTGGTCTGGTTGAGACTGGAGGACTCCCCAAAACTATTGCCATGAGATATTCTTCAAACTTGAACTTTTACTAACCTCTGGGGTCAACTTTTAGCTGAATAACAAATTGGCTCAAATAATGAATATCACCCTTAAGAATTGTGCCCCTTTAAAAAATCAGCTCTATGAGACCAGCAAAAGTAACAGGCAACAATTGCTTTAAAAACAAAGAATGTAAGGGAGCAGGGAAACTCGATAAATGGAAATGGGACAACCAGAACGGGAATAATGAGAATGTTCATGCATTGTGAAAAATGTAACCAATGTCACTCAACAACTTGTGTAGAAGTTGTTGAATGGGAACCTAAACTGCTGTGTAAACCTTCACAAAAAACACAATAAAATATTATTGCTGTGCAATGGATCACTATTATGCGGCCTTTCATGCCATGGTTTTGTAACTCCCACAAAATGCCTGGGTGATACTATGCAAATAAAGTGCTTGTGGCTCACAAAGGGGATTGAACAGATTGCCAGTTATGCAAACAATGTGCGTGGCACCCTTGTGGGAGTGGGACCATGCAAATAAGATGTATGGAACCCGAAGGAAGGGATTGGTCAGTTTTTCCATCCCACTGGGCTTAAAATGATCCATCTCAGACAATGAGAATTTCCTAGGCCCTGGAGACAGAGACAGAGCTGTAACACCAGAGATGGCAGGAGATGGTGAGAAACAATGGCACAGAAACGACAGTAGAGGTAGCAGAACCAGGAAACTGGCAGGTGACTGTGAGATGGGCTCCTGGTCCACAGAGTGAGAAAGCTGAGTGCCTTCGGGCAGGAGGTTTGCTGGTGGAGTTGAGTGCCTCGAGCACTTGTTGGCAGAGCTAGGCTTGCCAACTCACAGAGAGTGAGCTGAGCACCTTCAGGCCGAGACTTACTGGCAGAATGGAGTGACTCTGAATACTTGTTTGTGGAGCTAAAGAGCTTTTTAATACTTCCCCAAGTGGGGCAAAGTTCAGGCCAAGGGCGAGAGTACCAGTGCACAGCGAAGGAGAAGCTGTCCTGATCAAGAACTGTATCCTGAGTTGTTCCTGTTACTTCTGAGTCATCCCTGATCCCAAGTGGTACCCTGTTACTTTCCTAATAAACCACATAACTGCGAGTATGGTCTGTGAGTTCTTTGTGCCCATTGCAATGAACTATTGAACCCAGCAGAGAATTAGAGAGTGCCATGGGAGGGATGACTGGTGTCAGAATTGGTAAAAAGATTGGAGAGAGGAGGTATGCCTGACCTCCACCTCATAAGAATCAGCCTTGGGCTGTTGATCTTGATTCTCTCCCTCATGAAGTTAGGGAAGGTCAGATGCCTCTGCCATGTCATTTTTACAGTTGGTGTCAGAAGCTGAACTCATTGCAATGCTTCAGAGGCATGAAGTATGAGATTTAGGAAAAGAAAGAACAAAGGGGCGTGGGGAGTAAAACTTTTGATTCTTAGATGGTTATTTTGGTGGTTGTTTTCTGTAATGGCTGAAAGGAAAGTAAGAGATGTTACGATGCACCTGAGGGGAGAAACGCCACATCTGGAGTGGCTTGGGACAAAAGCCAGGCTGGTTAAATAAGATGACTGATAGTGGGCCAGGCTCCTCTGGTTCCACCCAGCCAGAAGCCAAGGCCATATTCATATGAACGGGAAGATAGTCAAGGTGTGGAGAAGAGAAGACGAAACTGAAATGATCAGCATAATCGTCTTAGGCTGGGTTCTCTAGAGAAGCAAAACCAGTAAAACATAAAAATATATATATAGAGAGAGATTTATATCAAGGAAATGGCTCATGCAGTTGTACAGGCTGTAACATCCCAGGTCCATGGGTCAGGATAGAGGCTTTCCCTGATCCACATAGCTGCAGGGGCTGGTAAACCCAAGATCAGCAGGTCGGAGAGCAGGCTGTTGCTCACAGGCAGTGAAGATTGATGAATCCCGAGATGGACAGACCACAGGTAAGCTGCTAGCTCAAGTTCGAAGAACCAGAGGTCAGATGAACAGAAGCCAGCTGCAGGATTCAGAAAGAGTAAAAGCCCCTGAGCCCTGCCAGAACATCTGCCCACACTTAATGCAGGCCACATGCCCAAGGAAACTCCCTTTCAACTGATTGGCTACTCACAGCAGATCCCATCATGGGGGTAATCACACACCAAATCTCAAAAGGGAGGTGACCAAAACATTACACGACCGCCAAAACAGAGAGAATCCCCAGCCAAGCTGACACACAATCTTAACCATCACGGTAATGTTAGATTTCCACCACTGAATAACCCATTTGTTCATTCCTTTACCTTCAATTATTATTTCTTCTTCGTTCTATTTGTCATTTATTTTTACTGAAACTTTTCCACTTTGAGAAGGGACATCAGGTTCAGCTGCTATGTCTGTCCAGATTGCTGGGAGCAAGACCAATCGAGCAAATGCTTTCCTCTCAGCCCACTCCCATTCATGCTGGGTAGGATTACATAGGTAAAACACTAGTGGGTTATCTCAATTACCAAGCAATACAGCAGTGCTCACTGTCAACCTCAATTTTGCCAGATGGGGAGAAGGTACAATCCACGCCACCAGGCACTTGGGAATTCTGGCATATGGGTTCAGGGGTATAGTTACAGTCTTTTGCTTAGGGATCATCCCTGCTTCTGGCACCTGCAGCTGCAACACTGGTCCTGGGACCACACCATCTGGCATGAAAAAAACAATTTTAGGTGAAGTGGGGAAGAACTGTACAGTAGGCACTATCATCCCCCTCCACCACCTTTCTCCCAGATCCCCCTGAGAAGCATAGGAATCTGTCCAGTGGTGATTCCCCCTTTGCCCCCCTCATGTTGAGTGTGAGCACACACTCACGAAGGCGTGTAAGCCAGCCTTTCATACATTTATCTCCCCCCATTTTAGCTAACAAATCTTTCAATTGCCCATTCCAATTCTCTATAAAACCATTACTTTGAGGGTGGTTTGCAACATGGTACGTCCATTTAATATGATGTTTCTTGGCCCATTGCTGCACCCTGTGGGCTGTAAAGTGTGTTCCTCGATCTGATGAAATATAACTCTGTGGCCCAAATTGGTACAATATCTTTGGTTCCAATCCTTTAATGGTGTTTTCGGTATTTGCATCTGTCATGGGATATGCAAAGTCCAGCCAGAGTAAGTATTTTTGTGAGGACCAATTTGTATAGCCACTTGGTACCACTGGCATCATTGGTCCAATATAATCAACTTTGCAGCTTTGTGTAGGGCCTTCCCTCCCGGAGGAATCTGCCCCATGGCCATCTGCAACCTCTGTCTTTCTTGCTGCCAGACAGAGCAGTCCTTGTTGGCGTTTTGTGCCTCAGAGGGTGCAAGGGGTATGTGTCTAGATTCAGCCCATCTCTGCATTGCTACAGCATCCCCATTTCTGCTCATTTCACGCACTCAATTGGCCACCTCAAGTGAGCATACCAACAGGTCTACTTTCTGATTCCAATCACCTTCTGATCCAGGAAGGGGATTCTTCTGATGGACATCTACATGTCATACTCTAATGCACCCTCTAAATTCTCTAAGTGCTTCCCATAGGTCCATGCCCCACATGGTTGTCCCCTTAATAGTCAAATTCTCCATGGCCCATGTGCCTGACCATTTAGCCAGGCTGTTGCCCACTGACTATGAATTGGTAAAAATCCAAACATGGGCTCTCACCTTTGTGGAATTTTTTCCATCATGGCTAGGAAGACAACGTGCAGCTCAGCCCATTAAGCTGACCTGTTCTTACCTTCTTCAGCCAGAGTTTTTCCATCTGCTGGCCTTAATGCAGCAGGTTTCCACATCACCTGTTGTCCATGTATCCTGAGCTGCCATCCGTGAACAAAGCAGCCTTCCGCTAGTCAGCAGAAAGTTGTTCATAGGGCAGTATTCGTATCACAATGGGCTCTGGCAGCTTCTTAGGTGGTTCCAGGGTAGAATCCATAGGAAAAGAGGCTACCTGCTCATGGATATGATGGGTGCCTCCCTGCATTCCCCCAGTAGCTTGTTCTTGTACGAACCATTTCCATTTTATTACGGAACTATTTTGGGCACCGCCTTCCTTATTAGAGTGTTTCTCTGACATCACCCAAGACATTGTGGTTATTTCAGGCCTCATGTTGATTTTATGTTCTTCTGTCATTGAAGCAGTCTCAATCAATGCCCAATAGCAGGCAAATAATTGCTTTTCAAATGGCATGTATCGTGCTGCAGCATCTGGAAACGTTCTAGTCCAGAATTCCAGTGGTCACTGGAGGGTGGTATTGTCAAGTTTTTGCCATAAGCTCAAGTCTGCATAAGCACATGTGGTAAAAAAAAAAAAAAAAAAAATAGGCACCTCCAAAATCATGTCTGCATGTGTGGATCATAAGGGCCCAAAGGTAGGGAGAGTGAGACCACTTTCTGTAATTCAGACATAGTTTGCTGTTTCTCTGAACTCTACTCAAATATAGTTATTTTTTTTTTAGTGGTTTTATGGTTGGGGACCATCAATATCCCTAGATATGGAACATGCATTCTCCAAAATCCAAATAAAACAACCAAACATTCCACGTCCTGCTTAGTCTTGGGGTAGGTAGTGACAACAACTTATTCTTGGTTGCCTGCAGAATATTACAGGTGGCTCGTGCCCAAAGTATTCCCAAGAATTTCACCATTTGGGCAGGGCCCTGGATTTTTGCTGGATTTATTAACCAGCCTCTGTTGGTCAGGAGGAGCCCTTGTGGTGCAGTGGTTAAGAAGTCAGCTGCTAACAAAAAGGTTGGCAGTTCGAATTCACCAGCTGGTCCTTGGAAACCCTATGGGGCAGTTAGTTCTACTTTGCCCTATAGGGTCTCTATGAGTCGGAATCGACTCAATTGCAATTTGTTTGGTTTTTTTTTGGGGGGGGGAGTTGGTCATGTGGGCCACCAATGTATTCAAATCAGCTCTAGCCTGTTCTTCAGTGTTTGATATTAACATAATATCATCAATATGATGTATCATTGGAAGAAGAACAGCTAGAATGCTCCTTAGAAGCAAGGGTGGTGAGACTGCATCTTACATATTTTGGACGTGTTGTCAGGAGGGATCAGTCCCTGGAGAAGGACATCATGCTTGGCAAAGTACAGGGTCAGCGGAAAAGAGGAAGACCCTCAATAAGATGGATTGACACAGTGGCCGCAACAATGGGCTCAAGCAGAACAAAGATTTTAAGGATGGCGCAGGACCAGGAAGTGTTGCGCATTCGGTCACTATGAGTCGGAACCGACTCAACGGCACCTAACAACAACAATGTATCATTACACTTGATATTTGCACCAGGTCCAAGTTTTTTCTAACCTAACTCTGACAGTAAGCGGGTGATTCCAAGTAATTCCGTGGCAAAGCAGTGAAAGTAAATTGGGATCCTTCCCACGTGAAAGCAGACTGCAGCTGTCTCTTTTCTGAGATTGGGATTGAGGAGAAGGCATTTACAATATCAATCACTGAGTAACAGTCTCATTTAGCCTGCTGTATTTTCTGCACCATTGATACCATGTCTGGAAGAGCTGAAGCCACAGGTGGCCCTACTTTATTTAGGCCTCAGTAGTCTAGTGTCAGCCTCCATGAGCCATCTGTCTTTTTCACAGGCCATATGGGGCTGTTATACCAGAGAATTTGTTGGCACCAGCACTCCGTCTTCAGCACGTCTTTAATCAAAGCAGTAATCTCATTCTGTCCGCCAGGTATCCCGTACCGTTTCAAATTAACAACGTGAATTGGTTTGGGCAATTCTAATGGTTCCCATTTAGCATGACCAATCAATACTGGCCTAATGGCAGACTTACACACCTTCAGTTTTACAATATCAGGTAGTGGGAGTGTTCCCCAATAAGCATAGTATCCATACCAATAATACATTCAGGTAAGGAAGATGCAACTACTTTCATATAAAATATGTTTAAAATTTTCAATTCTCATCCAAACTTTCCCTTTAGTCCCAACAACCATTGCATCCCTGCGTCCCCCCCAGTTAATACGACTATTACTCAAATTTATGCAACAAGCACTAAGGCTAAAGATGAAGAAATTGAAGATTTTTACCAACTTCTGCAGCTGAAATTGATGGAACATGCAATCAGGATGCACTGATAATTACTGGTGATTGGAATGCAAAAGTTGGAAACAAAGAAGAAGGATCAGTAGTTGGAAAATATGGCTTTGGTGATAAAAACAATGCCAAAGGTCGAATGATAGAATTTTGCAAGACCAATGACTTCTTCATTGCAAATACCTTTTTTCACTAACATAAACAGTGACTATACACATGGACCTCACCAAAGGGAACACACAGGAATCAAATCAACTCCATCTCTGGAAAGAGATGATGGAAAAGCTCAATATCATCAGTCAGAACAAGGCCAGGGGCCGCCTGTGGAACAGACCATCAATTGCTCATATGCAAGTGCAAGCTGAAACTGAAGGAAATCTGAGCAAGTCCACTAGAGCCAAAATATGACCTTGAGTATACCCCGCCCGAATTTGGAGACCATCTGAAGAACAGATTTGAAGCATTGAACACTAATGACTGAAGACCAGGCGAGTTGTAGAATGACATCAAGGACATCATACATGAAGAAAGCAAGAGGTCATTGAAAAGACAGGAAAGAAAGAAAAGAAAAGACCAAGATGGATGTCAGAGAAGACTCTGAAACTTGCTCTCAAACAGCGAGCAGCTAAAGCAAAAGGAAGAAATGATGAAGTAAAAGAACTGAACAGAAGATTTCAAAGGGCAGCTCGAGAAGACAAAGTACAGTATTATAAAGACATGTGCAAAGAGCTGGAGATGGAAAACCAAAAGGGAAGAACACGCTCAGCGTTTCTCAAGCTGAAAGAGCTGAAGAAAAAATTCAAGCCTTGAGTTGCAATAGTGAAAGATTCTATGGCGAAAATATTAAACGATGCAGGAAGCATCAAAAGAAGATGGAAGGACTACACAGAGTCATTATACCAAAAAGAATTAGTTTATGTTCAACCATTTCAAGAAGTAGCATATGATCAGGAACTAATGGTACTGAAGGAAGAAGTCCAAGCTGCTCTGAAGGCATTGGTGAAAAACAAGGCTCCAGGAGTTGATGGAATACCAACTGACACGTTTCAACAAACAGATGCAGTGCTGGAAATGCTCACTCATCTCTGCCAAGAAATATGGAAGACAGCTTCCTGGCCAACTGACTGGAAGAGATTCATATTTATGCCTATTCCCAAGAAAGGCGATCCAACTGAATGTGGAAATTATAGAACAATATCATTACTATCACCTAAAAACCCAATGCCGTGGAGTCGATTCTGACTCACAGCGACCCTATAGGCCAGAGTAGTACTGCCCCGTGGAGTTTTGAAGGAGCACCTGGCGGATTTGAACTATCACACGCAAGCAAAATTTTGCTGAAGATCATTCAAATGCGGCTGCAGCAGTATATCGACAGGGAACTGCCAGAAATTCAGGACTGATTCAGAAGAGGACATGGAACCATGGAACTGACAGAAATTCAGGCCTGATTCAGAAGAGGGCATGGAACCAGGGATATCATTGCTGATGTCACATGGCTCCTGGCTGAAAGCGGAGAATACCAGAAGGATGTTTACCTGTCTTATTGACTATGCAAGGCATTTGACTGTGTGGATCATAACAAATTATGGATAACATTGCAAAGAATGGGAATTCCAGGACACTTAATTGAGCTCATGAGGAACCTGTACATAGATCAAGAGGCAGTTGTTCAGACAGAACAAGGGGATACTGATTGGTTTAAAGTCAGGAAAGGCGTGCATCAGGGTTGTATCCTTTCACCATACCTATTCAATCTGTATGCTGAGCAAATAATCCAAGAAGCTGGACTACATGAAGAAGAATGGGCCATCAGGATTGGAGGAAGACTCATTAACAACCTGCATTATGCAGATGACACACCTTGCTTGCTGAAAGTGAAGAGGACTAGAAGCACTTACTGATGAAGATCAAAGACCACAGCCTTCCACCTCAACATAAAGAAAACAAAAATCCTCACAACTGGACCAATAAGCAACCTCATGATAAACAGAGGAAAGATTGAAGTTGTCAAGGATTTCATTTTACTTGGATTCACAATCAACTCCCATGGAAGCAGCAGTCAAGAAATCAAAAGACTCATTGCATTGGGCAAATCTGCTGCAAAAGACCTCTTTAAAGTGTTGAAAAGCAAAGATGTCACCTTGAAGACTAAGGTGCACCTGACCCAAGCCATGGTATTTTCAGTCGCATCATATGCATGTGAAAGCTGGACAATGAATAAGGAGGACTGAAGAAGAATTGATGCCTTTGAATTGTGGTGTTGGTGACAAATATTGAATGGACTGCCAAAAGAACGAACAAATCTGTCTTGGAAGAAGTACAACCAGAATGCTCCTTAGAAGCAAAGATGGTGAGACGGCATCTTACATACTTTGGCCATGTTGTCAAGAGGGATCAGTCCCTGGAGAGGGACGTCATGCTTGGTAAAGTACAGGGTCAGAGGAAAAGTGGAAGACCCTCAATGAGATGGACTGACACAGTGGCTGCAACAATGGGTTCAAGCATAACAAGGATTGTGAGGATGGCACAGGACTGGGCAGTGTTTCATTCTGTTGTGCATGGGGTCGCTATGAGTTGGAACTGACTCGACGGCACCTAACAACAACAAATATCTGAATATTAATAAAACTCCATAGGTAAACTATGTGAATTTCTAAGTAAATCTGCAATTAAAAAAAATCTTGTCATCCAATATTAGGCAAAACATCACAGAAGACACTACACTCATACAAAATTTTGACCCAAAGAAAACTAGGCACTTCTCTCGGTTTGACAACACATTTCATGCAACTCGTAGCACAACAAATGAGCCTTTTTGTTTCCAGCACTTTCCTCCTACAAAGCAGGAGCAAATCGCTTGTGGATTTTCATGAAGTTTCGGAGTTTATCACAGGTCACCCACAGGTCACCAAGAAACAATATTTAGGTAGCTATTTTTTTTTTTTTATTTAACCAAAGTGGTAATAAAAATTTTTGAAAGTAAAAACCATAGCTTTTTAAAAGCCATGAGGCTTGGTTTTCAAGAACATAACAAACTCAACTTATTTTAATGAGCCACAGAACCTTTGCCTTTTAGGCAGATTATACAGAAATTAACCTTTTACCACCTTTAGTTTAGTAATTAAAGAAAATTTTGTCATTTCGACAGAGACAAACCCAATTTTTAGCTTTATATACTCTTTGATACTAAAGCTCTATAAAATCTCATAAATTAACCAATTAAACTTTAGCCACGACAGATGAAAACTTTGGTCATATCAAAATTCCCTTTTATAGAGCTTTCTGTCTTTATTACATATCTCTTATAGTACAATTTTTTAAAGTGGCAAAAATGAAAACATATATTAGCAATCCCAATTATATATATATATATTCTTTATGGGAATAAAAACGCAAAAGTACATAAACTGAAATTATAATGAATAGCCATTAACTCAATTTAAGATCATTGAGTTAACTAAAAATCTTGGAAATGATTTTTAAGTCTGTATACCAAAAACGTAATTACTGTTGAGATAAAATTTGTTTAAATGTTCTAAATTTTCATTCAAACTTTTATCATTTCCCATAGTTGTTCCAGTTAAACCTTAGCCCTTTTAATATTTTACTAACTAGTTTCTGGAAATCACAAAGTCTCTACTCAACCTGACGAATTCGTTGATATGGATATAACTTGAAGTCAGAGATGAGGGGTGGAAACAGGTGCATCCATTGTGATTTTTATCTTTTGTTTTTTTTAAATTCCTCTACAATAAAAAGTGCTTGTTTGTGGTTCATGTTGGGGATCCATCTAATTTCCCATCACTGTATTAAAACAGCATTTTCCCTCAATATCTACCTTATATATGTTATTTTTTAATACCTTTAAAAGATCTCCACCCAAGGAAGGGTCCCTTGACTCTTCACTATTCTCTTGGTAAGCAGCTTAGCCTTTTCTTCTTTAACATAAAGTTTCTTTATAGATAAAACCATAAAATCTTCGCTAATTAAAAAAAATGTTTTTCTACCTCGGTTTGTCCTGTGCTTCCATTTTTCTCATTCTAGAACTACCAATTTTTCACTTTATAAAAAATTACCCCTTTTTACCTTAATAAAACACATCCCATATCTCAATCTTGCCTAAGTTACTTAAAAAGATTTCAGAAATTACCTTTAGTCTGACATAGTACAGAAGATAAAAACCTTTGTCACTACAGATACACTTTCATTAATTCCTGGTAATATTAAAAAAAACAAAATCCCTTTGCCGTTGCAGTCAATTCCATCTCAGCGACCCTATAGGACAGAGTAGAACTGCCCCATATGGTTTCCAAGAAGCGCCTAGGTGGAGTCGAACTGCTGACCTTTTGGTTAGCAGCCATAGCTCTTAACCACTATGCCACCAGGGTTTCCATTAAATTTCTATAAGCACGTATTTATCACTAAACCAGTCAGAACAAAGCTCTTTGAAGGAATATTATAATCTAATTTGCCGTAGTACATTGGTTGCAGCAGTACATAGACAGGGAGTTGCCAGAAATCCAAGCCAGATTCAGAAGAGGACGTGGAACGAGGGATATCATAGCTGATGTCAGATGGATCTTGTCTGAAAGCAGAAAAATGTTTACCTGTGGTTTATTGACTATGCAAAGGCATTCGACTGTGTGGATCATAACAAATTACGGATAATATTGCAAAGAATGGGAATACCAGAACACTTCATTGTGCTCGTGAGGAATCCGTACACAGACCAAGAGGCAATCGTTCAGACAGAATGAGGGATACTGTGTGATTTAAAATCAGGAAAGGTGTGTGTCAGGGTTGTATCCTTTTACCATACTTATTCAGTCTGTATGCTGAGCAAATAATCAGAGAAACCAGGCTATATGAAGAAGAATGTGGTATCAGGATTGGTGAAAGACTCATTAACAACCCTGCAATATGCAGATGACGCAACCTTGCTTGCTGAAAGTGAAGAGGACTTGAAGCAGTTACTGATGAAGACTAAAGACTACAACCTACAGTATGGATTACACCTTAACATAAAGAAAAAAATCCTCACAAATGGACCAAATAAGCAACATCATGATAAACAGAAAATATTGAAATTGTGAAGGATTTCATTTTACTTGGATCCACAATCAACACCCCTGGAAACAGCAATCAAGAAATCAAAAGACTCATTAAATTGGGCACATCTCCTGAAAAAGACCTCTTTAAAATGTTAAAAAGCAAAGATGTCACTTTGAGAACTAAGGTGTGCCTTACCCAGGTCAAAGTATTTTCAATCGCTTCATATACATTCAAAAGCTGAACAATGAATAAGGAAGTCTGAAAAAGAATTGAAGTCTTTGAATTGTGTTAGCAAAGAATATTGAATATACCGTGTACTGCCAGAAGAATGAACAACCTGTCTTGAAAGAAAAACAGCCAGAATGGTCCTTGAAAGTGAGGATGGCGAGACTTCATCTCATGTACTTTGGACATGTTTATCAGGAGGGACCATTCTCTGGAGAAGGACATCATGCTTGGTAAAGTAAAGGGTCATCGAAAAAGAGGAAGACCCTCAATGAGATGGATTGACACAGTGGCTGCAACAATGGGCTGAAACATAGCACCGATTGTAAGGATGGTACAGGACTGGGCAGTGTTCTGTTCTGTTTTACACAGTAAAACCCACTCCCTTTACACAGTTTCTAGACATAATGATCATTGATACTGGTTACATTATTCACATTCTCCTTATTTCTGTTCTAGTTGTTTCACTTTCATTTACTTAATCTCCCTGTCCCCCAACCTTCTCATCCATGTTTTAAAATAGCTGTTGACCCTTTGGTTTTAAATAGATTTTTTTTTTTTTTTTTTTTTTCATGAAACACAATACTCAAGTGTGACAATCTTTATTCTTTGGACTAAACTGTTACTTAGTTTAAAAGTAACTTCAGGGGATAGTTTCAATTCAAGGTTTGAAGAGCAACTGAGGGCCATAGTGTTGGGAACTCCTCCAGCCTCAGTAGGTCCAGTAAGTCTGGATTCTTTAAGACTTTGAAGTTCTGTTCCCCCATTTTTCTCCCTTTTTTTCAGGTTTCATCTGTTGTGTTCCTAATCAGAATGTTCAGTATTAGTAGCCAGGCACCATCTAGTTCTTCTGGTCTCAGAGTGGAGAAGGCAGCGATTCACGTAGATAACTCATTCTGTAGTCCGGTTCCTTCTGTGATTCTTCTGCGATTGAAAATACTGTGGCCTGGGTAAGGCACACCTTAGTCCTCAAAGTGACATCTTTGCTTTTTAACATTTTAAAGAGGTCTTTTTCAGGAGGTTTGCCCAATGCAAATGAATCTTTTGTTCCAGGTGAATAAAGACTAATAGTTATATCTTAGACGGCTGCTTACAAGCTTTTAAGACCCCAGACACTACTTACCATACTGGGAGGTAGAACATAAACTTCAAGAACTATATTATGCCAATTGATTGGATTGTTCCAAGAGACCACAGCCCTAAGCCCCTGTCATGGATTGAATTGTGTCCCCCAAAAATATGTGTCAACTTGGCTAAGCTATGTGCCATGGACTGAATTATGTCCCCTAAAAAATGTGTGTATCAGTTTGGCTGGGCCATGATTTCTGGTATTGTGTGATTTTCCTAAACGTTGTAAATCCTGCCTCTATAATGTTAATGAGGGAGGATGGGCGGCAGTTGTGTTAGTGAAGCAGGACTCAGTCTACAAGATTGGATTGTGTCTTGAGGCAATTTCTTGAGATATAAAAGAAAGAATCAAGCAGAGAGATAGGGGGACCTCATACCACCGAGAATGCAGCACTGGGAGCAGAGTGCGTCCTTTGGACCTGGGGTCCCTGCACCTGAGAAGCTCCTCGACCAGGGGAAGATTGATGACAAAGAATCTTCCTCCAGGATGACAGATAAAGCCTTACCCTGGAGCTGACTCCTTGAATTTGGACTTTTAGCCTATTTTACTGTGAGGAAATAAATTTCTCTTTGTCAAAGCCATATCTACTTGTTGTATTTCTGTTATAGCAGCACTAGATGACTAAGACACCATGATTCCCAGCACTGTGTGGTTGTCCTTCATTTTGTGATCTGATTATCCTCCATTTTGTGCTGTGTTGTAAATCCTAGCCTCTATGCCTGTAGTTACGGTTCCATCTGGGAGTGAGTTGTCCATTATGTTAATAAGCCAGGATTAGGTCACGTTAATGAGTATTAGGGTGGGATGCAACACGCATACTGAGGTCACAGCCCTGATCTGATGTAAGGACTTTCCCTCTGGTGTGACCTGCATCGCCCTTTATCTTACAAGAGAGAAACCAGCAGAAAGGGAGGGACCTTCTACCACCAAAAAAGAAGAGCCAGGAGTACAGTGTGTGCTTTGGACCTGGGGTCCTTGTGCTGAGAAACTCGTGGACCCAGGCGAAGATTAATAACAAGACGTTCCCCCAGAGCCAACATACAGAGAAAGCCTTCTCCTGGAGCTGGTGCCCTGAATTCAGGCTTCTAATCTCCTGAACTGTGAGAGAATAAATTTCTGTTTATTAAAGCCATCCACTTGTGGTATTCTGTTATAGCAGCACTAGACAGCAAAGACAGCCCCCAAACCAGGAGAACTAAATCCCATTAGGTGATTGGTTATGTCGAATTAGTATCAGCATCTGTAGCCCCCCACTCCTTTTTTGGTTGTTGTTATTGTTGTAAGATCATTGCTTATCCGTTTGTCCCATTCATTCCTTTTCCCTATGCACAGTTTATTGACATCTGTTACACCAGTCATGCTGTGCAAACTTCACCCATATTTGGTGCCACCTTTCCCATTACTATAAACAAGAACTGACTGCCACCTAGGGAGTATTCCTCTCTTCTACTCCTCCCCCACCCCTGGTAACCACTTGTTGTTGTTAGGTACATTGCCCGGTCCTGTGCCATCCTTACAATCATTGTTATGCTTGAGCCCACTAATGAACATTAATTTTTGTGTATTTGCCTATTCATGTCATTTCCTAAAAGTGAGAACAGACTATATTTTTTGGGTGATTGACATTTCACTCAACAAAATGTTTTCTATATTCATCCACATTGTAAGATGTTTTGGGAACTGATTTTGCCTTATCACTGAGAAGTATTCCATAATATGTATGTACCACATTTTACTTATCCATTCATCCGTTGATGATCACCTAGGTTGTTTCCATTTTTTGCTATTGTAAATAATGTTGCAATGAACATAGGTGTGCATATGTCTGTTTATGTCACTTCCATTAGATCCCTAGGGTATATATCTAGAAGTGGAATTGCTGGGTCATATGGCAGCTCTATCTCTAGTTTTTTAAGGAACCACCAGGCTATTTTCCACAATAGCTGTACCATTTGCTCCAATTTCTCCACATTCCCTCCAACACTTGTTATTTTCTTTTCTTCTTAGCCATCTTAGCGGGAGTGAAATGCCATCTCATTGTGGTTTTGATTTGCATTTCTCTGATGACTAACGACATTGAGCATCTTTTCATGTGCCTGTCAGCCATTTGAATATCCTCTTTGGTGAGTTTCTGTTCATGTCCTTTGCTCAGTTTTTGATTGGTTATTTGTCTTTTTGTTGTTAATCACATCAGATGACAAAGTCGTGGACAATCGCACAATACTGAAAATCATGGCCTAGCCAAATTTATACTTATATTTTTGGGGGACATAATTCAATCCATGACATCCAGTTTTCCCAGCACCATTTGTTGAAGAGACTGTTCCTTCCCCATTGAATGGCTTTGGCTCCCTTCTTGCAAATTATTTGACCGTAGATGTTTGGATTTATTTCTGGGTTTTCAATTATTTTTCATTGGACTATGTATCTATCATTAAACCAATAGCAGGCTGTTTTGATAACTGTATCTGTGTAATATGTTTTGAAGTCAGTAAGTGTGAGGACTTCTACTTTGTTCTTCAAAATTGCTTTGGCTATTAGAGGTCTCTTTACATATAAAATTGAGTATTAGTTTTTTCATTTCTGTAAAGGAATGCTGTTGGAATTTTGATCGGGATCGTGTTGCACAGATCACTTTGGGTAGTATGGACATCTTGACTATATTAAGTCTTCCAATCCATGAGCACAGAACATCTTTCCATTGATTTAGGTCTTCTTTAGTTGATTTCAACTGTGTCTTATGATTTCCATTGTACAAGTTTTTCTCTCTGTGTGAGTAAATCTATTCCTAGATAATTTCTTCTCTTAGATGCTAATGTAAATGGAGTTGTTTTCTTAATCTCCTTTTCAGATTTCTCATTGCTGGTGTGTAGAAACCCAAAGATTTTTGTGTACTGCTAAATTCTTCTATTAGTTCTAGATGCTTTTTAGTAGATTCTTTGGGATTTTCTATGTATAGGGTTATGTCATCTGAGAATAGTGATAGTTTTACCTCTTCCTTTCCAGTTTGAATATCTTCTCTTTTTCTTGCTTTATTGTTCTGGCTAGGACTTCTAGTACAATATTGAATATGAGTGGTGAGACTTGGCATCTTTGTCTTGTTTCTGTTTTCAAGGATGAAGTTCTCAGTCTTTCTCCGTTGGGTACAATGTTGGCTGTTGCTTTTTCATAAATGCCCTTAACTATGTTGAAGAGCCTCCCTTTTGTTCCTACCTTGTTAACAGTTTTTGTCAAGAAAGGGTGCTGGATTTTATCAAATGCCTTTTCTGCATCGATTGAGATGATGTTGTGTTTCTTTTCCTTTGTTTTATTAATGAGGTCCATTTCACTGACTGATTTTCTAATGTTGTACCAACCTTGCGTTCCTGGCATAAACTCAACTTGATCGTGATATATAATTCTGTTTTGATTCTGTATGCTAGAGTTTTGTTGGAAATTTTGGCACCTATATTCATAAGGGATATTGGTATGTAGTTTTCATTTCTTGTGGTGTTTTTGTCTGGCTTGGTATCAGGACAATACTGGCTTTGTAGAAAGAGGGAGTGTCTCAGTTATTTAGTGTTGCTATAACAGAAATACCACAAGTGGGTGGCTTTAACAAACAGAAATTTATTTTTTCAAAGTTTAGGAGGCTAGATGTCTCAATTCAGCATGCTGGCTAGTAAAAATGGCGTGGGGGCGGCATCTCATCTCCTTTAACTTCACAAGGGGGGAGAAGAATAAAGATCGACAGCCCAAGGCTGATTCCTATGAGATAGAGGTCAGACGTGCCTCCATCCTCCAAACTTTTTTTTTTTTTTTTACCAATTCTAATACCAGTCATCCCTCCCACAGCACTCTCTACTTCTCTGCTGGTTTTGATAATTCATTGCAATGGCCACACAAAACTCACAGACAATAATTATGGTTATGGGGTTTACTAGGGCAGTAACAGTTACAGTTACAATTTCAGTTCAGGTTCAGGAACACTCAGGATACCGTTTTTCTATCAGAGCACCCTCTTCTCACCCGTGCCCGTGGGCAGTCCCCCTGCCCTGCTTAAGCAAGAGTTACAAAGCTCTTTTAGCTCCCCTGATAAGTACCCTGAGGCACCCCGCTCCGCCAGTAGGCCTCGGCCAGAAGGAGCTCAGCACTAGCTCTGTGGGTCAGCAAACCTAGCTCCACCAAGTGCCCAGAGGCACCCTACTCTGCTAGCCAGCCTCTGGACTGAAGGCACTCAGCTTTCTCCCTCCACGGGCCAGGAAGCTCACCACACCATCTCCTGCAGGGCTCTCCTGCCACTGTTTTTATCTGCCATTGCTTCTCACTGTTTTCAGTATTACAGCTCTCGTGCTCACTCTCTGTCTCCTGGGTCTGGAAGCTTCTCAGTGCAAGGATTCCAGATCCAAAGGATGCGCTCTGTTCCTGGCTCTTTTTCCTTGGTGGTGGTGAGATCCTCTCCTGCTCTGGAGTTGACTCTCTTTTAAGCTTAGCAGAATGGCAAAACTGAACAACCCCCTTGGCGGGTCACAATTACCTTATTTGTACAGTCCCACCCAATACTTGGGTGAGAGTTACAAGACCGTAGTGAGAAAGGCTACACAAAAGCGATCCATTGTACCGCGCTGCTCTACAAGAAGGCTTTCTCCCTCCGTTGGCTCTGGAAGAAGGTCCTTGTTTCTTCTGAGCTGTGTTCCTGGGTAACCTTCGTGTGGCTTGTCATGTTTCTTCCCCAATCTCTGCTTGCCTAATCTGCTCTTTTTATCTCTTGTAAGAGATTAACTCAGGACAAACCTCTCTTAGGTATCTAGTGCTGCTATAACAGAAATACCACAAGTGTGTGGCTTTAACAAACAGAAATTTATTTTCTCACAGTCTAGGAGACTGGAGTCTGAGTTCAAGGTGCCAGCTGCAGGGGAAGGCTTTCTGTTTCAGCTCTGAGGGAAGGTCCTTTTCATCAGTCTTCCCTGGTCAAAGAGCTTCTCAGCTCAGAGACCCCGGGTCCAAAGGACGTGCTAATTCTCCTGGCTCTTGTTTCTCGGTGGTGTGCAGTCCCCAGTTTCTCTGCTTTCTTCTCTCTTTGTATCTCAAGAGATTGACTTAAGAGACGATCCAATCTTGTAGATTGAGTCCTGCCTCATTAACGTAACTGCCGCCTATCCCACCTCATTAACATCATAGAGATAGGATTTATAACACATAATATTTATATACCCCTGGGGGTGATTATATATTATTTATAACACATATTGAAAAAAAAGTGGAAGCAAAGAAGCTCATTTCTGATTGACTCACACAATTTACGATTGAAACAATTACTCCATTTTTATTTCATTTAACAATATGTTTATGTCTTTATTGCCTGCCTTCTCCCTCTAGAATATAAACTTCATGAGGGCAGTGCCCTTATCTGTTTTATTCACAACTGTATCCCCAGTTCCAGCATAGTACATTATAGGCACTGGGAAGATATTTGTTGCATAAATGAATGAAAATATTGGTTCATATAATTGTTGATGTTGTTAGTTGCCTGTCATGGGTCGAATTATGTCCCCCCAAAATATGTGTCAACTTGTTAGGCCATGTGTGATTGTCCTCGATTTTGTGATTTTTCTATGTGTTATAAATTATAATCTCTGACTGTGGTTAAAAAAGATTAGGGTGAGATGTAACACCCTTACCAGGTCACATCCCTGATCCGATGTAAAGGGAGTTTCCCTGGGGTGTGGCCAGTACCACCTTTTATCTCTCCAGAGATAAAAAGGAAAGGGAAGCAAGCAGAGAGTTGGGAACTTCATACCAGCAAGAAAGCAGCACTGGAAGCAGAGCCTGTCCTTTGGACCTGAGGTTCCTGTGCTGAGATGCTCCCAGTCCAAGGCAAGACTGATAACAAGGACCTTCTGCCACAGCAGAGAGAGAAAGGGGGAGAGAGACAGAGAGGGAGAGAAAAAGACAGAGAGAGAGAGAAAGCCTTTCCCTGGAGCTGGTGCCTGAATTTGGACTTCTAGCCTACTGGACCGTGAGAAAATAAACTTCTCTTTGTTAAAGCCACCCACCCACTTGTGATATATATTTCTGTTATAGCAGCACTAGATGGCTAAGACATTGCCTTTGAGTCGATTCCAACTCATGGCAACTCCCTGTGTCAAATAATTATTTGATCCCATCAAATAATTATTTGTAAAAAAAAAAAAAAAAATCCAGAGACATCTCTATCCTCTTGGAACTTACAGTACAATAGGGAGACTGACATTGAATAAATAACCACACAAAATAGTTTTACACTATGATAAGAGCTTTGATAGAAAAAACACAGATACCTGTGAGAGCACTCAGCAAATGACCTGACTCAGTCTGGGTGGGGTGGTCAGGCCAGACTTCCCAGAAGTGATATTGGAGCTGATAAGCTAAAGAATGAAGGTGCCCAGGGAGGGAGGTGGTAAGGGGGTGGTAGATGAGGAAGAGCATCCAGGCATAGAGAACAGACTGTGCAAAGGCACTTTGGTGGGAAGGAATGTGATACATTTCAGGAACAGAGAGAATGTTCCTGTGGCTAGAGCACAGAGTTTGGTAAACCATGGTACAGAGTTTCCTTGCCAAATCCTATGGAGCAATAGGAGCAAAAGGGTGCCACTGAAAGATTTTAACCAGGAAGTGACAAGATCTGAGTTTGTAAAGAAAGACCCCTGAATGAAAAATTTCTTTGATAAGAATCACCACAAAACTGGTTCTTATGAGGCGGAGGTTAAAGATATCCCAAGTGTCCAACTCCTCCAAACTGCTGTACCACTCCATCATCTCAAACACCAACTACTCCACTTTACCTCAGTCTTCCTCCTCCCATCTTTGGGTTTGGTAATTCACTGCGATGTCTCACAGAGCTCACAAACTGTACTACGTTTATGGGGTTTATTAGGAAAGTAACAGGTTACAAGCAGGGATCCGGGTCAACTAGGAAGTAATAGGAACAACTCGGGATACAGTTCTTCAACCAGGACAGCTTCTTCTGGGCCGCTGCCAAGGGGCCCTGCTCAGGCCTTGCTGCCGCCAGCCTCCTGATTCCTGCGATCTTGCTCCACTATCAATCTCGCTGCTGCTGTGCCCTCTGTCGCTGTCTTCAGCTCCTTCTCTCTCTCTGTGTCCCTATCTAAAATCTCTGTCAGGGAAGCTGATTATATAGCAAGCTCCCTATCAATTTCAAGGCATAGGCCCCCCACCTCCAGCAAGACCACAAACTGACCAATCCCCTACAAGGGTCCCATGCACCTTATTTTCATTAGCTGACTGTCCAACTTACTCAAGGTTTCTGCACAACTTATTTGAGTAGCCCCAGGCAGTCATTTAACGGGAGTTGCAAGACCACGGCTGGAAAGGTCATATAAAAGTGATTCATTGCAATGCAATCCCTCTGGTGAATAAATTGTAGAGGGACAAGATGGAAAGCAGGAATATTGGAGACAGTTCCAGCGTTCAGACGAGAGATGATGGTGGCTTATCCTGAGGCGGTGGTAGTGAACTTGGAGAGAAGTTGGACATACTTAAGTGTCATGGATTGAATTATGTCCCCCCAAAAATGTGTGTGTCAACTTGGTTAGGCCACGATGCCCAGTATTCTGTAGTCGTCCTCCATTTTGTGGTTGTAATTTTATGTTAAAGAGGATTAGGGTGGAATTGTAAAACCCTTACCAGGTCACAACCTGATCCAATGTAAAGGGAGTTTCCCTGCGTGTGGCCTGTGCCATCTTTTACCTTACAAGAGATGAAAGGGAAGCAAGCAGATAGTGGGGACCTCATACCACCAAGAAAACAGCACCAGGAGCAGAGCAAGTCCTTTGGACCCGTGGTCCCTGCACCTGAGAAGCTCCCCGACCAGGGGAATATTGATGACAAGGAATCTACCTCCCGAGCCGACAGAGAGAGAAAGACGCACCCTGGAGCTGACACCCTGAATTTGGACTGCGAGAGAACAAATTTCTCTTTGTTAAAGCCATCCGCTTGTGGTATTTCTGTTTTAGCACCACTAGATGACTAAAACATTAAGTAATGAGAAACATGGAATTTTAGAGCTGGAAGACTTTTTTCTAAAATACATTTGTGTGTGTGTGTGCTAAATATTTGCTGTTGCTGATAGGTGCTGTCGAGTTGGTTCTGACATAACAAAAGCTGCCTGGTCCTTCACCGTCCTTGCAATTGTTGCTATGTTTGAGCCCATTATTGCAGCCACTGTGTCTATTCATCTCATCAAGGGTCTTCTTCTTTTTTGCTGACCCTCTACTTTACCAAGCATGATGTCCTTCTCCAGGGAATGGTCCCTCCTGATAACATGTCCAAAGTACATGAGATGAAATCTCGCCATCCTCATCTTCAGGGGGCGGTCTGGCTGTGCTTCTTTCAAGACAGACTTGTTCATCATTCTGGCAGTCCATGGTATATTCAATATTCTTCGCCAACACCATAATTGAAAGGAATCAATTCTTCTTTTGTCCCCCTTATTCATTCTCCAACTTTTGCATGCATAGAAGATGATTGAAAATACCATGGCTTGGGTCAGGGGCACCTTCCTCCTCAAAGTGACAACTTTGCTTCTCAGCACTTGAAAGAGGTCTTTTGCAGCAGATTCGCCCAATGCAATGCTTTGTTTGATTTCTTGACTGCTCCTTTCATGGATGTTGACTGTGGATCCAAGTAAAATGAAATCCTTCAAGTTTAAATATTTTCTCTTTTATCGTGGTGTCACTTATGGGTCCAGTCATGAGGATTTTTGTATTCTATATGCTGAGGTGTAATTCCTACTATGATGGTTAAGGTGTTTGTCAACTTGGCTGGGCTGTGATTCTCAGTGATTTGGCAGTTATATGATGTTGTGATGACTTTCATGATGAGATTTCGTATAATGTGATTACCTCCATGACAGGATCTGCTGTGAGTAGCCAATCAGTTGAAAGGGAGTTTCCTTTGGTGTGTGGCCTGCATTGAATATAAGCGGACATTCTGGCTTTTGCTCTGTCTGGATTCTGCAGCTGGTTCCTGTTCGTCTGACCTCCGGTTTTGGGACTTCAGCTAGCAGCTTACCTGTGGTCTTGCCTGTAGATCTTGGGATTTGTCAATCTTCACAGCCTGTGAGCAAGAGCCTTACTCTCTGATCTGCCGATCTTGGGTTCGCCAGCCCCTGTGGCTACATGAATCAGGAGAAGCCTCTATCGTGATCCACGGACTTGGGATGGCGTGAGCCATTTCCTTGATGTAAATCTCTCTCTATATTTATACGTTAACTGGCTTTGCTTCTCTAGAGAACCCAGGCTAAGACACATACTAAAGGCTGTAGTCTTTGATCTTCGTCAGCAAGTGCTTCAGGTCAGCTTTGCTTTCAGCAAGCAAGGTTGTATCATCTGCGTATTGTAGGTTGTTAATGAGTCTTCCTCCTATCCTGATGCCACAAATTTCTTGAATTATTTGCTTCTTGGATTATTTGCTTCTCATACAGATTGAATAGGTGTGGTGAAAGGATACAACCCTGATGCACACCTCTCCTGATTTTAAACCATGCAGTATCCTCCTGTTCTGCTCGATGCGCTGCCTCTTGGTCTATGGACAAGTCCCTTATGAGCACAATGAAGTGTTCTGGAATTGCCATTCTTTACAATGTTATCCATAATTTGTTATGATCCACAGAGTCGAATGCCTTTCTATAATCAGTAAAACACAGCTAAACATCTTTCTGGTATTTTCAGCCAAGATCCACCTGATATCAGCAATGATATCCTTCATTCCACAACCTCTTCTGAATCCAGCATATGGATATTATGCTATCACTGACAGCATTGTACTTCAGGATTGATCTTGAAATGTTCTTTTAGATGATGAAAGCAACACCATTCCTCTTTAATTTGTCATTCCCAGCGTAGTAGACCATATGATTGTCTGGCTAATACGAGTCCATCTTTCAGGTCCCCCATTCCGATCCCTGGCATGACTTAATACCTGGGTCCCCTTACACCCCACCTTTGGGCCTGTCTCTAGTCCTCTTCCTGCTCCTGCATCAAGGCTCCTTCTAGCATCCTGCCCAGGATGTTGATCTTTATGCCTTCCATTTCATTTTAGATGCCTTCCAAGTTTCCTAGATTCATACTTCATACATTCCACTTTCTGATTACTAATAGATATTTGTAGCTGATCTCCTCATTTTGAGTCATGCCACATGAGCAAATGAAGGTCCTGAAAGCTTGACTTCATCCACATCATCAAGATTGATTCTACTTTGAGGAGGCGGCTCTTCCCCAGTCCTATCTTGAGTGCCTTCCAACCCGAGGGACTCATCTTCCGACTGTATATCAGACAATATTCCGCTGCTATTCATAAGGTTTTTACTTGTCAATTTTTTCAGAAGTAGACCACCTAGTCTGCTTAGTCTGGAAACTCAGCTGAAACCTGTCCATCATGGGTGACACTTCTGGTATTTGAATACTGTTGGCATAGCTTCCAGCATCACTGCAACATGCAAGTACCACAGCAGAACAAACTGACAGACTTGTGGTGGGTGATAATTATATATATAAAAAAAACAAACCCACTGTCGAGTCGATTCCGACTCATAGCGACCCTATAGGACAGAGTAGAACTGTCCGCTAGAGTTTCCAAAGAGTGCCTGGCGGATTCGAACTGCCAGCCTCTTGGGTAGCAGCCACAGCACTTAACCACTATGCCACCAGGGTTTCCAAGAATTATATACATAGCAAAAAATTTGCCATTTCAACAATCTTCACATGTACAGTTTAGTAATATTAAATACGTACATCATTTTGTCAGCCATCACCATTAGCTGTTCACAGATTTTTCCATAACATTTAACAGAATGGAAAATCTAGAAACCAAACCTATTGGCGTTGAGTTGATTCTGACTCATAGCGACCCTATAGGTCAGAGAAGAACTGCCCCATAGGGTTTCCAAGGAGGGGCTGGTGGATTCAAACCGTCAACTTTTTGGTTAGCAGCAGAATGGTTAACTACTGTGCCATCACGGTTCCAACAAAATGGAAGATACTTAAAAAAGATTTTTTTTTCCAAGAAGTACCACAATAAAAACAAAGAGTTTATTAAACTCTGTTCGTTATAGAAAAGCAGGTTAATTAGCTTTGTATGGTCCTTCAATGTTTATTGGATGAGTGAAGGAAAGATTCAGGGAGAAATGTTTGAGATAGAGGAACAAAGATGGGAAGTGTAAAAAGTTGAAGTAAAAAAAGGAGAGAGGAAAATGAAATGAGAGACAGAGTAAGAAAAGTGTATGAGATCTGAGAGGTGTGAGAAGGTTGCAGGAGAGGCCCATCCACTGGGAGGAGACTGGGCTTGAAGACAGTAGGATAGGGCCAGTGAAGTCCACCTAGGAAAAAGGAAAGAAAGGCTCACTGGCGATGCTGGGCTCCACAGGGCTTGGAGATGATGAAGAATAGAGATAGATTAAAGGGATCTGTGTGGGATTAGGAGCAGGAAAGCAAAGATGATTAGCAATGAATGAGAGAGGCAAGAAGAAATAGAGATGCTTGGAAGGGATGTGTGGACAAAGAATGGGGTAATTGCTTGGGAAGAGTGAGAAAAAGAACAGGGTGTGAGTTGGGGACCTGGGGGGTGATTCAAAGGCCCTATTAGAGAGTTCAAATATTAGGTAGGACATCAACTTGAGGAGGTCCAATAATGAACACAAATAGAGGGCTCCTGGCTCAGCCTGAAGGAAAGAAATGTGTGTGGTGGGGGAGGGGAGACGGTGGGGACTGGTTTCAAAAGACTCCAAGAAAGAGGAAGGACAGGTGTGGCCAATACTCTGAGCTAGGCTTTTCCTTTATGCTTTCTATCCTGTGCTGTGCGGGTTTCTGCTAGAAGGAACCTTGGTGCAAGGAGCAGGAGGAGGACCAGAGCCAGGCCCGAAGGTAGTGTGGAGAGGGATCCAGGTACTAAGTCATGTCAGGGATGGGAATGGGGGGCCTGAAAGGCGCGGGTTGTTGGGGAGCCATGCCCGGAAGTAGGGTGTCTGTTGGAAGGCTCCGTCACGGACTACAAGGGACATCGAAGAGGAGTGCTGAGGTGGTGGCGCTGAGGTGGTGGCGCTGAGCATGGAGATCCTAAAGAAGGTGCAGAAGCGGGGACTTCTGAGGACTTGGGGCCAGGGCCCCTGAATGTGTGATCGCTAAGGGAGGAGACTGAAGAAAAAGGGAAAAAGCAGAGGGTGGGGAGGAAAGCAGGGAGGGACAAAGACCATTTAGACCAGAAACCCAGAGTCCTGGTGGGGAGGAGGTGGAGTCGAAACTGAAGAGGTCGTCCCCCCGCTCTGGCTCCGCGGCTTCCCAGGTGCACCTGTTGGGGTGAGGGAAAGGGGCATATGGGTCGCTAAGGGAAGTCTAGTCCGGAGGGGCTGATTTTGAGTTTGGAATTCCGAAGAAGTGCTGCCTCCTCCCCACCTCCGGTCAAAGCCGGGCAAGCGAAGGGGCGTGACCCTGATACTCAGGTTTCTTCCTCTTTACCTGGGCTAGGAGGGGTGGGGGCCAGAACTTCCGGTTCAGGTGAGTGTCCCTTCGGTGACGTCAGGTCACCCTCGGCCGCCCCTCCGGTCCCGCCTCTCCCGTCCCGCGCACCCAGTGCCCGCGGGGGCGCGGCCCCGACGCCCTACATATACTCAGGTGCGCCGCACCTGTCCGCCCGCACCTGCCTGCCTACCGCAGAGGAGCCTCTTCCGCGCACCGCAGCCTGGGGCCGACAGCCCGGGGTATTTTGGGGCCTGCCAGAACCCGAGACCGCGCCCATACAGCCCTTCCACCTTGTTTGGGCAGGGTCGCCCGGGCAGCACCGGCGGGAACCGCCCGACCTTAGCAGACCGCTTTTGTTTGGAGCCACTCCTCCAGGCGTAGCCTGTCCTCTCTTCTGCGAGACCCTCGCCCTGCCTGAGGAATCGATTTGTGCTCACTTTGGGTGACAAGATTTGCTGTCACCGACCAAAAACTTTTGGTATCTTTGGGTGACTTAAAACTCTATCCCACCTTGCCTTTGTGTGGGGTTGCCCCTCAAGTTCTGTTTACTGCAGGGTCGCCCTCCCGGAGCCCCGTCTTTTCTGAGGGGGGGAAATGGCCAATTCGGGCCTGCAGTTGCTGGGCTTTTCCTTGGCTCTTGTGGGCTGGGTGGGCCTGGTGGCGTGCACAGCCATCCCGCAGTGGCAGATGAGCTCGTACGCGGGCGACAACATCATCACGTCCCAGGCCATGTACAAGGGGCTGTGGATGGAATGCGTCACGCAGAGCACCGGCTTGATGAGCTGTAAAATGTACGACTCGATGCTCTCTCTGTCCGGTAAGGCCGTGGGACCGACGGGGCAGACGCGCCCAGGGCCGAGGTCGGGGGTGGGGTGCGGGGCAGGGCCGAGGCCCAGCGGTCGGGGCCCCGGGGTCGCCGGGGAGCGGGCGAGGCGCTGAAGAGGCAGAAGCGGCCGGCGAGGCTAGGGTGCCGGGCGGGAGCTGGCCGGCCGCACCCGAGCCGCTCCTGCTGCCAGAGCCCTCCTCGTCCGGCCCGGGCCCCCTCGCGGCTGCCGCCCGCGGCCCAACCCTTCGTGGGGGCCGGCGCCTGAGGCCGCCCCCTGCCCAGCCGCTGTAGCCAGGCCGTGGCCTCCGCCGCCTCCCGCCCATTTCTCTCGAACAAAAGGGGGTTTGGGTCGAAGGCCTGGGAGCCGCGCGGCCTGGCAGGCGTGGGCCGCCGCCTGCGGCCTCTAATCTTATCGGCCGATTAGCCGAAGCCACAAACCCGGTGGCCTCGATAGCGGGCTCGGAGCGGGGCCGCGGCCCGGGACCTGCGGCGGTGCGCGGGCTCGGGTCGCCGCCCGGCTCCTCCTCGCAGCCCCGGCTCACCCTTCCCCCTCGCCGGGGCAGTTTCACCGAAACCCTGGGCCCCGGGCGGCTCCCTGAGAGGAGAGGGCGGGGCGGGAGCAGGAAGGCCGCGGCGCCGGGAGGGCGGGACCCAGCCGGCCGTGGTCTGGGGCTTGGCCGCCGCGAGGCCCCAGGCCGGCCGCGGGACCCGAGCGTCCGCCAGACGAGGGTCCAGGGGTTAGTGGGCGCGGCCGGCGGCGCGAAGGCTGGGGCCGCCCGATAGCCGCCCGCATCACCAGCAATGACGGCGTCCCTCCCTCTTCCCTGCAGCGGCCTTGCAGGCCACTAGAGCTCTAATGGTGGTATCGCTGGTGCTGGGCTTCTTGGCCATGTTCGTGGCCACGATGGGCATGAAGTGCACGCGCTGTGGAGGAGACGACAAAGTGAAGAAGGCCCGTATAGCCATGGCGGGAGGCATCGTTTTCATCGTGGCAGGTGAGCCACAGTACCGAGGCCTGTCTGCCCAAAGGTCCTCCTCTCCCCAGTCCCAGAGGAACAAGGGTGAGCAGAGCCGTGGGTCGAGGGCTCGCTACATCTTAATCTCCCATTTTGTCTCCAGGTCTGGCTGCCTTAATAGCTTGCTCCTGGTACGGCCATCAGATTGTCGCAGACTTTTATAACTCCCTGATCCCCGTGAATTCTAAGTAAGTTTGGGAGCCCTGCCTCCTAAAGGGACAGGTCTGGGGTCCTGGAGTGGGGAGGAGGGCAGAGGCAGACTGGGTTTCTAACTCCAATTCCCTCTCTTCACAGGTACGAGTTTGGTTCTGCTATCTTTATTGGCTGGGCAGGGTCAGCTCTGGTCCTTCTGGGGGGTGCACTGCTGTCTTGCTCCTGTCCAGGCAGTGAGAGCAAAACTGGGTACCGGGCGCCCCGCTCCTACCCTAAATCCAACTCTGCCAAAGAGTATGTGTGACCTGGGGCAGAGAGCTCAGCCTGTGTGTGGGCAGGGTGCCCAACAAAGGCCCTGTGGTCATCCCAGCCCTGCTGCACACAAAGTATGGTTCTCTGAGGGGGGTGGGTTGGGTGAGGGGAAAAAAAGGGGGGCAGGGTGTGCTTTTTGTACAGTAATAAAAATGTTTTGGAAAACACGCCTGTTTTTTTTCCCTTCAGGGTCTCTTCTTCCTGCCCAGATTCTAGCAGGGAGCCTGAAGCCTAAGTGCACTTACTTGTAGCTCTGTTCAAAAATGCTTATTGGGCATTATTGATGTGCAAGGCTGTCCCTGCCCCTCCTCCCTTTCCTTTTCACTGTAATTCAGGCCCCAATACCTTGGCTATTGACTCTAAAGACCAAGGGGCTTGGCTTCTCTTAACGGTTCCCAGCCTCCAGTTTCCCCCAGTCACAACCCTTGCTTAAATAGCTATCAGAGTTTTTTTAATAAAGATTTTATTAGGCATGGGGGAGGGTCCTGTTCTCACACCTTCTCCTGCCCTCATCCCATTTTCTGTCCTGATCAGTCTCTCCTCCCTGGCTTGAGGGTCACAAGCTAGGGCCTCCACTGACACAAGAAACAGGTGGAGCTGGGACAGTCCAGCACAAACAATGGAAGGATGATGGTTCTGGGCCCAGGTTCTTTCTTCCATTCCAATTACAGTCTATCCAAATCTCCTGTTCAGTCAAATATCTAGATCGTCATCTGGGTCTTCATGGTCTAAGTCATCATAAGCATCTGGCTCGTAGAAGATGCAGCTGGTGGCCTGGCCTGGCCCAGAGCACAGCAGAGCCTGCTGTCTGAAGAGGGGCAAGGGAAGAAGTGGCACTGGTGAGAGTGGGTCACAGGTTTGTTTCCGGATATGGCTCTCCCTGGTGACTGTGACTCCTGCTTGAGCAATCCCTCTCTTAGGTCTCTAAGTTGTTTTCTGGGCCCAAGATCACCTCCCCTTTTCTAACTTCCATGTTTAGTTAGTGCTGACACATTATGTGGTATGAACTGATACTCCTGTACTGTTGTTCTAACAGTACCATAAATTCTTAGCAGCTTGAGGGCAAGGATCTTGTCACAGTTTTGCTTCATCCACCCACACACTGGGCACAGAACAGCAGGCGTTTAGAAGCCCTTGTTAAACTGCCACACCCATCTAGCTTCCTGTCTTCCTAGCACTGTTGCCTGGAGATAGGGTCGCCTCCTCTGGGTCTGGTCTGCTTTGACTCAGCCCAGGCCCAGGTTGCTCCGCAGACAATTGTAGAGCTGGGACCCAACACTCTAAAAGAGAGAAAAGATACATACAGGCCCTTTGCCATGGTGAGGGTATGGGTGGGTAGAAAACCACGCCCTGGATTTGTCTCTGGAGGTGGACTTCAGCCCCTATAAAGAGTCTGGGAGGTTAACCAATAACCTGCAGTCACCCCACCTCTTTCTAGCCCAGATGCTGGGCTCAACTCAGGAACCTGGGCACTTAGGCCCCAACCTTACTTTTCAGAGCTGAACTGGAAAGGCAGGGTCAGGCTATCTTTGGCTTCTTTTTCCTTCTCCGACAGGCGAAGGTTAAAGGTTAAGTGAGCCGTGGGATCCGCCTGTGGGTACAAAGGATGCTGCCACTCTGACCCATCCCTGGAATCCCAGCCCCTTCCCCAAAGTCTTCCCTCTCCTTTCACCAAACCCCAAGCTTCATTCATTCCCTTGTTCTGTCCCTCTTAGGTACCTGGGTGGTAGGAGGGTCTGGGTGGCGCTGAGACTCTAGGGTGGACATCCCCTGGAGATTCAGGCTGAAATCTGGCAGGATGGAGAAGCACTGAGTCTGGGGAGAAGAAAGAAGCAGTAGTTAAAAAATTTTTTTTCAACCTTGGTGAATAAACCAGAGAACAACTCAGGATCTAACCCCCCAGGCCCCAATCACTGTGTAGCTGGCTGCTTTCAGCCTTTGCCTCAAATTTGAGTCCCTCCTTCAAGCCTCTCCACATGGACTTGTCCCTTCTTCCCCCTAGTAACCCACTTCAGTCTTTTGTCCTTTACCATTTCCTGGGAGGCCATTATCTTTCCGTGTTTAAGCTCAGTCTCTGAGTCAGCAATCCTGAGTTCAAGTCCTGGCTCTTACACTTACTCTCCATAACCTTAGGAAAGTAACTTCAATTCCCACCTCCCTCGACTTGTTTTCCCATGTGGCTAATAAACAATCTGCCTCCCGTAATAGCTGTGAAGATAGAATGAGACAAATGGTGGAAAGCACGGGAAAATGCTCAATCATATCAGCTTTCTTGTTGCTCTTCCTATCACGCCTCCCCCTTCTCTGACCCCAACCTCCAGCCCTCCCGTTGCTTCTCCTGACCTGGTGAGCTGGGCGCTGTCGGGGCCTTCGGTAGAGGATGTTGGCTGAGGTCTGGCTCAGCATACCACTCAGGGTCACCTCTACCTGAGCAAGGCTGCTCAGTGCCCCCACAGGGCCTGGGCCGTGAAGCTCTTCATGCAGCAGGCCCAGCACACGCACCCGCTCCATTGAGGAGCTGCTGTCTGAAAAGGGACAAGAAATGTACGGCTTGGTATAAAATAAAAAAGAGAAGAAAGGGATTCCATTGCAGCTCTGCCACAATCCTGACCTACTTTGGCCAAGTTCACTGCCTTTCTCTGAGCCTTGTTCAGCCCTCCTTTAATATACGTCCTTGTTCAAATGTAAATCTGATCAAGGCACTACTGGACTTCAACTCCTCACTAGCGCCTCCTGGCTTTCAGGATGGCATTAACACTTTCATCATCTGGTCTCTGCTTACTTTCCAGCCTCATCTCTTCCACACTAAATGACTTACAGTTTTTGCAACTTGTCAACATCTCAGTGGTTGTCTTTGATTTCCTCCCTTTTCTGGAGCACCTACAGTGCTAGGCACTGCACTTTAATAAAGCATTTTAATCCACGTTAAGGTCAGCATTTTTAGGTTGAACCATACGAAATTGGTAACATTTGACCCTTTTGGACCTACAAACACAGCAATTTCAAGTAGCTCATCCTGGTGCCATCAGATCAGTTCTGACTCATAGCGGCCCTGCTCACAACAGAAGAAAACACTGCCTGGTCCTGCACCATCCTCACGGCTGTTGCTATATTTGAGCCAACTGTTGCAGCCACTACGTCAATCCATCTCGTCAATGGTCTCCCTCTTTTTTACTGACCTTCTACTCTAGCAAGCATGATGTCCTTCTCCAGGGAATGGTCCCTCCTGGAAATATGTCCAAAATCTGTGAGACAAAAATCTCACCATCATCACTTCTAAGGAGCATTCTGGCCATACTTCTTTCAGGACAGATTTGTTCATTCTTCTGGCAGTCTGTGGTATGTTCGACATTCTTCGTCAACATTCTAATTCGGAGGTGTCAATTCTTCTCTGGATGTCCTTTTCCGATGTGCAGCTTTTGCACGCATATGAGGCAACTGAAAATATCATGGCTTGGGTAAGGTGCACCTTAGTCCTCAAAGTCACATTTTTGTTTTTTTAACACTTTAAAGAGGTCTTTTGCAACAGACTTCCCAATGCAACACGTCCTTTGATTTCTAATATTATCACTCCCACTTTACAGACCAAACTAAAATACTGAGAGATCAAAGAACGTAATACTCTCTGACCCAGGATGTGCATCAGGGCTGTTCCCGATGTCTCTGCCCAGGGCAAACTTTCCTGGCTAACCCTTCAAAGCAATGCTTTCCTTGAGGTACCCTGTGTATGTCTTTATCATCATGGCCCTTATCAGACTATCTTGTATCTGCCTATTTACTTGTCTGTATTCTTTATGGGACTTTGAGCTCCTGGAAGGTAAGGACCTGACTACAAAGTTAATCTTTATTTTCCCATTATCTAGAATCATACCCAACACATTGTATGTATTTAATGTTCATTGAATGAACGAAATGAATGAATAGACAGGAACTTGAAAACAAAAATAAAAAAAACAACAAACTATCGGCTGATGTCATTACGGCAAAGTCGAGAACTACAGAAAAAGATTAGAGAGAAAAAAGCCGTACAATGTGTATGAGACGAGGCTGGGAAGTAAGCAAAGACCAGATGATTAAAGTATCAATACCGTTCTGAAGGCCACAAGGAGCTACTGAAGAACCAAAGTCAGAGTGGCACTTTTAACAGGTCTACATTTGAACAACTGGAGAGGTGTGACTTTTTTTTTTTAGGGTCGCAGCAGAAGGGGAAGGAGGGGTCTCACCAGGGCAGGAACTCCGATGGCTCAGAGCATGCAGGGTCTGGCACAGTATGGTGCAGGGCAGGTGAAGCAGCAGCCAGCTGAGTGAATCGAGAGCGACGGTGACAGGACCAGGATACGTCCTCCTGCACAAGGCTCTCAAGGCTCCCAGGGGGCCCTCAGGAAAGGCCTTCCCATTCTTTGACCAGTTGAGAGGGTCTCTGAAGAGGTTATGGTAAACCAATCTGCAAAGCAAAAAGAGGAGACAACATAATACTGTTCCTTCTTCTCCATCTTGAACTTCATCCTCTGACCTTGTAACTGTTTTCTCAATTTTCACTAATATTTAAACACTGAGAAGCAGAACATACTGTTTGAAAGCACTGACTTTTGTGTCAAGGCAGTCTTGAGCCTGCAAGCTTGCTTTGCTATTTGCCCACGATCATCTTACATATTATTTAATTTCTCTATGACTTAGTTTCTTCATTTGTAAAATAGAGATGCTAACCTCCTGGTGTTTAGCACTGCTTGACACACATTGAATGCTTGATAAATGTTCGCTATTACCATTAGCAAATACTTCCTAAGCAGTACCTGAAGCATATCATTTTACAGATGAATAATGAAAAAGTAGAAAACCTTGATTCCTGTCTTTAGGGCGTTTTAGGAAAAAAATCAAGAATTAAATCATGTGGTACTAACCACAGATAAAATAGCAGTCCAGGAAAGGGAGAATGGCATGGGCTAGAAATCCTGGGAAAGCTTCATGGTCGGAAAACTAGTTCCCAGATACCTCCTCTCTTCTGCTTGTCTTGCAAATTCCGTCTTAAGGTACAGTGCTGTCTCTATCTCAACAATGACCAATACAAATTTAGGGTTCCACAAGTAAATGTAAATTACCATCATCAACTAAACTGTTCAGGTTAGGAATAGAAAGCATTCTACTAATGGTCTTAATCTTTCCTGACCAGGCACACAGGCGGATTCAGGGATGCTTCCTCATCTGGATGCCTTTTTCTACCTCACATCAGTCAACAAATCCTGGGAATTCTACCCAGTAAATTTCCTTTAGTGCTATCCTAAAAGCAGTACAGTCATTTGAAAATTTAGGAGCAGGAGTGGCAAGACCATACCCGTTATGCACAGAATGGACTGGAAGGGGGCAGCCTGGAAACAGGGTGACCAGGTGGAAAAGCTACTGTAGTAATACAAGTTCACAGGTCCTGAACTTCATCCCTACTGCCGTGCTTTAAGCCACTGTCACTTAACCACTGTTACTTCTCACCAATATTCTCTAAACTTTAATGGGGCAGGGATCATGTCCTCCTCATTCACAGGGCCTGGTTTACAGTTGGTGCTCAGTGTATATACACTTAACGAGTGAACCTAGATTACTGCAATGCCTTTCTACCTGGTTGCCCTCTTCCAATCCATTCTCCACATTCTGGTCACTGAACTAATCTAACAGGTATGATCTTGTGATTCTCTTGCTCCTAAATTTCCAAACAATTCCCTACTGCATATAAAATAACATTAAAGTCGTTTTCATGTTTTATTAAGACCTTTTATGATCACGTAGCTGCTTATCTCTCTGACCTCAGTCATCTCAGGAAGCTCTCCACCTGTCTAATTTTGCATATGCCGTTCCTTCTGCCTCTAGGACAAGTACCCCAGTGGTCTGCAATAAAAGTGCTGATTTGGGATCCATCCTGAATTAAGCACCAGCAAATTGTGAATAACTCAAAAAAACAGAGTATGTTTATTCTTATTCTCTAATAACACTCTGGTGCTGAACTGTACTGTCTACTTTTCATTATTTCTTCTCAACTTCTATGGTCTCTGCTTTGGACTTCCCAGATACTCACCACTCATCATCATTCCTCTTGCTAATTCTCTCCTCCTGAAAGACCCATATTTATTCCTTCTACGAATATTTAAGTGCCGGCTGCTATGTACCAGGTTCTGTTGCTAGCTACACAGGACCCACGCGGAGTTATCTCTTTCGGTTTGTACTTTGTTGTTGTTAGGTGCTGTCAAGTTGACTATCGACTCATAACAGCTCTGTGTGACTTACCGGCTGTTAATATCGGAGTCATAACCTTCACGAAACTCTTCCTCGCTCACTTCACAGCCGAGAATGTGGACTTGCTCCCCACTGAAGCACAGATGAGGTGCGGTGTCAAAAGGGTGAGGCCCAGGCTCCCTTCCAGGCCTGGACGGAAGGCGCTAGGAATACTTACCAGAGTGCAGATTTCTTGATAAGCGCCTTCAAAAGACTGCGCCCCTCACACTCCACGGAATCTGGGAAGAGCGACAAATAGAGCATGACATCGCTTTCGTGAACCTGTGGCGATCTCCACCCCTAACCCCTGACCAAGAGCCCTTCCTCTCCACTAGTGCCCCTCGAGCCAGCCCCATAGCTTCCTGCGCCTCTGACCCTCACCTCGAAGCAGTACCAGGCCCCCGAGGGCCAACAGCGAATCCAACATCTTCAGCACTGGTTACGCGCCTCCTTGGGCGCCCTCTGATGGCGTCACGGCCCGCGGCCCCGCCCCCTCTGGTTGAAAGGGGCGGGATATTCATGATTTCTTCCACCCTTCCACCTGGCACAGTCCGGCATGAGAGGTGATAATGTTTAGTATTCCCAGGGGGGCTCACGCGGAGGGATGTACAGACGTAGGGACGACGCCCTCTGTCTACATCTTCGCTTTGACTGGGGCAGGACGAGCCGTTGGGGCAGTTGTCGATGGGAGGGGGACGAGGCCACTCGAGCCCGCCCGACAGTCCGAACCTGGGAAGCAGTGACGTAACCCGCCCCGCCCTCTCGAGGAGGGCCAGCTTCACTCCAGGCCCCGCCCCATCGCCACCTTCGGCGCCTGCGCGGTACTGCCGCGTTGTTCGGCGCACTCCGCCTCCCGTATCCCCACCCCCATAGACCGAATAGAGGGTACAGTAGTCTCGGTAAAGCGAATACACGTCACCACCGGAAGTGGTGTCAGAGGGGAAGAGGGAGGAAGAGAGGAGGAGGGAAACCCTCTGGGCGGTAAAATGGCGCCCGTCAGAGTGGGAAATCCAGCTGCAGAGGCTGCGGTCCCGCTCTCCAGCGGCTAAGACACCCCCGACTTCGGGGAGGGGGAGGCCACTCCAGCCTAGCGCTCCGCGCCCTTCGGCTCCCCCTCCCCCTGCTTCCCCGTTTTTTCTCTCAGCTGGCCCTTTATCCGCCGCCGCGGCCCTCCGTGCGCGTCTGCCCCCCCGCCCCTTTCCCGCGGGCAGCCCCCTAGCGCGCCTGCGCAGCGGGCCACCCTCCGCTTCCCCCTTCCCCTCCCCCTCCCTCCCTCCCCTCTCCCTAACCCCCTCCCCCACTACCCCCTCCCCCAATTCTCCATCCCCTTCTCTCCCGGTCTCGGAGGACCCCGTCCTAGGCCGACCTGTCTCGGCCCACAACCTCTGCGAAGCCGTCGGTGCCGCTCCCCGTCCATGTGGGTCCCCGCGGGCTGCCCACGCCTGTCCCCCAGCTCCCTGTTCCGCTGGATTTTCCCCTCGCCGGGGGTGGCTTTCTGAGCCGCCCGCTCCTTGTCCCTCTCTGCAGCCTCTCCTGCCACTCGGGGCCCCCGTTCCCCCTCCCGGCGGCGGGGGGCTGCCCCCGGGGGGCTGGCGGAGCTGGGCCGCGGGGGCCCCGGGGCCGGCGGTGCCGGGGTCATCGGGATGATGCGGACGCAGTGTCTGCTGGGGCTGCGCACGTTCGTGGCCTTCGCCGCCAAGCTCTGGAGCTTCTTCATTTACCTTTTGCGGAGGCAGATCCGCACGGTGAGCCTGGGTGGTCGCTGGTGGCGTTGGGGACCTCTGGCCGCGGTGCCCACAGGCTTTTGGAAAGTGATGGGCCTCTGTTTGGGCCTAGGAAGAGAGTCCTGTCGGGGGCTTCTCTTGCTGGAGAATTAGGGCACCCTGAACGGTTCATGGGGGGGGGGGTGGGAAGGAGAGAGATCATTGTAGTTGAGCATGGATCTGGGGGACTTTTATGAGATGGGGGCAGTATTTGGCAACTCTTGGGGGCTACGGTAGTGGGTGGGGCGCTCTTTAAGAAAGCTGAAGTTGTTGCTAAAGAAACCAAGAGGCGGGGAACACCTGTTTGATGGCAGCCAGAGCTGTTCATGTGGGTTTGTGAAAGACCGTCCTATTGGGAATCTCTGTGTTTGGTCTTATAACAAGGGGGACACAAGCTTGTGTGTCAAGGGTGGGGGTGGGTGAGAGGGCATATGTAACAAACAAGGATGGGAACTTGAGAAAAGCCCTGAGTGTGAAGGAGAAACCCTTGCATTAAGGAACTCCTCCAAAAAGGCCCTGGAACTTAATTCATAGTGTTGGTGTGAGTGTCTGCATTTATGGAGACACTGGGACTATATAAGATGCCTTTATCATGGGCTTATTTAGGTGTGGGAGGAAGCACATTAAAGTCTGAGTGTCTCTATCAGAAGCAGCTGTTCCTCAGTTGCTGGAGCTGAATCTGAGAGCAAACTTGTTTCTCCAAGAGACCCCAGCATTTTGAGGAAGACTGTGGGGAGTGGAGACTGTGGATATACCCAGGCATCTCTGTCCCCTCCCCCATACCTTTTTCCAAGGTCAAAGTTCCTATAACATCATTTAATGAATGTGCCCTTGTGTTCTCATCACCACTGGGGAGAATTCTCTGAAAGAACCTGGGGAAAATTCAGCGAGCTGGGGCACAGAGGGTCTCCCATGTGTACTCTTTGGCATACCTCAGTAAGAGCTGAAAGACTAACACCAGGCAGGGCCTGCCCAGGTCAAGGGAATTTCTACAAAGCCCTGGGTGGTAGTGGTGGTTGACTTCTTGATTAGGAAGAATGGGCCTGGTCTTTGATTCATTCTCTCCTTTACCAGTTTACTCTTTCTACTCCCTGATTTAACACGAGGATTGTTCAGGTTGATAAGGTTGTAGCCAGGGCTGTTTCCCTGAGACAGAGCTAGGTGCCCAGAGGAATTGGGAGTCAGAGGTGCTGAGGTGTGTGGGGCTAGCTCCTGCGGTTTTCTTCCCATGCTAGCTCTCAGCCTCTCTGCCTCACCTGTCCCGAGCAGTCCTTTGGTATCCTCCCCCACTCCCAACACATCAGTTTTCTGCTCGAGGTGGAGAGTACTGCTCCAGCCCATCCGCAGGCTACATATTTCCAAACTTGCTCTCCTTTGGGCAGCACTGACCCCACAGCCTTTTGTCTTCCCTTTCAATCTGTTTCCTCGCCACCCCCTTTCTGGCAGATGCTTGGTGCATTCCCTGCATGCCCGGCATGTGCAACCTGAGATAGCAGAGCAGGACACCCGAGCTGTTTCGGCCCTCATCACGGTCCAGAAAGAAAAGAAGGACAGATGCCTTGGGATTATGGGGAGAGGGCCTTTTGGTTTGCAAAGGGGGAGCCTGTTTCTGGTGAGGCTCAGGGCCTAGAGGTGGACAGAAGAGCATATGTCTGTGCCTCAGAAGAAAAGAGCAGAGGAGGGAATTGCCAGGCTTTGCATGGGGGAGATTTGGGTGTTAGACATAGGAGCTCCAAGAGGCCGCTTGGCAAAGCAGGGCTGTAAGGCTGAAGTGGTGACATCCTTGTCCCTTCTACACCTCTTACTTCACCCTGGCCTTCTCCATACCGTCAGCTGGCCTGGCAGGTGGGGCTTTCCAATGTTCTGTGCCTTGTCCTGGGTACCTGGAAAGGAGGCTATTCAGAGGGCGGAGGCTCTCTGCAACTTGTGACTTGGCTAGTAGAGACAGAAGTGGACAGGTGGTTGGTTAAAATAGGCGTAGTGGCCCCCAGCCAGAGGAACTTAGTTGACCTGATAACCTCTGGATTCCCTCATCCTCCATACCCCTCAGGGGTCCATGGTCTCCCCTTTTGACCCCTACTCCCTTGTCCACTGAGAAATCTGAGGCTCTCAGTTTCTAACTTGAGAGGGTGGGATTTATGGTTAAGAGAGCAGGTTCTTGGTCAGACTTCATGGGTTCAGCCCTGGCTTCCCCACTTCATTGATTCTACTAATATTTACAGATCACCCCGCTACACTTTTCTTGTTGTTAGTTGCTGTTGTGTCCATTCTGACTTATGGTGAGCCCATGTGTGTGCAGAGTAGAGCTGCTCCATAGGTTTTGTAAGGCTGTGACTTTCTGGAAGCACATCGCGAGGACTGTCTTCTGAGGTGCCTCTGGGTGGTTCTGAACTGCCAACTGTTGGTAGCAGCCCAGTGCTTAACTGTTTGTGCCATCCAGGGACTCCTGCACACTATTCTAGGCACTGGGAATACAGCCATGACCAAAATGAAGATCCACGTTTTCATTCTAACTGAGGAGACAAACAACTACATATAATAAATGATAAATGCTCAATATTCGTTACCTGTAGTTGTTACTAAGAGTCCCCTGGGTGGCACAGATGGCTGAGCACTAACTGAAAGGTTGGCCGTTTGTATCCACCCAGAGTGTGCCTCAGAAGAAAGCCCAGGTGATCTACTTCCGAAAGATCACAGCCATTGAAAACCTGTGGAGCTCAGTGCTACTCTGAAACAACAGGGGGTGCCATGAGTTGGAATCAACTCGACAGCAACTGCTTTTTTTTTTTTTTGGTGGTGGTGGTACTGGGGAAGATTTCCTTGTCAAGGGCCTGATCCTCTCCTTGTTATTCTTAGGTAATCCAGTACCAAACTGTTCGATACGATATTCTTCCTTTATCTCCTGTGTCCCGGAATCGGCTAGGTGAGTCTGTTGGCTGGCAAGACTCCTTTAAGGTGAAGAGAGTCCAAGCTCTGGGCTGGAGGTCGGGTTGGTATTATCCCATCCTTTTGTGGTTCAGGCCAGGTGAAGAGGAAGATACTGGTACTGGATCTGGATGAGACACTTATTCACTCCCACCATGATGGGGTTCTGAGGCCCACAGTCCGGCCTGGAACGCCGCCTGACTTCATCCTAAAGGTATGTGGGGGTATCTGTTACTCTGCTCACAGGTGGATTCTCTTTCCCATCCCGGAGGGTCCCATCCCCATTCCCTGGGACCAGCATCTGTCTAACGGGAGCGAGGGAGGCAGGCAGGCAGTGGGGGGTCCTCTAGGCCTGTGTTGTGCTCATGATTTCCTCCACCCTCCTTTGTACCTCTATAGGTGGTAATAGACAAACATCCCGTCCGGTTTTTTGTACATAAGAGGCCTCATGTGGATTTCTTCTTAGAAGTGGTGAGTTTGTAGGAGCTATAGGGAACTCTGGGATGAAAGAACAATTTTAGAGTTTTGTGAATTTAGGAAACTTGGAGGAAGTAAGGGTGAGGAGAAATAGGTAAGGGAAGTTTTGGGGAGGGGAGGCTGTAGGATGATAGGGGAATGGCTTTCAGTTTTCGGGTTTATTTGTTGTGCTGATTCCATTACTCCACAGGCATCCTGCTCTTTTGTTCTCGGATCTCTGAATCTTAAGGGTGTAGGATGCCTAAGATAATGAGTTTAGGTGTTAAGAGAGAAGTTCAGAATGTTATGTCCCAAGAGACATTCGATGCTGCTGGAAGGCCTGAAGGACTAGGCCTGAGTCCTAGGGAAAGAGAGCTGCATGTGTAAACATATGATCACCTCTCCTCTCTGACTGCTTCTTCTCCTCCATCTAATACAGGTGAGCCAGTGGTACGAGCTGGTGGTGTTCACAGCGAGCATGGAGATTTATGGCTCTGCTGTGGCCGACAAACTGGACAATAGCAGAAGCATTCTCAAGAGGAGATATTACAGACAGGTCAGGGGCTAGAATCCAGGTGTAAGAGTGAGCTTCGGGAAGCAGGCCACTGGGGAGAGACCTGGATTTCAGGCAGTTGCCTTGGAATGGGACCTTTTGGGGGTTTGAGGGAGGCGTATGCATAATCCCCTTTGTGGGAGTTGGCTGTCCGTGGCCTAAGTATTGAAGGAACAGCCACTGAGGGCGAGTCTCCTTTTGATGCCCAGCTCACCCTGCTTTCCAGCACTGCACTTTGGAGTTGGGCAGCTACATTAAGGACCTCTCTGTAGTCCACAGTGACCTCTCCAGCATTGTGATCCTGGATAACTCCCCAGGGGCTTATAGGAGCCATCCAGGTATGGGGGAAGGTGGTGAGTCTGTCAGGACCAGCAGGTGGTTCTGAGGTGGTGGTCTGATTGCATGGAAGTAGGGGCCAGGAGACTTTCAGTGGTCCTTGAGAACAGGACTTCTCTGGTTTGCATGGGGTCTGGATGCAAGTTATTTCTTGATTTCAAATGAGATCTCTTTTTCTAATATATATCCGTTCCATAAATCAGATTTCTCAGATCAGATTTGTGTCAAGTTAGACACAATGACAGTAGGTTTAAATAGAAGCCTCACACTAGTATGAAATCTGGGTAATTTAAAAGTTAACCTTATTTTGAAGAATAAGTCAGAAGTATTTACTTAGGTTATTGAATTGTGGGGAGAAGTATGTATTTTTTAGTAATGATCTCCCCTGACCCCCCTGAAATAAACTAAAAAATACTTTTTCTCTCGAATTTTTTGCATCTTCCCATCTGCATTTTCACTTATGCTAGACAACGCCATCCCCATCAAGTCCTGGTTCAGTGACCCCAGTGACACAGCACTTCTCAATCTGCTCCCCATGCTGGATGCCCTCAGGTAAGTGTGCTCTGCACACTTAGATTTCTGCAGAGGAGAGGGTGGGGGTCCCAAGAAGGAATAAAAGTTTGCCCTTTTTAATTTACCTTTCTTACCTTAAGAACTGGGTGTTGGAACCCAGGTCGTCTTACCCCAAAGCTTATCACCTTTTAGCCACTGGGTTTTGGGCAAACAACCTAGGTCTCATCTGAAAAATGGTGACAGTTCCTGTCCCGTATCTCCAGTGAGGTTGTCTTATGTGATTATTGTCAGGATATAAGCTACAAGACATTCTACCAACGCAAGTTATTGTCATCCCAGGTTCACCGCTGACGTCCGTTCTGTGCTGAGCCGAAACCTTCACCAACATAGGCTCTGGTGACAGCTGCTCCCCCTCCACCTGAGTTGGGGTGGGGGGGAGAGGGAGGGTGAGCCCTCGGATGCTGTCTGATCCCTGTCTAATGGTGAGGACTGCCTGGGCAGGGTCTGCCCCTCCCACCCTCTTTGCCCTGGGAGCCACACACTCCACTTGGGAGTCTGGATGGATACGTGGGCCAGACTCTGAAGCAGCCTCACTCTAACTTCATGTTCACACTCCCTGAAAACCCAGACTGGGATACAGGCGGAGGCCTGGGAATACTGAAAGTGTCTGTGGTGGAGAGGCCAGACTGGCCAGATTGAGAGAGACATACATACACAGAGACGCTGATCCTGGAGGCTGAGAGAGAAGCCAAACCAGCTTTGTTGTGATTTGATTTTTTAAAAACTCTTGTACGAAACTAATCTAATTCTTCACTTCTGCTCCGAGGGTTGGGCTGTGGGTGGGGAGACTGGCATTTTGGGCCACTGGATTTTCCCCAAACTTGTCCCACCCTTTTTTCCCCTCTGTTTTTCTCTCTTCTAGATTCCCTCAGACCTGTAACCAGCTTTCTCTTTTTTTCTTTCCTCTCTTTCAAACCATGCATTATAACTTTGAAACCAAAGCTGCCCTAGGTCCTTCTCTGGGGTTTGGGAAAGGGAGGAATCCTGTGTCCGAGGCAGAAGGGCCAGAGACTCCTTTTGGGCCTGAAGGGAAGGAAAAGTGGTGGTGAGTGGTTGGCTTTGTGGGAATGGAGCGGTAAGCACACCACATGCCCTGGGCGCAAATAACAGCCATGTGTCCTGAGGGAACTTGAGCTTCTGCACCGCAGAATACAGAAGCGCGAAATGATGAGAAACTTGGATGCTCAGTAGGGCGTGTGGCTGGACAAAGCCGCGCTTCGACTGGGTAACTGGCGTGGATAAACTAAGCGGGGTCTGGCCCAGGTGGCCGGTGCCCGAGGACCACAGATCTCCCCGAACAAACGACCAGTCCCACTGCCCGCTCCAGCCTGGCCGGCCCCACCTCCCCAGTGCCCGCCTCCGGAAGCCGGCTCTACTTCCCTGCACCCGCCACGTGACGCTCCGCCTTTCTCTGAGATCACATGATTTCACCGTACAAGCCTCAAAGTATTCCTCCGCGCTGACGTAGTCCCTACCTTTCGGACCTCTCCAATTTCCATTGGTGCACTCGTTCCTGGAATCTAAGCGTTTTTTTTCTGTCTCTCCAAGCCCATATTCATTTCTGCCCTCTTTTATTTCTGGAGACCACCTCCGCCACTTGGGTGCTACTTTGTTTTGGTGTCAACGGCCGGCTTCAGCGTACCAACATGTTTCGTGAATAGCTCTCCTTGTAATTACCTCCGCTTATTTCCTCTATTTCCAAAGAGTTTTTGGAGAACCAAATCTCAAATTATGATTACCATCTCCTGCCTCTTTTCATCCCCGGTTTCGTGGGGGAAGGTCGGGAAAGGAATTTTCAGTTATTTTCGACGGTAGCAAAAGCCAACCACCTTTGCTACGTCGCCTGCGTAGCCCACATACTGATTCCAAAGCGATTACGCCAATGGCGGGGGGGAGGGGGTGGAGGAGGGCGGCCAGTGGGTGGTGCTACGCCAGCGGCGTTACGGCCACTGCGTTAGTGGCGTGTTTTAGCCAGTGGGGCGGCCCCTGATGGTCGGGGGCGGAGTTGGTGAATAGGGAAGTGGCGCAAGTCCTGGGGATCGCTCCGCTGAGTCCTCCCTTGAGTCGCCTCCGTCGCCGCCGCCCCCCATCCCGACCCCCCCGGGTTCCCTCAGCCCAGCCCGGTCCAGCCCGGTACCCGGGAGGATGAAGTTCGTGTATAAAGAGGAGCATCCGTTCGAAAAGCGCCGCTCTGAGGGCGAGAAGATCCGAAAGAAATATCCGGACCGGGTCCCGGTATGGACAGTAGCCAGGGCCAAGGGCGCTGACGCTGACGCCGACGCCACAGCCTGGGCTTTGGGTCCCCGGCGGGCAACGCGGGGATCAGGCTGCAGGCTGTGGCGAGGTTGGGAACGAGCCTGAAACTGCTGTCCCTGAGGCCAGGGGTGAAAGGAGTGGGATGGCGGTAGAGCTGGGGGTGAGGGGATGTGGATGGGAGCAAGTGGTGGTGGCAGTAGGGAGTTTGACAGTCTGACTTTCTCGTGGTCACCCCCTCAGCTAGCTAGGTTTGGGAGATTGAAGCTCTAATCGACCCGGACAAGTCATCGCAGCCTGATTAAGATCGTAGTTGTTCATTATGAGACATTATTTAGGGATTCGGCATGTTTAGGTGAACGGGAGTAGTCGGGTCAGGATCTCTAGACTTGGTGCTGCATTGCCTGTGCAGAGACAAAGAGAAATGAGTCTGGGGGAGGTTTGGATGCTAAGAACATTGTTTGAGCCGCAGAGTTGTATACCTAATGCCTCCTAATTTTCATTTTTCCTTTATCAGGTGATAGTAGAGAAGGCCCCCAAAGCTCGGATAGGAGATCTGGACAAAAAGAAATACCTGGTGCCTTCTGACCTCACAGGTGGGAACCTGACCCAAGACCCACATTTGCTTTCTGCGGATGGGAGTGCAACCTCTGTGGGAAGAGGCTCCACATACAAGTTGTTATCTGAGAGCATTTATGAATTCTCTGACTTTTTTGCACCTTTTATGTTTGGCAGTTGGTCAGTTCTACTTCTTGATCCGGAAGCGAATTCATCTCCGAGCTGAAGATGCCTTGTTTTTCTTTGTCAACAATGTCATTCCACCCACCAGTGCCACAATGGGTCAGCTATACCAGGTATGGTGACCAGGAAGTAGTGGAGGCTTTGGACAGGAGTCTTGGAAGACCCTGAGAGGAAGAAAGTTTTCCGTTAGCAGTTGTTGGGCTTGCTTAGCCTTCAATTTTATTTTTGACCCTGAAAGTGCAAGATAGTCTTGGATTTGGGGTTTGGACACGACAGTTGGGAATACAGGGAAGGGAAAGAACGGTGAGCTGGAGGAACTATTTTGATCAGATTCACCCTAGTCCCTCTCCCCATTCCAAAGCAGCAGGAAACAGTTTGAGATCTTTTTGCCCAGGACTGCTGCTAGGAATAATACTGCTCGACTGCTAGGGCATGAAGTCAGTGTGGAAGAGTCAGGCACTGATTTTTGGGGTCGTCAGAAAGATTGGTTTTTGAAGAATGTGTCCGGGCTGTGGGTGGTTCAAATAACTGAAGCCCCAATGCCTGACCACCATCATTTTTTACTTTCACCCAGGAACACCACGAAGAAGACTTCTTTCTATACATTGCCTACAGTGATGAAAGTGTCTACGGTCTGTGAAGCTGCTGCCCCTGAGGTGGGGGGGGGGTCCCATTCTACAAAGACAAAGGTGGCCCCCCTTTCTTGACCTACTCCTCTTTCTTCAGGCTCCAACACCACTTGAGGCTTTCTCCAACCCCTCCTAGCAGGAGGAGTAATAGTGGAGATGGCCCCTAGTACCTCTCCTTTCTCTTTTCCTCTTCACCTTTCTCTGCTCCCTTTCCCATTCTGCTTCGGTTTTCTTGGTTGTCAATTTCACATCCAGGGATTGTTTTGGTTTCTGTTCCCTTTCTAACCACCCAAAGGGCTCAGAGCCCCAACACTCCCTTTCACTGCCTTCTATTTTGGGGGTAGATGAAAGGGACTGAAATTGTGGGGGGAAAGGTAGGAGGCATATCAATAAAGAGGAAACCACCAAGCTGAATGGATTGCTGCCTTGTGTTGCCCCCTCCCTCGCTTTGTTTTTTAGCTTTCTACAGGCATCATGGGCTTCAGTGGTGGGGAAAGAGGAGGAATGGGGACAGGCTGGAGGAATAGGAATGTATTGGGTTTATTCTGTTGGTGTTGCACTTCAGCTGCATAAAAATGTGCTTTGGTTATGCTATCTGATGGAAGGAATACTCCATCATTTCATGAAACTTCAGTTTTATATACGTGTGTATTGGGTCCTGATGTAAAAAATATATATATTTTTTCCTTTACCGTGGGTTCCTGTGAAGAAAGTTTGAAAGCACTTGCTTTAGATAACCCCATCCAAGTTTGTTATAAACATCTGGATTATGGAGAAGATTTTCGTTTGTGGGAGCTATTAAAAGAACTCTATCCTCAGTTGCATGTCACCTGGCCAGATTTTGTGCAGGTGTGTGTGATCCTGTGGAGTGGAAGCAGAGGGTGGGCGCTCAGCGGGAGGAGGGAGCCATTATCCTCAGGAGAACTTCGTCTCCCGGCAACCTCTTCTCCGCCTGGCCGGAAATGGGGCGGTCTCTCGGGGGAAAAAGACGAAGCGGAATGAGGCAGTATGGTGTCCGAGAATTCTAATCCCTTCTTCCTTATCTTTTTTTGGTCCCTCCCCGCCTACATTTCCCAGGGCCCTGCGCGTGCTTTTCCGCTCTACCCTCTAGCTCCCAATCTCCCCGCCACTCCCGGGGACGGAGGAGAGGAGGCGCTTAGTGAGCATGCGCCAATCCGTGGCTTGCTGGGAACTGCAGTCCTTGAGGCTTATGCAGTCCCCTTTCCGCTGTGTTAGGACAGACCACAAGTCCCTTTGTGCATTGCGCGTCGGCGCCGGCGGAGGGAGGGTGAAGAGAAAGGGAGGGAGGGAGGGAGGAGGAGGAGGAGAGAGCAGGCGGCCGGCGGCGCGGGGGGAGGGGGCCCGGTCCGGGAGTGCGGGAGGCTGTGGTTGAGGGAGGCGGCGGCAGCGGCAACGGCTAGCGGACACGAGTCACAACCGGACTGAGGCAGACACCTCCGTGGAGCAAGTCATTAGGAGCACCGAGCACCGGAGGCGGCACCGGGATCCCCGGCTCAGGGGAGGGGGGCGCCGGACCGGGAGGAGGGGAGGGGGCGATGCTGGAAGCCATGGCGGAGCCCAGTCCCGAAGGTGAGCTCTCGACCGGCACAGATCGCTGAGCTGGTGGGGGGCGGGCCAGGAATCAATTGGCAAACTTGGAGGTCGAGCCCCAGAACCCAGCGGGGGAGCGCGGGGTGGGGGTCGGGGTCCTGGCCCTGGGGGTGAAGAGCGACGAGTTGAGAGATGCTGGAGGAAGAGGAGTGGGAGACCGGATTGGGGATAGTTGGAGATCCGACGCTGTGTGTGGGGGGGAGGTGGGGGGTGGGAACTGAAAACCCGGAGCCTCGGGGGTTAGGAGCCGAAAGGGCCGCAGGCAGGTTGGGGCCTTGGAGCTGGAAGGTTGGGGGAATCTGGGAGCCGAGAGTTGTTGGGCAGGGAGGACGTGGAAGAGGGCTGAGCGAGGGGCGCGGTAGTTCGCCGAGGTGGGGGAGTTGGTGGTGGTGGTTCCCGAGCTCCCGGTAGTTGCCGCCAGAGACAGCCGGGTGATTGCTGGAGGGTTGGGCAGGTAGTTGTGGGGGGAAAGGGGGGCCTGGTATTGTCTGCGGAAAGGGGACCTGTAACGGGGGTAGTTGTGGAGAGAGGGCCGGGAAGCGAGGAGAGCTAGGTAGTTGCAGAGGGCGGTGGGATCGGAGGGGGGTGAAGACCGGCGAGTCGCGGGAGGGGGAACTGGCGAGGGTTAGAGCCTGGGAGTTGCGGAGGGTGATGGGGGGCGGTCGTGGTGGTTTCTGTGGAGGAAGAGAGTCGCTGATTGTGGGGGGAAGCTAGAGTTTAGGGGTCCGTAGCCTAGTGACTTGGTGAGTACGGGGGCGGAGGGAAGGCGGCCGGAGAGAGCTCGGAACAGGGCCCGGGGGCCCGGCGGGGAACCCAAGAAGCTCGAGACGGGGAGGGGCCAAAGCCCCGGATGGGGGCGGAGGGAGGGCGAAATTGTGGGGAGCGCGGTATGGGGGGGGCAGGTGGGGCCGCGTCCGGGTTAGAGCTCGCTGGTCCGTCCCGGACACAAAGTAGCGTTGAATGTGCGTGCGTGTGGGTTTGGGGTGGAGGGTGAGGGGCGCGCCGGGCCTCGTGCTCGAGTAGAAGGGGCCGGAGGGCGGGGAGCGGTTCAGCGTGGTCATCCCGGACTCGGGGGGCCGGCGGATGGCGTGAGGTTCCAGAGGGCTCGGGGCAGTAGAGTGCGCCTGAGTAGGAACTCGGCACGGTCGCCTTGTGAAGGACGGGGCGGGCGGCGCCCGGGTTCTGCCCTAGGAGCTGTACGGTGGGGTGGGGCGTTAAGAGATCCGAGTAGACTGGAGTCTACAGAAACCGTGAGTTTGGGGGGGGGAGGCGGGGCTCCCGGCCTCCGGTAGGGGGAAGAGGAGCGCTATAACGAGGCTTGGGAGGGCCCCGGGCCCAGGCTCCGCCCCTTGTGGGACGGGAGGGGAGCAGGGACGATCGGGCACAGCTGGGGGCCTGCCGACTGGCTGGGGGACCTGGGAGAACAGGGGGTTCACTTGGGACCTCTAAGGTTTAGAGGTGGGGATTTTAAATGGACTGTTCCAGGGCTTTGACTCAGCTTTTATTGCTTTCACAGATCCACCTCCGACCCTTAAGCCAGAGACTCAGGTGAGTTTTCCCCTACCTTTACACATCAGTATTTATGCTCTCCCCCACCCCCCATGCATCTCTTCTAGCTTTCCCACTTTAGGGATTCCGCCTTTGGGGATGCTTCTCTTAAAACTCCAGTCTGTGCCCTCAGTGTGATCCTTGTTTTCTTCTTTTCAGCCACCAGAGAAACGGCGGAGAACAATTGAAGATTTCAACAAATTTTGCAGTTTTGTTTTGGCCTATGCTGGTTACATACCTCCTAGCAAAGAGGTAGGGTCAGGAGAATAACTGGTTTGAGGATGGTGTCTTTGGATTCTTGGAAGGGCTGTTGAGTAAATGAGGTTGTGTTAGTTATATATGTAAGACTAGAGAAATTGGAAACGTGAGGGTTCTGTTGGGAAAACGAGTATTTGCGGGGGAGGATAATAGAGATAGGTGGCTTGGGTAACAGTGATGGAAGGGGCTCTTGGGTTGTTAGTCAAGATTTTGAAATGGTTTTGGGGGTACTGTTAATGGAAGGTGTTTCCGGATGAGTTTTAGGGAGGTGAAAATGGTAACAAAGGAGGCAGTACAAAAGTAGATTAAGAAATGTGCCTCTGATTTGTGGGAATACAGTATTTCAAAGGCCCTGGTAAGGAGCAGATAGTTAGAATTTGAAAACAGAGGTAACATGGAAGTGCTCAAGAACAGATGCTGATAGAAATTGGGGTCTGGATAAATTTTCTGAGTGAGCTTTGTTGGTTGGGGCAGGATATTTTGGGGGAGATCTAGTCCCTGGTTTTCAGGTTGGGTTTCTGGAGGGGCTTAAACGCCACTGGGCCCCCTGCTGACTCTGGTCTCTTTTCCCTGTTAAGGAAAGTGACTGGCCAGCCTCCGGCTCCAGCTCCCCATTGCGAGGTGAGAGTGCAGCAGACAGTGATGGCTGGGACTCAGCCCCCTCAGATCTCCGAACCATCCAGACCTTTGTTAAGAAAGCAAAGTCATCAAAGAGAAGGGCAGCCCAGTCGGGTTCCACCCAGCCAGGACCTCCAAGGTCCACTTTCTCTCGCCTTCAGGCCCCTGACAGTGCCACCCTGCTTGAGAAGATGAAGCTCAAGGACTCTCTCTTTGATCTAGATGGCCCCAAAGTGGCATCTCCCCTGTCCCCCACATCCCTGACACATGCATCCCGGCCCCCTGTTCCTCTCACCCCAGTGCCCCTTTCTCAGGGGGATCTCACCCAGCCTCCTCGAAAGAAGGACCGAAAGAACCGAAAGTTGGGGCCAGGAGGTGGGGCTGGCTTTGGGGTTCTTCGGAGACCTCGGCCAACCCCTGGCGATGGGGAAAAGAGGTCTCGAATCAAGAAGAGCAAGAAACGGAAGTTGAAAAAGGCAGAGCGAGGGGATAGACTCCCACCTCCTGGGCCTCCCCGGGCACCCCCCAGTGATACAGACTCTGAAGAGGAGGAGGAGGAAGAGGAAGAAGAAGAGGAAGAGGAAATGGCAGCAGTGGTAGGGGCTGAAGCCCCAGCCCCTGTGTTCCCAACACCCCCTGAGGCTCCTAGGCCCCCTGCTACAGGGCCCCCTGAAGGAGCTCCTCCCACTGACAGTGAAAGCAAGGAGGTGGGCAGCACTGAAACAAGCCAAGATGGAGATGCCAGCTCTAGTGAAGGCGAGATGCGGGTCATGGATGAGGACATCATGGTAGAATCAGGTAAGGGGGTTGAGAGCTGTTCAAGGGTAGCTGGGAGAATGGAGTTGGGGGTGTTGTGGACTTAAAAACTCAAGCAGAATATCAAACTTCCTTTTCCCCAGGTGATGACTCGTGGGATCTGATCACGTGTTACTGCCGAAAGCCCTTTGCAGGACGGCCCATGATTGAGTGCAGCCTGTGTGGGACGTGGATCCACCTCTCCTGTGCTAAGATTAAGAAGACCAATGTCCCTGACTTCTTTTACTGCCAAAAATGCAAGGAACTTCGGCCAGAGGCGCGGCGGTTAGGGGGCCCTCCGAAATCTGGAGAGCCTTGACATCACCAGTGCCAGGCTGGAACTTCTAATTGACAACATGACTTGGGAACTGAGCCTTGGGGTCCTCAGCCCATCCCCTGAAGCTTGGACATTGTCCCACTTCAAGGCAGGAACTCCCAAGGGAGACTTGCTCTGGAAATGAGGGTCTCATGTTCCCATCCTCCCCTTCCTCCTCCCCCTCCAACATCTGGACTTGAACGTGGACCCACTGCAGTTGAGGGCGAGAGGTTGTCTGGGTCCCTAGACACACAATCCCTGCCCATTGGACCTGCCATCCTTCACTTTTTGGGTCAGGGTTGGAATTGGGAAGGAATGGGGCAGCTGTCTATAAAACTCTAGTGTAAATATTAGCACCCCCTTCCCTCATCGTTTTTTCTCCTATCTCACTCCTCATTTATTTTCTTATACACCGGTTGTATTTTTAATTTTGGACTTCCCCTTTTGGGCATGGCAGCTCAAAGGTGGAGTACCAAAGTCTGGCCGAGAGGGGAAGGAAAGCAGAAAGGTGACATTTCTTTCATCTCTTGTTTTTAATAATATCGGCTAGCTGTTTGTACAGATGGCCCGTGTGTTGTAAATAAAGCGGAGTGGGCTCTTTTGTGTTCATAGCCCTTACTGTCCTGCATCGGAGGGAGGTTTTGGGAAAGATGGGAGAACGCCTCAGAGTCCCAGCTAGAACCGCCCCTGCTCCTGGGCCTTTCCCACCCAGGATGCTCAGGCCTCAGTTGGCATTGCCCCATCCCACTCCCTGCTTAGGACCCCCACACGCACACTCCAGTGGATCAGAGTTGCCTCGCGCTCCCAGGTGTGGTGGGACTGGCAGCCTGCTGCCTGAGGGCAGAGGCCCAATTCAGCCAGGGTGCTCAGAGGACGAGGGTGGGGACACTTTCGGGGGCGGGGCAGTTGAGGGTTGGGAGACCGTTGCTGAGGGCAGCGATCACGTGGCAGGGGCGCGAGGCGGAGCTACGCAGTCACGTGACTGGGAAGTGTCACGTGATCCAGGGACGGTGCGGGGGGAGCGTGGCGGGCCGAGTTAGGCCACGTGACGTGAGCAGAGGTGGGCGGGGCACTGGGGGGCGCCCGCGACGTCGGCGGCAGTGGCGCGCGGCGGCGGCGGAGTCCGCGTCTTTAGGTCGCGCCCCCACGGCCCGCCCCCGCCCCGGCTGTCCGCTTGTCTGACCCCGACCGTCTCCATCCCTTGGGCACGTCTGGGGGACTGGTCCGGTTCTGTGCCTGCCCGCGCGTCAGTGTGCGGCTGTGCGCAGGCGCGGCGGGGGTGCTTAGCCCCTTTGGGTGGGCGGCGGAGCACAGGAGCGCGCGGGCGAGACCATGGCGGGCAGCGGCGCGGGGGGCGGTGGTGTCGGGGAGACGAAGGTGATTTACCACTTGGATGAGGAAGAGACTCCCTATCTAGTGAAGATCCCCGTCCCCGCTGAGCGCATCACCCTCGGCGATTTCAAGAGCGTCCTGCAGCGGCCCGCGGGAGCCAAGTACTTTTTCAAGTCCATGGATCAGGATTTCGGGTGAGCGCGAGGCCTAGACTGATGGGGGCTGTGCTGGAGTGGATTAGGCGATATTGAAGGGCCCAGGTCTATTCTGGGGCATATTGGGATTTTTCTGGTCGATAGTGGAGTCGATTGTACTAAGCTGGGGGTAGATTGACTATCCCGGGACCAACGAGATTGTGCTTGACAAGGTTGAGGCACACGGAGCTGTAGGACAGACTGGGCTATCCTAAACTAGATTACAGAAGATTAGACTGTACTGAAATATATTAGGGCGAACTGGTTTATTTGGGGGTATTCTGGACTGTACTGAGCCAAGTGGGTCTGTCCTCTGGTAGTTCAGTATATTCTGAGCAGTTCTGTAGCACCCAGGCTATTTAGGGATATTCTTTTATCTCCTGATGTAGATTGGCCGGCCTTGGGGCAATTTTGGGGATTCTGGTGTGTATTAGGGCACACAGGGTTGTTTTGGACATTCTGTTGTGATTAGGTGCTGTCAAGTTGGTTCTGACTCATAATGACATCGTGTATAACAGAACGAGTTGTTAGTGGGCTCTGTGCTATCCTCACAGTAGTATGTTTGAGCCAGGTGTTGGCAGCCACTGTGTCTGTCTGTCTCATCGAGGATCTTCTTTTTCGCTGACTCTCTGCGTTGTAAAGCATGATGTTGTCCAGATATTGGATGTTTTTGTGTATAGTGATACAGACAGTACTGTACTGGGATCTTTTAGGCTGTCCTGAAGTGGAGTAGGCTATTCTGGAGACACTTAAAACAAAAACCAAACCCAGTGCCGTCTAGTCGATTCTGACTCATGGCGACCCTAAAGGACAGATTAGAACTGCCCCATAGAGTTTCCAAGGAGCACCTGGTGGATTTGAACTGCCAACCTTTTGGTTCACAGCCGTAGCACTTAACCACTACGCCACCAGGGTTTCCTGGAGACACTTAGACCATTCCCATTTCTAGTGGGGCAGACGTGGTTGTATTGGTTGTTCTAGTTTCTATTGGGGCAGACGTGGTTTTACTGGGTCAGAGTACTGGAGCAGACAGGGTTGTTGGGGGTCTGTACTAATACAGGGAGCTTTATTGAGAATTTCTAGTCTATATTGCTGCAGACAGCTATGTGTGGGCATGTTCTAGGCTGTGCTAGAGCTAACCTGGAGTGATTTGGAACATTTTGGATTATTCTGGGCTAGATTGGGACTATAAATAATGCGAAGTAAATCCTTTTGTGTGTAGAGCTTTTGGGACTGAGCCATCTACTTTCTCAGCCTCAGCTTTTCCGAAGGCAGGTTGGATTAGGCTGGGATAGCCTGGGTGCTACCTAGAGTGAGTGGTTAGCTTTGGGAGAGTGGTCCTGTCTTGGGAGTTATCCTGAGTTTCAATCAAGGTTCTTCAGTTTGTCAGCAGTGTAATTTTGGGCAATTTATTGAACTTTTGTGCCTTGATTTCCTCACCTGTGAGATGGAGTAAAACGTTTAGCAAAGGTGTACAGCCCAGGATATTCACCGAGTGGTAGTTATTATTAGAACTGAGGCTGACTAGTCCGTAAACTAGGTTATGGAATAACTCATTTTGGAGTAGGCTCGGTTATGTTGAGACTGGGTTAAGTTGGGAAGGAAGCGACATTATTCTGAGACAGATTGGTAGTGACCGAGCTGTTTTGACATGGACCAGGTCACATTCTGATAGCAAATGGCTTGAGTTGGCATATATTCAGGCTCACAAAACCATATTAGGTGAAGACAGGATACTCTAATTTTGGTGCGAGGGCATGTGCCTGAGAGAGGAGGAACCAAGAGGAACCAAAGTAGACAGTCTCATGGTTCATATATTCATTTAGCCAAATATCTGCTAGTACGTAATAAATGTTGTGTACAGTGCTGTGTGGTCAGAACATGGTGTTGAACGGAATAGACATTAATGATTTGATGTGGGGGTTGAGAAGAAGGTTAAGCCTAATTCGCCTTAAGGAACCCAAGGGAGAACTAACTCACCAGGCTGGACTTCGGGATTTGTCAGGATGACCTTTCCGTCTTGAGTAGATTGCTTAGGGCAGAGTTTTGTGTTAGGTGAAGCACAGGAGAATCAGAAGATGGGTTCCCTCCTCCTTGAGGCTTTCAGCCTAATGAGGAGGTAACTAGTCTTTGGTTTAACGGGCATTTTCATCTAGGCAAAGACAGCATGTTTGGCTAGATCTCTGGAAGTGAGCTAGAGAAAACTGAAGGAAAGCATGAGTGAAGGAGATGTAGGTGAGGACCAAAGCCATTTTGGGAAGAAGGTGTACGAAGAGCAGAGATGGAGGCTGGGGGATCTACCAGCAAGGCTCCTTAGGTTAGAAAGATATTTTCAGCTGCTGCGGTAACCATGACGGAGCCTTGGTGGCACAGTGGTTAAGCACTTGGTTGCTTGCTGAAAGATTGGCCATTCAAATCCACCAGCTGCTTTGCGGGAGAAAGATGTGGCAGCCTGCTTCTGTAAAGGTTACAGCCTTGGAAACCTTGTGGGGCAGTTCCACTCTGCCCCACAGGGTCTCTTTGGGTCAGAATTGACTCAGTGGGAATGGGTTTGGTTTGGGGGGTAACCATAGAAGATGGCCTTTACATTTGGGTGGAAAGGTTTAAATCAGACTGAGGGAAGTCTTTGGAGCAGCACTGAGCCCTTGAGGATGAGCTGGGAAGAGAAAGAAAGATTAGAGAAGGGAATTGAATTTGGAGAGTTTTCGGGTAGGAGGGAGCTGTTTCAGTGTAAGAGAAGAGGGCCTGGACAAGAGAGGAAAGCCAGCTCGCTTGAGCTGGAGGAAGATAGAGCAATGGCAGAAATTTTGAAATGGGGAGGGAGTGAGAGAGCTAGTCCAGCCTCACTGACCTTTATCTGGTCTCTCGGCAGAGTGGTGAAGGAAGAAATTTCCGACGACAATGCTCGCCTTCCTTGCTTCAACGGAAGGGTGGTGTCCTGGGTAAGGGACCCTGGTTCTGAGGGCCCAGTGCCTTCTGCATTGCCGAGCTCCACCAAGCCTCACTCTGTTTCTGCAGGGCTGCCCCTGCCTGGTTGTGGAAGCCCTGGCTTTGCCTTCCTACTCTTTTGGAGAGCTGGCTGGGGCCCCTCAGCCCACTTCTGGAGCCCCTCCTGTTAGCTGCTGCTTTTTTGGGCTCTTCTCCAGGCTCTCTCAGACCTTGTCCCCTTTTCTAATCCTTTCTCTTCCATCACGTATGCCCCACCTCTGAATAGATCCATTTCGTATTGTTTGCATCTTTCTAGCTAGTGTCATCAGATAACCCCCAACCCGAGATGGCTCCCCCAGCCCATGAGCCTCGCACAGACCTGGTGCCTCCACCTCCACCACTACCCCCTTTGCCACCAGAGAGGACCAGTGGCATTGGGGACTCCAGGCCTCCATCTTTCCAGTGAGTTCCTGGCATTCTTGAGTCCAGGGGAGGAGATGAGGTGGGGATGCTAGCCCCCGAGGAGGGGAATGGAGGATTTGGAGTCCTGCCCCACTGATGGGGGTGGAAACCATCTCTGCCCATCCAGCCCTAACGTCTCCAGCAGCCGTGAAAACCTGGAGCCAGAGACAGAAACAGAGTCAGTCGTGTCTCTGAGGCGGGAGCGGCCTCGTAGGAGAGACAGCAGTGAGCACGGCGGTGAGGGGGCCAGGCTCTGGAGGCTGGGCAGAGCAGGAGCTGGGCAGTGGTGGGGCCAGACCCTGGCCTTGATGGGTGTAAGGAGCATGAGGCATGATTCCTGAGGTTTCTGTTCATACTAAGGTGGGGGCCACAGGCCCAGTGGCCCCTCGAGGCTGGAGCGCCACCTAGCAGGGTATGAGAGTTCTTCCACCCTGATGACCAGTGAGCTGGAGAGCACCAGCCTGGGGGACTCAGATGAGGATGACACCATGAGCAGGTATGACTTCCCAGGGCTCTCCCCAGGGCTCCCAGCCCCCTTTCTTTCCTCCTCCCAGTCAATGTTGTCATTCTTTGTGTTGGCCCCATAACCTCTTTTGCTTGCAAGTGTTCCCCTTCTAGAAGAACAGAACTACCGAGATGAATTTACGTACATATGTGCGTACGTAACAGAGCGATTGATTGATTGGTTTAGCTAAAGGGTTTAGCTCGTGCAGTTGTGCGGGACTGGCAAGCCTGGAGGTCTGGTGACAGACGGAAGACTCATAGGATTGCAGGCTCATGGGATTGTGGGCGGTTGGCAAGTCCAGAATCTGGGGCATGTAATAGGCTGGTGGAAAGAGTGCAGAATGGAGAGAGCAATTTCTGCCAAAATACTTATAGTCTAGAGGCAGACCATAGCCTAAGCAGCTGGACTAGTATTTGGCCAAACCACTGGGCATCAAAGCCTAGCCAAGTTGACATAAAATTAACCATCACACGTTCCCAACCTCCTGTCAGGTTCAGCAGCTCCACGGAGCAGAGCAGTGCCTCCCGCCTCCTCAAGCGCCACCGGCGGCGGAGGAAACAGCGACCGCCCCGCCTGGAGAGGGTGAGGGGGTTCCTGTGGGAGAACTAGGGATTGGAGAAGTTGGGGGCATGGCCTTTGTTTAGGGCTTTTAGGTACAGACAGTGAGTACTCCAGGACTTATCCCTGGGCTGTCGAAGGGAATTCAGCTTCTTCCCTTTTTCTCACCACAGACCTCATCTTTCAGCAGTGTCACTGACTCCACAATGTCTCTTAACATCATCACAGTCACACTCAACATGGGTACGGAGGGAGCCTGGGCTGGGGGGTGGAGAGGACCTGGGCTCCTGGGTGCCTGGGCAGCATGGGGCCAGGGCTTCCTCTCGTCACTTGGACTCTCTCCACAGAGAAGTACAACTTCCTGGGCATCTCCATTGTGGGCCAGAGCAATGAGCGGGGAGACGGTGGCATCTACATCGGCTCCATTATGAAGGGTGGGGCGGTGGCAGCTGATGGGCGCATTGAGCCTGGAGACATGCTTTTACAGGTGTGTTGGGGCAGGGCCACCAGTGCTGACTTGGGCAGGGGCTCTAGGCCCTCCCACTGGCCCTGAGCTGGCCTCTGACCCACTTGGTCTCACTTCCAGGTGAATGACATGAATTTTGAGAACATGAGCAACGATGATGCAGTGCGGGTGCTGAGGGACATCGTACACAAGCCGGGGTGAGCCCCTGGGCTGTGCTCGCTCCTGAGGCCTCTTTGTCTTTGCTCCTTCATCTTTTCCTTTGTAGTTGTAAAACGATTGTGAAACACAATGCTGACCTGTATGACGTAGTGGATAATTATGCGGTGGATACCCACGTAATCACTCCTAGATCACAGAATAGAAGACTGTCCATACCTCAGGAGCTTCCCCAAAGTGTTCCTGCTCTCAGCCCCTCCCTCTGGAGGCAGCCACTCTCCTGGCTTTTTTGTCATCTCTATAACAAAGAAAATCTTTCCTTCACATGATAGTTTTACCACCCATGTATGTATCATTGAACAACAACGTTCAGTTTTGTCTGTCAGTTGAACTTTTTGTGAATGGAGCTGTATACTTTTTCTTCTAACAGTGTGTCCGTGAGAGTTAGCCATTGAGTTACCTGTGTTGTGGAGCATTCCACCCTGCCCTCTGGCCCAGCCATGTGCTTTTTCTTTCTCTCTCTCTTTCTGTCCCCCAACGCATTCTCATCCCAGGCCTCTGCCCTCTTGAGGCTTCTTTCTGCTCCACACCCCGCCCCTCCACCCCACACCTCTTTAGGAGCCCTGGTGGCACAATGGTTAAGCAGTTGGCTGCTAACTTGAAAGGTCAGTGGTCTGAACCCACCAGCGGCTCTGTGGGATAAAAGACGTGGCGATCGGCTTCTGTAAAGATTAAATCCTAGAAGAAACCCTGTGGGGCAGTTCTGCTCTGACGGACAGGGTCCCCATGAGTCAGAGTCAACTCTGTGACACACAGCAGCAATAACAGCGATCCCCCTCACCTTTCCCCAGCTAGCCTTTTCTTTCCCACAGCCCCATTGTGCTGACTGTGGCCAAGTGTTGGGATCCCTCTCCGCAAGCCTACTTCACACTCCCCCGAAGTGAGTGGTGCTCAGGGAGGGGCTTGAAGCTGAGAGGACAGGGTAGGGCTGGGAGGCTGGGCTGAGACTCAAGGAAATGGGGGATGGGTAGAAGAGGGTCAAGGCTGAGGTGGGGCAGGCCTGAGGGAGGGACAGGCCTAGCTTCCTGGGACTGGTATGGTCATTTTGGTGGCCTTCTGTGTCCCAGATGAGCCTATCCAGCCGATTGACCCTGCTGCCTGGGTCTCCCACTCTGCTGCGCTGACTGGCACCTTCCCAGCCTATCCAGGCTCCTCATCTATGAGCACCATTACATCTGGTTCGTCTCTGCCTGACGGTGAGCCCCCAGCCCGCCCCTCTCACTTCCACTCCACTGCCCCTGCGAGGGTGGGCCCTACCCCTGATGTCCCTTCTTTTTTGTGGCAGGCTGTGAGGGCCGGGGTCTCTCCATCCATACGGACATGGCGTCTGTGACCAAGGCCATGGCAGCTCCAGAGTCTGGCCTGGAAGTTCGAGACCGCATGTGGCTCAAGATCACCATCCCGAATGCCTTTCTGGGTGCGACTGAGCCCTGGGCAGAGGGTGTGGGATGGGGAGGGCACAGGAAGGGCAAGGGCATGAGTCAGGGAGAAGAGACAACCTGAGGGCTTTTTCCCCCTGGGCGCCCAGGCTCTGACGTGGTTGACTGGCTCTACCATCACGTGGAGGGCTTTCCTGAACGGCGGGAGGCCCGCAAGTATGCTAGTGGGCTGCTCAAGGCAGGCCTCATTCGGCACACCGTCAACAAGATCACCTTCTCTGAACAGTGCTACTATGTCTTTGGAGACCTCAGTGGCGGCTGTGAGAGCTGTGAGTTCCGCGCCGTGCTCCTGGGAGAGGGCCTTGGGCTGTCCTGTGCGGCCTGTTCGGCATCCGACCCAGCCAGGGCCACCTGGCCGGGTGGAGCATCTGGTGTCACTGGCCTAGGAGGCAGTGGAGCTGTAATCGACCAGGGCTGCTGCCGGCAAGCCGGCCCCTTGTCCGCGGGAGGAAGGGAGTCTTTTTTCTAAGTTGCGTGAAAGCCTATAGGCTTGAGGGGCTGGCTTTGCTCCTCCCTGTGGGCAGTGGTGGGGGAATTTCCTGTCAGAGGTCCTCAGATCTCCTATGTTAACCCCTGTCATACATGGTTCTGAGGAAGGGTACCCAGTTGCTCATTAGTCTTGGGGTCCTGGCCTCTTGAAGCAGTGACTTTAGTGTCTTCTCTAATTTTTCAGATCTAGTCAACCTGTCTTTGAATGACAACGATGGCTCCAGCGGGGCTTCGGACCAGGACACCTTGGCTCCTCTGCCTGGGGCCACCCCCTGGCCCTTGTTGCCTACTTTCTCCTACCAGTACCCAGCACCCCACCCATACAGCCCCCAGCCCCCACCCTACCATGAGCTGTCCTCCTACACCTATGGTGGGGGCAGTGCCAGCAGCCAGCACAGTGAGGGTAAGTCACCCCTGGAGATGGTATAGTCAGGGTCTAAGGGGGAGGAAAGGGTGGAGCAGGGTGGGGAGGTCCAGGGACCCTGGCTAGGGCTCAGCTGCCCAGCCCTCTCTCCTCACAGGAAGCCGGAGCAGTGGGTCAACACGAAGCGATGGTGGGGCAGGGCGCACGGGGAGGCCTGAGGAGCGGGCCCCCGAGTCCAAATCTGGCAGCGGCAGTGAGTCTGAGCCCTCCAGCCGGGGGGGCAGTCTTCGACGGGGCGGGGAACCTGGCCCAGCTGGTGATGGGGGTCCTCCCCCATCCAGGGGCTCGTCAGGGGGTCCCCCCAATCTTCGAGCCCACCCAGGGCTCCATCCCTATGGACCACCCCCAGGCATGGCCCTCCCCTATAACCCCATGATGGTGGTCATGATGCCCCCACCCCCACCCCCTGTCCCCCCAGCAGTGCAGCCCCCGGGGGCCCCTCCCATCAGAGACCTGGGCTCTGTGCCCCCTGAGCTGACAGCCAGCCGCCAAAGCTTCCATATGGCCATGGGCAACCCCAGTGAGTTCTTTGTGGATGTGATGTAGACCCCACAGTGGGGCCTCCAGTTCTGGATTGGTGCTTCTGCTCTGTGATTGGTGTTCTGTCAATCACGTGCTCACAATGCCTCCTGAGGCCCAGGCTCAGCCTGCTGGCTGCCCCCTTCCTGCCGTGAGGCTGTTGCCACTGTGACTTACCAGCAGTGCCTGGTTCCTCCCTCTTTCCTTGGGGGTGTACAAGGGACCTTTGGTTATTTCTAGCTTTATTTTTTTTTTTATAAGCTTTTTTGAGGATTAAAAATAGACTTTCTTAGACTTCTCAGAATATTTTTTATAGACATTTTTTATATGAAGTATCCCTGTCCCCTGGGCCCCTCTTCTAACCCTGAAATGTGACCTCCTCATCCATTCACCCAGTCAGCTCTGCTCTATGTGGGGCGGTGGGTAGTCAGTGGTACCCTGGGAGGAGGAAGGAGGCTGGTCACCCCAGACAGCAGTCAAAGGAAGCTGGGGTATTTGGTACTTGGGGGCCATGTAGCTGCCTTTGTTACTCTTTATTTATTTTAGTCACTTGTATAAAACACCAAATAAAACAATAGAGGCAAACTCCCTACCGCCTCTGGCTCCTTTCTTTGGGAGGGAGACAGGTAGCCAGGGGAAAGAATATGGTAGCAAAGTGTAACTTGTCAGAAACTTTATTATTTGTGAGGCAGTTAGTGCTCCCTCTGAGAGGAGGCATAGTTCTGGGGACAGGAGGCCCCCTTCAAGGCAGGACCAGGGCCCAGTTGGAGGAGGCCTGGGCTTTGGCTTGAAAGAAGGCACATAAGTGGGCCAGGCCCTGGGTGGGAGCACTCAGAAGCCAAGGGGGTTCCTGGTGGCCACCCCACCCTGCTCCACCAAGGCCTGGGAGATGCTTCTGAAGTTGCGGAAGAGCTCCTGCTGCTGGGGGTCCGACTGCAGGGCGGCCATGGTCTTCTGGATCCGGGCTGCGGCCTGCGGTGGGGAGGGGGGTGGTCAGGGTGTGCTTTGAGTCCCTCACCTGCACTAGGTACCCCCGAGTCTCACCTCAATACACCAGCTGTCACAGAGCATTTTCTCATGTTGGGCTGTGGGGTGGCTCTCACTCAGAGCTCTTGAGGCCCTGGTGGGAAGTAGAAGGCAAAAAAAAAGTCTGTGTAGTGAGCCTGGCCCAGGACCCTCCTGCGGCTCAGGCTCCATGCTGCTCCTCACCTGGACAGAACCACCATCATGGCATAGAGGTCAATGGCACCATCTGCTAGGCGCTGCAGCAGGAACTGCTCATCTGTCAGGTAGATGGGATGGGGCAGGGCATGTTAGCTGAGGGGGAGGGCAGAGGGGGTAGGGGCCGGGGTAGAGCTCACTCACTGACAATCCCTGTCTTATGTTTTATCAGCTTGGCCTCCACAACCGTGGCAAACTGCTCCAGGGCCTCCACTGCCTGAAGAGATTGGGAGAGTGCACAGGCTTGGAGGGGCCTCCCATCACCCTTGACTCAGGCATCCCCTCACCTGACTGCTTACCAGCTTGCCGCTCCGACTCAACTCTGGGTGGATGACTCCACTGAGACTCAGGCCACTGCCCAGCCCTGCCCGCCTGAGGAGGGAGAGGATGACTGGTTAGTTGCCATCAGCCACCCTGCCCTCCATTGGCCCTGGCCTGGGCTCCCCCACCCCTAACCTACCGTCTCAGCTGTTTGCCTGCCTCTCCTAGCAGGAGGCCGGCATTCCCAAAAGGATTCTTCAGAGCATTGCCAAGCCCAGAGAGTTCTTTTCCTTTGTCCTGTGGGAGAGGAGGGTCCATCTAACAGTCGAGACTCACTGTCTTATCTCCTCCTCCTCCTCCCAGTTCCCCTACCGCTTACCATACAGCCCTGCAGAGCCACAAACAGCCTGAGAATATCATTCGTCCCCTCAAAGATCCGGAAGATTCGAAGATCGCGCAACACGCGTTCTACCCCGGCCTCCTACCGTCAGGAAAGACTGATTATAAGGCCCTGCTGAGATGGGTCTTACCCCTCTGGCTGGCTTAACTGAGGGTACCCCATGCAGAAGATCCTCCTGTACCTTCATGAAGCCCATGCCCCCCATGACTTGGATGCACTCATCTGCCACCGCCCAGGCTGCCTCCTAGGAACAAAAAACAAGACAAGATTGATTTGTGAGCCAAGCTCCTAATCTGGATGCTCCCTCCCAGCATGCCTGGGACCTCACCGAGCCAAAGATTTTGCTGATGGCGGCCTCTATCTGGAAGTCCTTGGATCCCTGGTCCATGTTGGCACTCACCATGTAAGCCATGGACTGAGGTTGCATGGTCAGGACATAGGAAGGAAAAGCGAAAAGGGCTGCAACAGACCCAACTTGACCTCCTGAGTCTCCAAGACCAACTCTGACCTAGCACCGCAAGGCCCGTGCATTCACTCTGTAACGCTATGTTATGCAAGTCTAAATATTTGGTCCCCTGAGTCAGTTCATCAGGGCTCAGGCATTTGACTTCCTGCAAGAGATCAGGAAGCGTTGGGGTGGGGGTAGCGTTAACTTCTGGGAAGCACCTCGGCAGAATAGCGCGCCTCATGTGCAGAAGCTGAACTGACTATGCCTCTCCGCATCCCCTAGGGCATTGGTGTGAAGCTGGAGACCCACTGCCCCAGGTGCTGCTGGGGGTTGTAGTCTGACCCAGCAGAGAGAAAGGCTCCAGGGAGGAGGGTGAAGGGCTCTCACCTCAGTCACATAATGCAGAATTGCCATGCGGGCCAGCTTCTCCTGAATCATCCCAAAGTTGTGAATTTTCTCCCCAAACTGAGTACGGTTAGTAGCATGATCCACCTGGAAAAGGGCACGTGGGTTACACGGTAGTTCTGCAGTTTCCCAGCAGAGGGGCTGGAGGGAGGGGCTTTGGCCACAGCCAAGGTCAGTCCCCACTGGATGAAAGCCTAAGCTAATAGTTCAGGAGCTGTTTGTGGGGAGGGTTTTGTGGTGGAGGGAGTGCCTGCAAGGGAGTCAGAGGGGACTGTGACTCAGAGTCAGGCTAGCTATAGGGTCGCTATGAGTTAGAATTAACTTGACAGCAACAGGATGGTTGTTGGATGGGGTCCCTATAAGTTGGAGTCGATGGCAACAGTAACAGGAGGGACTCAGGCAGGGTACTCACCACCTTAGCAATGATGCCCTTCATGGTGCCTGCAAGGGCTGCAGCCATGCCAAACCTTCCATTGTTGAGAATGTGCATGGCGACCTTGAAGCCGCCTCCCACCTCACCCAGCACGTTCTCCGATGGCACCCGCACCGCATCAAAGTACACCTCTGCTGTGTTCGAGGCTTTGATGCCCATCTTCTTCTCAGGGGGCCCACTGCGACAGGGCAGAGTAGAGAAGCAGAGTTGTGTTCAACAAGTTGCCAGCAGAGGAGGAAACTGCCCCTTCATGCCTTATGAACCAAGGAGGAACTACAAATCCCAGACTATGAGAGGATACAGGCCACAGTTCCTACGATGCCCAGAGGGCTATAAAGGCTGAGCTATAGAGGCCTGGCTATGTCTTGCTAGTGGGTTGGGCCCACTATTTGCTAGGAGTCCAAGCTTTAAATCGGTTTCATACATATTAGTCCCAACAGGAACATGCTGTCTGCTTTGGCTTTTGTATCCCCCCGCCCCGCCCCGCCCCTGCCAGGGTGACATGTAGCAACCATCTGCCCTGGTGCCCAGTACTGCCCCCTCCTTGGCCCTGCCTCTTCCTCCAACACTCACTGGGTAACACCCCCAAAGCTCTTCTCCACCACAAAAGCTGTGATCTTCTCTTTCGTGGTGCCCGTGGATGCATCTTTAACCGGTGTTTTGGCAAAGACTGTGAAGATTTCTGCCAGGCCCCCATTACTGTAGAAGAATGAGGGGGCAGTCAGGAGGACTGAGAACAGTGGGGCCTGGAATCGGGGAGAGGTGGAGAAAAGGAAGAAATGAGAGGAAAATTGCCTGATCCAAATCTTGCTTCCGTTGAGGGTATAATAACTTCCACAGGGGCTGGGTACAGCTGAGCTTCGGATGGAGGCTGCATCGGACCCGCTGGAGGGCTCCGTTAGACAGAAAGCGGCCATAGTCTCCCCTGTGAAGGGGAGAGAGCACCTTTACCATGGATCCTGATGGGCATCAAAGTCCCCCAACAGCCTGCACCCCTTAACACCTCCAGGAACATTTAGTTCCTTTGCATTTCCCCACCAGCACAGTGAGGCCGCCTGAGACGCTCCCAACCAACATGTCCAGGTGTCTGGTGATCTAAGTGCCAACCAGCCAAATCTGTGCCAAGCCCAGGACACCCCACTCCTTGTCTGTAGGACTGTCTCACCAGATGCCAGTTTGGGGAGGTATTTTTCTTTCTGGGCCTTCGTGCCAAAGAGCAGGATGCCTTTGAAACCGATGCTCTGATGAGCCCCGAGGGTGATGCCCACACCAAGGTCATGCGTGCCCACGATCTCCACCAAGCGGGCATACTGGAGGGAAGCAGGCGGTTGGGCTGTAACTGCCCGAAGACCTCCCCTTGGCAGGAGAGTAGAATGGAGCAGGGCCTGGCCTAGGTCATCCCCACAGTGTGGAAAGAGGGAAGTGGAACCATGGAAAGGGCACAGCAGAGGATATATCTGACCCAGGTATTGGTGGGTGGGCGGCTTCCTACCATTGTCAAGTGGTTGGTCTCCAGCTTAGAGATTCGTTAGGACTTGGGACCCGGGGTGAGGTCCACGGCCCTAGGGAACTGGATGTAATTTGTTTTTGGGGGGTGCCTATACAGTGGGGACAGTCAACATCCCACAGGCCCTAGACAGTTGCTTGGCAGAGACCCAGGGCCCAGAAAAGTGATGAATGCCCTGAAGCTGCCAAGCTGAAGTGGAATGGCATCCCGGGGAATGACAAGGGTACCCCTCACCTGGGTGTTGCAGAGGCCCACGCCACCCAGCTCACTGGGCACTTGCAGACCAAAGGCCCCCAGCTCCTTGAGGCCCTTCAAGGTGGTCTCCTCTACCCGCTCCAAAGCTTCATTCTTGGCAGGATCGTTCACCTCCTGGGACGACAGAAGACCCCACATCCAAGGTCTTTTTATGCCCTACTAGAGACCCAGGCCTCCACTCTCCAACCCCGATCATTCCTCACCTCGAAGAAACGGGACACGGGCCCCACCAGCTCTTTGAGAAACTGAGTCTGCTCCTCATTGAGCACTGCAGGGGGGGAAGAAAGCTGGCGGGGTGAGGCTGCAGACAGGGAAGGCTGCCCTGCCTCCGCCCGGCTTTGATGACTCCTGCCCTTACCAGATGGGTATGGGAACACTTGATTGGTGGTGAGCTGGCCCTTAAACATCCCTGCAGCAAAGGACTTAGATTCCTGGGCAGGGAGAAGGCAGTTCAGGGAGGTGGCTGGGGAGGGGAAGGGTGTCTGCCCCAGCTCAGTTCCTCCCGACTTAGGGGCCACATACCACCTTGGCCTGGCTTTCCTTGGTGGAGGCATCAGAGGAGAGGGAATCTGACTGGTCCACAGCCGTCTAGAGAAAAATGGTTATCGAGGACGTGGACAGGGACTTCGGTGTGCCAAGGAGAGCACGGGGCCCGCTGGGTGCGGAAAAGGGTAGATCCCGCGACCTTTCCCCTAGTTTCATCTACAGGGCACCCTGGCCTGGCCTTTCCCCTATTTTCGGTGCCAGACTGGGTGGCAGGTGACTGGCACGAAGAGGGGGACCCCTGCCGGTGGCAGGGAGGTGGGCCCCCACTCCCACACCCCTCGTCCCAATGCCTCCATCGCTTACCTGAGCAGCCCCACTGACATAAGCTCGCTGGGTCGGACCGGGCCGGGGCTGCCCCAAGAGCGCGCTGGGCCGCGAGCTGTGGGGAGCAGGGGTTCAGTCCCGGTCCAGTCCCCGGGACTGACGTCCCCCGTCCCACCAGATGGACACAGACCTGCCACCCCTGAATCGCAGCAGCTGTCGCCCCACGCTCGAAGCCATCTCAGTCCCCTGCACCTCGGCGCCGCACAGTCCTCAGCTGCCTGGAGCGCCGGCTGACTCCTCGCTTTCGCCCCGCCTCCCAAGGTCCGCCCCACCCCTTGACTTCGTCTCAAAATGCACCGGGAGGCGGACGGGAGGGGTTTCCGGGCCCCAGGGCATGCTGGGGCTGCAGTTCCGCAGCGCCCCCCAGCTCCTGCGGTCTGTTTGACCTGGAGCAGTTCCAAGTATCCGTTGCCTTCCCCAGACTCCTTCTTCCTTTCTGTCTGAGCTAGGGTCTGCTGCTCTGCCCTGCCCTGATGAGATAGGGTGGGAGAGAAGAGGGAGGAACTTAGGCGACTGCATCCAGAGAGATGGAAGGTAGACTGAGGCAGGACTTCCAGGAGGAGTTAGAAGGGAGAGATGAGGAAAGAGTTGTGTAAGATGAACGCCAGAAGCAAGGAGGTTGGCTCTTTAAAGGTCTCTTGTGAAATCTGTCTCTTTCCATCAAAACAAAAGGGAAGAAAATGGCAGGTGAGGGACTGAACTGGAGGTGTGAATGTCCCGAACATATATCCTCCTTAGACCTAGAAGGTGTCACTAACTCTTGAAACACCTAAAACTTCACAGTAGAAAGGACCCTCTGGGCTCACTGCTTCCTGTTTAGGGCCGCTGAGACTTTGTAATCATATCTCTGTCTGTCTGCTCTCTGGCCCTTCCAGAGACCATTGCATCCAGGCTAGACCTCTAGGCAGATACATGTGTCCCAGGCCTGAGAGCAACTGTGGAAGTTCTGGAGTCTTCCTTTCTCCCATGCTTCTCCAGCCCTGGGTCAAGAAGTTCCTGATAATTTATAGCCCTCTTCCCACAATTCCCGCTGGGGACAGGCCCAGGAGGGGAAAGAGCTGGGCTCTGCTTCCTTTCCTTTGTGCTGCGGCAGCCTCCTTTTAGGGAAGACCCTTTTTCCAAGACCCTCAGGAAAGTGTAGCTAAACTATTATGGTTATGGGAAGAGGGAGCCAGGGTGTTGGGGAATTTGCTGTGGTGGTGCCTGGGAACCTGGGGAAAGATGAAACAGCCAGCAGGTCAGGTCAGTTCGGAGATTACCTAACAGCTAAAACTGGGTCAGGAGAAGGCAGCTCAACTCCAATCTGGGGGGATTTGGGAGATTAAAGTGAGAGAAGAGAGATGTCGGAGAGACCAAGAGGTGAAAGACAGGGGTTCTTGTGGGGAGGCCCAGGGGGTGGCCTGGGGGCTGGGACTCTGGGATCCTTCTCCCCAGTCTTTCCTTGGGGTCTGGGGTGAAAGGGCAAAGGGTGGGGGAGATGAGGTGAGTGTTTGGCTCTGTCTCTGGGCTGGTCTCTTCCTTGCCCCAAGCCTCCCTCACTTGCGTTTTACCAGCTCCCAGGTCAGCTCTCTGGCTCCTGGCCCCTCCACTACTGTGGTGGGCACCCCCGCTCCTCACAGTGCTGCACAGTGATCTCTTTCAGGCCTTGCTGGGTGAGTAGCCCCAATATTCTGAGGGACAGAGGTGGAAGGGGCTGAGCATGGACTTCAGGGTTAGTTGGGAGCCCGGTGCAGGTCTTCCCGGCAGTGTTCTCCACCAGCGTTGATGAGCAAGATGATGGCACAGGTGGCCCGAGAATCCCAGAATGGAGGAGAGTAACTCAGTTCTGTTTCTGTCACAGACATCCTGGACTATTATGAGGCCTCCATCTCAGAGAGTCAGGTAAGGAGGTGAGTGGCTGGCTTCTTGAGGGAGTAGGCAGGGCTGAAGGGGTGAGGGAAGTATTGCTCATATTACACTGAAACTTGGGGTCCTGGGTGAGAAAATCCTGAGTCCAGGTCTAGGAGCTTGGGGACACTGAAAATGTACCTGCTCCCATTCTGTAGCCCTTTCTCTCTCTTGCTTCCCTGTTTTCTCTGCCTGCCCCAATTTCAGGCGCTAAAGAGTTCAGGGCATACATAGTTACCTTCCTCCTGGGAACCCTGAGGGCGAACCAGGCCCCCAGGGATTCTCCCCTGCCAGCCCCTCCTTCCCCCTCTACCTCCCACCATGGTCACCCGCCTGTATTTGAACAGTCGTGGGTGCTCCCAGCCAAACTCTAGGTGCTTCCTCCCCTAAGAAATGAAATCCCTCATCTTTGTCTTTGGTAGCTTCCCTGGTGGCTGCCAGGTCTCCTCATTTGCCTCAGGGCCTCTCTGCTTCTGCTTCTAGCTCCTTTCCCATTATCCGGGTTCCTGCCAGCACCGAAGGAGTTAACTCTGTCAAGGCACCCCCCCCCATTCTCGCTCTTCGCTCCCTCCCTCCCTCCCCCTGCTTCCTCTCTCCTCCTCTCTCCCTTTCCCTCCTCGGCTCCACGGCTCCCTCGGCCGCAGCCGCTTCCAACCCCCCCACCCCACTCCCCCGCCACGGCCCCTAGGCCCTGGCTATTAGGCAAGACTCCCCCAATCCCGGGGCTCCCTGAAATCCAGTTCCCCTCCCCCATCCCAGCTCATGCCCCAGCCCCCGAACCCCGGGGCTGCCAGCCCCCGCTGCCCCCGCCCCTCCTGAGAATCGGGGTGTGCTCCCCAAGCCCCTTCCCCTCCACTGGGGACCCCCTTTTAGGGCCCCCTTCCCCTCCCTCCCACGCTCCCCTACCCTTCCCTTCTCCGACCTCCTCTTCCCCCTCTCACCCCTCCCCCCATCCTGGCCCCCCCTGCAAAAGTGGGGTGCGGAGGGGGGAGGGGTGAGAACCCGCGGAGGGGAGGAACGAAACTCCGATGAAGTCAGAGCCCCTTACCCGCCGCCGCGGCCAGGCCCCCCAACATGGACTGTCTCTGTATAGTGACAACCAAGGTAAGCGTGATGGGGGGGGGCTATAAACTGGGGGAGGGTAACGAGTTTGTGGGGAGGGGTTAGATAGGCCTAATCTAGGGGTGGCGGCGCTGGAGTGGGAGCATCTGAAGTAAGATGAATTTCGGGATCATAATTTAGTTTTGGGGTTCATATATCAGAAAAAACTGGGTTTGGCCACAGGTGCTCTCTGGGGTGATCTCTTTGTACCTGTAGAGAAACGGAAAATTTAGGGTGTTGCATGGTTTTGGGAGGATCTGGTGGATTTGGGGGTTCACCATTGATGCTTGCAGGAGACTTATTTAAGGAGAAGCATGGCTCACATGGAGGCTTGTGGATGTTGGAAGGTGGGCTAGGTGTAGGGTGGCCCTCTTGCCTCCTGGGGACAAGCTGGCTTCCAGATGCCTTGTCCAATTTTGGGGGCTCCTGTGCGTGAGGCTAGATTATTGGTTGTGAGTTCCTGACTGGTCTGGGGGTGTCAGCTGGTAGGGAAGGGGTGGGCCTTCAGCCATAGAACAAGATACATTTGGGGATGCACCCTCAATTTGAGGGCACTATTAATTTTTGGATTTGATTATATGAAACGGGAATACCTGGGAGTTGTCAAGAGGACTGGGGCCTGGTAGGGGAATCACCTGAGGGAATGAATGGGAGGTTAGGATTTTGGTTACCCCCATGGGAGGCGGGTTACTGCAGCAGTGGTTGCCAGCTCCTGAGGAGGAAGATGAGAGGTTTGGGGAGAGAGGGGATTTAAGGAGGGAGACCAGGTGGGTGGTCTGAAATCTGGGGTGGCCCAGGCAGGTGCCCAGTATCCCCATCTCCTCCCACATTGCATCTACCTCTGGTCCAGAAAGAGGAAGAGCAGATGGAGGGGAATGTTCCTGCTACCCCTGACGCTTGGGATCAAGATGGGGGAGGACACCTGGCATTAAGGGTCCCTGAAGACTCCTGGCCTAGGTTACTGTAGTGGAAAGGAGTAGGAGGAGGGCAGGCTGGCAGCAGCAAGGATCTGTACCAGGGTGTCCCTGGGAAGGGCAGGAGATCATGGGTGGGGAGGGCAAACAAGCTTCTGGTGGGTTGCAGAATACCTAGGTACGTCTTTGCTGGGAGACTTTAGGGCTGGAAAGCTGGATGCTTGGTGTGTGGAGGGAGGCTTGGGAGGGTGGCAGGCAGCTGGGGGCTGGGGGGTGGGACAGGAAGTGGGGGCCGGGGAGGCGGGGTCCGCGTGAGTCACAGGCTGGGGAGGGGGTTATATTTAGTGGGAACTGCAGCTTCCCAGGGGAGGGAGCCGAGGACACACATGTTCTTTGCCACTAACTCACACATGTGTGTACACATGCGTTATGCACGTTTGAGCGTGGATGGAAGAGACTGGGGGCTGAGGGCCTTTCAGGCCCACAGCCCCTGCCCCCTCCCCAGGGCCACTTGCTTGTTCTCCCATTCCGTAGGCTTGGGGCTTTCTCCTAAGCTGTTTCCTATCCACCCCTCGCACCCACCCAGGCAGTTTCAGTAGATTTTTGTGCCTCAGTCTCTCTGGCCTAGTCTGCTTTAATGCCTGTCCGATTCGCTGCTCTTCCAGTCTCCTGCTTTTAGCCGTGGTCTTAGGCGCCCTGGCTGTGGTCCTCTATGTACTGGTGTTCATGTAAAACCTATTTTAGAATGTGTGGGCTCTGCTTCCAACACGTGAACATACGCCAGCGAGGCTGAGGGGCTTGCCTGCACTGGTAACTATTATCAGAGGGGCCTATTCATCCCCGCTGCCGACTCCTACTTCTCCAGTGGAGTGCAGGGTTGGGCATCCTGGAAGGGAGTAGGCTTGCGCAGAGAGGGTCATGCATTTGGAGTCTTACAGAGGTGTGGAGACTCAGGCTTGCCACATTGCTTGACTGGAAAACTTGTCAGCCTTGGGATGGTGGGGACTCCAACTCCCAGAAGGCCGTGAGGCACAAGCTCCCTCAGTGTTAGAAGGTTGCTGCCAATGGCGCTGTTGGGAGTTGTGGTCCAACTCTATCCAGGGCTGTGGAGGGTAGCTCAGGAGGAGCCAGCAGGGGGCATACAGCTCCTGCGCCCCAAAAAATGCTGGGAAGGGTAGGGAGCGCTCGGGTTTTGCGGTCGTTGAGCTCCCCAGCTCCCTCTGAAAACACTCCATCTTTCATTGCCTATATTTAGGCTCCTGCCGCAGATATTTAAGAAACACTTACAGAATCCCTACTACGTGCCAGGCCCTATGCAGACTCTGCCTTTTTATAGCTATCACTTATTCTAACTTCGTGCCTATATCTCTGCCAGTATCTCTCGGTCTCTGAGCGTCTCTTTCTCCCACTCCGCCCCCGTCCCTCCCCTCTTCTCCCCGAGTTGCTGCCGCCGTTGCCATGGTAACCGGCGACGACTGAAGTTGCGTGGCTGACTCGAGGGCTGGGCGAGGGTGGCGGAGGGCGGAGCAGAACAAGTGGGGGAGGGAGGAACGTGGGGAAAAGACCCCGGGTATTTGGCCGGAACCTTGGAGACGAAGCGGTTAAGCCCTCCGGGTGGTCCTTATTGGACAAAGCTAAGATGCTGGGGGCGGGGCAGTGTGGCCTACGGCCTCATTCATTGGCCGATAGGGGCGTGGCCGAGGGACCGTGTAGGCGAGACCGGGGGAGCGAATGGGCGGGAAGTGGACTGAGGCGTGGTCTCTTGGAGGCAGGTGGGCGGAGTCTGACTTACTCTCTAGAAGGAGGCGGGGCAACAACCCTCGGTAAGGGGCGGGGCGTGGGGCTGTGTTACCTGACCAAATGAGGGCGGGGCTGATCTGGGAGGGGCGTGGCGTCGTCTGCATGTGCCCTGAGGAGACAGGGTTGAGGGGTTTGTTTAAGCGGTGGGGCGCGGGGGTCTTTGGAAAGGAGAATCCGAGGGCTGGGAGATCTGACGTTTCAATTTTCCTAAGATGGAGGCCTGTTCAGATTTCATCAGAGCACCCCTCCTACCTCAGCTTTATGTTCCAGGGAGACGGTTGCTAGGCGACAGCAAAGTCCTTGATTGCAGTGTTGCCCGGCAACGGGGAAACGGAAAATGGAGGGAAAAAGGAAATGGGGACTGGGGGAGGGTCTTAATGGGCCCTGGCGCCCGCTGGTGGAGAACTAGGGCCTGTGCATTTTCTATTCTAGAAAGAATTGCGAGTTCAGCCCCTTTCGCAGTGGATTCCTCCTAGGTTTCAAGCATTCTATATAAATATGAAACTAGGGCATTGGAGGGTCATCTAGGGGGGCGCATCTAACAGTTTCGGACCAACGGGAAGAGAGGGAGTATGGGCCAGATTCTAGGGAAGTCGTCCTCTCTGCGACTGCCGTAAGTGGGCATTTTAGGGAAGCCAGAGAACAAATTTGAGGAGACCACTTACCGGGTTTTAAGAGCTGGAAATGTGGCGTTCAATGAGACTATTTGGAAGAGAGGCTTTCACGTTAGTTTTTTGTGAGAAAATGGGAGCCTGCGAAGAGACCTAAGGCAATTGGTTTTTGGGGTGTTGTGTGTGGAAGATTTGTAGGTCACTGCAAATTGCAGGCCAGATCTTATTTTGGTGAATATTTTTGAGACCTGGATGTGGGGGAGATATATTTGGGAGCATATCCAATCAGGAATTCAGAATCATGGAGGGGGTGTTGACATGTAGGGAGGACAGGCTGGAAAGAGTAATCTATGAACTTGGGAGGTGAAGAAAAGGAATAGAGGAATTTCTCTTAATTTAAGGATTTGGGAATAAATCGAAGAGATTGCAATTAAATTTGGAGGGCCAGCTTTAAGTTAAGTATTCCTTGAAACTGGAGTCTGGTGGTATTGAAGACTGGTATATTAGAAAGTCACAAGTGTCTCATCAAATTCAGGGATTTTGACAGGGGACCTCAAATAATTTTGAGGGCTCCCTTTTTGTATGTTTACATTAGAATTAGGTAACGTTACACTGATTTCAAAATCTTTATTAGTGGATTAGGGGGTAGATAAAATTTAGGAGGGGATAATTAATTTGATTATGCAAGAAGGATCTATGACCCCTTAAAGTCTTACAGAAACATTGTTCTGGCTATCAGATGGGCCTGGACTGCAGGGGAGAACTGTGCTGGTTAGAATGGGAGATGTTTCGGAATCTGAAGGATGCTGTCCACATTAACAATCATTGGGGGCAGGGGAGCTGTTGGGAGACATAGTTTAGATCCCTTGGGGGTCCTTGTGAAAGTGAGAGAGAAGCGCTGCTTCCTTCTCTGTCCCCTGAGTCCAGGAGTGGTGAGAGGTCCAGTGAGGTTTTGGACACGTTAGGGGGTTAGGGGGCCTAGTGATTTTGAGGGTGGGGGATTAGGTGGAATAAGAGGTCCCTGAGAACTTGAGAAATGAACTGGTGATTTTTAGGAGTATCTCTCGGTTGGTTTTTCTCTTTGCAGAGGGGTCGGAATAGGAGTATAACAGATAAACAGCTGGAACCAGGGAAGTTGGTGGTTAAGAGGGTCTCCCCTCAACCTTCTCCCATGGTGACGCTCTCCCGCACTGCGCAGGCGCCGCTCTCCTTCCCCCCCCCCCTCAGGCCGCAGCCTCCAGTAGCCTTGGCCGCCGCAGCCCCCGCCCCTCTGCCCCTCCCCCTCCCCTACCCCGGGACCCTTGGTATCCCAGCACCCCCTCCCCTCAATCCCCCTCCCCTTCTCCATGTCGGCTCGGAACAGATTCGCCTCCATGTGTCTCTGCGTGGTACGTGCCGCGGTATGGGCTCCGGCCCCGCTCCCCTCTTCCCGGACCCCCCAATTCTTGGGGTGCAAGCTTCAAGTGCTGTCGCTCTTCCCTCTGCTTGGCGCGGGGTCTTTGGGTTGCAACTTCTCGCGGACAGGCGCAGTGGGTCGCCCCTCTTATCATCCACTTTCAATCACACCCCCTTTCTTCTGGGGGTGCAAGCCTCGGTTCCAGGTCGTTCTGTGCAGCTGGGCTCCGGTGCGGTGGGGGTCAAGGGGGAAGGAACAACAGCGACTCTGTCTGTATCCCCCAGGCCTTTTCCTTGTCTTATACCCTAATATATTGGGGGCACAGACTTGGTCCCAATCGCATTTGAGCTGTCAGGGGTCAGGGCCCAGAGCCCCAGTGGTGTAAAAAGGGAAGGGTCTCCCCTTTCTGCCTGCCCTGCTTTAGTTGCCCTCTAACCCAGGATTGAGGTGCTGAACAGAACTACCCCCAGCCCCAAGTTTGCAGTTTCAGAATTACTCTGCCCCACCCCCACCCCCCAGATATTTTCCTTGTTTTCTTACTACCCGGACCTTGAAAATTTCCATGGACTGAATGCACAGAGGCCCTCCCTTTCTCCAGTCACATTCGGGATCATTGGTACCTTTTCTTGTTCCTCATTTCTCTCATATTGTCTCCCAGTCAGAAGCAGCATTTTTCTCAATTCCAGGTTGTCCTCCCCCATCCCACATGGGAGTGGGGTGGGAGAGGTGTTTGGGGTCTCACTGTGATAAAACCTCATCCTCTGTAGAATGGATGATGAAGTGTCCCTCTTCACACTTCCGTTTTCTTTAGGTGCACCCTGACATTTCTTAAGATTCTGGAATTTTCTCTGTGAAATGGGGTGAAGATGGAGGAGGGTTGGGCTCAAACCCTCCCCCAGGCTTCAAAATTTGCTAGCCCTGCTTCAGGTCACACATAGGGAATTAGTGCAGTGAAGTGAGAAAAGTCCCTGGGTGGCGCAAGCAGTTTACTGTTGTCTGCTAACCTAAAGGTTGGCAGTTCGAACCCACCCAGCCACTCCACAGAACAAACGCCTGGTGAACTGCTTCTGTAAAGATTATAGCCAAGAAAACCCTATGGAGTGGTTCTACTGTATAACACATGGGGTTGCCATCAACTGGAATCGACTCGACAGCAATGGCTTTTATTGGGTGAGGTGAGAGAGAAGAGCTGCTTCTTCCCCTCTCCTCTGGACCTCCCAGTTTTGGGGCGCTATCCCTCAGCTGAAGACCACCACTCAGGGTGTGGAATGAACAGCCTTTTTCAGTTCATAGAACTCTATTACCCAAGACAGTGCACACCAGAGCCGTGGTGGCACAGTGGTTAAGAGCTTGGCTGTTAACCAAAAGGTCGGCAGTTCAAATCCACCAGCCACTCCTTGGGAACTTGATGGGGCAGTTCTACTCTGTCCGATACGGTTGCTGTGAGTTGGAATCGGCTCAGTGGCAATGAGTTTTTGGTTTATTGATCACACCAACCCCATCCCCTTGTGCATGGCGTTGCCATAAGTCAGGGGTCACAGTGTGTCGGGGCAACAGTGTGTCAGGGGCCAACTCCATGGTAGCTAACAACAATAACATTTGTCTATACTCCCTCTATTTTCTTTTCTTGTATCTCTACTTTTTGTGCCCATGGTATTCAAACTTGGAGTTCAGGCATCTCTCTCCAAGTCTGTGGCTCAAGAATAGACTCTATCTTGGTGAACCCCTATTCTTTAAGGCTCCTCAGCCAAGGTGCTTCTTGGTTCTAGTTGTCTCTCTCTCCTGGGTTTGAGAGTTTTCATAGGGACAGGACCATTTTCCTCCTCCCATTCTTTTATTGCATCTTTAGTCTACAACCAAAGTTGGGTTACTTCCTCAGCCTTGCTTCATAATTCTCAGGGTTTTTAGAACTATCTTCTAGAATCAGGCATTGACCTTGATAAGCTTTCTCCAGTTTTATCTATAACTGTTGACCTCCAAGTGCTGGTACTCTCAGGTTCTCAGAAATCATTGGGACAGACATTTTGCCTTCTTTTTTTCTATGCATATGTACTGGGGGGTGTGTTCTGTCTTCTCCAGTCCCTGAGGGAGCCCTGTGTGTGGTACTTTCCTCCCCCTTTGCTGAGCTTGGAATTTGGGCAGCCAGCTCCCGAGGAGGGGAGCAGCGGGAGGGCAGAGGCAGATGTGGAAGGACCCAGGCAAAGTTGCATCCCTTCACTGCTGTTTCTATCAGCCCCTTTTCTCTCTCGTGGCCCCCAGTTAATCTCCTTTACTGGTGTCTCTATTAAGTTAACATTGGAGGCTTTCGCGATGGCAGGTGGTTAGTTAGGGGTCATGGTTGGGTCTTTGATCCCGTAAGACTGAGGGAGACCTGAGAATTCACTCTGAGTCTCAACACTCCACCCCCCTGCCCCAGTAGGGAACCTGGCACCCATTCCTGCCTCCATCCTGAGCCCGACTGATTCTGTTCCTCCCCCTTCTTCCACCACCCCCTTCCAGTATATCCGGATTAGCTTGCTGGGCTGTGGGCTGTTGTAGCGGTGGAGGCTAGTGGAGGAAGAGCTGGACAGGCTTTGCCTTGTCTTGCCTGGGGGTCTGAGGCCAAGTTCCTTCTAGTTGAAGAGCTTGATTGCTGACCCTGCCTCGGACATGCAAGGTGCTGGAGAAACGGTGGTTCATGGGGCAGAAGCCACAATGGGGAGGTCGAGGCAGTGGGAGTGCGGCGAGATGCAGAGCCAGAGCAGCTCCTGGAGTATAGGAGGAGGGAGGTTGGGAAATGGAAGCTAGGAAGGGGTGTGGGATTAAGATGATGAGGGAAGTAAAGAAATTGGGGATGGAACCTAGGGAGTGGGTGCACAAGTGACAGGGGCTAGAGATCTGAGAGGATGGAGGGACTGAAAATCAAGGCCTGGGGAATGGGTGGAGAAACCGACCTGCCTAAGGGGGCTATGCGGAGGTGGAGGGCCAGGGTCCCAGGATGTGAGGAGTTGGGGGATGGGGCTGGGATTTGGGGAGAGATGAGAGATGCTGAGGCCCTGGCGGGAGAGGGGGCTGTCGGGAGGGTGGAGAGAGGGGAGCCAATGGGCTGGAGGAGAGGGAGGGGGAGGAGCTGGTCAGGCCCCAGGGCCTTCCGCACTGCACTGGCTGGGGGAAGAGGAGGAGGCCAGGGCGGCAGCCTGGAGCCTGAGGCGCTGGGCCGGCCCCAGTGACACCTCCGTCCCCATCCCCAGAAATACCGCTACCAAGATGAAGACACGCCCCCTCTGGAGCACAGCCCGGCCCACCTCCCCAACCAGGTAAACGCCCCCGAGCTGGTGCACGTGTCGGAGAGGAACTTGTCCCACCTTCAGGCCGTCCATGGGGTCGTGGGCCACGCCCACCTCTCCCCCCTCAAGGTAGGAGACCCTGGCGACCCCGGCGACCCCCTCCCCAGTGCGGCCCTCGGAGCCTCGGAGCTGCAACCCCCAAGGGCCGGTAGGGCAAGAGCCATGGGGAGGGAAGCGGGGATTGCGGGTGTTGTCTGGGGCTTGGGCTCCTGTGGCCCTGGGGGAAGGGGCATTTGGGCTGTTGGGAACACTTTGGTCCCACAGAGGAGAAACAGAGGCCAGGCAAGTGGGTGGGGGTGTTGAACTAAAGCTGATGGTGTGTGTGTGCGTGTTGAGGTGTGTGTGCCCCCCAGGATGTCCCCTAGACCCTAACCTCTTCATTCCTTCACACCCCCATTTCCGTTCCAGTTTTCTGTGTCCAGAGGTGTGTTCAGAGCTCCTGCTGCCCTCATTTGCTCTTGTCCCTTACCTGCCTCCTCCCCCCACCCCTCTGGACCCAGCTCTCCCTGTCCCTGCATCTCCAGTCCCTTTCCATCTGTCTGGTCTGAGACTTTGCGTCCTGGGGCCTTTCTGCCTCTGTCCACTGCCCCAGCATTTGCTCCCTCCTCCCCTCTGTGCTGTTCCCTCCCCACTGGCTGGCTGGTTCTTGATGCTGTCTCTCTCTTCCTCCCACGCACTCTCCTTCTCCCTCTCCTGATTCCCAGCCCAGGCCTCTGCACCCGCTTGTCCTCTCCCAGTTACCCCTTCTGTACTCATCTCTGTCTTCTCTCCTTTCCTCCTCCCCTACGCCCTTCCTCTTGAGCTCTCACCTCCACCCTAACTTCTTCCGGTGCCCTTCTTGTCCCCCATTATTATTCCCACCACCTGTTTCCACTTCTCCCCTTTCTCTGTGCTCACAGTCTGTTTCCCTCCTCCAGCCCTGGGAGGCCTTGCTTCTGAGCTCCTCCATTCTCTAGTCCTTTCTGTCTTCTTCCTCTTTCAGTCTCCTCTCTGTGGGGCCCAGGATGGGGAGGATTGGGGAGCACCGAGCAGGTTATGAGATGGAGAAAGAGCATTGTGGGGTGGGTTGGGGGATCTCCGGATGTTGAGGGATGCCCTGTGAAGGGGGAGGTTGCTGACGTTTGATTGAGAATTTGGGGAGGAGATTTCAGAGCCAGTGGATGAAGGAAGCAGAGAGGGCACAGCCACAGGTCCTGGTGTAAGGAGGGGGTGGCAGGAGAGGAGATGGAAGGGGGTAGAGAGACCGCTATTGGGCATTTAGAGAAATGGGGAGACAACAGAGGAGTATGATGTCCTGTGGTAGGGGACAGACAGGGGTAAAGCTGGAATCAGGAAAGCAAGGCCCTGGAGATGGGGCACAGTATTCGTGTGAGAACCAAGGGGGGAGGGCTGCAGGGAGTGAGGGAAGGAAGACCAGAGATGCTTTTTGCAAGGTGAGGCCATTACATCCCCTGGGAGGAGGTAGATGGGAGAAGGGAGGGTTGGGGGGGTGGTGGTTAATCCAGTGCTAGGGAGCCCTGGTGTCAGAGCTCAGGAAGCCAAGGGAAGTGGAGGGAGGGACTGGAGGCCTGAAGTGTGGGAGGGGGTCCTCAGGATAGGGCCTGAGCTGGGGGACAGGAGAAGCCCTGATTTTCAGAGGAGATGGGGTGTGGGTTGAAAAGTGAAGGATTGTGATTTGGGGATAGAATCTTGAGGTTTGAAGATGGGGTAAGGGAGAACAGTGCTGATCTCTCTGGGAGTCAGAAACTGGGATGGAAGATGAGGGCTGGTGATTGATAAGGACTGGGGCTGGAGGGTGGGAGAGCGACAGGGAAGGGGTTGGAGGATGAGATGGGCACAGGGACAGGGAAGGGGATGGAGGACTAGGGGGGCACAGGGACAGGGATTGGGGTGGAGGATGGAGGCGGGGGCTGGAAGATGGAAATTGAAGGGTGTAAACAGGGATTAGGACGGGGTGGAAAGGGAAGCGAAGAAGTAGAGGCAAGGATGGGAAGCAGATGGAAGTCCTCATGGATGAAGGCTGGGGCATGGGTAAGGAGGTTCTAGAAGTATGGGGATGGGGCCAGAGAACGGGTATGGAACGGAGGACGGACACGTGGATGAGATTTTGGCAGCCAGTGGATATTGGTTGGGCAGCAGCTTTTGTTGAGATGTGAGGGGTCGGAAGATGGCGTTAATAGATTTTTGAGTATGAAATGTAGTATAAAGCTTGAAAACTGTCGGTGGTTTGTAGGAAAGGAGAGGGGCCCTTTTGGAGGTCGAGGGTGGGAAGGAGACTGGGGAATCTGTGATGAGTGTCTCGCGCTTGGTAGGCTCCAAATAAATATTTGCTTGAGGAGGAAATATGTTGGGGACCCCGGAAGGCGGCTCTTGGCGGCCTCCTGCCATTGCCATAGAGACATGGCTTCGGTTACCCTGGCAATTGGGGAAGCCCCTTGGACCGGCCTGATGTTGGCCCCGCCCTGGAGTCTACAGCCCTAGCTTTGTCGAGGCGACTGACGTCAGGGACCTGGGCACGCCCCACCTTAACCCTTTCCTGAATGCCGTGGGGGAGGGAGGATGAGGCGGCTAGGACCCGGATGTCTGTCACCACTCCTCCTTTCCTGACGTCCTTTAAACTGCGTAGGATGGGGGGCGTGGGGGAGGGAGGAAGGGAGGTTATTCAGGATGCGCTGCGCCCACAAACCTCTTCAGCCCGGACTGCTTTCTGCCTGGATAAGGGGGGGCGGGGCCCAGGGAAGGAGAGGCAGGGCTAGCGGATTCTTCTGTCTTCCGGAGTCTGGTTGCCCCTAGGGCACGCCCCAGCCCCCGCCTGTTGTCCAGACGACAGAGCCTCCAGGAGGTGGGTCTCCGGAGGTGGGTCCTTTCAGGCCTTGGTTGGGCTTAGATACCGTTGCTAGGCAACACGATCCCTAGAGGAAGGGGTGAATTGGATGGCTGGTGGATGAGAGGGAAGGAGGGGCCTGCAGCTGGGGGAACCCCAGGTTCCTGGGCCCCAGGATTTAGGGGAAATGTGTATGAAAGGTGAGGGGCAAATCTGGGGTAAGGCTATGAAGATACTTGGGTATAGGCGGGGGAAGAGGCACAGAGGTGGGGCAGGAAGAAGGGGCAGGGCCCTGTGGACATGGGCCCTGGGGTATATGTGTGTAGCACGTCAGGCATGTAACACCCTGTGGTGTTACATCCGGTGAGAAGCTTCCTTACCCCTCCTGAGTCTCTCCCCCCCGCCTCCCCCCGCCCCATTACCATCTGCTGCTCCCCTCTCCGTCTGGCTGCCTCTCCCTTCCCGCTCTCATCCACCTCCTTTCACACGCAGGGGCCTGGGCTGGGCCACGCTGGATCGGTGCACGTGTGTATGGAAGGTGGTTGAGGAGCTCTGATGGTGCTGGAGCGGTCTTGGTTAAGAGGCTGAAGGGGAGCCAGGCTGGTAGGACCCTCGTTTAGTAGCTCCCTCTCGAGCCAAGGCTCAGGCAGTGTGTCCTCTCCTTGTTCCCTCATAGGCCAGTTCTCCCCCTGTGATTGTCAACACAGATACCCTAGAGGCCCCGGGATATGTGAGTTGTTTACATTTTGGGTTTGGGGCTATCGTGGAGAAGGGCAGGGAGAGGGAAGGCCTGGGCCCAGCAGCAGGGTCAGGCAGCTCGATGAGCGGAATGTCTGTCTCACTGTCCTTGTGTTTCTGGCCCGTGCTGGAGTTGCAGGTGAACGGGACTGAGGGGGAGATGGAATACGAGGAGATTACATTGGAAAGGGTGAGCAAGCTCCTCCATCCAGATCCCCTTGTCTCCCTATCTGGGCTTCTCTCTGTGCCTGTGTTTTCTAGGTGGCCAACCCTTTAGCCTGGTCCTTCCTGCTCTGACCTCAGCCCCCCAGCCCTTTCCCCTCCCCATTCACCTTGCCAGAAGTGGGCAGTAAGGGGTGAGGGAAGCTGACCTTCTTCCCCTCCTTCTGCCCAGGGTAACTCAGGTCTGGGCTTCAGCATCGCAGGTGGCACTGACAACCCACACATTGGTGACGACCCGTCCATTTTCATCACCAAGATCATTCCTGGTGGGGCTGCAGCCCAGGACGGCCGCCTCAGGTGGGGAGAGGAGACGGGTAAGGAGGCCGGTTCCCTCAAGAGGGAGAGCCAGGGCAGCAGGACTCTCCCGGCTCAGGCCTCCCTTGCTGCCCCCAGGGTCAATGACAGCATCCTGTTTGTAAACGAAGTGGATGTGCGGGAGGTGACCCACTCCGCGGCAGTGGAGGCCCTCAAAGAGGCAGGTTCCATCGTCCGCCTTTATGTCATGCGCCGGAAGCCCCCGGCTGAGAAGATCATGGAGATCAAGCTCATCAAGGGGCCTAAAGGTAATAATGCATGTTGTCCCCATCCCCATCTCAACTGCCCTCTGCCCCAGCTCCTTCTCAGATACCTGGGCACCCACCTCTGCCTTCCCCTCCATCCAGGTCTCGGCTTCAGCATCGCAGGGGGCGTAGGGAACCAGCACATCCCCGGAGATAATAGCATCTATGTAACGAAGATCATCGAGGGGGGGGCCGCCCACAAGGACGGGAGATTGCAGATTGGGGACAAGATCCTGGCGGTGAGGACTCCCATCCCTTTTCCAGCCCAGACCTGAGTCTTACCTGCTGGCTCTTAGTGGGATCAGGCTTCCTTATCATCTTGCCCCTGGTTCATCTGCCTTGAGGCCTTTTCTGGCTCTGACTGAGCTCTGCTTCCCTTGACGTCAGGTCAACAGCGTGGGGCTGGAGGACGTGATGCATGAAGATGCTGTGGCAGCCCTGAAGAACACGTATGATGTTGTCTACCTAAAGGTGGCCAAGCCCAGCAATGCCTACCTGAGTGACAGCTATGCTCCCCCAGACATCACAACCTGTGAGAGCCCTCCAAACCCCCAAACTCCCCATATCCCATCCCACTTACCCCATTGCGTCCAGTCCCATGACATCCCCGTGACGGTTCCTTGTCAGGTAGTTCCCATGCAATGTCCACAACCTCCGGTATTTCCTGTTGTTGGAGAAGAAAAGGGAAATCAGTCACCGTAGAAGAACTAGGAAAGGTTGTCAACAATCTCTCCCCCAGAAAGCACAAGGCCCAGATGGTTTTATGGCTAATTTTTATCAACCCTTCAAGGAATGGGTAATTCTTATGCTGTTTTAGAACATGGGAAAAGATTAAAATTTCCATATTTTACCTTATAAGGCCAGTTAAAATGTTGACAAATACAACGTAAAATAAGACAAGTACAGACTGATTTCGTTTATGAAGAGATGCAGAAACTTAAAATAACATGGTAGCAAACTAAACGTAGCACAGCACTTTAAAGGAATAACATTGTCACAAAGTAGGGTTTGTTTTAGAAAACAAAAGGTGGTTCAATATTAGGAAACTTGTTAATTATAATTCATTATATTAAGCAGTTAAGAAAGAAAAACTGTAAGATCATCTCAAATAGATGTGGGAAAGGCATTTGATGAAATTCAAAATCTATTTTCACATGAAAACTCTTAGTAAACTGGGAATAGAGAAATTTTCCTTAACAGGATGAAAAGTAGTTATCAGAAACCAAGAACAATCGTATCTCGTAACGATCAAACTCTAGCAGTGCGTTCACTAGGTTAGGAACGAGGCAAAGATGCCTGTTATCACTGCTGCTGTTCCACATGGTTTTAGAGCAGGGTTTCTCAGTCTTGGTACTATTGACATTTTTGGACTAGGTAATTCTTTGTTGGGAGTCCCTGGGTGGTGCGGATGGTTAATGTGCTCGGCTGCTAAGTGAAAGGTTGAAGGTTCAAGTCCTCCCAGAGGTGCCTCGGAAGAAAATCCTGGTGATCTACATCCCAAAAATCAGCCATTGAAAACTTTATGGAACACAGTTCTACCGTGACGCACATAGGGTCACAGTGAACCAGAATCAACTCAGCGGCAATCTGGGTTTTTAATCTTTATTGTGCGGGCTGTCCTGTGCATTGTAGGATGTTTAACAGCATTCCTGTCTTGTGTCTACCAGATGACAGTGGTAACTCTGCCTCGTAACAGTCAAAAATGTCTTTAGACGTTGTCGAATGTCCCATGGGGAGCAAAGTCACCCCAGCTGAGAACCATTTCTTTAGAGATTTCAGGCAATGCGGCAAGACAAGAAGAATAAACACATTATATTTGAAAAGGGAGAAACAAAATTATCTTTATTTGTAAGTTATATTATTGTCCATCTAGATTAAAATTCACGTGAATTACTGAAAAACTTAGAAATAATATGGGAGGTTAAAAATGGTGGCTGCTTGTAAGATAAATAACAAGAAGTAGTAACTCCCAAGTGATAAGAAAATGTAATGGGAGAAATGATCCTTTTAACTATAGAAAAAAATTCTATAAAATTTTTAGAAATAAAAGTTAAACAAGAGATGTATAATATTTATATAACAAGAATGATGAAACGCTACTGAAGGGCATAAAAAAAAGACTGGAAAAACTGGGGAGTCACACCATGTTTCTGGATAGAAAAACTTAATATGCTAAAGATCTCAGCCGTTTCCGAGTTAATCCATATGTTTTATGGAATCCTAATCAGAATTTTAATGTCTCCCCCCCCCCCCAACACACAAAAAACTTGGCAGGTTATTCTAAAGTTCAGCTGGAAAAATACATTTGGGAGAAGAGCTAAGAAATTTTTGGAAAAGAATAATAATGAGGTGTGACTGCTCCTAAAACATAATGTAAAACCATATTAAAATCACGTGGAACCATTTCCAAATACCATAACCTACCAGAAGAAATCTTGGCTCCTTAGAGAAAGGGCCAATTCCAGATCTGGACCAGGAAATGTAGAGGAACTTGTAATATCTTGTCGTACTAGAAAGGAAGGAAGCTATCCAAGACAACTAGGGTCATGTCAAAGATACAGGAGCCAAATTAAAGGAGTTCTAACTGCCAAGATGGAACAATTTGAGTATAAAGAGAATACGAACTTCATTTGATCAAAACTAGTTAAATATGTTAAAATCTGTGAGATTATGATGATACTAATAAATAACTGGGTTCCTCCGGAGGTTACTAGGGAAAATTGGCAAAGAAAAGAGCCGGGTATTTATCCTTCCTTCTCTGTTCAAACTGCACCTTACCACCAAACCAAAAAAACCAAAAACCCACTGCCATCGAGTCAATTCTGACTCACAGGGACCCTGCAGGACAGATTAGAACTGCCCCGTAGGATTTCCAAGGTTCTGAATCTTTACAGAAGCCGTCTGCCACATCTTTCTCCTATGGAGTGTCTGGTAGGTTTGAACTGCCAACCTTTTGGTTAGCAGCTGAGCACTTTTAACCACTGTGCCTCCAGGGCTCCTTAAACTGCAGCCTTAGAGTAACCAAATGGTGGATGTGGGAGAGTTCTTTGTAGAAGAACCCCCACTAATAAATGCCTTCACCCTAAAAAATAAAAGGAGTAGAATATCACCAAACAGTGAAGCACTTAGCTACTAACCAAAAGGTTGGCTATTTGAAACCACCTAGAGGTGCCTAGAAAGGCCTGGTGATTTGCTTCCCAAAGGTCATGGCCATGAAAACCTTACAGAGTGCAGTGCTGCTCTGAAACCATGGGGTCACCCTGAGTTGGAATCGACTCGTTGGCAATGGGTTTGGTTTTTTTAAGGGAAAAAAAAAGGTTTAATGAAAAATCAGAACCAGGCAGTGATCATCAGTGGCTGCTAAACCTGTCGGGTGAAAGGCATATGAAAAAAAAAAAAAAAAAAACCAAACCCGTTGCCGTGGAGTTGATTCCGACTCATAGCAACCCTATAGGATAGAGTAGAACTGCCCCCATAGGGTTTCCAAGGAGTGCTCGGTGGATTCGAATTTCCAGCCTTTTGCTTAGCAGCCTGACTCTTCACCACCACACCACCAGGGTTTCTGAAAGGCTGATGGGGTACTTTATATTGAATGAACCTGACTGACAACACCCAACTTCCTGATTAATGCTAACATAACAAAAAGACAGGATTGGATCCTATCATGATGCCACAGGAACTACACGGCATCACCTATGAGTGTGCTTACCATAATGAATTTGAATCTGACGAAGCCTCTAGAATGAACTCCAATGTATAGGAAGTAAAGGAGCAGAGAACATGTTAAAGAGCACCATGTGGACGCACTTAGTAGTTTCCCTATTAGAATTTTCCTAATTGACACATGACCTAGTTTTTTTTCAGCAAATGAATGGCCGAGGGGGAAAGAAGAGAGAAGAATGTTAGAAATTAAGAGATTTGAGAGGCATAGCAAACAACAAAAAAAAAAATCCAGAAAGCGCAGTATGAACATCTCCCTTAAGAGTTCACCCTCCCTGGCACATCTGAGACAAGTAGCTAACTCCCTGGGCAAACCAGCCTCCGATGTCACCTATAGCTTACTGACCCTTGACATGTCTGTGATCCTGATGTCCTCTTTCCCACCCATCTTCTAGGATCTTTGGCTTTGGCAGAATAACTTTCCCATAACCTGAGTCTGGTTACCTAGGGAGAAGATGGGGTGGTGAGTGCTCCCCGTCCATTTCATCTCTCCTCCTCCCACATCTTCCCTCAGCATATTCCCAGCACCTGGACAATGAAATCAGTCACAGCAGCTACCTGGGCACCGACTACCCCACAGCCATGACCCCCACCTCCCCTCGGCGCTACTCCCCAGTGGCCAAGGACCTGCTGGGGGAGGAGGACATTCCCCGAGAACCGAGGCGGATTGTGATCCACCGGGGCTCCACGGGCCTGGGCTTCAACATCGTGGGTGGTGAGGACGGTGAAGGCATCTTCATCTCCTTTATCCTGGCCGGAGGCCCTGCTGACCTCAGTGGAGAGCTGCGGAAGGGGGACCAGATCCTCTCGGTGAGGGAGCCTGCCCTCTCCATGCGTGGGTAGAGCCCAGAGCTCTTGAGGAGGGCCTTGGGTGGGTTGAAGCCTGCCTGGACTTCTCCTGCCTCCACTTGGCCCCATGTCCAGGTTTTCATCTGCTCCTCCTCTCTCTAGGTCAACGGTGTTGATCTCCGCAATGCCAGCCATGAGCAGGCTGCCATTGCCCTGAAGAATGCGGGTCAGACAGTTACCATCATCGCTCAGTATAAGCCAGAAGGTACCAGGCCTGGAGCTCCCCTTCTTGTGGGCCAAAATGACCTTCAGAACGCCGCCTCCTCTGCTGGAGGCTTCTGAGGGGGTGTTGCCGCATGAGGCAGAGCTCAGGAGCTTTCTTGTCGTCCTCAGAGTACAGCCGCTTCGAGGCCAAGATCCACGACCTACGGGAACAGCTCATGAATAGCAGCCTGGGCTCAGGGACAGCCTCCCTGCGCAGCAACCCCAAAAGGGGTTTCTATATCAGGTCAGAGGCTTCTTGGGCTCCCAGGCTGGGCTTCTCAGGCCCCCTGATTGCTCTTCACTCTGGCCTGCCCTGGTTCTTCAGCCAGCTTCTCCCCTAAACCCTGCCTGGCTCCAGCTCACCTGTTCAGGCCTGACTCTCGGTTTGTGCTTGGGTGTGGGCGAGGCTGCACAGGTTAGCATTTTGTAGCACTGTGTGGATTGCAAAACAGCCTCTGCCCCAAGTATCCCAACTGCCTTCAGCCCCTGATCGCCCTGGCACTTCTCCAAGGACTGGTGACTGTCCCACAATTTGGCAACTAAAAGGTTAATGGCCAGCAGAGCAGGGGCTCTCAGGATCTGGTGCTGGTTAACTGTTTCAGTTGTCATCCTGCCTCTGCATACCGTGGGCTGTCCAGGGGACACAGATAGCCAGTCCCTTGCGTCTGCCTCCTATCTCTTCAGTGGTCTTTTGGGCAACACATCCCACACTGAGCACGTTGTCTTTCTCCCGTGTGTGGTGGTCTCTGGCTTGCCAAGTCAGTGTTTTCTCTCCCACTGATTGGGACCACTGTCTCTCCAGACACTTGCTCAAACCGGAGTCCTGGCTTGACTCTCCCTTACAGCTGGGACCCAGAGGCTCCCCAAGGCCATCCATTCTGACGCCCAGTGATTCCAGATGATCCCGGAGTCTCTTCCCTTCTTTCTAGCCCTGTTGCTAGAACCTCTGAACCTTTGCTACCTCCATGGCTGTTCCTCCTCTTTTCTTGATGCCGGTTGTGATTTATTGACAGGGATTTGTTATGGACAAGACAAGGGTAACCAAAGTTTGCAAATAATTGGCTTTTTTTTTTCTTACTAATCCGAGCAGTTTCAAGGCTATCCTTGTGACATGTATTGCCAACTGCTTTCTTGAGAGCGTGGGGCTCTAGCTCTCACAGTGTAAATTGCACAGAATCCATAGCCTGTCTGATCCCTGACACCCTGTGGACTGAATTGTGGCTAATGTTGTAGTACAGCTTTTGTCCCCACACACAGTTCCAGGGTTTCTCAGAATCCATGAGCCCATGGCAGTGACATCATCAGCCCCAGCTTTTCTCCAGACCCTCTCCTAAAATCTCAGGACTGGAGTCTCAGAGCAGTTGGACCCACTGGCCAGCCTCCAGTGCCTTGTCCTTCCCACCCTTCCTGGCAGCCTCAGCCAGGCTTCTAACTGATGGCCTCTTGCCCTCCAGGGCCCTGTTTGATTACGACAAGACCAAGGACTGCGGCTTCCTGAGCCAGGCCCTGAGCTTCCGCTTTGGGGATGTGCTGCATGTGATCGACGCCAGTGACGAGGAGTGGTGGCAGGCGCGGCGGGTCCACTCTGACAGTGAGACCGATGACATTGGCTTTATCCCCAGCAAGCGGCGGTGAGGCTTCTGGGGCCTGGCCCTTCCACGTTGCTGCCCCAGGCACTGTAGTTCCCAGGCCCCCTCAGGTGGACAGCCAGTAGGGGATGGATGTACCTTCTGATCTCTTGGGAGTCTGTCTGCTGGGCCCTCCTGGGGACCATGACTTCCATGAGATTTTGGGGCAGACTTCTTCTCATTTAGGAGTACAGGGGCCCAGGGGCTGATGGGAGGTGGGGTTTTCAGCTGGTCTAGAGAGTGGGAGCCAGTAGGGTTCCTCATTGGGCATTTCCCTACCCCTGCTCTGTGTATTTCACAGGGTCGAGCGACGGGAGTGGTCAAGGTTAAAGGCCAAGGTAGGCATAGGAGGGGATGAACTTGAGTGGAAGAGTGGGGGGCTCATGGGGCTGAGGTCTAACCAACTACATGGCCTGGTTTTTCTTCTAGGATTGGGGCTCCAACTCTGGATCACAGGGTAGGTACAAGACCTGGGAAGAGAGGAGCCCTGAGCTTCTCTTTACATCCTCAGGAAGGTGGGACAGGGGCTCAGGGTTCCCTGTGAGAGCCCCTCATAGACTCCCTGCCTCCCACCAGGTCGAGAAGACTCGGTTCTGAGCTATGAGACGGTGACACAGATGGAAGGTAAGCCCCAGCATTGGCTCCAGCCCTTCCTGCTCCCCCAACTCTGATCTCTGCTGAGCTGGGCTTTCTCTTCTCAGTGCACTATGCACGCCCCATCATCATCCTTGGGCCCACCAAGGACCGTGCCAATGACGACCTTCTCTCTGAGTTCCCCGACAAGTTTGGATCCTGTGTTCCCCGTGAGTTGGAGGAGGCAGGAGGTGGGCATGGGGTTGGGAGGGCTAAGGACCCCACCCATGGGTCCATAGGCAGAGCCACCTCTGGGCCTTAGGCTGTAGGAGGATGCAGGGGTGCTTCTTAGCCACCCTCAGGGTCCATAGAAGCCGTCCCCAGGCCAGCGACTCGGAGACCCCAGTGGTGCTGGGCGAGGTGGTTCCATTCCCCTCCATCTTCACCTCCCCAGCAACCTTCCTTCCGCGGAAGGACCAGCTGGGCAGTGTAGGGTTGATGGAGGCGGGCTTCAGGCTGGAGGGATGGTGGTTAGATCTCTGGGGGATGGGTGACTTCCTGGCAGATACCACACGGCCCAAGCGGGAATATGAGATAGATGGCCGGGATTACCACTTTGTGTCGTCCCGGGAGAAAATGGAGAAGGACATTCAAGCGCACAAGTTCATCGAGGCCGGCCAGTACAACAGCCACCTGTATGGGACCAGTGTCCAGTCTGTGCGAGAGGTGGCAGAGCAGGTAGGATGTGGCGGGTACCTAGTCCTTCTCCCCTTCCTCTCCCCACCCCATTGCCTTCCTCAGCTCTCTCTAACTCTCTTTCTCTCTGTCTCTTTCCCTGCTGGGCCTCGACTCCGTTCCACTCCTCCACTGCCTTCTCCTCTTGGGCAACTCTGTCTGACCGCCTGCTCCCTCATGTCCCCCACCTCCCTGACCCCAAACTCCCCGCCACCATCTGTCCCATTTCCCTCCTCCCCATCCCCCCACTGCGCCCCATTTCTTCTCTCTTCCTGTGGCCTCATCATGGGTGGCTTGGCATTCCCACTTTGCTCCCTCCCTTCCTCTTCACTTCTCCCTTTGGCCTCCCTCCTCTCCCCTTGCCCTGTCCTGGGGTCCCCACTCCCCTCGCCCACTCGTCTGCTGCCACCTTTTCCCTGCTGCTCCCCACCCTGCCTGCCCTTCCCACACGGCTCCTCCTCTCTCCATCTGCCTCCCCTCTCTCCCATCTGTCTCTCCTTGTTCCTTCCATCTGTCTGTCCTCTGTCCGTCCTCCCCTCCCTCTCCCTGTATCCTACTTCCTTTCTTTTTCTCCTTGGCTTTCCTTACCCACCTGTGTTACTGTTTCTGCCTCCTGCACCTCTGCCCTGCTCACCGCCGCCCCTCGGGTCCCTGCTCTGTCACCATCTTTTGGGGTCCCTCCTGGCCTGTACCTCACCCCTCCTCCACTCCACCTCTAATCCTCTCCCTCCCGGGCTTGGCCTCCCACACTCTTTGGCTCCCCCTTTCCTTTTTCTGTCTGTCCATACCCACTTCCCACCCTGACTCTCTGCCCACCTGTCTTTTGACACCCACGTCACTTCCCTTTTGGTCAACCTCCCACCTCCCACTCTCCACCTTTCCACGTACTGCGTCCTGTCCTGGCACCTCTGCTGTCCTTTCCCGCCACCTGGTGGTCCCCCTCCACCCACCCTACCTGCCCCCAGGGGAAGCACTGCATCCTCGATGTCTCAGCCAATGCTGTGCGGCGGCTGCAGGCGGCCCACCTGCACCCTATCGCCATCTTCATCCGTCCCCGCTCCCTGGAGAATGTTCTGTGAGTATAGTCCCAGGGGCCTCCCCTCCACTTCCCCACACCCATGGCCCTGGGCCTCAGAAGGCCTCTGCTTGACTTCTCCCCTCAGAACTCTGGACAGGGGCTCCAGCAGTCCTTGAGAGGGATCTGCACAGAGAGCTGGAACCCAGAGGACACAGGGGATCTCAGGCGTTCCCTCCTCGCATATCTTAGGCAGGACTACAACTCCCAGAAGCCCATGGGACTCAGACCAGATGGGCAGCCAGGGCCTCGAGCTGCTGGGAGTTAGAGTCTGAATCTTCTGTGGGGCTTAAGGCTGGAAAGACGAGGCTCTGGGGAGATTGCTGGGGTAGTGTAGCTGCACTGGCTGCATTGGGTCATAGGTGGGGGTCATCTGTGGCCCCAGAGGATGTTGGGAAGTGTGTTTCTTTGCCACCTGCTCCAAATAAGAAGATACTGCTTGCAACTTAACCTCCCTGGAGGAGGGAGGTAAAAGGCAGGGTGGGACCCCCTCAGCTCCATGTCTCATTCCCTCTTCACAGAGAGATTAACAAGAGGATCACAGAGGAGCAAGCCCGAAAAGCCTTCGACAGAGCCACCAAGCTGGAGCAGGAATTCACAGAGTGCTTCTCAGGTGAGGCTGAAGCGAGGCTTTTGCCAGCTCAGGTGGTGCCTTTGTGTAAATTCAAAAAAGGTGCTTTTGCTAGGTGGATGGTTTAGGAAAAGGTGCCCCCTCTGGGTGGGTGTAGCTCCATGGGTGCATGGCTAGGAGACTGAGAAAAAGGTGTCTGTTCCTCCCGACCAAAGCACCCCCTTGGCCGGACACCCTCTGGGACCATCCTCACCCCTATCTGTCTGCCCCTAGCCATCGTGGAGGGTGACAGCTTCGAGGAGATTTACCACAAGGTGAAGCGTGTCATTGAGGACCTCTCAGGCCCCTACATCTGGGTCCCAGCCCGAGAGAGACTCTGATCCTGCCTGGCTTGGCCTGGACTCGCCTGCCTCCACCGCCCGGGCCCCTGGTCTGGACTGAATTGCCCAAGCCCTTTGCCCCCAGCCTCCTTCTACCCCTTCTTATTTATTTCCTTTCTGACTGGATCCAGCCCACTGGAGGGGGGAGACTCCTCTGCATGTATTCCCGCGCCCCAGAACTGGGCTCCTGAACCCCAGGAATCTGGGGTCTGGGGGACGCTGGGCTCCTGGTCCTGAGCCCTTGCTCCTCAGGACCCCCACCTCTGCTCGCCCCCAACGCACACACAGACCCACCGGGGGCCACCTGCCCTCCCCATTTTCTCCCCAACACATTCCAGAAGTCAGGGGCCCCCCGAGGAGCGCCCTCTGCAGGGACGCAGGCCACAGGCCTCCACTCTCCCTAGGCAGGGTCCGGGGTCTCCCCTGCCCCCGTCATAACTCCCATGTCCCTTGAATTCTCATTTATTTTTTCCATTTTTTTTCCCTCAAAGGTGGTTTTTGGGGGCATACGTGGGGGGAACTCCACTGTGGGCCCCCTGCCTTCCACATACCCCCACCTTTTTTCTTTGCTGGTTTGCATGAGTGGAAGGTCTAACTGTGGCTTTTTTTTTTCCTGGGTTTTTTTGTTTTTTTTTTGTTTTTTTTGGGAAAAGGGGGGGATGGGTCTAGGGAGTGGGGAATGTGGGGGGGGCGGGGGGTAGGGGTCGGGGTTAGGGGTCTGGGAGCCAGGGGACGATGGAAATGCTGCCACCTTCTGCAATTTATTTATTTTTTCTTTTGAGAGAGCGAAAGGAAGAGACAGATACTTGAAACTCGGTGTGTGGCTTGGTTATTTGGGCCCGGATGTGAAGGGAGACAGGGAGGGGATATAGAGATGGGTCTGGTACAGTCAGATCAGACTTCAGCCCGTCCCAGAGAATAGAGTGACCTGAAAGGGCCCTTGGAAAGAGCCTGCAAATCAAGGATCCCAAGTTGGTGACAAAGAATGGGCCTGGGAGGGCCTGCAGGCTGTGTTCAGAATCAGAGTTGCCAACAGATCCAGAAAGAGGGCCAGACTTGCAGGGACTCCAGCCAGTGTAGCCCAGCCCCGATCACTCCTCTGGGCTGCCTTAGTCGTCTTGGGAGGCACAGCAGCCTGCAAAAGGAGAATACAGAGAAATGCTCATTTCTGTTCTTGGGGGTATGGATAGAGCTGAACTGGAGATGACCTTTGCACAGGTTTGCTGAAAGAAATACTGTGTAAATATTTATTCATTGGATTTGGTTTTTTTTTTCTTTTAATTTTTTTTTGTGCTTTAAGTGAAAGTGTACAAATCAAGTCAGTCTCTCATACAAACATTTACATATGCCTTGCTATATACTCCTAATTGCTCTCCCCCCTAATGAGGCAGCCCGTTCCTTCCCTCCACTCTCTCTTTTTGTGTTCATTCCGTCAGCTTCTGACCCCTCTGCTCTCATCTCCTCTCCAGATAGGAGATGCCAACTTAGTCTCAAGTGTCTGCTTGATTCAAGAAGCTCATTCTTCACCAGCATCTTTTTCTATCCCATTGTCCAGTCTAATCCCTATCTGAAGAGTTGGCTTTGGGAATGGTTCCTGTCTTGGGCCAACAGAAGGTCTGGGGGCCATGACCACCGGGGTCCTTCTAATCTCAGTCAGACCGTTAAGTCTGGTCTTTTTACGAGAATTAGGTCTGTCTGCATCCCACTGCTTTCCTGCTCCCTCGGGGGTTCTCTGTTGTGTTCCCTGTCAGGGCAGTCATTGGTTGTAGCTGGGCACCATTTAGTTCTTTTGGTCTCAGGCTGATGTAGTCTCTGGTTTTTGTGGCCCTTTCTGTCTCTTGGGCTAAGAATTACCTTGTGTCTTTGGTGTTCTTCATTCTCCTTTGCTCTAGGTGTGTTGAGACCAATTGATGCATCTTAGATGGCTGCTTGCAAGCGTTTAAGACCCTGGACGCCACTCTCCAAAGTGGGATGAGAATGTTTTCTTCATAGATTTTATTATGTCAATTGACCTAGATATCCCCTGAAACCATGGTCCCCACACTCCTGCCCCTGCCAGCTGGCCTTTGAAGCATTCAGTTTATTTAGGAAACTTCTTTGCTTTTGGTTTAGTCCAGCTGTGTTGACCTCTCCTGTATTGTGCATTGTCTTTCCCTTCACCTAAAATAGTTCTTATCTACGATCTAATTAGTGAATACCCCTCTCCCTCCCTCCCCCTTCTCGTAACCATCAAAGAATATTTTCTCTCTGTTTAAACTATTTTTCGAGTTCTTATAATAGTGGTCTTATACAATATTTGTCCTTTTGCAGCTGACTAATTTCACTCAGCATAATGCCTTCCAAATTCCTCCATGTTATGAAATGTTTCACAGATTCATCACTGTTCTTTATCGATGCGTAATATTCCACTGTGTGAATATACCATAATTTATTTATCCATTCATCCGTTGATGGGCACCTTGGTGCTTCCATCTTTTTGCTGTTGTAAACAGTGCTGCAGTGAAAGTGGGTGTGCATATATCTGTTCGTGTAAAGGCTCTTATTTCTCTAGGATATAGTCCAAGGAGTGGGATTGCTGGATCGTATGGTAGTTCTATTTCTGGCTTTTTAAGGAAGTCCCAAATCGATTTCCAAAGTGGTTGTACCATTTTACATTCCTACCAGCAGTGTGTAAGTGTTCCAGTCTCTCTGCAAGCTTTCGAACATTTATTATTTTGTGTTTTTTGGATTAATGTCAGCCTTGTTGGAGTGAGATGGAATGTCATTGCAGTTTCGCTTTGGATTTCTCTAATGGCTAATGATCGTGAGCATTTCCTCACGTATTCATTGTATTTTCCTAATGCCTCATCTTTACAGGAAACATTTGAGGCAGCTTTGGCTCGTAAGGAGGGTAGGAAATAGAACCTCAGTATCAAAGATAAAAACAGGAGAAACAAATGCACTAGCTAGGAGGGTATTGATCTCTGAGCTTCCTGGAAGCCAGGGCAAAAAGGGAAATGATCCATTACCGAGTTCTTTATTATAAAGGCGAAAGAATTCTAGTTATTTTAGGGCGTCAGTTTTTCCCGGCTTTTAGGCCTAACCGTAGCTTCTCAGATGCTGTTTTGTAGAATATTGGTTTTCAGCCTTGCTTCTGTCATTGTTTGTGTGCTCCATATTCCCATCATGAAAGTCTCAGGCGCCGCTGGCACCAGCTGCGGGGTACCATCCTTTTCTCTTGGATTCAGGGGCCCCAGGGGAAAGGCTGAGGTGCAAGGCCCTAAGACTTGTGGTAGATGAGTTCCGAATAGCACAGAAGGGGCAGCTTTTGTAGCTACCTGTAACAAGAGTTGAGAGTTGGGCAAAAAAAAAGGCTCATTCAGTGGCAGCAGTTCGGTGGAATGTGTGGCGGCCCTAGCCTAAACTGACCCAAGGGTAGAAGCAGAGATCTGAAAAGTGTGCCACTTAAGCCAGTGGTCCTCTCTGGGGCCTGCTCTGCAGTTTTCTGTGCAGCACCTTGTCCAACAGAATCCAGCCCCCTGGCCCTTGGGTGGGGTCCCAGGGTCTGGATTTCAGGAAGTCTTCCCAGGTGACTGACGCCTTGCTGGGTGGAGAAGCCCTGTTTTAGGGGATGTTTTTCAAATAATACTGCTCTGGGAGCAGATGGTTTGAGGCTGTGCTAATGTGTCTACCATTGGCTGAAGGGAGAAATCTGTGAGCCGAGGAGGGTGTGTGCAGCTAACATTTCTGGATCTAAGTTACGCCGGATAGTTTACCTAGAAGAAGTAGAATCACCTAAATCTGCATAAGTTTTTTTTTTTTAATTACAAAAGTAATACATGTACCTTACAAAATTTCAAATACAGAAATAACTATGGTTGAAAAAAGAGTTCTCTGCCCGTCTTATTCCACATACCTCTCAGAAGCGAGTACTTCAGCAGTTTAGGGTGACTTCTTACAAGTCTATAAAGAACTTCCCTGGCCCCTTAAGGAGGTGGTTCTTTAGTAGACAAGAGCCCTGGGATTCCAAATAGACTTGGAAATCCTGGCTCCTGCTTTCCTCAAGTATATTTTTCAGCAAATGTTTGCTTTGATTTTTCAGTTCTGGGCAGTATTCTAAATGCTGGAGACTCAATGTCCCTGCCCAAGTAGGGTGTGTGTTGAGGGGCGGGGGGACCAGAGGCTGACCTCTAACTTTACAAGGTCACAAGGGGAAAGGAGGTTCAAGATCAACAGCCCAAGACTGATTCCTGCCAGCGGAGGTCAGACATGTCTCCTCATGTTAGTTTTGATATGAACTGTCCCTTCGATGGCACTCTCTACTTATTTGCTGTGTCTGAAAATTCGTTGCAAGTGGCCACACGCAACTCACAGACGGTAGATTACGGGGTTTATTAGGGAGGTAATAGGTTACAATTCACGTTCAGGAACTCTCAGGACGCAATTCTTTGATCAGGACAGCCTCTTCTCAGCTGTGCCAACAGGCAGGCCTCCCTCTGGACCCTCAGCCCAGCCTCTGTCCTGCTAGGGCAAGTGTTACAAAGTTCTTTTAGCTCTGCTGATTAAGTGCCCAGAGGCACCCCACTCTCCCAGCAAGCCTTGTGTCTGAAGGTGCTCAGCTTTCTAGCTCCATGGGCCAGGAAGCCCAACCGGAGCCATCTGGCACAGTCTCCCGATTCTTGCTGTCTTGTGCTGCCATCTCTCGCTGTCTTCTGTGTTACAGCTCCTCTCTCTGTCTCCTGGATCTAGGAGGGTCTCAGCACAGAGATCCCACTTCCAAAGGACACTGCTCCCATCTCTTCTTTTTGGTGGTTCTGGGATTGGCTCTCTTTGAAGTCTTGCGGAATGGCAAAACTGACCAATTCCGTCATTAGGACCCCATATACCTTCTTTGCATGGTCCCACCTCCACAGGGTTCCATACACCTTATTTGCATTTTTAGCAAGCTGTCCAATCCCCTTGGTGGGCCACAAGCATGTTTGCATAGTCCCACCCAATCAAAGACTATGGCTAGAAGGACCAGATTAAGTAATGCGCTGCACTGCACCAATAAGCAAGGTTACTGCATCAACAAAACAGGTGCACCAGTTGACCAAAGCAAAGACCCATAGATGTCAAGGAGAAAGGACACAAGGAAAAGCAAGCACCACAGTGGAAGGGAACTGGCAGGGCACTAAATGAAACTGATACCAGCTCCAGTGCGTGAGAATGCGCTGGCTGGAGATAAAGTTCACACAGGGTCACGAGGGCGTCTATGTGCAAGTTTGTTTAAGCTATGGATTTAGCGACTGGTGCAACTCGAATATGATTGATAAACATGAAAACAGTTCAATTCACAGAGATTATATGTTGTCATATTTAAACCGAAGACATGTTTTGGTTTAACTTATGAACTGTGAACACAAACTAATGAAGAACATCAATATTGGAAAGTCACTTTGCAACGGGTCTTTGCTGTCATAACAATCGCTGAACGTGGACTATCTTTTCAAGGAAGAAATGAAGTGTTTGATTCCTAACAAAATGGAAATTTTTTTGAGTTTACTTGAACTTGTCGCTCTGATCCATTTTTAACAGGCCACAAATCAAAATATGGTAACAGAGGAAAGGGCAACTTAGAGTATATATGTAAAGCAATGTGTGAAGAATTAACAAACTTAATAAATGATAAAGTTTGATCAACTATTTTCAAGGAAATAAGTATAGCTCGATATTTCAGTTTGGAGATTTCACTCCTGATCTTTCTCATACAAATCAACTAAGTATTATTTTGAGATATACCCCAGAGATGGAAAACCTGTTGAAAGATTTATCACATTGTGTGCAGTTAATTACTTAATATGGCCCTTCTAGCCACAGTCTTTGTAACTCTCACCAAACGACTGGGTACGACTGTGCAAATGGGGTGCTTGTGACCTGTCAAGGGGATTGGATAGCTTGTTAATGTAAATAAGGCTCATGGCACCTTGTGGGGTTGGGACTATGCAAATAAGGTGTATGGAACCCTAATGAGGGAATTGGTTGATTTTGCCATCCCACTAGGCTTAAAATGAGCCATCCCAGAGGCAGACAGAGGGGAACTCATGATCACTGTCTTAGGCTGGGGTCTTTAGAGAAGCAAGAAACCAGTAAAGCATATAAATATATATGTAGAGAGAGAGATTTATATCAAGGAAATGGCTCACAGGATTGTAGAGGCTGCAATGTCTCAAGTCTGTGGATCAGGATAGAGGCTTCTCTTGATTCATGTAGCCGCAGGTGCTAGTAAACCCAAGACCGGCAGGTTGGAAAGCAGGGCTCTCGCTCACAGGCTGTGAAGATCGACAAATCCCAGGATTGGCAGGCAAGACAGCAAGGCTTCTGCTGATTCATGTAGCTGCAGGGGCTGGTGAACCCAAGATAGGTTGGAAGGCAGGGCTCCAGCTCACAGGCTGTGAAGATAAATGAATCCCAAGGTCGGCAGGTAAGTTGATACCTCAATTCCCAAGAACTGGAGGTCAGATAAACAGGTGGCAGCCACAGGATCCACAGTGAGCAAAAAGCCAGAATATCTGCTTATATTCAGATGCAGGCCACACCCAAGGAAACTCCCCTTCAACTGATTGGCTACTCACAGCAGATTCCATCTTGAGACTGATCACATATAAACACGGAATACCATGGCCCAGCCAAGTTGACACACAATTTTAACCATAACTAGCACCAAGAAGAAGAGATGGGAGCTGAGTGTGTCCTTTGGACCCGAGATCCCTGTGCTGAGAACCTTCTCAACCCAGGAGACAGGGAGAGAGTTGTAACACTGGAGACTGCAAGAGATGGCGAGAAGCAGCAGCGGCTGTAGCAGAACAAGGAGACCAGCAGGAGACAGCAAGGTGGGCTTCCTGGCTCATGGAGGGAGAAAGATGAGTGCCTTTGGGCATGAAGCTTACTGGGAGAGTAGGGTGCCTCTGGGCACTTAGTGGAGCTAGGTTTGCTGACCCACAGAGCTAGCTGAGTGCCTTCAAACCAAGGCTTACTGGTGGAGTGGGTTGCCTGTGGGTATTATTGGCACAGCTAAAAGAGCTTTGTAACACTTGCCCAAGCAGGGCAGAAGCCAGGCCAAGGGGCCAATGGCCAGGAAGAGGCCTGTGTGTGGCACGGCTGAGAAGAGGCTGTCCTGATTGAAGTACTGTATCCTGAAAGTACTGTTACTTCCCTAATAAAACACTTAACTGTAAACATGGTCTGTGAGTTCTGTGTGGCCATTGCAAGGAATTTTTGAACCCAGCAGAGGAGTAGAGGGTGCTGTGGGAGGGACAGCTGGTGTCAGAGTTGGTAAAAAAAAAAAAGAAAAGGTTGGAGAGAGGAGGTACGTCTGACCTCCACCTCATAGGAATCAACTTTGGGCTGTTGATCTTGATTCTCCTTCTACCTCGTGAAGTTAGAGGAGGTCAGACGCCCCTGCCCCTACTCCAATTTTTACACACATTTACTAGCTTAAAAAGTCATACACTGGTAAAGAAATTGCAAATCAAGTATTTCACTGTTTATGTGAATTTTGCAGAATTGATCTTTCTAAATGCACAGGCAAGTCCTATGACAATGCTGCCAATGTGTCAGAGCAACAGAAAATTTTAGACAGTAATGAATATGCCATTTTCAGACCTTGTGCTGCACATTCACTTAATCTTGTGGGACGTAGCCCTGTAGATTGTTGTCCAGAAGCAGTTGATTTTTTTTCTACTGTTCAGTTATACCACACATTTTTTTGCCACCTATACTCACTGATGAGCAGTTCTTAAAACATATTTAGGCAATGATTAAGTATTAAAATGTCTTTCTAATACACCTTGGGAAGCACATGCTGTAGCAAGGAGTGCAATCCTGGAATCGTACACTCAGATTGCAGATGCCTTAGAAAATATTGCTGAAGGCCAGACACAAAAAGGAGGTACCAAATAGAAGTGGAAAACATTGCCAACAAAATGCAAACATTAAAGTATGTATTTATGTTGGTTACATGGAATAATGTATTGCAGCATTTTCATTGGACAAGTCAAGCTCTCCAAGATTCAGAAGTAAATTTAAAGACATTCACAGATCTCTACCAGTCATTAACAGGGTATTTAAATAAGAGAAGATTTTGAAAAAATTTGAAAACACAACAAAACAAATACTGCCAAATACTGATTATCAAGCAGTTCACTGTTACAGAAGCATCAGAAAAAAAAAAAAAAAGTAAATGATGGGGTGCTCCAGAAGTGTTGAGCACCAGAGGTCAATTTTCATAATCACATACTGCACCGTCATTGACCCACTTCAACCTTGCATGAAAAGAAAGGCTAAAGTGTATGAAGTTCTTTCAAATAGATTTTCCTTCTTAAACAATGTGGATATACCTGATGAAGAATGCATAAAGTCATCTAAGAAATTGTTGTTAGGTGCAGATGAGTTGGTTCCAACTCATAGGGACCCTATGTACAGCACAACAAAACACTACCAGTCGTGTGCCATCCTCACAATAATTGTGATGCTTGAGCCCATTGTTGCAGCTACTGTGTTTATCCATCTTGTTGAGGGACTTCCTGGTTTTTGCTGACTTTTCACTGATCCTCTACCAAGCATGATGTCCTTCTCCAGAGACTGATTCAAGAAATTAGTGTAGGCTTATCCTGACGACTTAAATACAAACATTTACAGAGAGGTTTGACAATTTCATTCTCACATGAGAACTAAGTTTACAGATTCAGGAAAGACAAATTTTACTCATGTAGGCATGTATGATTCCATAATAGAAGATAAAATACAATGAGTATTTCCCAATGTGGAAACTGCTTTATGCATATTCCTAACTTTAATGATCACAAACCACACAACAGAATGCTCATTTTCATCCGTAAAGAGACTCAAAAACCTTCAGTGGGAGGCGGGGGCAAGATGGTGGAGTAGTCAGACACGTCCGCTGATCCCTCTTACAATAATGACCAAAAAAACAAGTAAAATAATTATATACATGACAAACTAGGAGCCCTGAACATCAAGGGCAAAGTTAGAAAATGGACTGAGCTGCAGGCAGAGAGAGAGACGGTTCAGAAGTGGCAAGGAGTTGCCAGACCTGACTCGGCAGGAACCCTCAGGCACAATCCCTGGAGCAATACCAGTGGAGCTGGCAGTAGCGTTCCAGACACAGTTCCCTCTGGGACAGACAGCGAACCGCACAGCCTACTCACACTTCCAGAACCAGAGAAGAACAGGGCTCTTGCAAAAGCTAAGTACTTGCATTTATTTTACCACATCCCCAGCCCCCAAGCCAGCTTCAGTGGCTGTTGATTTCCCTGGGCCTGAGATAGGTCCAGCTGCATGCCCTGAGCCATTCTCCTGGCCTTGGAGAAGGAATAAATTAACAGCTGGGGGAAAAGATAATCTGCCAGCTCCACTAAGTTGGAGAGTTCGGGACAGAAGCAGCTCCTGTACAGGCACAAATGATCCGCAGACTTTGAACACTTTTTCACACCTGCATGGACCTCTGTGGGCCCATTTCAGGGGAATAGGCCCTCGTTGGCAGACAGCAACTGTTTCAGCTGTGCGGTGGAGAGATGGGTTTTTGATGTTTGACACCACTTTGCCTATTAAACAGGGTCCTCACCTACCCACATCAGGGGTCTAAAGGCTAGTGGGTCCATCCATGTCACCTAGCCACCCTGGACAGGGGTCCAAGGATAAGTGGTACCTCCCAGTCCTTAAAACCAAAAGCAGTGGGTGCCCATGGTCTGGCTGCAGAACCCACCCTCCTGTGCACTTCAGGGAACAGGGAAGTGCTTTCCTTACAGACTCTTGGGGGATGGCTGTCAGCCCCCTTCCTTGTTCAGAGCATGACTCCCTGCTGCAACCAGATACCTGTGCCTACACCAATCACCCCTGCCCCTCTAAGACTGTAGGACGGAGCCTGTGCCACACACTTGATGACCAACTACCTGGACACCTGAGCTGAATCCATACAAGAAAAGTGAATGGACTCCTAGGCTCTAGCTATCTGGTGACAAGACGTTTGAACTTCAAAGGCACAAGTAATCAAGCTAGCTCACTCAAGCAGCCTATTTGGGCATATCAAAACAAAATACAGCAAGAAGCTAGGGTACAGTAAGCAAACATAAAATAAATTAATAAAATAACTTAAAGGTGGCTCAGTGACAACAGTCAATATCAAATCACATAAAGAAGCAGACCATGATCACTTCAACAAGCTCTCAAAACAAAGAAACAAGGAATCTTCCAGGTGAAGGTGTCTTCCTGGAATTAACAGATGTAGAATACAAAAGATTAATATACAGAACTCTTCAAGGCATCAGGAACAAGATCAGGCAAAACACAGAAAAAGTCAAGGAACACACAGATAAAGCAGTTGAAGAAATTAAAAAAGGTTATTCAAGAACGTAATGAAAAATTTAATAGGCTGCAAGAATCCATAGAGAGCAATCAGAAATTTGGAAGATTAACAATAAAATTACAGAATTAGACGACTCAATAGAAAGTAAGAGGAGCAGAATTGAGGAAATAGAAGACAGAATTAGTAAGATTGAAGATGAAACAGTTGGCACCAATATTTAGAAGAAAAATCAGATGAAAGAATTTTTTTAAATGAAGAAACTCTAAGAATCTCTATCAAGAGAAATAACATATGAGTGATTGGAGTACCAGAATAGGGAGGGACAACAGAAAATACAGAGAGAATTGTTGAAGATATGTTGGCAGAAAACTTTCCTGATATTGTGAAAGATGAGAAGATGCCTATCCAAGGTGCTCGTCGAACTCCACATAAAGTAGATCTCAAAAGAAAGTCACCAGGACATATTATAATCAAATTCGCCAAAACAAAGATAAAGAGAGAATTTGAAGAGCAGCTAGGGATAAATGAAGTCACCTACGAAGGAGAGCCAGCAAGAATAAGCTCAGACTACTTGGCAGAAACCATGCAGGCAAGAAGGCAATGGGATGACTTATATAAAGCAATGAAGGAAAAAAATTGGCAGCCAAGAATCATATATCCAGCAAAACTGTCTCTCTAATATGAAGGCAAAATTGGGACAATTCCAGATACATAGAAATTTAGGGAATTTGTAAAAACTAAACCAAAACTACAAGAAATACTAAAAGGAATTTTCTGGTGAAAAAATCAATAATATTAGATATCAACCCAAGACTAGAACACAGGACAGAGCAACCAGATGTCAACCCAGATAGGGAAATCACAAAAATAAATCAAGATATTAAAAAAAAACCCTCAAAACAGGGGAAACAGCGATGTCATTATGTAAAAGATGACAACATTAAAACAATGAAGAAGGACTAAAAAATGTAGTCATAGATCTTTTATATGGAGAGGAAGTCAAGGAGATATAAAGAAATAAAAGTTAGGTTTAAAGTTAGAAAAATAGAGGTAAATATTAAGGTAACCACAAAGGAGACTAACGATTCTATTCATCAAAATAAAATACAAGAAAAAAATACTCAGCAAAGACAAAATCAACAACAATGAACAAGAGGAAAAAACAATATATAAACTAATCAGCACAAAAAATTAAGTGGGAAAAAGAAACTGTCAACAACACACACACATACACAAAAAAGACACCACTAAACTCATACCTATCCATAATTACACTGAATGTAAATGGACTAACGGCACCAATAAAGATACAGAGAGTGGCAGAATGATTAAAAAAAAAAAATGATCCGTCTATATGCTGCTTACAAGAGACACACCTTAGAGACACAAACAAACTAAAACTCAAAGGATGGAAAAAAACATATCAAGCAAACAACAGTAAAAAAAAAGAGCAGGAATGGCAATATTAATTTCAGACATAATAGACTTTAAAGTTAAATCCACCACAAAGGATAAGGAAGGACACCATATAACGATTAAAGGGACAATATACCAGGAGGATATAGCCATATTAAATATTTATGCATCCAATGACAGGGCTTCAAGAAACGTAAAACAAACTTTAACCGCATTGAAAAGTGAGATAGATAGCTCCACAATAATAGTAGGAGACTTCAACACACCGCTTTCAGTGAGGGACAGAACATCCAGAAAGAAGCTCAATAAAAACGTGGAAGATCTAAGTGCCACAATCAACCAACTTGACCTTATAGACATATACAGAACATTCCAACCAATGGGCACCGAAGTATACTTTCTTTCCCAGTGCACATGGAACACTATCTAGAATAAACCACATATTAGGTCATAAAGCAAGCCTTAGCAGAATCCAAAACATCAAAATGTTACAAAGCATCTTCTCTGACCATTAAGGCCATAAAAATAGAAATCTGTAACAGAAAAAGCAGGGAAAAGAAATCAAACACTTGGAAACTGAACAATACCCTGCTCAAAAATGACTGGGTTATAGAAGAAATTAAAGGTGGAATAAAGAAATTCATAGAATCCAACAAGAATGAAAACACTTCCTATCAGAACCTTTGGGACACAGCTAAAGCAGTGCTCAGAGGTCAATTTATATCAATAAATGGACATATACAAAAAGAAGAAAGGGCCAAAATTAAAGAATTATCCCTACAACTTGAACAAATAGAAAGAGGGCAACAAAAGAAACCCTCAGGCACCAGAAGAAAGCAAATAATAAAAATTAGAGCAGAATTAAATGAAATAGAAAACAGAAAAACACATGAAAGAGTTAACAAGACCAAAAGCTGGTTCTTTGAAAAAATTAACAAAATTGATAAACCATTGGCCAAAGTGACACAAGAAAAACAGCTGAGGAAGCAGATAACCCAAATAAGAAATGAGATGGGCCGTATCACAACAGACCCAAGTGAAGTTAAAAGAATCATATCAGATTAGTACGAAAAATTGTACTCTAACAAATTTGAAAACCTAGAAGAAATGGATGAATTTCTAGAAACACATTGCCTACCTAAACTAACACCAACAGAGGTAGAACAACTAAATAAACCTATAACAAAAGAAGAGATCGAAAAGGTAATTTAAAAACTCCCAACAACAACAAAAAAAGCCTGGGCCCGGATGACTTCACTGGAGAGCTCTACTAACTTTCAGAGACTAGTTAACACCACTACTACTAAAGGTATTTCAGAGCATAGAAAAGGATGGAATACGCCCAAACTCATTCTATGAAGCCAGCGTATCCCTGATACCAAAACCAGGTAAAGACACCACAAAAAAAGAAAATTACAGACCTATATCCCTCATGAACTTAGATGCAAAAATCCTCAACAAAATTCTACCCAATAGAATTCAACAACATATCAAAAAAAAAAATTCACCCAAAAGAGACCTACATAAGTGGAAAAACATACCTTGCTCATGGATAGGAAGACTCAACATTGTAAAAATGTCTATTCTACCAAAAGCCATCTATAGATACAATGCAATCCTAATCCAAATTCCAACAACATTTTTTAATGAGATGGAGAAACAAATCACCAACTTCATATGGAAGGGCAAGAGACCCCAGATAAGCAAAGCATTACTGAAAAAGAAGAACAAAGTGGGAGGCCTCACTCTACCTGATTTTAGAACCTATTATACCGCCACAGTAGTCAAATCAGCCTGGTAGTGCTACAACAACAGACACGTAGACCAATGGAACAGAATTGAGAATCCGGACATAAATTCACCCACATACGAGCAGCTGATATTTCACTAAGGCCCAAAGTCAGTTAAATGGGGAAAAGACAGTCTTTTTAACAAATGGTGCTGGCATAACTGGATATCTGTCTGCAAAAAACTGAAACAAGGCCCATACCTCAGACCATGCACAAAAACTAACTCAAAATGGGTCAAAGACCTAAACATAAAGTCTAAGATGATAAAGATCATGAAAGAAAAAATAGGGACAACATTAGGAGCCCTAATACATGGCACAAACAGTATACAAAACATTACTAACAATGCAGAAGAGAAATCAGATAATTGGGAGCTCCTTAAAACCAAACACCTATGCTTATCCAAAGACTTCACCAAAAGAGTAAAAAGACTACCTACAGACTGAGAAAAAGTTTTAAGCTATGACATTTCCAATCAGCGCCTGATCTCTAAAATCTACAGGATTCTGTTAAAACTCAACCACAAAAAGACAAATAACCCAATTAAAAAGTGGGTAAAGGATATGAACCGACACTTCACTAAAGAAGACATTCAGGCTGCTAACAGATGCATGAGGAAAGGTTCATGATCATTGGCCATTAGAGAAATGCAAATCAAAACTACAATGAGATTTCATCTCACTCCAACAAGGTTGGCATTAATCCAAAAAACACAAAATAATAAATGTGGGAAACCCCTGAGGGAGCAGGAGATCAGGGGGATGCAGACCCCAAATTCTCATAAAAAGACCAGACTTAATGGTCTGACTGAGACTACAGGAATCCCGGCGGTCATGGTCCCCAGACCGTCTGTTGGCACAGGACAGGAGCCATCCCCGAAGACAACTCCTCAGACATGAAAGGGACTGGACAGTGGGTGGGAGAGAGATGCTGATGAAGAGTGAGCTAATTGTATCAGGTGGACACTTGAGACTGTGTTGGCATCTCCTGTCTGGAGGGGAGATGGGAGGATAGAAAGAGTTGGAAGCTGGCAAAATTGTCACGAAAGGAGAGACTGGAAGGGCTGACTCATTAGAGGGAGAGCAAGTGGGAGTACGGAGTAAGATGTATGTAAACTTATATGTGACAGTCTGACTTGATTTGTAAACGTTCACTTGAAGCTCAATAAAAGTTAATAAAAAAAAATGTTGGAGAGGTTGTGGAGAGACTGGAACACTTATACACTGCTGGTGGGAATATAAAATGGTACGACCACTTTGGAAATCGATTTGGCGCTTCCTTAAAAAAAACTAGAAATAGAACTACCATACTATCCAGCAACCCCACTCCCTGGAATATATCCTAGAGAAATAAGAGCCTTTACACGAACAGATATATGCACACCCACGTTCATTGCGGCACTGTTTACTATAGCAAAAAGTTGGAAGCAACCAAGGTGCCCATCAACGGATGAATGGAATAATAAACTATGGTATATTCACACAGGAAACCCTGGTTGCATAGTCGTTAAGTGCTATGGCTGCTAACCAAGAGGTCAGCAGTTCGAATCCGCCAGGCACTCCTTGGAAACTCTCTGGGGCAGTTCTACTCTGTCCTATAGGGCCGCTATGAGTTGGAATCGACTCGATGGCAGTGGGTTTTTGGTATATTCACACAAAGGAATACTATGCATCAATAAAGAACAATGATGACTCCAAGACACATTTCATAACATGGAGAAATCTGGAAGACATTATGCTGTGTGAAATTATTTAATTGCAAAAGGACAAATATTGTATAAGACCACTATTGTAAGAACTGGAGAAACAGTTTAAACAGAGAAGAAAATATTCTTTGATGGTTATGAGGGGGGGAGGGAGGGAGATGGGTATTCACTAATTAGAGAGTAGATAAGTTTTATTTTAGGTGAAGGGAAAGACAATGCACAATACAGGAGAGGTCAACACAACTGGACTAAACCAAAAGCAAAGAAGTTTCCTGAATAAACTGAATGCTTCAAAGGCCAGAGTAGCAGGGGCAGGGGTTTGAGGACCACGTTATAGGGGACATCTAAGTCAATTGGCATAATAAAATCTATTAAGAAAACTTTCTGCATCCCACTTTGGAGAGTGGTGTCTGGGGTCTTAAACACTAGCAAGCGGCCATCTAAGATGCGTCAATTGGTCTCAACCCACCTGGAACAAGGAAGAATGAAGAACACCAAAGACACAAGGTAATTATGAGCCTAAGAGACAGAAAGGATCACATAAACCAGAGACTACATCAGCCTGAGACCAGAAGAACTAGATGGTGCCTGGCCACAACTGCTGACTGCCCTGACGGGGAACACAACAGAGAACCCCTGAGGGAGGAGGAGAGCAGTGGGATGCAGACCCCAAATCCCCAGACCTTCTGTTAGCCCAGGATAGGAACCATTCCCAAAGCCAACTCTTCAGACAGGGATTGGACTGGAATAAAATAGGGGATGGAAAATAATACTGGTGAAGAAAGAGCTTCTTGGATCAAGTAGACACATGAGACTATGTTGGCATCTCCTGTCTGGAGGGGGGATGAGAGGGTAGAGGGGGCCAGAAAGTACCTAAATGGACACGAGGAGAGAGAGTGGAGGAAAGAACTGTGCTGTCTCATTGGAGGGAGAGCAATTAGGGGTATATGACAAGGTGTATGTAAATGTTTGTATGAGAGAATGACTTGATTTGTAAACTTTCACTTAAAGCACAATAAAAATTAATTAAAAAAAAAAAAACTCACCATGACCAAGTGGGGAGTCATACTTGGTATGTGGGGATGGTTCAACATTAGAAAAACAATCAACGTAGTCCATCACATAAATAAAACAAAAGATAAGAACCACATGATCCTTTCAATTGACGCAGAAAAGGCATTTGACAAAGTCCAACACCCATTCGTGATAAAAACTCTTAGCAAAATAGGAATGGAAGGAAAATTCCTCAGCATAATAAAGGGCATTTATACAAAGCCAACAGCCAACAAACAACCCTACTAAATGGAGAGAGCCTGAAAGCATTCCCCTTGAGAATGGGAACCAGACAAAGATGCCCTTTATCGCCACACTCATTGGACGTTGTGCTGGAGGTCCTAGCCACAGCAATCAGGCTAGATGAAGAAATAAAGGGCATCCAGATTGGTAAGGAAGAAGTCAAAGTATCTCTATTTGCAGATGACGTGATCTTATACACAGAAAACCCTAAAGAATCCTCCAGAAAACTACTGAAACAGATAGTTCAGCAGAGTATGAGGAGGATACAAGATAAACATTACTCTACACCAACAAAGAGAACATTGAATAGGAAATCACCAAATCAATACCATTTACAGTAGCTCCCAAGAAGACAAAACACTTAGGAATAAATCTAACCAGAGATGTCAAAAACAAACAAACAAACAAAAAACTACAAGACACCACTGCAAGAAGCCCAAAGACACCTATATAAGTGGAAAAACATGCCTTGCTCATGGATAGGAAGACTCAAAATTGTAAAAATGCCTGTTCTACCCAAAGCAATCTATAGATACAATGCAATTCCAATCCAAATTCCAAGGACTTCTTTTTTTTTTTTTTTTAGTTTTTATTGTGCTTTAAGTGAAAGTTTACAAATCAAGTCAGTCTCTCACACAAAACTTATATACACGTTGCTATATACTCCCAATTGCTCTCCTCCACCCTCTCTTTTCATGTCCATTTCGCCAGCTTCTAACCACCTCTACCCTCTCATCTCCCTTCCAGATAGGAGATGCCAACATAGTCTCAAGTGTCCACCTGATCCAAGAAGCTCACTCCTCACCAGCATCCCTCTCCATCCCATTGTCCAGTCCAATCCCTGTCTGAAGAGTTGGTTTTGGGAGCAGTTCCTATCCTGGGCCAACAGAAGGTCTGGGGGCCATGACCGCCAGGGTCCTTCTAGTCTCAGTCAGACCATTAAGTCTGGTCTTTTTATAAGAATTTGGGGTCTGCATCCCACTGCTGTCCTGCTCCCTCAGGGGTTCCCTGTTGTGTTGCCTGTCAGGGCAGTCATTGGTTGTAGCCAGGCACCATCTAGTTCTTCTGGTCTCAGACTGATGTAGTCTCTGGTTTATATGGCCCTTTCTGTCTCTTGGGCTCGTAATTACCTTGTGCCAAGGACATTTTTTAATGAGATGGAGAAACAAATCACCAACTTCATATGGAAGAGAAAGAGGCCCCGAGCAAGTAAAGCATTACTGAAAAAGAAGAACAAAGTGGGGGAGGCCTCACACTACCTGATTTTAGAACCTATTATACCTCCACAGTAGTCCAAACAGCCTGGTACTGGTAAAATAACAGATACATAGACCAATGGAACAGAATTGAGAATCCAGACATAAATTCACCCACATCTGAGCAGCTGATATTTCACAAAGGCCCAAAGTCAGTTAAATGGGGAAAAGACAGTCTCTTCAACAAACGGTGCTGGCATAACTGGATATCCATCTGAAAAAAATGTAACAAGACCCATACCTCAGACCATGCACAAAAACTAACTCAAAATGGATCAAAGACCTATATATAAAATCTAAAATTGATAAAGATCATGGAAGAAAAAATAGGGACAATGCTAGAAGCCCTAACATATGGCATAAACAATATACAAAACATTACTAACACTGCGGAAGAGAAACTAGATAACTGGGAGCTCCTAAAAATCAAACACCTATGGTCATCCAAAGACTTCACCAAAAGAGTAAAAAGACTACCTACAGACTGAGAAAAAGTTTTTAGCTATGACATTTCTGATCAGTCTCTGATCTCTAAAATCTACATGATACTGCAAAAACTCAACGGCAAAAAGACAACCCAATTAAAAAATGGGCAAAGGATATGAAGAGGCACTTCACTAAAGAAGACATTCAGGTAGCTAACAGATACATGAGGAAATACTCACGATCATTAGCCATTAGAGAAATGCAAATCAAAACTACAAATGAGATTCCACCTCACTCCAACAAGGTTGGCATTAATCCAAAAAGCACAAAATAATAAATGTTGGCGAGGTTGTAGGGAGACTGCTGGTGGGAATATAAAATGGTACAACCACTTTGGAAATTGTCTTGGTGCCTCCTTAAAAAGCTAGAAATATAACTTCCACAAGATCCAGCAATCCCACTCCTTGGACTATACCCTAGACAAATAAGAGCCTTTACACGAACAGATATATGCACACCCACTTTCACTACAGCACTGTTTACAATAGCAAAAAGATGGAAGCAACCAAGGTGCCCATCGACGGATGAATGGATAAATAAATTATGGTATATTCACACAATGGAATACTATGCATCGATAATGAACAATGATGAATTCATGGAACATTTGATAACACGGAGGAACCTGGAAGGCATTATGCTGAGTGAAATTAGTCAGCTGCAAAAGGACAAATATTGTATGAGACCTCTATTATAAGAACTCAAGAAATAGTTTAAACAAAGAAGAAAATATTCTTTGATGCTTATGACAGTGGGAAAAGAGGGACGGTGGGAAAGGGGTATTCACTAATTAGATAGCAGACAAGAACTATTTTAGGTAAAGGGAAAGACAACACACAACACAGGAGAGGTCAGCACAACTGGACTAAACCAAAAGCAAAGAAATTTCCTGAATACACTGAACGCTTCAAAGGCCAGAGTAGCAGGGGTAGGGGTTTGGGGACCATGGTTTCAGTGGACATCTAGGTCAATTGGCATAATAAAATCTATTCAGAAAACATTCTGCATCCTATTTTGGAGAGTGGTGTCTGGGGTCTTAAACGCTACCAAGTGGCCATCTAAGATGCATCAGTTGGTCTCGACCCACCTGAAGCAAAGGAGAATGAAGAACACCAAAGACACAAGGCAATTATGAGCCCAAGAGACAGGAAGGGCCACATACATCAGAGACTACATCAGCCTGAACCCAGAAGAACTGATGGTGGCCGGCTACAACTGGTGACTGCCCTGACAAAGAACGGAGCAGGGAACCCCTGAGAGGGCAGGAGAGCAGTGGGATGCAGACCTCATATTCTTGTAAAAATACCAGGCCTAATGGTCTGACTGAGACTAGAAGGACCCCAGAGGTCATGGTCCCCAGACCTTCTGTTAGCCTAAGACTGGGACCATTCCCAAAGCCAACTCTTCAGACAGGGATTGGACTGGACTATGGGATAGAAAATGATACTGGTGAAGAGTGAGCTTCTTGGCTTAGGTAGACACATGAGACTATGTGGGCAGCTCCTGTGTGGAGGTGAGATGAGAAGGCAGAGGGGGACGGAAGCTGGCTGAATAGACGTGGGAATACGGGGTGGAGAGAGGGAGTGTGCTGTCTCATTAGGGGGAGAGCAACTAGGAGTATATAGCAAGGTATGTATAAGATTTTGTATGAGAGACTGACTTGATTTGTAAACTTTCACTTAAAGCACAATAAAAATTAAAAAAAAGAAAAGATAAAAAAACCTTCTGCATATAACAATGGTTCAAGAAAGACTCGATTCATTATCCTTATTATGTATGGAAGTAGATATTGTTCAGCAGCTTCCTTGTGACAAAATCACTGAAGGATCTGTAAGAGTGAAGAATAGAGCTGTTTTTAATTATAACATGTTTGATATGAAAGATCTCTCTAAAAATAAAATGTAATTTGTTGTAATATTTGTTTTTGATCATTAAATTGTCTTTTATGATATCTTTTCATTTGTTATTTATAATTATAGCATTTATTAAGAAATGCATCAAAATTGAAGTATGAACCATTTAAAGCAAAATTGGTGAAAGGCAGCTTTTCATTGTGGGAGATCAAAAGAATTTTACACTGATCGTTGAAACAACTAAGTGCACTGATTCATTTTCTTTTTTTTTTTAGAATATGTGGAATATTCTTTTTGTAGAAGATATGGTATATAGTAAAAATCTTAGTACCCCACATCTACTAAAAATTTTACAATCTAGTTCATCTCATCCCATAAAATGGCATATGCCACTTTTGCATTCAATCACTAATATTGTAGTTACATTTAAAAAGAAGTTACATCATGGATAGCTAAGACACACACACACAAATATATATATATATATCTCACATATCCCATTCAAAGGGCAGCTCGAGAAGACAAAGTAAGGTATTATAATGAATGTGCAAAGACCTGGAGTTAGAAAACCAAAAGGGCAGAACACACTCGGCGTTTCTCAAGCTGAAAGAACTGAAGAAAAAATTCAAGCCTCGAGTTTCAATATTGAAGGATTCTACGGGCAAAATATTGAATCATGCAGGAACCATCAAATGAAGATGGAAGGAATACATAGAGTCACTGTACCAAAAAGAATTGGTCGATCTTCAACCATTTCAGGAGACAGCATATGACCAAGAACTGATGGTATTGGAGGAAGAAGTCCAAGCTGCACGAAAAACACTGGCAAAAAACAAGGCTCCAGGAATTGACAGAATAACAACTGAGATGTTTCAGCAAACAGATGAAGCACTGGAAGTGCTCTCTCATCTATGCCAAGAAATTTGGAAGACAGCTACCTGGTCAACTGACTAGAAGAGATCCAAATTGATGCCCATTCCAAAGAAAGGTGATCAAACAGAATGCAGAAATTATTGAACAATGTCACTAATATCACAGGTAAATAAAATTTTTCTTAAAATAATTAAAAACAATTGCAGCAACACATTGACAGGAAACTGTCAGAAATTCAAGCTGGATTCAGAAGAGGACATGGAACCAGGGATATCATTGCTGATGTCAGATAGATCTTGGCTGAAAGCAGAGAATACCAGAAAGATGTTTACCTGTGTTTTATTGACGATACGAAGGCATTTGACTACATAGATCATAACAAATTATGAATAACATTGTGAAGAATGGGAATTCCAGAACACTTAATTGCCCTCATACAGAACCTGTACATAGACCAAGAGACAGTCGTACCAACAGAACAAGGCCATACTGCCTGGTTTAAAATCAGGAGAGGTATGCGCCAGGGTTGTATCCTTTCACCATACCTATTCAATCTGTATTTTTTTTTATTCAATCTGTATGCTGAGCAAATAATCTTCGAAGCTGGAGTATATGAAGAAGAATGCGGCATCAGGATTGGAGGAAGACTCATTAACAACCTGTGCTATGCAGATGACACAACCTGGCTTGCTCAAAGTGAGGAGGACTTGAAGCACTTACTGATGAAGATCAAAGACCACAGCCTTCGGTATGGATTGCACCTCAACATAAATAAAAAAAAAGAAAACAAAAATCCTCACAACTGGACCAATAAGCAACATCATGATAAACGGAGAAAATTGAAATTGTCTACGATTTCATTTTACTTGGATCCACAATCAATGCCCATGGAAGCAGCATTCAGGAAATCAAACAACGTGTTGCATTGGATGAATCTGCAAAAGACCTCTATAAAGCGTTAAAAAGCAAAGATGTTACTTTGAGGACTAAGTTGCGCCTGACCCAAGCCATAGTATTTTCAATTGCCTGATATGCATGCGAAAACTAGACAATGAATAAACAAGATCGAAGAAGAATTGATGCCTTTGAATTGTGGTGTTGGTGAAGAAAATTGAATATGCCATGGACTGCCAGGAGATTGAACAAATACATCTTGGAAAAAGTACAGCCCAAATGCTCCTTAGAAGTGAGGATGGGGAGACTTTGTCTCACATACTTTGGATATGTTATCAGGAGGGTTTAGTCCCTGGAGAAGGACATCATACTTGGCAACGTAGAGCGTCAGTGAAAGAGAGGAAGACCCTCAACCAGACGGACTGACACAGTGGCTGCAACAATGGGTTCAAGCATAGCAACCACTGTGAGGATGGAGCAGGACCAGACAGTGTTTCCTTCTGTTGTATATAGGGTTGCTATGAGTCAGAACCGACTCAATGGCACCTAACAACAATATATATAACTTGCATATCCTGTTCAAATATGTGAGTAAACAGAGGAGTGGGCACCACAGATTATCAGTGTTTAGGGCCCTCACATGCCTTCATCTCACTCTGTTTGTGGTCCATCAAGCGGGAATGACAAACAACGGGAATCATTTTCAAATAATGATGAGTGTTACCAAGTAAACAGAGTGACTGCTGGGTATGTGTCCTTGCTGGTTCACATAGGGTGGTCAGGGGGGTCCTCTAGTTGGGGCAACATCTGTGCTGAGTGAGACCCAGTGGCGATGAAGAGGCAGGAAGGGAGAGAAATAGAGATGGACTCAGCAAAATAAGTAAGGCCTGGTGGTGATCAGGTAGGAGCGTGAGTTACATTCACAGTGTTGGGAAAGGCAGCTGGAGGGCTTTAAGAAGGGAGGAATGCGATTTGGAGTATAGTAAGGTTACCCGAGGAGCCCTGGTGGCTCAGTGTTTAAAGCGCTCAGCTACTAACTGAAAGGTCAGGGGTTTGACTCCACCAGTGACTCCGAGGGAGAAAGATGTGGCAGTCTGCTTCTGTAAGGATTACAGCCTTGGAAAACCTATGGGACAGTTCTATTCTGTCATATAGGGCCACTATGAGTGGGAATCCACTCCAGGGCAACGGTTTTTTTTTTTTTTTTTTAAGGTTTCTTTCTGGGTGCTGGTGGAGAGTGGACAGTAGGGGGCAGTAGAAAGCCAGTTAAGTTGCTGAGGTTAAGATGAGATCATGGTGGCTGCACCGTAACCTTGGGCAAAGAGCTTAACTTTTTGAGCCTCAGTTTCTCTGGCTGTAAAATGGGAATAACACCTACCTACCTCCCTGGATTCTCGTGAGGAGAATAATTCATGTAAAGCCCTTAGCACAGTGCCTGGAGCCTGGTGAAAGATGGCAACAATTGGTTATTGGCCTCAGTGTTTCAGTTACTGGGTAAGCCTGAAAGTTAAATAAAACCTGAAAGCATTTGGAGTTTTAAAATTTTCTGAAATTTTCACCCTGTAAAAGTAGGAGGAGTTGAGGGGGTCCTAGGTCACAGAATTCTAGCGTCCCCAGCACTGAGTCGTTGTATGTGTCCGGGGTGGGGAGAGTGGATATGGAGAGAGCCAGTGTGGAGAAAGGCATGGACGTCAGTGTCCCCCACTCCCTGCTGGCAAAGTTCTTGCCCAGCTGAGAGATGGGGGCATTGGAAATTGTGGGGTGGGTTGTATCAGCTCAAACTTAAACAGAATGTCAGTGGTGCGCCACTCCTTCTTCTAGTCCCTGGGAATCCCCTTCTTTGGCCTCTACCCAGAGTGCTGAGCCCTTATCTCCCTTAACTTCTCCCGCTCCAACTCAGCCCATACCCTGCTCAGCCTCTCCTATTGATGGGAAGCTACAGGTCACCCTGTTTGAAAAGTCACACATGAGCCTCCTCTCTGCCCCTCTGCCCATCTGTTCATTTTGTTTGAGATCTGCTGGGGCCAGACCCTCTGCAGATCCCCTGACAGGATCCAGGTATAGTTCCAACCCTCTGGGTCTGGAAGAAGTCTCTGGGTGGTACAAATGGTTGATGCGCTTGGTTGCCAACCAAAAGGTTGGAGGTTTCAGTTCACCCGGAAGTGCCTTGGAAGAAAGGCCTGGTGATCTACTTGTGAAAAATCAGCCATTGGAAACTCTACGGAGCTCAGTTCTACTCTGACACGCATGGGGTCGCCATGAGTCAGAGCTGATTGCCTGACAACCGGTCTGGGGCAAGAATGAGACAGGCCCATTCCAAACATGAGGCTGAAAGAACCCAGGTCTCCTTCTTGATGGGGGGGTGGGGGAGGTGCTAACTTAACCCAGACAACCCCTGGGGGCCCAGCTCTGTCCCAGGGAATTTGCCAACCATCATCTGGAATATGGAGAGAGATGCCTCTGCTCTACTGATCTGAACCTTCCTCCTTTCCCACATACTCAGAGGTCCTGGAGGTTTAACTCAACTCTTGGCGGGCCGCTGCTGCTGCTAATAAAAAATAAACATAGCTAGCACGCACCGAGCACTTAGAATGCACCAGGCACTGTGCTAAGCATCTTTTACTCACTGTCTCATTTAACCTTGACAACTCTCTGAGTGGGCATCAAACTCACTTCCCAGATGAGGTTAAGGTGATAGCAGGTGTCTTAGTTATCTAGTGCTGCTATAACAGGAATACCACAAACAGATGGCTGTAACAAAGAGAAATTTATTTCCTCACAGTAAAGTAGGCTAAAAGTCCAAATTCAGGGTGTTGGCTCCAGGGGAAGGCTTTCTCTCTGTCGGCTCTGGAGGAAGGTCTTTGTCCTCAATCTTTCCCTGGTCAAGGAGCTTCTCAGGTGCAGGGACTCCAGGTCCAAAGGATTCGCTCTGCTCCTGGTGCTGGTTTCTTGGTGGTATGAGGTCCCCAATTCTCTGCTTGCTTCCCTTTCCTTCCATCTTGTGAGAGATAAAAGGTGGTACAGACCACACCCCAGGGAAACTCCCTTTACACTGAATCAGGGAGGTGACCAGACTAAGGGTGGTGTTACAGTCCCACCCTAATCATCTCAACATAAAATTACAATCACAAAGTGGAGGACAACCACAAAATACTGGGAATCATGGCCTAACCAAGTTGATATGCACATTTTTGGGGGGACATAATTCAACTCACAACAGCAGGCTTCAGGCCCTTTCAGCTGCATCAGTCTTTTGCCCCTTCTCCTCCTTCCTGGGGACCTAAGTCTTCAGTTACCGCCTTCCTTCTCACCACCCACATGCGCTGTCCTTCCACCAGCCCCTTCTCTGTTCATCAAATGCTCAGGTCTCACCAGCCTAGAGTGCTTCCTTCTTCCTGGCTCACCTGTCAGAGGCCCCTTCTTCTCTTGCCTGTGCTGGCAGCCTTGAATCTGGCACTTGGGGCTCCCAGAGCTAGCTCCACTTCCCGGCTTGAAGTCTGGAGGTCCTGTTACTGATTGCCAATCTGACACAAAGGGTCCTTGTCTTTTCCCAAGTAAGAATACACCCGGAAGACAAACTTTATCTTCAGCAAGCTTTACTTTGCTTGACTCGAGCAAAAGGAGTCAGCAGAGATCTAAGCCTCTCCAAAAGACTGACTCGAAAAGGGAAGCAAGTCTAGGGCTTACTTACAGGGGTTCAGTGGAGACAATAGAGTAATGAATATTTAGTGGGCTTCTTTCAAGGGGCAGGTACTTCTCAGAATGGAGGTGCATATTAATTAGGTTGCGTGCACATCTGGGATGTAAGATGGAACCCACTGATATTGAAGATGGAGTCCTTTTGGCAGCCCTTGGCATCACTTATTATGGGATATAGTGCAAGCGCACTGATCTTTGGCACTACATCACCATCTTTGGAGAGGAGGGCTAAGGAAGGTTAAACAGCAGTCACACTTTGTTCTTCTGTGCATGTGGGAGCCTGTAAAGGGGGAAGGGACTAGAAAAACCCTGGAGATAGTAATTCAGGGGTTTCAGCATGATCTCCTGTTGACAGGGTGTGGTTCTTGTTTACCCAACTTCTAGATGATAATCTTTTAAAAGTTCTTTTGTTTGGCCACCAGCACAGTTAACCTTATCTGTCTCAGTCCTGAGGCTTTTTCTTCTGCACAGCTCTGTCCTGGGCTCTTTTCTTCCCACTCTGCCCTCCGACTGTGGGGGTTCATCCCAGGGACTGTGAAGACTCTGCCTTCAGTGTCTCCAGCCCAGAAATCTCTGCAGACTCCAGACCCATCTCCAGAAGCCTTCTGGACCCTAGTCATCTGTACGTCTGTTCCCCCAACAACTTCCCTCCTTTACCTGCACCTTCAGCCACCAGGTCCACTCCACCCTACTCCTAAGTGGTCCTCCCTTTCTGGCCTTGAGCCTCACAGTTTCCTACTGGGACCAATACAGTAGCCTCCTGACTGACCTGCCGGCCTCTGACCCAGCACACCAAGGACAGGCCATTGTTCAATGTACAGACCTGACATCACCAGTGTCTGGCTTTCACCTCTTCATCGGCCCACAGGACTATAGTCAAAGTCTTTGAACTTTGTTGAACTCATGCCCCATCAGTAAGATGTCTTTGAGCATGTGTCCCCCAATATGTATTTAATAAAGAACAACCGGTTGCCATGGAGTCAATTCCAATTCATGGCGACCTCATGTGTGTTAGAGTACAACTGTGCTCCACAGGGTTTTCAATGGCTGATTTTTTGGAAATAAATCACAAGGTGTTTCTTCCCAGGAGCCTCTGGGTGGACTTGAACCTCCGACCTTTTGGTTAGCAGGCAAGCACTTAACTGTTTGCCGCACCCAGGGGCTCCTAATACATATTTAGCTAACTGAAATATTGGAGGTTTGCGTTCACCCAGAGGCACCTTGGGAGAAAGGCCTGGTGATCTGTTTGCAAAAATCAGCTGCCAAAAACCCCGTGGCACATGGTTCTACTCTGACAAGGGCACCATCGCCATGGGTTGGAGTCAACTTGACTGTAACTTTTTTTTTAATATGTGTTTCCTTATCCCTTAATATATATGTGGCAGCCAGCTTTCAAGATGGCCCTCAATTATTCCTGCCTTCTGGTGTCCACATCTTATGTGGTCCCCTCCCACATTGACTAGGCTGACCTGCTTAACCAGTAGGGTACTGTGGAAATGTTGGACTGTTACTTCCGAGGCGAGGTCATAAAAGAAGTTGTGGCTCACGGGGGACAGGGATAGAGGGTGTCCTTCTGTCCTTCTTGATTTCAGCCCTGGGAGACCCTAAGCAGAGAACCCAATTGAGCCTTGCCGGTCATTTGTTACTCAGTGATAGGAAATGAGTACAGGGGCCCTGGCCCTGAAGACCTCGCGGGATGCCAGTTGTGCCTTCTTAAATGAATAAATGCAAAGGGCGGTGAGTTCTTCTAGTGCATACATCTACCACCACTGGGGGCATAGTTTTGCTTTTAGCCACTTTTTTGTTTCTCAGTATTAGCTCTAGTAGGGTTGCTATGAGTCGGAATCGACTCGACAGCAGTGGGTTTTATTTTTTTTCAGTTCGCGGAGGGCTTTCTTGTAAACTGGCGGCCTGGGGTATTATGCTGTTTGTTTGGCTTTCTTTACAAAGTTTTATCATCTCAAACTCCCATTCTAAAGTTCTTGGCTCTGGAGGGTGTCTCTCTGCCCTGACCCGAACACTGCTCCCTATAAGCACTGAGCTTGGGGAACATGATTATAGGATTGTTATTGTCAGTTGCCGTTCAGTTGATTTCGATTCATGGAGACCCCATGGGTTACAGAGTAGACTGCTGTGTAGGGTTTTCTTGGCCGTAATCTTAACAGAAGCAGATTGCTGAGCCTATCTTCTGCAGTGCCACCAGGTGGGTTCAAATCACCCAGCTTTATGTTTGCTGTAGAGCACAAGTCATTTATGCCCCCAGGGACCTGATTAAAGGGTACTAACCAGATTTCAAAAGCTTCCTATTCCAGTATAACATTCAAACGGAAAAATGTACCAACTGGAAGTGGACCGCGTTCTGCAGATTTACAAACAAAACACATCCAGGGAGAAGCAGAGCATTCCCTGGTCTCCCTCCCCCAGCCACCCCGCAGCCCCCGTGTTCCCTTCCGGTCACTGCTGCTGCGAGATGACACTGACCACAGCAGCCAGAGGCATTTGCCTGAGGAAACCAGATTTCTGTGAGAGTGTCACCGAACGCTAAATGAACAGCCCAGTGGTCGCCAGCCGGCCCCAGTCCCAGGCGTGTAAATGACAGTGGGGTTTTCATGACCCAGATGTACAAGGGCACACACAGAGCCTCCGTCTTTGATGTACGGATGCGTTCCTGAACATCTCACGGCAGTTAGGACTCCCAATATTCAAGGCTAACTTTCTCATTGAAATAACTACCAAGTAGGATTGGCATGACTCCACAGTCAGGATGGAAAAGGAGACTTATGAACATCTTTAATACTTTCCGATTTCCAATTAGCATAATTTTAATTCACACACTCCTCTCTGAACACAGCCCTCCCTTCCCCCGTGGGGCTGCAAAGGACCACGTTTTAGCATCTTTGGGACCCGGTCGTGCTGATGGAACGGGCTCTGGATTGAGGGGGTGGTGTGGTTCTGGGGGTTTCTGGAGGCTACCCAAATTCCAGACCTCCCTCTGCTGCTCCTTGTAGTGTGATCCTGGGCAAGCTCCTATCTTTCAGGGCCTCAGCTTGCTCGTTTGCAAAATGGAGTGTGTTCTGGGGATAAGGAAAAGCGTGAACACATGAAAACCCCAGGCAGACAGTAAGGGTCAGTGGAGGTTTGTGGGCACCAAGGCCCCTTGGTGGGCAAAGCCTGCTCTCCTGCCCCCCACCCACCTCACTGCTCAGAGGACTTCACTCCCCTGGACAGTGAAGCAGTCAGGCCCAGCGGGGAACTTGAAGGTTGAGCCCCCAGGAAGCTGGGGCCTGGGCTCAGATGCCAGGGTCACAGGCCCAGATTGGGCAACAGCAGAGAAATAGTCCCTCTGATCTTGGTCAGGGGTGATTGGAGACATTGAAAATTCTGGGAAACTCAGAGACAGGAAGTGAGGGGAGGGACAGAGAGGAAAGAGCTAACTGCACCCCGGGCCCCCTGGCCTGGCCCCGTTCCCAAGACACGCAATGAAAGTGCAGTGACTAGCGTGTGGGAGTAGGGGCGGGGGTGCAGAGCAGAAGACCCTCCTTCCAGGGGAAAGTGCAGAGGTACCCCTTCCCCCACTCCCGCCCCCACTCGCCCCTGAGTTCCAGCTCCATTTCCACTTCTGTTTACTGTCCAAAGTCCTGGGCACAGGCAATGCCAGGTCAGGCGTGCGCCGATACACAGACACGCACACAGGGCTCAGGGCCCTCGGATGGACCCTGTGCCCTCCCCTCCTTGTGTCCTGTGCTGTCCACCCACCCTAATTCTCCCAGCTTCAACCCTCTCTTTAGCCTGGGACCTGCACAGCATCGAGGGACCCAGGAGAGAGACCTCAAGACCTTTAGCAAGTAAAACGTGGGAAGCAAGGCAGGGGGAGTGAGTGAGGGGCAGGTGTAGGGCAAGGAGGGAGGAGTGGGGGTGGGGAGGACTACTTGGAGGATGGATTTTGGAAGTCAGGACTGGGCGGGAGTGGAGGAAAGAAGGAAGGCCATCCTGTAGCCACCGATAAGTCTTAGATAGAAGTTGGATCCCACACTCCAGCTCCCGCTCCATTCAGCCCCACTCAGCCTTGACCTCGGCCTCAACGCAGTCCCAGTCCAGTGCCAGCTCTATCATGACCAAGGAGTACCAAGATCTTCAGCACCTGGACAATGAGGACAGTGACCATCTTCCTCAGCTCAGACAGGGTGAGAAGATGCCTTTGCCACATTTCTGAGAGACAAGCCACCTCTGCCTCAGCCCTGGTTTCTTTCTGTGACTGTGGCCCCCTCAGGGGAGGTATAAGGTGTGGGGTTGGAGTCCCTTTCTGGGTGACAGGTGCCCAAGGCCTCTGCAAGCCACCTGACCCTTGCCATGGCACCCCCCTCAGGACCTTGGGAGGGTAGGCCCAGAGGTGTGGGAATAACTGGAAGCTGGAAAGACGATGTGACCCTGTTTGTTGTGAAGAAGTTAGGCCCCAGCCCCTCCTCCTTTCTTCTTCCAACACCCAGCCAGCCTCTGTGCATGTGTGCGTGTGTGTGTGTGTGTGTGTGTGTGTGGTGTCAGGGATCATTTGCTCAGGGGTAGGGGGAGGAGGTTTCCGTGAGGGGACTGAAGACCTAGGGCTGAGAGCTTATAAAGGAACAAAGACGTTTTAGGAGCAGAAGTCAGGGTGGCAGAGGAGGCCTGGAGCACTGAGTGGAAGGCAGGAGAAAGGGTGATTCCAGGAGAGGTATAGGTGGCAGTTTAGGGGGGTAGAGCCAGGCCTATAGAGGCCTCTGATCTGAGGGTGGATGGGGCCTTCCTGCATCAAAAACACTGGATTATTATGTGAGAGAAAAATAAAGTTCTATCTTATTGAAAACAAAATCCCCCAAACAAGCCCCTCTTCTTTCTCACGTGGGCAAGGAGTGTTGTTCTGGCTGAGCAAGGACAATATTCTTGGGGTGTAAGCATGGGCAGGAAAACCCTGGTGGTGCAGTGGTTAAGTGCTACGGCTGCTAATCAAAACGTCGGCTGTTCGAATCCACCAGGCGCTCTTTGGAAACTCTGTGGGGCAGTTCTACTCTGCCCTATAGGGTCGCTATGAGTTGGAATCGACTTAATGGCAACGGGTTTGGTTTGGTTTAAGGGTGGGCAGTGCCCTGTTCAGGGACAAGGGGCTGGAGAGGAGAAGAGGAGAGGCCCCCTGAGAGTGAGGCTCCACCCTCCAGCTCACAGAGGACAACAGGCCCAGAGGGCATCATTCTCTTTTCTCTGTGTGGGCGTAACATGAGGGGGACAGAGTCTGACTACTCTGCCTTCTCTCCTTGTGCTCAGCCAAGGAAAGGTGAGATTCCTGGTGAGAGAAAGAAATATCCTCCCCTTGCCCCATCACTGGGAGGAGCAGGATCTCCCCAGCTGACCCCGACTCCGACACTCAGACCCAATATACAAACCTCACCCTCAAGCCCATGGGTCCTGAGGAAGATCGTCAACTGCAGTGACACAGTCAGGTCAGACCACTAGGTGGCAGCAAAGGCTCAGGGTCTTGGTGGAGCCAAGCGAGATCGAAGCTTTGTACCCTTTCCTCTCCCACCTCCTGTTGCAGCTACACCCTCAGGGTCACCAACTGCCCAGATTTCTTTTTCAATCTGGGTGGTACAGTGAATGCACTTGACTGCTAAACAGAAGGCTTTCGGTTTGAGTCCACCCAGAGGCACCGTGGAAGAAAGGTTTGGCGATCTACTTTCGAAAACTCTGACATTGCAAACCTTATGGAGCACAGTTCAACCCTGAGACACATGGAGTCACCATGAGTTGGAGTAGACTCAATGGCAACTGGTTTTGGTTTTATGGGTCTTCCTAGCCTGTTAGGGGAGCTTTAGCCAGCTCCCCTCCCAGGACCCCAAAACTGCCCAGGTTCCTCTCTGCTCCTGAGCTCCTGACACCCTCTCCTCTTGCAGGGCTGCCTCCTCCCCAGCCCCTCTTGAGGCGTCTCTGCTCTGGACCCTGCCTCCTCCTGCTCTCTCTGGGCCTCAGCCTCCTTCTGCTGATCATCATCTGTGTGATTGGATCCCGAAGTGAGGGTCACAGGGGTGGGCAGGGGTGGGGCAATATCGGCACTGGCTTTTTTATTTTGGCAGGGGGACACTTACCAGTGGGAGCACTGGTGCTAGGGTGGCAGATGCAGCCCCCTCATTGGGTCCTGTTCACACCCTCTCCTGCCCAGATTCCCAGCTGCAGAAGGAGCTGCAGGTCCTGAGAGGGACATTCAGCAACTTCACAGCGAGCACTGAGGCAGAGGTCAAGGCGCTGAGTACCCAGGGTGAGGGGGCTTGGCTGGGCTAGGGGCCTGGAAATGGTGTGGACGTCGGGACCCTGAACAAGTCTCTCCCCCAGGAGACGGTGTGGGCAGAAAGATGAAGAGCCTGGAATCCCAGCTGTTGAAGCAGCAGCAGTCGATGGGTGAAGGTCAGAATGTGAGAGCGTGTGTGTGTGTGCGCGTGCGTGCATGTGTGTGTGTGTGCGCGCAGCATAAGGGCTCTCTGATCAAACAAAAGGTTCTTGGGGCAGGGGCATCAGACCCCATTGGTCTTTGGGCCCCCAGCATGACTGATCTCCCCAATGTCCATACTCATCCTCCAACCCTCTGTCCTCTCTCTCACCAGACCACTCCAACTTGCTGCTCCATGTGAAGCATTTTGTCTCTGACCTGCGCAGCCTGAGCTGCCAGATGGCCATGCTCCTGGGCAATGGTGAGGAGGCAGGGTGCCTGGCCTACTTCCCCGCCTACCGCCCCTGTAGGCAGTGCCTCAGCCCCTCCATCCTCCGTCCTCTCAGGCACTGAAAGGCCCTGCTGCCCTGTTAATTGGGTGGAGTATGAAGGCAGCTGCTACTGGTTCTCTCGTTCTGGGAAGTCCTGGCCCGAGGCCCAGAAGTACTGCCAGCTGGAGGACGCCCACCTGGTGGTGGTCACTTCCTGGCAGGAGCAGGTGCGGACCCCAGAGGGCCTCATCTGGGAGGGTGGCTGGTCTCGGGAGAAGTCACCACCACCTTCCTCTTCCCTCAGAATTTTATCCAGCACCACACAGGCTCTGTAAACACCTGGATAGGCCTCACCGACAAAAACGGGCCCTGGAAATGGGTGGATGGGACAGACTACGAGACAGGCTTCAAGTGAGTATGTGTGTTCTCCTGCAGCCTGGCTGGCCCCAGGGCCTCCTAGGGACTTGGCTAAGGGTGCACTTCCTGGGGCCCACATGTGTTCTGTCTCCTCAGGAACTGGAGCCCAGAGCAGCCAGATGACTGGTATGGGCATGGCCTCGGAGGAGGTGAGGACTGTGCCCACTTCACTGACAATGGCCGTTGGAATGATGATGTCTGTCAGAGGCCCTACCGCTGGGTCTGCGAGACAGGGCTGGACAAGGCCAGCTAGGAGCCTCCTCTCCCCCTAACTTATTTCCTCAAAGCCTTGGCCTGCTCAAGGGGTCCAGGATTGGGGATCCTCCTATCTGGGGGCCTCCTCCATCTTCTCAGGGATTTTCATCTAGAATTTTAGGGGAAGGGGGAGGATGATGTCTGAGGGATGTAGAGTGATGTTTGGAGTTATGGGGCGATTGAAACCCATGTCACTTTCTGCAATTTGCTATGAAGGTTATTATCGTCAACTGTTTTCTAGAGTAAAAAGAGAAATACACTTAGAAATTTTATAAATTGCCTAGTTATTGGGGATTAGGATTGGGAGCGGGCTGGTTGGCATGAAGAGGCCTTGGGAAGGCAGTATGGTGTCATGAGAACTGCATAGGCTTGAGCTAGGTGGCCTGGTTTTGGAGTCGGCTTTGTTTTTTACTGATATGTGAGTTTGAACAAGTTATTCTACTCTCTGGGTCTCCGCTGTAAAAGACTGTTGTTACTGGGAACCATTCTACTTATAGCAGTACCCCTAGAAGTACCACTCCAATGTGCTGAGTGCTTCAAGAGCCTTGAATGAAACTCATCGGTGTCTGATGGATTCATTGCAGTTAACAGAAGCATCAGCCACAGGCAGGCTAATAGGGAACCTTAAATACAAAGAGAAGCCCACACCCAAGAATCACCCCACACCGAGGAAACGCAGTACCATGGCAGAGAAACACCAAAACAAACAGAGTCAACAGCCAAGTAGCAGAGTTAAAGGACAAACAGATTAAGACTTTACAGACGCAGAAGGGATGATTAACAAACACTGACAAAGTATCAGCCCACAAAGAAGACCTCAGCTAATCCCCCAATAGAGCCATTCTCTGACCATGATAAAATTGTTGTAAATGATCACAGAAGTATAGACAAAAAAATTATCAACATATAAATTTCTCACCCTTTTTCTAAATAATTTTGAGTTTAGGAGAAAATCAAAATGAAAAAGTTAAGTGATTTAGAAAATAAAAACGAGATCACTCTACAGTCAAGTGTTGCTTAACTTCCATGACACGCTCCATGAAATAGGATGTTATGTAATTTGGACGTTGTGTGAACACCATATTACATCCTTAGCAAAGCTAGATGGGATTCCTTTTGTTTCACTTTCAAGTTGATACTTCTCCTTTGCCTCTTGCTGCTGCTGTCACAGCACTGGGTTTGCTGCATCTAGGAGCCATGATGCACTTCATGGTAATATTTTCAAAAGAAAATTAGAGAGCCGATGCTACCATACTCAAGAGATGTGGGATACACAAGACTAGATGTTGCTGCCTACAAGTCAAAGCATACTGTTATACGGTAAATTTTTATTTGTAAGTAGGGAAAATTCACATTAATATAATGATAGAAAGTACAGTATACCCATAAGCCAGTAACATCAGCGTTTATTATGACTATCAAGACTTATATGTTATAGGCTATATATGTACTGTACCATTATACACCTGGCAGCACAACTACTTTGTATGCGAGAGACATGAGATACCTGTGTGGCCTGTGGGAAGCTGTTGTGTTTGCTATGTCTGGTTACACGTGGCTACATCCACTGCATCCTGATCTCCAATTGTGATTTCTGAACTCTTTTGTAACCTTATGGGACCACGGACATACACGCGGTGGGACATTGCCAGAACAGGTGTTACTCGCTCTAAGTGCATTTATTAAAAAACAAGAAAGGCCGAATTGAAATTAAGTAAGTTTTAAACTCAAAAGCTTGAAAGAGAAAACAAACAAAAAACAAAACACTAAAACCTTTGCCATTGAGTTGATTCCGTGTGTTACGGAGTAGAACTGCTCCGTAGGGTTTTCCTGGTGTCTTAGTCATCTGGTGCTGCTATAACAGAAATACCGCAAGTGGATGGCTTTAACAACCCTGAGTAGGCTGCAAGTCCAAATTCAGGGCGTCAGCTCCAGGAGACGGCTTTCTCTGTCAGCTCTGAAGGAAGGTCTTTGTCCTTAATCTTTCCCATGGTCGAGGAACTTCTCAGGCGCAGGGACCCTGGGTCCAAAGGAAGGGCTGTGCTCCTGGTGCTGTTTTCTTGGTGGTATGAGGTCTCCAACTCTCTGCTTGCTTTGCTTTCCTTTTTATCTCTTGAGAGTTAAAAGGTGGTGTGGGCCACACCCCAGGGAAACTCCCTTTATAATGGATCAGGAATGTGACCTGGTAAGGGTGTTGCAATCCCACCCTAGTTCTCTTTAACATAAAATTACAATCACAAATGGAGGACAACCACAGAATACTGGGAATCATGGCCTAAACAAGTTAATACACACATTTTTGGGGAGACATCTATGACACTTGGCTATAATCTTTACTGGAGCAAATCACCCAGCCTTTCTTCTGTGGCACCTTGGGGTGGGTCAGCAGTTGAGTATAAACTGTTTGCACCACTTAGGGACCTCAAAGAACAAAATAGAAGAAACAAAAACCAAACATTGCCATTGAGTGGACTCTGACACGCTGTGGTCCTATAGGACAGAGAAGAGCTGCCCCATGGGGTTTGCAAGGTTGTGAATCTTTATGGAAGCAGATTGCCACATCTTTCTCCTGCGGAGCGGCTGGTGGATTCAAATTGCTGACCTTTTGGTTAGAGCCAAGTACTTAACTACTGTGCCACCAGGTTACCTCAAAGAACAAAACAGATCCGTCAAAATGGAAGGAACTTACAAAAATAAAAGCAAAAATTAATGAAATAGAAAAAAAAGATAGATACCAACAAAAGAGAAACTTGATTGTTTCTAAAGACCAATAAGGCTTCCATTCAACTCTTCTCATTGGGCATATAGTTGTATTTCAGAGTTAAGATGGAAGCAAAATAAAAATAGTCTTGCTTGCTCTCTGAGACTATGACATGAAAACCTGGGGGTGGGGGGAGTAAAAGGCCAGTGAAATAAGCAAATATGAAGAAAAAAATAAAAAATAAAAACCATAGGCACATGACTTCAGGAAGGAGAAAGTTTAGGTAAGTACAGACATAAAGAATATAATTATATAACACTTCCATATTTAAAATGGCAGAGTAAAGACAGAGTTTTCCTCACCACTGTTGTAATTTCTAGGTTGGCCCCTTAGAAACAGAGGTTATAACTTTCAAACTTATAAAGGGGAAAAAGGAAAAAAAAGAAAAAATTTGAAGAGAGGCAGGAAAAGAGAGAAAGAGACCAGAACAGATGGACTAAGAAAAAACACAAAACAGAAGGTAGTTATGAACCCAAACACATTACTGACTATATTAAATGCAAAAGACTAAATTTTGTCTAAAAAAATTCAGACAGAATAATAATTAAAAGAAAGAAAACCAACTATCTGCTCAAGAGACATCTCTAAAATAGAAAGGTTGACAGGAAATGTATGAAAAAGATATATTAGGCCAATTCTAACCAAAATTATTATTGCATAAAATATACTTTATAACAAAAGCTATTGTTAGAGTTAAAGAGGGTCACTTCCTAACGATAATGGTTCAATAGGGAGATTCAAAAGTATAAAATATGTATGCACTGAATTAACATAGCTACAAAATACATGGAACAACAAATTTTAGAAGTATATTTTTTACTGGGGAGAGAGGGGGTTGGTGGTGACCTGTCCTTGACCAGCCAGCCTCCCAGATGAGGCTACAAATCTACATTCAAAGTGGGAGATTGTAACACGTCTCTCTCAGCAATAGACCAGGCAGACAAAACCAACCAACCAACCAACCAACCAATAAGAATACAGAACTTTTGAACCCAACATGAACTATTATGACTCAATGAACACATTCGTTACGTAGCACCCATCAACTACAGAATACTCAGTCTTTTTAAGTACACTGGGACATTTTCAAACATTGTGCCGATAACAGGGCATAAAGCAAGTTTTAACAAGGTAACTTGCAGTAACATAAGATAGGTCTTTCTGAACTGGCCAGCTCCCACCCCAGGGCCATCTCATCACCTCACCAGCATAGCCTGTTACTTAGATGCGGTCTGGAGTCCTTACTGAAGACTCTTACATTCCAAGCTTTTCCTTAAAGACATTATCTCTCAGGAACTGAGATACAAAGACCAAATTCTTTGGGTAAAGTTAACGTAAACCCCACAACAGGGCATCTCAACTTGGTGAAAGGAAGAAATTATTGGGGAAACTGGCTCTCTATACGAAGAAAAATAAAATTGGATTCATAGCTAACATCACATACAAAGTAGATGCTGGAGAGATTAAAGACGTAAACGTGAAAGGCAAAATTATGGAACTAATACCAGTACCAGTTGCTGTCAGTGAATTCTGACTCGTGGTGATCCCATGTATGTCAGAATAGAACTGTGCTCCACAGTGTTTTCAATGACCGATTCCCCTCGGGAGAAAGATGTGGCAGTCTGCTTCCATAAAGATTTACCGCCTTGGAAACCCTAGAGAGCAGCTCTACTCTGTCCTGCAGGGTCGCTATGAGTTGGAATCGATTTTATGGCAGTTGGGTGGGTGGGATTATTCAGAAGTAGATCACCAGCCCTTCCGTCTGAGGAGCCTTTGGGTGGACTCAAACCGCCAGCCTTTTTGTTAGCAGCTGAGCGTGTTAGCCATTTGCACCACCCAGGGACTACAGAACTAATAGAAGAAAAAAAAAAGGTAAATCTTTGTAATTTAGTTACAAACAAAACCAACAAAAGAATAAACAGTTGCCCTCAAGTCCATTCCAATGTGTTGCACAGTAAAGCCTCGTTCCATAGGGCTTTCAAGGCTGTGACCTTTCAGAAGAAGATTGCCAGGCCTTTCTTCTGAGGTGCCTCTGGATGGGTTTGAACTGCCAACCTTTTGGTTAGTTGTTAAGCGCTTAACCTTTTGCACCACTCAGGGACTCAACAGAAGTTACAGAAAGGCTTCTCAAATAAAGGCCTCCAAAACAGATACCAAAAAGCCAAAAAAAAAAAAAAAATTTAATGAAACTGCATGAAAATTAAAAACTTCACTTGGTTGACAATGTACCATTCAGGCCTCCAGCAGTAAACAGATGGTGCACTGGACATGGGTTATTGGGAGGGTTTTAATAAGGCGACCATTCACACACGTGTGAGCAGGCTTAGGGAAGCCACAAGGCATCATCGCAGTGGGAGCTGTGACCACCTCAAAGAAGCAACTGAGACAGAAAGCTGCCTGAAGAGGGCCTCCCGACAGGAGCTGTGACTTTTGTCACAGTCGGGTGTGACTTTTGGTCGCAGGAGGCAGCTGGCCCACAGCAACCCTGTGGGGCGGAGGAGCTGGGACAATCAACACCCTTATTTCACTCCTCTTCCGCCTTCTGACTTCCTGCTGGGGCTGAGAGCCAGATGGCAAGGGAGTTCTTTGATGGGGTCCTACAGCTCAGCCTCCGGCCACAGACCATGTGAGAAGACTGGAGAATGGGTCTGCAGGGACAAATGAAGACACCAAGCCCCGAAGAAGCCCAGAGACGAAGAGATAGATAGGAAAGTTCTTAGAAAAATAGTAAAGGATATAAGTGTAACCGCTTGGGTTCTTGTCCTGTCTTACTAAACCAAAACCCACTGCCATCAAGTTGATTCCGACTCATAGCAACCCTGTAGGACAGAGTAGAACTGCCCCAGAGAGTTTCCAAGGAGCGCCTGGCAGATTCGAACTGCCAACCTCTTGGTTAGCAGCCGTAGCACTTAACCACTATGCCACCAGGGCTTCCGTCCTGTCTTACTAGCCGACTGAAATAAAACGGACACTGATTGCCACGGAAACAGAAAGTGGCAAGTTCATTGTCTGCACATACAAGGAGTGTATGGGGTCTAGTAATCATAAGACCACGTACTCGCCGCCTAAGGGGGCTGGGGAGCTTTTTGTTTCCAGTGGCGACGGGGGTTGGGTTTGGTACCGGGAACTTTCTGCACTTAGCCCTCCCATGCCCAAATTTGGGGGTCCAGATATTAAATCATCTTCAGTCAGATGTGTGTGTAGTGGGACCTCTCGCTTCTAAAATGGAATCGGGTGAAATCATGGGCTGGGGAGTATCCTTCCTGCTGGTGACAGTGGGGTCCAGGGGTCGGTTGAAGGATGTGATTGCTTCAAGGTGCAGCTCGGGCTAGTTCAGTGGATGGAGCCACTTACCTGCTTCGACTTCCTGAAAAATGTTGCTCAAAACAAGCTTGTGGTTAGCAAGACAAAGAAAGGGGAGAAGGGGTGTTGATTGGGGTTTTCATAAGCAGGCAGTTCACAGAAAAGAAAGCCCAAATGTCGAACAGGCATGTGAAGACATACTTGTTGTTAGCTGCTGTCAAGCCGGCCCCCTACTCATGGCGACCCCATTCAGACACAAGGGAATGAAATTCTGCCCAGTCCTGTGCCATCCCCGTGATCAGGGGATCAGATCATGGTGAGCCATTGGGTTTTCACTGGCTAATTTTCAGAAGTCGATCACCAGGGCTTTCTTTCTACTCCATCTTAGTCTGGAAGTTCTGCTGAAACCTGTTCAGCATCCTAACAACACGCAGGCCTCCACTGACAGATGGGTGGTGGCTTTGCATGAGGTGTGTTGGAGAAGACATCCTTATAATCTCCAGTAACTGTTGTTGCGGGATGCCATCGAGTGATTCTGACTCATAGTGACCCCATGTGAGAGTATCCATGAGCCATCTAGGATTGACAAAAATTAAAGATGACAGTTGTTATGGATTTAGTTGTGTCCTCAGAAAATATGTGTTGGAATCCTAGCCCCTATACCTGCAGAAGTGCAGGGTGGGTCTTAAATCTCATCACTTATGACATCTGAAGAGAGCAGATTAGGCACAGAGAAAAGTGAACGCGAACTGGGGAAGACAGACGCACACGTGAGGCTCGCCAAGAACTGAGGAGCTTTGGATATATGGAAGTTGAGACAAGGATCTTCCCCTGAGCAGACAGAGAGTGCCTTCCCCTTGAGCCCGTGCCCTGAATTCAAACTTCTAGCCTCCTAAACTGTGAAAAAATAAATTTCTGTACTTTAAAGTCACCCTCTTGTGGTATTTTGTATTACAACAGCACTAGCTAATTACTGTGACTGCAAATTGAAATCATCATTGCCATTCTACAAAGTATTTAAGGGAATTAACAGTTTGTTTTTTTTTTTTAGCCTGACTACCACAGCCTGACTTCCGGGTATGCATACCAGAGAAGTTCCCACATAGGTCAGTTAGGGTCACCACAGTGCTGTCTGGGTAGCAAGGAACTGGAGGCAACCTAGGGGCCCGCTGATAGGGGGATGGATAAGTGAAATGTGGGGCTAGTGCCCGATGGGCTACTGTGCAGCATTTAAAAAAAAACCCACTGCCATCGAGTCGATTCCGATTTAGCACCAGTGAACTAAGTGTACAGACAGCAATGTGGACAGAGCTAAAAGCAGCCTTGAATGAAAAAAGTAAAAAACAGAATGCAATATAGAACAGAGTAGCATTTATTAAAACTAAAAGCACACACATGCAATAACACCACACACTTTTCAAGGATCCATATATTTTCAGGGACGTATGTCAAGCCCAGGTAAGTGTTGGCTTATGGAAGGGAGGAGAATGGGAGACAGGACAAAGGACAGCTGACGCTGAGAGCGAGCCAGGAATTAAGGAGTGTGAGCAATGCAGACCTCACTGCAGGTCCAGAGGAAAACTGTCTCCGCACATCTCAGCCTTTCTGCCTGGCATGATCCTAAGTTGGTAGAGATGAAAAACGTTTCCACTAAAGACAGGCGCAAGATAAGATTCATCATTGCCTGGGCTGCTTCTGGATGTCAATCCAGAGAAAGAAAGAAAAATAAAACTATTGGAAAAGAGGTGGTAATTTTTTTTGTTATTTGCAGACATTATGCACCTCTTGTTGTGATGCCATAAGATACGTGGCACCAGCTGTGAAGTCTTTTGTCAGAGAACCTTGAACCTGAACCTGATTAAGCTTTTAGCACTAACTAACAAAAGGGGGCAGCGGAGGTTCAGCGGCAGAATTCTTGCCTTCTGGCGGGAGACCTGGCTCAGCTCCAGCCCAATGCACCTCACACACACACACCTCCCATTTGTCAGTGGAAGCTTGCCTGTTGCTCTGATGCCGAACAGGTTTCAGCAGAAGATGGACTAGAAAGAAAGGCCTGGCGATCTACTTCTGAAAAATCACCGAGTGAAACTGTGTGGATCACAGTGGTCTGATTTGCAACCGATCACAGGGATGGCACAGGACCAGGCAGTGTTTCGCCCAGTTGCGCATGGGTTTGCCATGAGTAGGGGGCCGACTTGACAGCGTTGACAGCAGCTAACAACAACAGTTTAGGAAATACAGGGGAGAGAGGGACATGCACACGGGGATAAAAAAGATACATCCAGTTAAATACAGCAGGTAGAAGATTCTACAGGGCAAACTTCTGATTTCTTCAACAAATCAATGGCAAGGAAAAAAAAAAAAGAGAGAGAGAGAGAGAGGAATTACTATAGATGAAAAGAGCAGTAGGAGACATACTAACTATAAGCAATGTGTAGATTTTGGATCTTGATTCGAACAAACCAATTGCAAAAAGACATTATGGGAAGACCCAGTGAATTTGAATACTAACTGAATAAGGCATTGGTGTTAATTTTTATTTTTGGCACGATAATAGTATTGTGGTTAAATTAAAATCAAAAGATTCTATTTTTTAGAGATACATTCTGAGATATTTCCAGGTGAAGTTATGCATCTGGGATTTGGTTTGCAACAGTTCAGCAGGGTGGGGAGGGAAGTGGGAGGGGCCTAGAAGGAACAAAATCGGGGACAGTATTGAAGCCCGGTGATGGATACATGGGTATTCATTATACTGCTCGCTCTACTCTTATATATGTTTTATCCACTAGGTTAAATCAGAAACTGCAGGGCCTGAAGACATTTAAGATTTAATTTAGAAAATAGGAGTTAATAGATTTTTACAAGTGCGACATGGGAAAATAACAGTCTGCTTTTACAAAAAAGATTGACAAATGTCACTTAACTAAAATTAGAAACAAGCAATAGATTTGGGTTAAATATTTGCAACATTTATGACAAGTAATTAATATCCAGAATATAAAGAACTCTTATAAATAAGAAGAAAAAAATCAACCCAAGAGAGACTGGCAAAAGGTATTAAAGAGTTGTCATCTCTGCTTTGGGGAATTCCTCAGTCGGTGTATATTTGGGAGCACAGGTAGCCAAAGGACCACATTCTCCCTCTCACCTCCCTAGTGGAGCTGGCAGTGGGTGCACGCTGTAGGTGTTGATGCCCCAGAACGTTGAGTCTTGAGTGCATGTTGCAAATTTGTGATCATAGTTGGGGAGGGGGCTGTCGTGTTTATGGTCTTTAAAAAATATTAAGCAAAAAAATGCAAGCTGAGAAATAATATATACGGTTTGATCCTATCTATGTAAAATCTATGTAAAAAAAAAAAACCACCCCAAAAAGCCCACGCAATAGCTGTATATATATTTCCTTAACCCTCACCAATGAATGTTGCTTTTCTCTTGTGTATTCACCCTTTCTCCTCCCTAGATCCTTCCCCTGCTCAAAGACTTTCTCATTTAAACAAAAACAAAAACAATTGACACCCTTGTTCCTCTCCAGCCTCTGTCTTATCTCCTTCTTCTTTGCCTCAAGTTAACTGTGCTTTGGGAAATAAAGTGAGTGACCCTTGGCCTAGATTTTAGGGTGAGGCAGCCCACAGAGGGCTGCAGTATTGTGGAGGAGTGGCAAGCTGGTCAGAGGTATTAAGGAGAGGGGTAAGATGCCTAATGCATTCCAGTTGTAATGTTGGCAAAGAATATTGAATGTACCATGGACTGCCAGAAGAAAGAATAAATTGGTCTTAGAATGAAAACAACCAGAATCCTCCTTACTCTGGACACATAGGTTATCAGGAAAGACCAATTGCTAGCAAAGGACATCATGGTCAGTAAAGTGGAGGGTAGACAAAGGAAAGGGAAGCCCTCAATGGGACGGACTGACACAGTGGCAGAAACGATGGACTTGAGCACACCAGCGATCATGAAGATGGCGAAAGACTGGGCACCTTTTCATTTTGTGGTACATGGGGTCGCCATGAGAAGGAGCTGACGCGTTCAATGGCAACTAACAACAACAACATAATCTTCAGAACAGGGAGGCACTTCCTGTTTTTGTGGTGGAAAGAAAACTTACAAACCCGAAATACAAAATTAGTTCTTTAAAAAAATTCAGGCCAATTTGCAATAACATGTTTTAATCTAACAACTGGAGTGCTTCTTGGATACTATATATAAGCATAGTGACACACACACACACACCCAGTGCCATCGAGTCGATTCCGACTCATAGTGACCCTATAGGACAGAATAGAACTGCCCCACAGAGTTTCCAAGGAGTGCCTGGCAGACTTGAACTGCTGACCTTTGGTTAGCAGCCATAGCACTTAACCACTATGCCACCAGGGTTTAAAAGCATACTAAAGACATGCCAAAGTCCCTACAAGAGGGAGTTTCTCAGTTGAACAATTTCATTTGTTCTTCAAGGGAGGTGCAAATTCCTTAAACAAAGACATCGTTTAGGCACACTGATTAGTTGTATTTTCATTACAAACATTTTATGACCTCAAAAAACAAGAGGATCATACTCCCAGTGGTGAAATGAAAACTCGGGTTTGTTTTAGGAACAAATTCACTTTTCATCATCAGCACTTTCTGGAGGTGAGGGGTGTGGGGAGCATGCTGAGAAACGAATTAACCTGTTACAAACATTTAAAGCAAAAATTTCATACCAGAAGCACCGCTTACGGAGACAGACATTAAAAACAAATCTACCAGTGGTTGAACGTTTGGCTGCTAACTGAGAAGCTGGTGGTTCGAACTCACTCAGGGGCTCTGAGGGAGAAGGACCTGGTGATCTGCTCCCATAAAGATTACAGCCAAGAAAACCCTATGGGACAGGTCTACTCTGTCATATTTGGTCACCATGAGTCAGCATCAACTCCACGGCACTCAATGACAACAATAATTATGGTTTCCAAAGTGGAAATTTATATTTTTAATTAAGTAATTTAGCTGTGTGTTTAAGGAAAAGGGTCATTTCCTCAAATAAATCAAGACTTTTTGAAGACTATGGACACTTCAAGTGGGGGGTGAAGAGGAGTAGGCTAAGGGTGGCAAATAGACTGGGGATACCCAGGGAGAACCCAAAGTTAGAGCAGGGCACCAGAGGGGGTGTGCAGCGTGCTGGCATGAGGAGGCATCAACTCCCACCTGTCACAGGTGTTAATGAGAAGCTGCAAAGATGGAGCAAGAAGCAACAAAGTGGCCCTGCTGGCAGACAGAGACAGCCCCACTGCCAGGACCAGGCAGGAGAAGTAGGAAGAAGTGTTGTCCAGGGTAGTGTGTGCAAGGGTGTAGCCTCTGGGCCAAGCAAAGGACAGAGTTGAGAGAAACACCTCCTGCCCCATCAATGCTCAACAATCTCTAGGCCCCAAGACCAACGAGAGACGTGTGTGGTTTCATTCCAAGTGTGTGTCTGTGGTAAAATGAGTTCCTTTATGTGGCCCTTTGCCTTGGTTCTTTGGAAAAACAGCTTGGGAGATTTTTTTTTTTCCCCTAAGCCCTGAGGAGTTACCTCTGCCCTACCCAGTGCCGTCGAGTCGATTCCTCTGCCCTAGTTCTTTGGAAAAGCAACTTGACAGGGGTGCTCCAGGTGTTTTTGTACGCCACAGGGTTTGATACTTTTGCCTGGTAATGAACAAGACCTGAGTTGATTGACATCTTATGAGTAACTGTGGATTGATTGAACTCTGGTCTGGTGAGGGAGGCCCGCCTTGTAAGTGAAAAGGATCAGGATATATAAACAGCTGAAATGCAGAGGTTTATGGAGAGGCCTCCTGGAAGAGAGAGAGGTGCTGGCTAAGAGCTGGGCCGGCAGAGAAACAGAGCCACGTGGGAGCTAAGTGGTCCTGAAGCTGCTATACTAGCTATGAGCTGGGCCATTTAGCAGCAGAGAGGTTGGCGGTGGAGAGACCTGATGGCAGAGAGTAGCTGAGAAAGCTGAGCGGGGTGCTATACTGGCTATGAGCTGGGCCACTTAGTGGCAAAGAGGCTGACAGCAGAGAGGCTGATGGCAAAACACTCCACAGCGAAGAGGCCCAGTGGTGGAAAGCAGCTCCAAGGAGAGCGGCAGCTGAGAAAGCTACTTCACTGGCTATGAGCTGGGCCAGTGAGCAGCAGACCGGCCAACGGCTGAGAAGCGGATGGCAGATAGCCTGGCGTTGGAGAGACCTGTTGCTGGAGAAGGCTGGCAGTGGAAAGCTGCTGCTAGGACAGCAGCAGCTGAGAGAGCTGCTACAATAACTATGAAGTGAGCCAGTTAGCAGCAAAGAGGCTGAGAGCAGAGACGCCTGCCAGTGAAGAGGCCCAGTAGGAGAGAGACCCGATGGTGGAGAGGCCTGCATAGCAGAAAAGGCCAGAGAAATCAAATGCCCAGCAGAGAAGCCACACCACGGATCAGTGGAGGCCTGCGTGCTTCCTGACGCTGATTTTGAGTTGTTCTGGTTACTTCCAAATTGATCCTGATCCTGAGTTGTAGCCTGTTACTTCCGTAACAAATCACAGAACTGTGAGTTCTATGTGGCTGTTGCAATGAATTACTAAAACCTGCAGAGAAGTAAAGCATGTCAGAAATGATGGAGAAGTAGGAAGGTAGATGTAATGGACAGAATTATGTCCCCCCCCAAAATATGTATTGCAAATCCTAACCTCTAACCCTGTGGTTATAATCCCATCTGGGAATGGCTTGTCTTTTTTATGCTAATGAGGCAGGATTAGTACAGAGTGTATCTTGAGGAAATCTGTTCTGAGATAGAAAAGAGATTAAAGGAGTGATAAGAGCAGAAAGATGGGGAAGAGAGATGCCAAGCCACGTGAAGATCGCCCAGGAGCAGAAGCTCAGAAGAGACAAGAACCTTCCCTCAGAGCCAACAGAGAGAGAAACTCTTCCCCCAGAGCTGGCGCCCTGAATTTGGGGACTTCTAGCCTCCTAAACTGTGAGAAAATAAATTTCTGTTTGTTAAAGCCACCCACTTGTGGCCTTTCTGTTATAGCAGCACTAGATAACTAAAATAAAATTTTAAAAAATAGCAGACATATACCTGCCCTCTGCCTCATAAAAATCATCTTTGTCCTGATCCTGATTCTTGTCCTTCATGAATTTAGACAATTCCTTATTTTGCATTACAGTGACAATATGGGGGAATCCAGGAATTGAATCAATAAATTTTCCTGAGGACGTCCATGATGCTAACTTATACATTGGGTCCTACTTAACAGAAACACAATGTGGTAACTGTCTCGAAGGAGGAAACAATACTTTATTGAGGGTCTGTTAGGTACCTGGTATATTACATACACTCTGTTGTGGAATGAATTTTGTCCCACCAAAATATGTATTGAAGTCCTGGCCCCGTACCTGTGGATGTAATCTTGTTTGGAAAAAGGATTTTTATTTCATTATGTTAATAAAGCCATACCACAGTAGAGTGGGTCCTAATCCTAATAAATTCTGAATTATGAAAAAAGCAGAATACACACAGAGACACACACACGGGGAAAGACAGATAATACATGAGGACCCCATCTACAAGCAAAAGAAAGCCAAGGATTTCTGGGAAACACCAGAAGCCAGGAGAGAGGCTCACAGAAGGAATCGACATGGCCGAGACCCTGCTTTGGACTTCTAACTTCTAGGATTGTGAGAAAATAAATTTCTGTTCTTTAAAGCCACCCACTTGTGGTATTTTTTGTTGTTGTTGTTGTTACAGTAGCACTAGATAACTAAGACACACTCTGTCTTAATCCTTATAATGACATTATTGGGTAGGTAAGATGATAATGATTATACAGAGGAAGAAACTGAGTCTCAAAGAGGTTAACTGACTTGACCAAGGTCATTCAGCCATAGCATGGCAACACCGCATTGGAGGCCTGTTTCTTCTCTCTCACTCAGTGGTTATAGTGACTCTCTGCATCATGCGATCAAGTAGAGTGTTTGTATGTTTCTATAATGATCTCAAATCCCATAAGGTATGAGTCAGTATTATGCTTTTAAAATACCTATGGATAAGTACTTACAATATGAACTTAGAAATACATGTACTTTTGTGAGGCTCTCTAACTACAAGTCATTAGTAACTTGTAAGTCATAAGAAAAGTTTAGGAAATTTCTGAACTTAGACACAAAAACATAGAAGCATATGAAGTATGTAAAGAATGTAAACAACCTTTAAGTTTGCTTTGACCCAGCATGCTGTGACACAAGAAAACATAACATAAATCTACCCAACCTCTCTAATCTCTAAGATATGTCATTTGGCTACTCCCTAACCCTGGAAAAAAGCCATAACATACTGGTCTTTGACATCACAGTGACCCTTGTCATTTGGAGCCAAGGTGACAAATTCACATATAAACCCTAAATTTCTGCTCACTGACTGTCATGGATTGAATTATGTCCCCCTGCAAAATGTCTGTATCGATTTGGCTGGGCCATGATTTCCAGTATTGTGTGGTTGTCCTCCATTTTGTGACTGTAATTTTATGTTAAAGCGTGGGATTGTAACACCCTTACTAAGGCCACATCCCTGATCCAATGTAAAGGGAGTTTCCCTGGGGTGTGGCCTGCAACACCTTCCATTTTACAAGAAGTAAAAGCAAAGGGAAGCAAGCAGAGAGTGGGGGACCTCATACCACCAAGAAAGCAGCACCGGGAGCACAGCGCATTCTTTGGACCAGGGGTCCCTGCACGGAAAAGCTCCTACTCTGGGGGAAGATTGATGAGAAGGCTAACAGAGAGGGAAAGCCTTCTCCTGGAGCTGAGGCCCTGAATTTGGGCTTTTAGCTTACTTTACTGTGAGAAAATAAATTTCTCTCTGTTAAAGCCATCCACTTGCGGTATTTCTGTTATAGAAGCACTAGGTGACTAAGACACTGAGAGAAGGAAGAGGTGGAATTGAGATTCTACCCACACTGTTAACCTTGGACCCTAGCTATGAGGGAACTCTATCAAGTCTGAGCTGTTGTTAAACCTTTCTCCCAAGACCTCTCATTAAAGGTAAAAGCCTGAAGTCTAAAGATTTGAACTGTAACCATTGAACTAACATTGTAATTACAATTGCAAATTTTGATTCTCCAGTTCTAAATGGATGTTATGAGATCTTACTTGCATGCTGTCTTAGTCTGGGCTCTCTAGAGGAGCAAAACCAGTGAAATGTATAGGGATATATACATAGAAAAATTTATTTCAAGGAAATAGCTTATGTAATTGCATGGAAATAGTTCAAGTAATCGTGGGGGCTGGCATGTTCCAAATCCGTGAGTCAGATGATCAGCTGAAGACCTCTGCTGGTCTATGTGGTTGCAGGGATTGACGAATCCAAAATCTGCAGGTCAGGCGACAGACTGGAGACCACGGCTGGCTTATGTCCCAAGAACCAGAGGAAACAATGAGAAGATTTCAGGGCAGAGGGACAGAGTGAGCTTTACCAGAACACCCATTTATATATTGGATGTAGGCCACACCCCAAAGTAAACATACCTTCCAGCTGGTTGGCTGCTCACATCAGATCACGAAATGGAAGATTACATAGTGTCTGTGAAGCCACTGAGAATTATAGCCTAGCCAAGCTGACACATAACATTGACTGTCACACATGCCTTGCCATGACTGTCTCTCTGTGTCTCTTCTCCAGTACGAACTCACGTTAACTTAACTGATGGCATCATCCAAGACCCTATTTTCAAACAAGGTCACATTCATAGGTACCAGGGGCTATGATTTTAACATATCTTTTTGGAGGACACAATTCAACCCATAACATCTAGGCATCTATCTGATCAGGGGGCACCTTCAGCCTGTGCCAAACCTGGCCTAACCATGTCCCATTCCAGGCCACAGCACTGGACAGGGTCACCAGGTCTGTCTCTTTCTTCACTCATGGCAGGTTCCCTTGGGGACTTCAGCACCTTCCTGCCAGCAGACCTTAGCCAGTGCCCCCCTACCTTGGGTAGGCATTCTACTTAAGCAGCTACAGGGAGTAGCTCAGGGCTTCTTAGCAGAAAAAGGATCCCTTGCCAGGTCACTTGCTGACTTTGCCTGGACAAAGAATTTGTTAGCAACTGGTAAACGCCAGCTTGGGTAAACAAAACAAGTTTATGTTCCTTTAATCAGGTACAGTTTTATCAGGGCTGAGTAACCTTTTGTTCTGTTACACATAAGGTCACCATGAGTACGAGCTGATTTGACAGGAAGGAAAAACAGCAGCAACATATTTTGTCATTAAAAGTTATTTAGAAGAAAAGCTTTTGTAGCCTTTGCTGGGGTTGGTCACTGGCAGCTAGGCAGCTGAGAGAGGGGCCAGAAGCAGGGATGCTAGGGCCAGGAGTGTGGATCAGGCGATGGAGACAGGTGGTCTTAGTCCTGAAGTGTGATTGGGGTGGGAGAGGGTTGGAGGACAAAGCTAGATTAATTTGAGAGGGAACAAGGAAGCAGGAATTACCTAAGATCAACCTTAGCCCAAATGGTTACAGACCCAGAGGCTGGTTTCGTTCAGAATGGGCCCAGGAGCAAGACTGACTCTACTTGATGTGAGCCCAGAAAAGGGGATTCGTTGTTCAGGGTCCTGAGACTAGGGAGGGCTGTGCTTACGCAAGGAGTCAGAGGTTTCGAAGCTGAGCCCAAGGGCTGTAAGCATAGGGAGCCAGCAGTCCCCTGGACACCACAGAAGACAGAGTCCAGGCCCCTCACCACCATTCTGGGCTGCTAGGGCCACAGCCAAGTGGGCACACTTGCTTATCACAGCAGAAGAGCATTTTGCAAAACGGGGAAGCACGGAGTCAAGATGGTCTTGACAGAGTGCTCCAGGGAGCAGCTCATTTACAAAGACTTATAAAGGCAACCATAAGAGTGCATCCTAAACCTTTGTGGCATTTACAGAGCTTAGAAGGGGGGCCAGAACAAGGTTATGGAAAAGTGCAGGGCTTTGTAAGGACTCAGGCACAAGTTAGAAAAACATTTTTTAGGGAGAGCAAAGTAGGTATTTTCTGAGAATTGGCATAACCACTGGAGTCACATGTTTAACATTGTACAAGCTGCTCTTAACATCGGTCATTTCTAATGATAAAAAGCCACTTTTTTTTTTTTTGTCTGTAGAACTTGCTTGCTTCTAGGCAGGTAACAGGCTGCATTATATGACAGAAGCTGTTTTTGAAAACACAATATGGAGTCACTTAGGGCAAGGAGGGATTTTGCCTAAACCCTAGACGCAAGTCTTTGTCATGTCAAGAGCCTTAATTTTTGGAATGCTCTTCCTTAGCTCTCAGGCCAATTTGAATTCCACAAGGCCAGTTTGAGTCTGTGTTTCAGAGACTTGCCAGGTAGGCCTCTAAAAGTGTGATTGGCATAGATATGCTTGCACCTAACCTTTACGGAAACATTCTGAGGATTCACTGAGGTAGTTTGTCAAGCCACTAGGCAGCCAAGCCCTTGTAGGACGATGCTTGGGAAAGGCCACCTCACACAAGGACACTTGGCATTACTTGAGGTGCAGTGGGCCATGGTAACAGCTGATGGTGGGGCAAGGGGCTGCTTTCCTTGAGTAGGGGCAAAGTAGGGCACTCCCCCTTCTGCATGGGAGAATCCAATAGTGTGAGAGTGGAGTCAGTGTGCGTAGATACTCTCACTGACCTGCCCCACCCCCATTTTCTAATTTTACTATGAAAGACTGGTGACCTACAAATTGACTCTTACAGCAACTCCATGTGTGTCAGGGTAGAACTGTGCTCCAGAGGGTTTTCAAGGCCTAAATTTTTGGAATTGGATGACCAGGTTTTTCTTCAAGGTGCCTCTCTTTGGGTGGATTTGAACCTCCAACCCGTTGGTTAGGAAATGACCACATTTACCATTTTTACCACCCAGAAATTCCTACTATTGAGAGAGAAGGGAAGTAAAAGTCTATTAGAGCAGAAAAGGTGTGGAGCGGCTTGGATTCTCCAATGGAATCAAATAGATTCCTGGAAAGTAAAACTCAAGGGGCTCGTTTTCACTCTCATGAGTCTGGGGTCTATAAACTAAATCATCCTGTTTCTGAACTTGTGTTCAATAGATCTGGGGGTGAAAGAGAGAGAAACTACCACCTTCTGATGCCAAGCTGCCTGGATACCTTCAGGGCTTTGTAAGACTTTATAGGCTATAGGAATTGGAGTGACCAGAAACTGTGTAGGATTAGGGCTAGAATAAATTTATAAAAGAGAAATAAAGAATCAGAAGAAAAAGTCAAGCTGTTCTCAGGAGGTGATTCATTGAAAATGCTTAGTTAGAAAAAGTATCTCTTTTACTCTTTAATGTTTCACTTGAGTTATTTGGAGTACCAGTTGCCATGGAGTTGATTCTAACTCATGAAGAACCCATGTGTGTTAGAGTAGAACTGTGCTCCATTGGGTTTTAGGTGGCTGATTTTTCAGACTGCTGGGTCTTTCTTCTGAAGCACCTCTCAGTGGACTTGAACATCCAACCTTTTGGTTAGCAGCCAAACACATTAACCATTTGCAAGACCCCATGTGTGCAGAGTAGGTAAAGGATAAACAGATTGAACATTGCCACCCTCGTGTGTTCTGCTAGTTCACTGCTGTTTGCTAAGTGATTCTTACGAAATCCTTGCTGAGGCTGCCTTATGTAAGTCTAGAGGCATCCTTGACATGTAGCCACTATTGTTCACCACCACTATAAAACCTCTGCCCTACCACTGTAGGGAGCGGAGATCCTTGTTGGTCCTGTTGCCACCCAGGACCCACCTCATGTGTAAGTCTCCCTAATAAACTCCCTTGCTGCCACCCTGGAGTTGCCTGCCTCTTTCTTCAGTCTCTCGGCACCCTTCATTTTTTTGAGGCAATTTTCATGGTACTGGTTCATGCTGAGGAAGTGGCGAGCAGGAGTGAGGCCTCTGCAGGGGAAATCCCGGGTTTGCCAGAAACCTCCCTGCAGGGAGGTTTGGCCCATATGCTTGATGCATGTGGCCCACTCCATGAATATGGGAATGCCCTGAAAATGCCAAGCGGCATAGCACAGTTGTGGGAAGATGTGCACCTTCATAAGTGTGGAAAGGAAGCTAGGAAAGCAGTAGTGGCTGTAGGGTGGCTGCTACTCAGGGCTGTTTGTCTGGCCACCAACGCCAGCTAGCTGCTGAAGAGCACATAAGAGTTTTGCAGGAAGAGTTACATTTGGAAAGGAATGTGTGTCAATTGTGTGTGGCCACTACTGATGTATTGAGCAGCCACTTCAGTGAACATTGTGAGCATCTAGAAATGCTCGCCTGCAGGTTTGTAAAGATTGGAGGAAGGAAAGTGCCAAAGGTAAAGATCAGGGCAATGTTGATGAAAGGTGATTGGGATGCGAAAATGCGGAATCCTTCGGAGAGTGGAGAGCGAGTCTACTGACTCAGATGTGCTGGTAATAGTAGGAGCCTGGCTTTGCAGAGTGGCCCCTTTGAGCACGACCACTCATAGCCCATAAACTAAGATCTACCCGAGAGCCCAATGACCATAGACAAGAAATCCTGCCCTCCAGTTCCATGACGATGCAGGAATACATTCTCACTGTGTGGGAAATTCCAGCAGAAAGGAAAGGAAACTATTGCAGCTTGGTTATTACATCTGTGGGATATCAGGGGAGGTAGTATTTCTTTAAATGGAGCCAAGGCAGAAAAAGTGAGTAGTATAACCACCCAACCCACCCTCTGGAAGTTTTTACATGCAGCTTGGAAAACAGATGCATACGTGCCCTCATTGATTGGATCATCTTGTATTGCATGGCCAAATGAGGGGATCTTCCCAGTGCAGCTGGGAAGTGGTCTTCCATCGAAGAGTTACAGCAGCTAATATGGGAGCTAGATATGCTCCATGCCATTTCTACCAAGCACTTCTTGTGACCAGACAATTAACTCTTTACTGTAGAAAGAAAGCAAAGATCCTAGAGACAGCCCCTCCCTTCTGGTATGGCCCGCTGGTGGCTATAGTTAGCACCTTAGTGGGCCAGACGGTCTACCAGGTGGGACAAGACATAGCTGACTTGGATGAAACTGAGAGGGCTAGAGAGTAAAAAAAAAGGGGTGCAAACTGTGGGAAGAGAGAGAAGAAAGGCTGAAAACCCTGTAAGATGACCGTCCAACGGCTCTTTGAAAGTAACCCAAAAGTAGTTGTGGGTGGACTCAGTGGCTGCCGGGCAGCAGTGGAAAAGATAGATAAACAACTGAATTTGGTTTTGGACAAACTTTGCAAGATTCTGAAGCTAGAGCAGTGATTCAGCCCTCTGAGTTCCACTGCCACCCCTTGCCACTGGGTGGACCCAGCCAATCCCTAGGGATTAGGGGTAGGGCCAAGGTCACCCACAAATGAGGGCCCTGTAGGGGGACTGGAGCCCCCATGTAGAGGCCACAATACATTGGTGAAGAACAAGCAGTGGGTACTGGCTCTGGTTCATACAGGTGGGGAATGCACCCTTATCTTTGGAAACCCTGAACTGTTTCAAGGACCCCCTTTGGCAATTGATGAGTACACCAGGAAGTCTATCCATGTACATCAGGTACTTCTGACACTAAAAATAGGATTTACTCTCCCTAATTCATAACAAGTTTATATGTCCCCAACACTGGAATACATTCTAGGGGTGGATGTCTTCATGGGACTGACTTCGAGCATGTCTCTGGGAGAATTCTGACTGTAGGTGAAGGTGGTAAAAGCAATCTTGAGGGGGAATGCAGCATGGGAACAAATGACCCCGCACCCACCATGAAAAGTGGTAGACATCAGGAAATATAAGTTACGTGGAGGACATAAGGAAATCAGTGAAACCATTTCGGAATTGAAAGGGATAGGTATCCTCCTGGAAGCCCACGCTCCTTTTAATAGCCCTGTGTGACCTGTGAAGAAACCAGGTGTGTCCTGGCTTATGACCATGTAGCACAGAGAACTTAACAAGGTGTTTCTCCTATATATAGTGCAGTCCTGAAAATAACCTCCTTGTTGGGAACCCTTAGTAGAGACCTGGGCACATATCATGCTGTGTTAGACCTGGCCAATGCATTCTTTTATCAACAACATAAACAGCGACTATATACGTGGACCTCGCCAGATGGAATACACAGGAATCAAATCAACTGCACCTGTGGATATAGATGATAGAAAAGCTCAATATAATCGTTCAGAACAAGGCCAGGGACCAACTGTGGAACAGATCATCAATTGCTCATATGCAAGTTCAAATTGAGGCTGAAGAAAACTAGAACAAATCCATGACAGCCAAAGTACAAACTTGAGTATATCCCACCTGTATTTAGAGACCATCTCAAAAATAGATTTGATGTGCTGAACACTAATGACCAAAGACCAGCTGTGGGATGACATCACACATAAAGAAAGCAAGAGGTCATTAAAAAGTGGGAAGAAGGAAAAGACTAAAATGGATGTTAGAAAAGACTCTGAAACTTGCTCTTGAATACAGAGCAGCTAAAGTGAAACAAAGCAAAAGAGCTGAACAGAAAATTTCAAAGGGCGGCTTGAGAAGACAAAGTATTATAAAGACGTGCAAAGACTTGGACTTAGAAAACCAAAAGGGAAGAACATGCTCGGTATTTCTCAAGCTGAAAGAACTGAAGAAAAAATTCAAGCATCAAGTTGCAATAGTGAAGGATTCTATGGAAAAAATATTAAACAATGTGGGAAGCATCAAAAGAAAATGGAAGAAGTACACGGAGTCACTGTACCAAAAAGAACCGGTCAAAGTTCAACCATTTCAGGGGGTAGCATAAGATTAAGAACTGATGGTTCTGAAAGGAGAGGTCCAAGCTGTACTGAAGACATTGGCAAAAAACAAGGCTTCAGGAATTGACAGAATACCAGCTGAGACGTTTCAACGAACGGATGTATCACTGGAAGTGCTCACTCATCTATGCCAAGAAATCTGCAAGACAGCTACCTGGCTACTGGAAGAGATCCATATTTATGCCTATTCCAAAGAAAGCTGATCCAACAGAATGTGGGAATTATTGAACAATATCATTAATATCCATCCTATCGTATTATTTGCTCAGCATACAGATTGAATAGGTATGGTGAAAGAATACAACCCTGACACACACCTTTCCTGACTTTAAACCAATCAGTATCTCCTTGTTTTGTCCGAAAAACTGCTTTTTGGTCTATACCTATTCAATCTGTATGCTGAGCAAATAATACAAGAAGCTGGACTATATGAAGAAGAATGGGGCATCAGGATTGGAGGAAAACTCATTAACAGCCTGCATTATGCAGATGACACAACCTTGCTTGCTGAAAGCGAAGAGGACTTGAAGCACTTACTGATGAAGATCAAAGACCACAGCCTTCAGTATGGATTGCACGTCAACACAAAGAAAACAAAAATCCTCACAACTGGACCAATGAGCAACATCATGATAAATGGAGAAAAGATTGAAGTTGTCAAGGATTTCATTTTACTTGGATCCACAATCAACACGCACGGATGTAGCAGTCAAGAAATCAAAAGACGCATTGCATTGGGCAAATCTGCTGCAAAGGGCCTCTTTAAAGTGTTGAAGAGCAAAGATGTCACCTTGAAGACTAAGGTGCTCCTGACCCAAGCCATGGTATTTTCAATCACATCATATGCATGTGAAAGCTGGACAGTGAATAAGGAAGACCATAGAATTGATGCCTTTGAATTGTGGTGTTGGCGAAGAATATTGAATATACCATGGACTGCCAAAAGGACGAACAAATCTGTCTTAGAAGATGTACAGCCAGGATGCTCCTTAGAGGCAAGAATGGCGAGACTTTAGACATGTTGTCAGGAGGGATCAGTCCCTGGAGAAGGACATCATGCTTGGCAGAGTACAGGGTCAGCGGAAAAGAGGAAGACTCTCAATGAGGTGGATTGACACAGTGACTGCAACAATGAGCTCAAGCATAACAACGATTGTAAGGATGGCCCAGGATTGGGCAGTGTTTTGTTCTGTTGTGTGTAGGGTCGCTATGAGTCGGAACTGACTTGACGGCACCTAACAACAACAACAACATCATTAATATCCCACTCGAGTAAAATTTTGCTGAAGATCATTCAAAAGTGGCTGAAACACCACATCAACAGGGAACTGCTGGAAATTCAAGCCGGGTTCAGAAGAGGACATGGAACTAGGGATATCATTGCTGATGATGTCAGATGGATCCTGGCTGGAAACAGAGAATACCACAAAGATGTTTACCTGTGTTTTATTGACTACGCAAAGGCATTCGGCTGTGTGGATCATAACAAATTATTGATAACACTGAGAAGAGTGGGAATTCCAGAACACTTAATCTTGCTCATGAGGAACCTGTACATAGATCAAGAGACAGTTGTTTGAATAGAACAAAGGGATACTGCATGTTTTAAAGTCTGGAAGGATGTGCATCAGGGTTGTATCCTTTCACTGTATTTATCCAATCTGTATGCTAAGCAAATAATCTGAGAAGCTGGTCTATAAGAAGAAGAATGAGGCACCAGGATTGGGGGAAGACTAATCAACAACCTGCACTATGCAAATGTAACAACCTTGCTTGCTGAAAGTGAAGAAGACTTGAAGCATTTACTGGTGAAGATCAAAGACTACAGCCTTCAGTATGGATTATGCCACAACATAAAGAAAACAAAAATCTTCACAACTAGACCACTAAGCAACATCATGATAAACAGAGAAAAGATTGAAGTTGTCAAGGGTTTCATTTCACTTGGATCCACAATCAACACCCATGGAAGCATCAGTTGAGAAATCAAATGACACATTGCACTGGGCAAATCTGCTGCAAAAGACCTCTTTAATGTGTTAAAAAGCAAAGATGTCACTTTGAGAACTAAGATGCGCCTGACCTACACCATGGTGTTTTTAGTCATCTCACATACATGTGAAAGATGGACAATGAAATAAGGAAGACTGAAGAACAATTGATGCCTTTGAGTTGTGATGTTGGCAAGGAATATTGAATATGCCATGAACTGCCAAAAGAATAAACAAATCTGTCTTGGAAGAAGTACAGCCAGAATGCTCCTTAGAAGTGAAGATGACGAGACTTTGTCTCACATACTTTGGACACGTTATCAGGAAGGACCAGTCTCTGGAGAAGGACATCATGCTTGGTAAAGTAGAGGGTCAGCAAAAAAGAGGAAGACCCTCAAGCGGATGGATTGATACATGGCTGCAATAATGGGCTCAAGCATAACAACAATCATGGGGATGGTGTTGGACTGGGCAGTGTTTCATTCTGTTGTATATAGGGCCACTACGAGTTGAAAGTGACTCAGTGGCATCTAACAACAAAAATGCATTCTTTAGCAACCCTCTAGCCCCATCCATTCAGCACCAGTTTGCCTTCACCTGGGAGGGACAGCAATAGATGTTTCAGGTGCTATCTCAAGGGTATCTACATTGTCCCACCATTTGCCATGGTATGGTTGCTAGGGATCTGACTGTTTTCCCTTCCCTGTTACTGTCTGCTGGTTTCATTACAGTGAAAATATCATGTTAATTGCTGAAGACGTTTCTCTGTTACAGGGGTGTCTAGACACCCTAATCATCCACCTACAGGGGAGAGGATGGACCGTGAATCCCCTAAAGGTGCAGGGCCCAGGAACATTGGTAAAATTCCTAGGAATTGTCTGGTAGGGTAAGATCCATGTGTTGCCTGAAGCCAAAGTCAGTAAGATACAAGCCTACCCCACCCTAAGGACACCAAAAAAAAAAAAAAAAAAAATGCAGGCCTTTGTGGATCTCTTGAGGTATTGGAGAGTATTTATTCTCCACTTGGTCCGATGCTTGAGACTCCTATATCGGCTGGTAAAAAAGGGTGCTTCTTGGGACTGGGGTAGTGAACAACAGTAAGCTTTCAAGAAGGCAAGGGTGTTGGTTGCACAAGTGAAAGCACTAAGTACAATACGGGCAAGCCTTCCCTGGCGGGGTAGACCAAGGTGTTGCCTGAAGCTTTGGGGTTGATAAACGCGGCCCCGTATGCTAGACTAGGAGCCCCAAGTGACCCTCCAACAATGATACGAGTGATGTCACAGGCTCTGGAAATGTATCCACCAAGATTGTTACCAGAACAAAAGAGCATGGTCCTCTGGATACCTTAGGATGTGGCACTGGGAAGTGGAACCATCTATTGGCACTTGTCATGGGTTATCCCACCAGGGTGCATTGGTTACTTCGTCCCTCTGCAGGCAGAGCAACTGATTGGCCTAACATGGCAGCCCACCATTCTACTGCATGGAAAGCCTTGATAGTCATGCTTTACATGGAAAGAACAGTAGCTATGTCATGAGGGATGGAAGTAGGTCTCCTTTTCTGGCATACAGCAAAATGGGTGACTTTACTCACAATTCCTGAAGTGACCTCCCCAGAGCAGCACGTATGGTACACTCAGCCAGCAAAAATGCCTAAAGCAGGCCCTGTTCTCACCACCCAAGGGGAAGCCACTAGTGTGATCCTAATAGAAGAGGAAGATTCACCCCTCTTGGTACCTACTAAACACCTGTCTTTCCAACCATAAGCATGGCCTACTCTGCTTTCTTCCCTTCAGGGCTGCTGTCATGGATTAAATTGTGTCCCACCAAAATATGTGTAACAATTTGGCTAGGTCATGATTCCAAGTATTGTGTGATTGTCCACCATTTTGTTACCTGATGTAATTTTCCTATGTGTTGTAAATCCTAATCTCTGCCAGTAGTTAATGAGGCAAGATTAGGTTATGGTAAAGAAGAATTAGGAAGGGATGTAACACCCTTACTCAGGTCACATCCCTGATCCTATGTAAAGGGAGTTTCCCTGGAGTGTGGCCTATATCACCTTTTATCTTACAAGAGATAAAAGGAAAGGGAAGTGAGCAGAGAGTTGGGAACCTCATACCACCAAGAAAGCAGAGCCAGGAAAAGAATGTGTCCTTTGGACCGAGGGTTCCTGAATGGAGAAGCTCCTAGACCAGGGGAAGATTGAAGACTAGGACCTTCCCTAAGAGCTGACAGAAAGTCTTCTGGAGCTGGCGCCCTAAATTTGGACTTCTAGCCTACTAGACTATGAGAGAATAAATTTCTCTTTGTTAAAGCCATCCACTTGTGGTATTTCTGTTATAGCAGCACTAGATAACTAAGACAGCTGCCAACATCTCCCTAGAGTGGGCTCACAACTTCGCCGTTGTCCACAACAAAGCAGCTGCCAAATGGTCTGTGGACAACTCCCCTTCTCAAGCACCAAAGGCATGTCTTGGAGCATGGGGCCCCTGACTGGAATCTATTGGGCAGATGTGAGAGACATGGGGGGTGTGTGTATTAAAGCCTTTTTAACTAATTTGGGTATATCAGAAATAACATGCGAGGGGGGCGGCACAGCATCACCTTTTCCTGGACTCAGGCTGTTGTGGACACCCACATCTTTGTAAGAGACCACAATGTCTTTCAGTTGTGACCATGAGAAGGTGTTGACCATCTCTGGGGTGGTTTAAGTTGGTGGGTATGTGTACAGGTGTGTTAAGGAAACCTGCTTTTGTCTGTTTTGAACCAAGTAAATCCCCATGAGTTTCCCTTTCTCCCTCCAATTTCTCCCCCCACATAATGGTCTGGACTCCTGCATTCCACTTCTAATGGGTGATAATACCTAATACCACTGAATGGCTGCAGTATAAAAACCCCAAAAGACTGCAGGAGTCTCATAGATTGAATTATGTCCCCCAAAAATGTGTGTACCAATCAGGCTGGGCCATGATTCCCGGTATTGAGTGATTTTCCTGTATGTTGTAAATCCTGCCTCTGTGATGTCAATGAGGGAGGTTGGGTGGCAGTAGTATTAGTGAGGCAGGACTCAACCTACAGGATTAGATTGTGTCTTGAGGCGATCTCTTGAGATATGAAAGATAGAAGCAAGCAGAGAGATGGGGGACCTTATACCACCAAGAAAGCAGTGCTAGGAACAGAGCGTGTCCTTTGGACCTGGGGTTCCTGTGCAAAGAAGCTCCTAGTCCTGGAGAAGACTGATGAGAAGGCGGACAGAGAGAGAAAGGCTTCCCCTGGAGCTGACATCCTGAATTTAGACTTTTAGCCTACTTTACTGTGAGAAAATAAACTTAGCTTTGTTAAAGCCATCCACTAGTGGTATTTCTGTTATAGCAGCACTAGATGCCTAAGCCAAGGAGTATGCCTCACTCCTAACAGCAATCAGTAGCCGTGTGGCCACCACTTGTGGCCCTGGTTACTGTATGACTGGATAGGGTACAGCACTTTTGGGTTCCCCTATGCTGCAAGAACCGTTAGAAAAACTATACCCAAACCTCTGAATTACCTCATAGTAAAAGCCAAGTAGACCAAGCTTAGTCTTTTCCACTGGTATGATTTTCTTTTAACTCTTTTGGTACCCCCTGTTGGCTCTTTAAAAGTAATGTGACAAACTGAAACTCTAACTAGTTTTGCTAAACAGGCCCTGAACGATAGCAGGGGATGCTTGCATCTATTAACCGCCAAAAACACCCAAATGAGGAAGGTAGTCCTTAAGAACTGAATGGTTCTAGACATTCTAACAGCCACTCAAGGTGGGACACATGCCATAGTAAAAACTGAATACCGTACCTATACCAGACTACCACTGGAACATAACTGATTTGTTAGGCCATATGAAGAAACAGATAGAAGGCTTGGTAAGTAGTAGACCTGACGGCCGGTCTACTGTGGTCACCTGGTTTTCCTTTCCCTTCTGGCTGGCGAGGTGTTTTGTTAGGTCTTGGTCTTTTCCTGGGTGTAGGTATTTTCTGATGTGTTTATCTGTATTACTGGTGTGGTCTGTGCCGCTGATTACAGCAGTGCTGTCTGTCCCTATCTGCAAAGATGTAACACCTCCTCTTGGAGCCCTCAGGGATTTTGTGGGGTGGGGGGGGCATGCCAGATTGTAAGAGCTGCCCTCGAGGGGTGCACTGAAGGGAAGCAGGTTTTGCGAGGCCAAACATGATGGTCCTCATGCATTCTGCTAGTTCACTGCCGTTTGCTAAGTCATTCTTATGTAATACTTGCTGAGGTGGCCTTATTTAAGTCTAGAGGCATCCCTGGCATGTAGCCACTAGTGTTCACCACCACTATAAAATCTCTGCCTTCCCGCTGTGGGATGCAGAGATCTGCTTGGTCCTGCTGCCACCCAAGGCCCGTCTAGTATGTAAGTCTCCTCTTGAATAAACCCCTTTGCTGCTACCCTGGAGTTGCCTGCCTCTTTCTTCAGTCTCTTGGACCCCTTCATTTTTTGAGGCAAATTTCATGGTACCAGTCCATGCTGGGACAGTAGAACTGCTCCATAGGGATTTCAAGGCTATCACCTTTTGGAAGCAGATCAACAGGCCTGTCTTCTGAGGCACTTCAGGGTGAATCCAAACCACCAACCTTTCAGCTGTTAGCTGACTGCTTAACTGATTTTTCCACCCAGGGACTCTTTCAACAAATGCTAAAGTAGTATTATTATATTATTATTTGGTAATGTATCACATGCATTTTTTCTTGAAAGCCATTTTGAATCAGTAATATTTAATTTAAAAATTATTTTCATATCAAAACAAACATGAATATATTAAACCCTATATGATTGTAGCAGGTGGACCTCCCAGAGTTTGCTCCTCTCTGACATTAGGGTTGCTTAGGTAGAAAAATTCGAAGAGTGATACTCTAGACTGATGTTCTCTTGAGGATAAGTGAGGCACTGTCTTCTCCAGAAAGCCCTCCCTCAACCCCCTCTGGCTAGCTTCCTAAGGATGCAGTAACAAAATACTACAAATTGGGTGTGTTATAAGAACAAAAATTTATTGTCTCACAGTTCTGGAGGCTGGGAGTCTAAACTCAGGGTGTCAGCAGAGTCGTGTTCTCTCTGATAGCTCTAGGGGAAGATCCTTCCTTGCCTCTTCCAGCTTCTGGTAGCCTCAGGTGTTCCTTGGGTTGCAGTTGCAGCATAACTCTGTCATCGCATGGCTGTTTCCCTCTGTCTGTCTCTCTGTGTCTCTTCTCTTTTATAGGACACCACTCAGATGGGATACCTACTCCGGTATGACCTTGTGTTAACTGAGAATATTTTCAAAGATTTTATTTCCACACAAGGTCACATTCATGGATACTGGGGTTTAGGACTTAGGCATATCTTTTTGGGGAACACAATTCAGCCCATAACACCCTATTTCTGGGCTCCCCCTCACTTTGAACTTGCCCCATCCTAACAGGTACCATTTGTGAATCTATGTCTCCCTCTCGATCGTGGTCTTCTTGAGCACAGACCTTTGTTCATGTCTGTAACCCTGCTTCTAGCCCAGAGCTTTCATGGAGTGGGCATCTGACACCACCACCAGGATCCTTTCCTTGTATTGACCTCATTGAGTCTTTTGATAATGTTGAGAAGACAGAAAAAAAATTGGCTCAAAAAATCTGAGGAAGGTTCCCCATGTTTGTCTTTCTCACATCCTCTGATATTTCATGGTCTGTAAGGAGAGTCTGGGTGGCACAAATGGTTTGCATTCAACAACTATCATGAAGGTTTGCTGTTTGAACCCACCCAATGGCACGGTGGAAGAAAGGCCTGGTGATCTGCTTCTGTAAAGGTTACAGCCAAGAAAACTCTATGGAGCAATTCTACTATGTAACACTTGGTGTTGCCATGAGTTGGAATCAACTCAATTTGCAGTGGGTTTGGTTTAGTTTAATACCCTCAATGTGGCTGGCAAGTCCAACCATTCCAGGCCTTTCAGTTGTCTTGTGACATTTCTTTCCTTAATAGACTTTTGTTTTTAATTTTTTATGTTTATTTTCTTTAAAAAAAAAATATTTTATTGCGTTTAAGGTGAAAGTTTACACAGCAAATTTGGTCCCCATTTAATAATTTCTAAACAATTTATTCAGTGAAACTGATTACATTTTTCACAATGTGTCATCAATCTCATTCATTCTGTTCTGGTTGTACCATTTCCAGTACTCTACAGTTTCTCTGTCCCTTTACCTTCTCATCTTTGCTTTAGAGTAATTTTTGACCATTTGGTCTCCTATGGATGAATTTTTTAAAGGAGCTCATTACCAACAGATTATATTCTTTATTTTATCAGCCAATCTGTTATTTAGCTAAAAGATGATGTCAAGGGATGACTTTGGTTTAAGGCTTAAAAACTATCTCAAGGCGATAGTCTCAGGGAGCTCTCTAGCCTTAATGGGTCTAATAAGTCTGGACTTTTTTTTTAAGAATTTGAGTTCTGTTCCACGTTTTTCTTCCATTCTATCAGGATTTGTCTGTTGTGGCTCTGATCAGAATGGAAGGTAGTGGTAGCTGGGTACCATAGTAGACTTTATTTTTTAGAGCAGTTTTAGATTTACAGAAAAATTGTGCAGAAAATACAGGGTTCCCATTTATCCCCTCTCCCCTACACATTGTTTCTCCTATTAACATCTTGCATTCCTGTGGTACGTTAAATACAATTGAGGAACCAACATTGATACCCTAGTTATTATTAACCAAAGTCCATATTCCACATTAGGGTTCACTCTTTGTGTTGTACTGTCCCATGGGTTTTGACAAATGCTTACCGCCATGTGTCCACCAACTACAAAATAGTTTCACTGTCCTAAAACACTTGTGACATTTTAGAAGCATGTGTCCCCTCAGTTTAGAGTATCCATACCACAGAAATTCCTGGGTTACATGGATTTTACATACCAGGCCAGGACAACTAGAATAGTGCAAACAGTTAATGTGCTTTGCTGCTAACTGAAAGGCTGGAGGTTCAAGTCCACCCAGAAGAACCTCGGTAGGAAGTCCTGGTGATCTATTTCTGAAAAACCAACCATTGAAAACCCTGCGGAGCACAATTTTACTCTGACACACATGGGGTCGTCATGAGTCCTTGTCAACTCCATGAAAACTGGTCTGGGTCTAGGTAATGAGCAAGGTACATTCAGAAAACCCAGTAAACAAGTGGGTAAAGGATATGAAAAAGCAATTCATACAAGGGGAAATCTGAATGGCTAACAAATAGATATAGTCAAATTCAACATTGACCAGTGTTAAAAAATAATCAAAACTCAAAGAAATTGAAACATAAAGTTTATCCTAGCAGTCGTTCTATATTCATGCTGGGAGATCATTTTGCTTCTAACAAGTGGCTTAAAATAGGCCAGTTACGGCTGTTAAAAATAAATCTTTGCATCAGCTCAAAGCAATAATACACGATTGTTTTGTAAATTAGTAAGCAATCTACTAATTGGAGGAGCACAACTCCCTACGTGAAGGAAAAAATGAAAAAGAAACATTCCCTAAGACTGGAGAATTCCCAGAAACTTAAAAAAATTAATTTTTTTCTTATTCAATACAAGTTTCCATGGTGACCACATACTTAGTGGTTACCGAGTTAGCATTGAAAATGTATCTCCTGAAGATTTGGTCCTCCACCTACCTGCAGCCATGAGACCCCCACCATCTTTTTCATTAAATCACGATGTAATTTTTTTTTTTTTTTCCTAGCTGGAAAAGATCAATTTTCAGTGCTGCAGAACAGTTTCTGGTGGAAAACAAGTCAATGCTCTTGCAGTTTGAGTCAGGCTTTTCTGTGGATAATTTTTGGTTTCGTGGGTGAGAAAAAAAAACCCTAAAATCAAAGTAAAGATGTCTGTCATTATTTTCTTTCTTTCACACCAAAAATGCAAAATAAAAGAACAATGAGATGCCATCAGATTGAGAAGTTAAATAATGCCACGTACCAGTAAGGATACAGTGAAAAGCCTTCCTATACTGCTGGTGGGAGGGTCAACTGTCACAGCCATTCTGGAAAACAGTCTGGCAGTACTTAATGAAATTAAGTATGAGAGTACCCTGTGACCTAGAAATTTCACTCCTGGATATACTTTCCAGAGAAATTCTTGCCTAGGTACATGCAGGAACATGACGAAGCATTAATAGCAGAGATAAAACAGTAAGGTAATTCCTAGGTTATTACCCTTAACAGATGAGACAGGGATGGAAGGGTGGAGTTGGAGGAGGGAGGGTGAAGAAAGTTGTGGGGTGAAGAATTAACTTTACCCGAATAATTTGGCTTTTGTCCCCAGTTCCTGGAAGATAACCTCTAAATCCATAGAATTTCCCCAGTGATTGGAGTGGCTTTGTTATTCATGGCCAGCCTCAGGTCACAGCTGATAGTTTAGGCTAATGAGGTGACTCAAGATGGGTGCTGGAGATCAAATTCAATCATGCGGCCAATGATTCAATCAGTCATGGCTACCTAGAGAAACCCCAATAAAAACTCTGGACACTGAAGCTCCAGTGAGTTTCCCTGACCGGCAATATATTGATGTGCCTGGAGGGTGACACTTCCTGACTCCATGGGGAGAAGACATGGAAGTTTCCCGTTTGGGGCTCTGAAGACATCAGCTTATGTGTCTCTTCTGGCCAATTCTAATTTGTGTCCTTTTTTTGATAGAACAAAACGGTGAGAAACAGTTTTAATTTTCCTGGAATCCAGATCTCTGGGGTCCGTGGAGGTTAGGGTAACCCACCTAGGCCACTGCTTTTGACTTTTTTGGGGCCTTGAGTCTTGAGAAAACTGGTTTCCTAAGGTCACCTTAGTCAGACAATAGTCTAGTAAGCATCTTAGGGAAGACCGTGTTGCCTTCGGCATTAGGCTCTTTCGAAGAATTGTCTGTGCGCAGTCAGTTCTGAGAAACAGACTTCAAAGCTCAGACTAGAGTTACGTTTTAGGGTAAATCAGTAATTATTTTAATTGCTCTTCAAGACAATGCTGTTCGAAATTCTTTCTGAACGGAAATTGTTTTATCAGTTTTGTTCCGGCCTTTTTCAATGGCAATGTCGATAAGACGGTGTATAAGAAGCATTGGAGGTTCTCATCTTTGCAACATTTTTGACTCCCTGGTTGAAATGTTACCTTGGTTTGCAAATTGTATGTTGCGGTGCAATGAATCGCTTTTATATGGCCTTTCTAGCTGAGGTCTCCCATTAAATGATTGGCTGGGACTATGCAAATAAGGTACGTCGAACCCTTATACGGGATTGGTTAGTTCGTGGTCTTGATGGGGCGGTGGGGTGCTGGTGTGTACACGCCTTGAAATTGGAAAGGAGCTTGCTATAAAACCAACATCCCTGACAGAGCTGTTAGAAAGAGACGGGGAGGGAGAGAAGGATATGTAACGTTGAAGACAGGGAGAGACAGCGCAGAAGCAAGAGTGATAGGGGCGCCAGACAGCTGTGGTGACGCTTGGTGACTCATGGAGCTGTAACACTTGCTTGAGAAGGTCCTGAGCAGGGCTCAGCGTAGCAGCCAAGAAGCTGTCCTGATAGAACTGTATCCTGAGTTGTTCCTGTTACTTACCAGTTGATCCTTATCCCGAGTTGTAACCTATTACTTCCCTAAAAAGCCTCAAAATCGTAAGCACAGCTCTTGAGTTCCATGAGAAGCTGCAGTGAATTATCAAACCCAAAGATGGGAGGAAGAGTGCTGAGGGAAGGGGGGAGTAGCTGGTGTTAGAGATGGTGGAGTGGGACAGCAGTTTGGTCAAGTTGGACATTTGGGATATCTTTAATCTCCTCCTCGTAGGAACCAGCTTTGTGCTAATTCTTATGAAAGACCTTATTCATTTATATATGCGATAGATTTCAATCAATTTCTATTATTGGATTAATATGATTTTTGTTTTAACAATGGTAATCATAGCACAGTGCTTCCAGGATTCTGTGGGTTGTCCTAGTGAATTATTGAGCCTTAGAGGGTAATGGGAACTCCCAAATTTGTATCCAGTTGGTCAGAAGTGTGAGTGGCCTGGGAATACCTGAAAACACAGCTGGTATGTGAAGTGAGGTCAGCCTTGTGGAGGACTGTGCCTTTAACCTGTGAAGTTTGCCCTAACTCTGGATAGTTACAGTCAGAATTGCATTGTGCAAACAAAAACAAAATGAACAAAGGCTGTACTAAAAAGGAATACTGTAGATGTGATCTCTTCAGTGTAAAACTGTGTATGTGCAAAACTCAGTGTGAGAATATTCTGTGACCCAGCAATTTCATTCTTGCATATACCCTATTTTTACACAAATAACGTGCACCTTCTACATTTGTTTGCCAGACACGACCTCCCCTCCCCCTGTGAGATATTTTTGTAAGCACGTCTGCTAATTTTTTTTACAGCAACTTGTAAAAAAAAAATTGGCATAGCAGCGTCTATGAAAATACCTCATGGGGAGAGGGCATAGTTGGCAGACAAATGTAGAAGGCGTGCATGAAAATATGGTATTTCCAAGAGACATTCTCATCTGGGTCCGTATGAGAACGCTAATCACAGTGTTAATTGTGGTAGTTGGGTGTTGGCAACGACCCAGGGTTCATTATTAGGGAAATGGAATCCACACACCACTGAATTCTATAGCAGCAGTTTATAGAAACAAACCAGATATACATATTGCAACATGGATCACTCTTAAAGAATTATTATTAGGCAGAAAAAGTAAGAAACAAATGGGATTAATAAGACTTCCATTTATACAGCTATATGTAAAGAACATATATGTACACAAACCACACTACTTATTTTATTTATTTTTGGTAGCTGTCTTAGTTATCTTGTACTGTTATAACAGAAGGTTCTTGTCTCTTCAGCTTCTGCTTCCTAGTTCCTTGGAGATCTCCATGTGGCTTGGCATCTATCTTCCCCTATCTCTGCTTACGTAATCTACTCCTTTTATATCTTGCAAAAGATTGACTCAAAACACACCTTACACTCATCTTGTCTCATTAACATAACAAAGACGATCCATTCCCAAATGGGATTATAACCACAGGAGTAGAGGTTAGGATTTACAGCACATATTTTGGGGGGACACAATTCAATCCAAAACAGCAGCTCCTAAAAAAAATATATTGTTGTTGAATATATACACAGCAAAACATACACCAATTAAACAGTTTCTACACGTACAATTCAGTGACATTGATTACATTCTTCAAGTTGTGCGACCATTCTTACCTTCCTTTTCTGAATTGTTCCTCCCCCAATGACATTAACTCACTGTCCACTAAGCTTTCTATCTAACATTCAAATTTCTGTTGTCAATTTGATCCCATACAGATAGTTCTTTAGAAGAGCACAATGCTCAAGGCAGACGTTCTTTACTAATTAAGTTAGAGTCTTATTTGGTTTAAAGAAAACTTCAGGGATATTTTTGGTTTAAGGTATAAGATTTAAAGATTATCTCAGAGCAATACTTAAAGGGGTTCATCCAGCCTCAATGGCTTCAGAAAGTCTGAATTCCATGAGAATTTGAAATTCTGCTCTGAAATTTCCCTGTTTTGATCAGGATTTTTCTATTGAAACTTTAATCAAAATGTTCAGTAATGGTACCTGGGCACCATCCATTTCTTCTGGTCTCATGGCAAAGGAGGCAGTTGTTCATGGAGGCAATAAGCTACACATTCTATTTCCTCCTCCTGTTCCTGACTCTCCTTCTTCCTCTGTTGCTCCAGGTAAATAGAGACCAATTGTTGTAACTTGGATGGCCACCCGCAAGCTTTTAAGACTCCAGGCAACAAACTAGGAGGTAGAACAAAGCATTAAACATGATATTAGGCCAACTAACTGGGATGTCCCATGGAACCATGGCCCTAAACCTCCAAACCAAGAAACTAAATTCCATGAGGTGTTTGGTTATACATAAGTAGCCTTAGCAACTATTCTTCTCTCACTCTCTCTCTCTTTTTTTAAAATATGTATCACACAACATTTGCCAATCAACTTTTTACAGGTATACAACTTAGTGACATCAATTACACCAATTGGCTGTACAACTATTATCCTTAATCAACGTGAGTTTTCCACCACTGTAAACCAAAACTCAGTGCTCCATAAGCAATGACTTCCCCTTTCCCTCTCCCTCCTGTCCCTGGGAACCACTAATAAACTTTGGTCTCTATACATTTGCCTGTTCTTGTCTTTTTATATAAGTGAGGTGTCTTAGTTGTCTAGTGCTGCTATAACAGAAATACCACAAGTGGGTGGCTTTAACAAACAGAAATTCGTTCTTTCATAGTTTAGGAGGCTAGAAGTCTGAATTCAGGGTGCCAGCTCCAGGGGAAGCCTTTCTCTGTTGGCTCTGGGGAAAGGTCCTTGAAATCAATCTTCCCCTGGTCTAGGAGCTTCTCAGTGCAGGGACCACAAGTCCAAAGGACACCCTCTGCTTCTGGCTCTTTTTGCTTGGTGTTATGAGGTCTCTTTCCTCTCTGCTCAATTCTCTCTTTTATATCTCAAAAGAGATTGACTCAAGATACAACCTAATCCTGTAGATTGAGTCATGCCTCATTAACGTAACTGCCTCTAATCATGCCCATTAACATCATAGAGGTTAGGTTTATAACACATAGGATAATCATGTCAGATCACAAAATGGTGGACTACTGCACAGTACTAGGAATCATGGCCTAGCCAAGTAGACACATATTTTTGGAGGGCACAATTCAATCCATGACATAGGATCATACAATATTTGTCCCTTTGTGATTGACTGATTTAACTCAGCATAATATCTTCAAGCTCCATTCATGTTGTAGCATATATCAGCACTTCATTTCTCTTTGCAACGGAGTAGTGTTGCATTGTGTGTATGTACAACGTTGTGTTTATCCATTCATTTGTTGATGGGCATTTAGGTTGTTTCACCTTTTGGCTATTGAGAATAGTGCTGCAATGAACGTTGGTGTACAAGTCTGTTCGTGTCACTGCTTTCAAGTCCCCTTGCACCCCATATTTTATAAGGATACATATTTATGGGCAGATATTGTTTCACTTACTTATTGATGGAAAACAAAGCACCCCAGACCTTAAGAGATGTCTTAGTTACCTAGTTCTATTGTAACACAGCCTTCAGTATGGATTATACCTCAACATAAAGAAAACAAAAACCCTCACAACTGGACCAATAAGCAACATCATGATAAATGGAGAAAAGATTGAAGTTTTCAAGGATTTCATTTTCCTCGGATCCACAATCAACACCCACGGAAGCAGCAGTCAAGAAATCAAAAAACACATTGCATTGGGTAAAGCTGCTGCAAAAGACCTCTTTAAAGTGTTGAAAAACAAAGATGTCACCTTGAAGACTAAGGTGTGCCTGACCCAAGCCATGGTATTTTCAATGGCATCATTTGCATGTGAAAGCTGGACAATGAATAAGGAAGACTGAAGAAGAATTGACACCTTTGAATTGTGGTGTTGAAGAAGAATATTGAACATATCATGGACTGCCAAAAGAACGAACAAATCTGTCTTGGAAATACAACCAGAATGCTCCTTAGAAGCAAGGATGGCGAGACTGAGTCTTATACACTTTGGACGTGTTGTCAGGAGGGATCAGTCCCTGGAGAAGGACATCACGCTTGGTAAAGTACAGGGTCAGTGGAAAAGAGGAAGACCCTCAATGAGATGGATTGACACAGCGGCTGCAACAACGGGCTTAAGCAAAACAAGATTGTAAGGATGGCGCAGGACTGGGCAGTGTTTTGTTCTGTTGTGCATAGGGTCGCTATGAGTTGGAACCGACTTGACTGCACTTAACAACAATGATCGTCTCTTTCCACAAATGTGTTTAATTCGATTCCTGTGTATTCCATCTGGCAAGGTCCATATGTATAGTCACCACTTATGTTGTTGAAAAAGGTATTTACAGTGAAAAAGTTGTTGGTCTTGCAAATTACGTATGTACGTGTGTGTATATGGAAACCCTAGTGGCATAGTGGTTAAGTGCTATGGCTGCTAACCAAGAGGTCAGCAGTTTGAATCCACCAGGCACTCCTTGGAAATTCTATGGGGCTGTTCTACTCTGTTCTATAGGGTCACTATGAGTCGGAATCGACTTGACAGCAGTGGGTTTATATGTATGTATATATATATGTGTTTTATATATATATATATGTATGACTATTGCTTAGCCATAAAGTGAATGAAATCTTGATGCATTTCACAACATGGATGAACCTTGAAAACATCATTCATGCGGAGCGAAATAAGTCAGTGACAAAAGGACAAATATTGCATGATCTCACTTACATGAAATAAGCAAAGATACAGAACTCAAAGATTATTAGTGTTTGCCAGGGTGCTAGGGAGGGGGAAAGTGGGCTTTTTTTGCTTAGGGGGGACATGTGAGTTTACATTAATGGTCCTTTGATCCTGGTAGGGGTGTTTGGAGACACTAGGCAATTCTGGGAAATTTGGAGGCAGGAAGTGAGGGAGGGGAGGGAGGGGGCAGAGGAGAAAAAGCAAAACCATACCCCAGTCTCCTGGCCTGGCCCCCCGCCCCAAATCACATAATGAGAGCATATCAACTGGCATGGGGGGGGTGGCAAGACGGTCTAGGAGACCCCCTTCTCTGTGGATGAGGACAGAGAAGTCCCTATTCCCCACCCCCATGGCCCTTTGCCTGAGTTCCAACTCCATTTCCATTTCTGTTTACTGTCCAAAGTCCTAGGGGCAGGAGATGCCAGGTGAGAAAACGCCTGAACACTCAGACACACTGGGCTCAAGGCCCTGCATGGGCCAGCCCCCTCCTCTCCTGTCTAGCACCACCTATTCCAGTCCTCCAGGCTTTAACCCCCTTCATCCTGGAGCCTGGGCTGCCTGAGGGATCAAGGAGTCAGACTTCCACACCTTTAGCAGGTAATCAAGTGTGGGGAGGCAGGTCGGGCTGGAGATACTTGTGATTAAGTAAGCTGGTTCAGGGACAGTGGGGGCTGAACAGGAAGATATGGGTGGTTTGGCTCATGAGAATAACGGGGAAAGGCTCAAGGCTCCAGTCAAAGCCCCAATACCCTGAGAGGGGAATAGGCCCCAGCTGTATTTCAAGCCTCAGCCACAAATGAAGTCACCTCCAAAGTCAGATCCAAACCAAACCATCATCTCAACCTAGATTTGACCTTATCGCCAGCCTCCACAAGCACCACAAGTGCCAGCCTCAATCTCAGCCCCAGTTCACCCCTAAAAGCAATCTCAACACAGTGCAGGTCCGGCTCCAGTCCTGGGCCCATCATGGTGAAGGACTTTCAAGACATCCAGCAGCTGGACTCTGAGGAAAATGATCACCAGCTGGATAGAAGTGAGGGGCCACGCCCTCGCAGACACAATCTCAGAAGAGAAAATCCATTTTGGGAAGGCAAGTGTCCAGTGTCTGGGGCTTTGCACCACCTCTGCCTTAGCTCCTGCTGGTGCTCTGCTCTCTCGAGGTCTTTGTCAGTCACTCTGTGAACACGGACCAACTCTCTCCAGGTGTGAGGTGCCTGAGGCCTCTGCTTGCCCCAACCCTACTTTCTTCTCCACCCCAGGACCCCAGGAAAGGGAATGTACTCAGGGGTGTTGGAATAATAGGAAACTGAGGATGGTTTTCTCCCCTCTTGCTTCCGTGTATGCTGTGTATATATATATATGTGTGTGTCTGTGTGTGTAAGGAATGCAGATTAAACAAGAAGTGTGCATGTAAGGGTGAATGGGCACAGAGAGATCCAGAAAGATTCCTGGTCCCTCCCCCCTCCTTTCTCTAACAAATCTTGTTTGAAGGCCCAAGTGTCTGGGCAAAAGTTTTTCAGGGTGAGAGAGGCCTGAGTGGTTCTAGAAGGAAGGGCAGGAGCCAGTAGGGTGTCAGGGCTTGTGAGTGCTGGTAAGGGAGCAAGGTTCTGTGGAGACAGGAGGGGTTGGGGCTCGGAGCTCAGGGAGGGGGATTGGTTAGCCCAGGGCCAGAAGAGGCTGGCAGTCCAAGGGAGGGCTGGTGCTGCTGCAGGTGAGGGTGGGAGCTGGGGAAGGCAGGAGGGTCAGGCATCTTCTCTCCCTGTGTAGTGGGCTGTCAGGCCTTCCACCAGGCACTAGCCTCCACAGGACAGAGGCCACACTTATCTTGCTCTGCTCTGTGTCCCCAGTGCCCACATGATGCCTGGTACCTAGTGAACACTCAAAAATAATTTCGGATATTGCTGGCTCTTCTGAAGATGAGAGATTCAGAGTTTGAGCTGGAAGCTTAGTGAGAGTCCAGAAGCTTTGGCTTTAATGGGAGACGGAGCTTACCTAAAAGGACTGATGGACAACATTGAGGGGCAAGTCCAAGGTGGTGCAACCCATCAGTGCATTTCTCTCCAGCAGCCTCTGTGGACTAGTAACCAACTAGTAAACCAGTTGCTGTTGAGTTCATTCTGACTCATGGTGACCCTGTGTGTGTCAGAACAGAACTGTGCTCCATAGGGTTTTCAATGGCTGACTTTTCAGAAGTAGACCATCGACCGTTTCTTCTGAGTGGACTCGAACCTCCAACCTTCAAGTTAGCAGCTGAGTCCTTAACTGTTTGTACCACCCATTTATCAACTGCTTACCAGTATCATACTCTAATCTTCCTAGCACTTTACGTATTTATAGTTTCCATCAAATTTGGAAATGTTTTGGCCATTGTTCTTCAAATATTTTTCTCTTGACCTCTTTCCTTTGGAGACTCCAGTTACTTCAAGTGGTTCACAGCTCACCGATGCTCTCTCCATTTTTGGATTCTTTTTTCACTCAGTGCTTCATTTTGTAGTTATTATTGCTATGTCTTTAAGTTCACTAATCTTCTCTTACACACGTCTACTTTGCTATTATTCCTACTCAGTGTATTTTCATTGCAGACATTGTAGTTTTTATCTCTAGACATTTGATTTGGTACCTTTTAATATCTTCCATGTCTCTACTTAACTTTTTGAACTTATTGAATACAGGTATATCTGTTTTGATGTCCTTGTCTGCTAATTCTAACACTTGTGTCAGTTCTGCACCAGGTTTGATTGATTTATTAATCTCCCCATGTGAGTTACATTTTCCTGTTTCTTTGTGTGCCTGGTAATCTTTGATTGGATGCCAGACATTGTATATTTTATCCTGTTGGCTGCTGCGCATTTTTTTTTTTTTTCCTCCAGGTATTCTTGAGCTTTGTTCTGGGATGAGTTAACTTACTTGGAATCAGATGAATCCTTTTGGGTCTCTAGAGCAGTGCTCAGTCTATGGCTACTTTTACTCCACTACTGAGGCAAGACCTTCTTGGGATACTTTACCCCAATTTTTTTTTTCTCAGGATTATGAGTTTTTCCAGTCTGGCTGGTGGGAATAGGCACTATTCCTAGCTCTGTATGATTGCCAGCCACTGTTTCCTCATCTTTTCAGATTGTTTTTTTCTTGGCCTTTGGTAATTTCCTTATGTGTAGTACTCAGTACTCAGCTGATTGTGAGAGTGGAACTCTCTACAGATCTCCAAGGTTCTCTCTCTGTGCAGCTTTTTCCTCTTTTGTGCTCTGTCCTGTGAACTCTAGCCATGTTCATCTCCCCAGACTCTCAGCTCTGTCTCCTCAACCCAGGGAGTCTGCTGGGCTCTGCCTGGATCCCCCCTCCCTGAAAATTTTCTCAAAGCAGTAAGCTGGGACAATCATAGGGCTCACCTTGTTTGTTCCCCAGCTCTCAGAAATCATTGTCCTTTGTTGACTGATGTCCAATATCTTGACAACTGTTGTTTCTTATGTTTTGGTTGTTTTGGGTGGGAGGGAAAGCCTGGTCCCTGTTTCTCTATCTGGGACAGATTCTTTTACTTTCAAACTTAAGCAGCACTTCACATGTTTTAACTCATTTAGTTCTCAGAACAACAAATGAGGTAAGAACTCTTGTTGTCCCCATTCTCACATGAGAAAATTGAGGCACTAAGAAGTTGAATGACTCCTGCATTGTCTCAGAGCTAGCTGGTGGCAAGCTGGAATACACCTGTGGGCTGTCTGGTTTCAGGGTAGAAACACAGAGGCCTGTTGCTGGGCTGATCTAGAGCTGGGGGTTATAGGTCAGACTGGGCAGCAGGACAAGGGCCTGCTGAGTGGACAGGACTAGAAAGAGCAGTCAGGGCCTCAGCCATGGAGTCCTGCCTGGGTGAGGAAGACTGTGGTTGGGGAGCTGCCAGGGGTGGGGGGTTGTTTGCAAGTGGTGCGGTGGTGGTGGTGGGGCTGTGCTCAGAGTGGGCAGTCAGGGCATCAGAGGCGGGGCTTCTGGGGCCAAGGTGGGGGCCTGAGTGAGGCTCAAGTGGGGGCAGTTGACAGTCATTGGAGTGAGGAAGTCAGGGTTATGGGTGGCCACTTTCAGTGATGGTGTCCAACCCAGGATGTGACAGGAGATGAACTGAGGAGGATTCTGGGCCCCTGCCTCACCTGTGGGGGTGTCTGAGTGTGACAGCGATGAGGAGGGAGAGAAGTCCATGGAATCAGAGGAAGCGTTCCATCTGTAGGTGGATAGTGCAAATGCAGGAGCTCAGGGCCGGGAGCATGGTCCTTCCTCTGGGCCTGAAGGGAAGGCAGGAGGGATGAGGCAGGTCTGTTGTGATGACGTGGGTGTAAGTGTGTGTGGGTGTGTGGGGGAATGTGTGTGTTAGGGTGTGTATGTGTGTGTGTGAGAGAATATATGAATGTGTGCAATCGTATGTGTGTGAGTGCACACGAGAGAATGTATGTGTTAACGCAGGTGTGAGTGTGAGGAGGGTGTGTTGATGTGTTGAGAACATGAGAATGTGTATGTGTTTTTGTGAGATAGTATGAAAAATGTGTGTAAGATTGTGTATGAATGTGTGTGTGTGTGTGTGGCCAGGGTTCAAGCTGATCAAGGGGAAGAGGAGATTTCTATGTCATGGCTGAAGGTTAAAGGGAAAGGGAGAGTTTACAGTGGAATTAGGGTTGCCCGGGGAGCAAGGGCAGAGGGAGCTGGGGAGAGGAGGCCCTGAGTGGTGGGAGATATGGAGGATGGAGTCTGGGGGGTGGCCCTTGGGGAGCGGTCTAAGGTGAAATGACCTGGACTTGAGGATCCCGGTGGACTTTGAGGCGGAGGGGCTGTTCCAGTCCTGGCCTTGTTTGAGGAGCCCAGGCGTGGAGCCCAAGAGGAATCCAGGGGCCAGCCTCTAGGGACCCCAGTCAAGGGCTCAGAAGAGCAGAGGCCAAGAAGCCCTGAGGTGATCTGGAGCCCCTCCTGCTGGCTGGGCAGGAGGGGAAACCCACTCATAGACCTCCTTTCTCAGGACATATGTCCATAAGGGCCAGACTTGCTCCCTGGCCACCTCTGTGTGTCCCTGTCCCCCAGCTCTAGAAGCAGGGCTTTGCACGTAAGGGATGTGGATATCGTGTGTCCACGTGCATGTGTGTTGTGTGCACCTGTGTAGGTACCTGTGCATGCTTGTACATGTTCATGTGGGTGCAAGTGTGTAAATGTGTGTGTGTGTGCAAGGGTGTCTAGGCATGTATGTGTGTACAAAGCCCGGATGCTGGGGGTCAAAGCCCACTGAATCTTCCAACAACCCTCCCCCCAGTGAGAGTCCTTCCCCTGCCACGGGTCATGCTTCCTCAGACTTCTGTTCCCTCTCTGCTTCTGCTGTGCTTCACTCTCCAACTCCCTTGTCCTTTGGACACCCCTTCCTTCTCCTGACACCCCTTCTTCTGCAGGGACACCTCCCCCCCAGCCCTTCCTGCAGCGTTTCTGCTCCCGACCCCGCCTCAGTCTGCTCGCCCTGGGCTTCAATGTCCTGCTGCTGGTGGTCATCTGTATGATTGGGTCCCAAAGTGAGTATGACAGTGGGGGCAGCGGTGGGGTAGTGGTGAGAGCAGTGGGAACAATGGCAGGGGAAGAGATGGGGGCAACGTGATGGGGTGCGATGGGGCAGTGATATTGGCAGAAATAACTGAGGGAAGTGACTGGGCAGGGGTGGAGGACAATGCCAGGGGAAGCAGTGGGGGTGGTGATGAGGGTGGTTATAGGGCAGCGGTGGAGGTGTCAGTGATGGAGGAGGGGACATTGATGGTTCAGTGGTAGAATTCTCACCTTCCATGCGGGAGTGCTGGGTTTAACTCCTGGACAATGTATCTCATGTGAAGCCACCACCTGTCTGTGGAGGCTTGCGTCCTGCCATGATGCTAAACTGGTTTCAGTGGAGCTTCCAGACTAAGATTGACTAGGAAGAAAGGCCTGGTGATCTACTTTCAAAAACTACCCAGTGAAAACCCTGTGGAGCACAACAGCCCCATCCCGTAGTGTATGGGGTCACCGTGAGCCAGGGGTTGACTCAATGCAGCTAACAGCAACAGTGATAAAGACAGTGATGGGATGGGGAGGGGGACAGTTGCATTGACAGTGGTGGGGTTGTCGTAGGGACACAGCCCCCTCCACCTTGTCCTGGTCCCCATTGTCTCCCGACAAGGCACACAGCTGCAGATGGAGTTGCGGGCCCTCAAAGAAACTTTCAACAACTTCTCAGTGACCACCCTGACAGAGGTCCGGGCTCTCAATTTCCATGGTGAGTGGGTGCTGTCTCAAGAGCAGTGGGGCAGGGGTGGTTAGATGGTTCAGGCATTTGTTTATCCACGCAGATCTACTCGGCACAGTGTGGGTGCCTGATATGGGGTCTGCAATAGAGGCATGTTCAGGGAACGGGGGTGCAGACTGGGGCAGAGAACCCAGCCCGAGAAACTGAGCAAGTCTTCCAGGGATGCAGATTCCTGAGTTGAGGGGTCTTGGAGGATGAATAGGAGTTGGGCAAGTGAAGAAGATGGGGCTTAAGTGCCAGGTTGGACAGAATACAATCTCACTGGCCAGGAGGTTTGAAAAACCCCTGCCCATATTGTGAGCTGTCAATTCTGGCGTGGCCGGAGCTGATAATTGGTGGGGAGGGTGGTAAGGGGTGGGCCAGAGAGGTGTGTAGGGGCCAGGCCATGCGAGAAAGCCATGCTATTTAAGTAAGGCTTTTGTTTTGTTTTGAGAAAATGGGGATCCACTGGAGGGACTTAATCAGGGGAGTGAGCTGATCCGGTCTGTGCTTCAGAAAAACCACTTTGGAGACGTAGAGAAAATGGATGGAGTCAGGGAGGCCGGGGGGTAGACCCTCCAAACGTCTCAGGAGAAGGTGATGGCGAGGGATGTTAAGGAAGCAGAATCTAGGGAAAACCATTTAGCTTTTTTCTCTTTCAGGAGTCAACGTAAGTGACAGGGTGACATTTCTGGAAGCCAACCTGGAGAAACAGAACGAGGACCTGAAATCAGGTCAGAGACCCCTCCCTAGATAGTGTATGCGTGTCCTCAGCCAAAGGCTGGGCTCCTATGCACGGTCTTGGTGGGTGGGAACCCACGCTGTCTGTCCACTTCACCGTCTGTCCATCTGTCCTCCTAGATCATGCCAACTTGCTCCTTCACCTGAAGCAGTTCCCGGTTGATCTGCGCATCCTGGAGTGTCATATAACATTCTTCCAGAGCAATGGTAGGGGTGGGGGATGTGGGTCTCCAGCACTGTTGCGCATGCCGCCTCTGAGGGATCTCATGGCCCCCTGCCCCCTCACCCTCAGGCACAAAATGCTGCCCCGTTAACTGGATGGAGCATGACGGCAGCTGCTACTGGTTCTCTCGCTCTGGAAAAACCTGGTCTGAGGCTGACAAGTACTGCCAGCTGGAGGACGCCCACTTGGTCGTCATCAACTCCAAGGAGGAACAGGTGAGCCCATAGCCTTCCCAGCCAAAACCGAAAACCAAACCCGTTGCCAGTGAGTCAGTTCTGACTCAGGGCGACCCCATGTGTTACAGAGTAGAACTGCTCCATAGAGTTTTCTTGGCTGTAATCATTTCAGAAGCATCAGCAGGCCTTTCTTCCATGTGCCTCTGTGTGGGCTCAAACTGCCAACCTCTAGGTTAATAGCCAATTACAAACCGCTTGCACAAAGGCAGGAAGAAACCCTTGGGCAAGCAGGCTCTAGGGGGCTGGACCAGGCTTGCTTTAAATTTCACCTAAGGAAGAGTCCAGAGTAGAAGTCTAGTGAAGCTCTAGGAGGTTCATCGTGGAGCAGCCATTGATTCTAAAAGGTGGGAGATTGCAGCCAGGAGCTTTTACAAAGGACAGGCCCGGTGACCTGGTAATGAGAAGTAGGCCAGGAGGCCGAACGTGAGACAGGATGAATGGAAAGGACTTAGGTAGAGAGCGAAGTTGAGGCACAGAGAGTTCCTTGTTGGTGTGTGCTTGCCTTATAATGTGGTCATCAGTTGGGTGAAAGGAACAGGGTGGGCCAGGAATCGGGGACAGATTACCCAATAAGCAAGCTATGCACGGGCTTACTTGGCTTACTAATCTGTAGTGCACAATTTCACCTGTTTATCGCCACATCAGTGATAAAGAAAGGTAAGCCCATGCGCACCTTGCTTACTAGTTAATCCATCCCTGGCGAGGATTACCAGTGACATGCCCACATCAAGCTCTTGGGTCCTTCCAAACCCGTTGAACTATCCCATACGGTTTCCAAGGAGCGGCTGGTGGATTCAAATTGCCAACCTTTTGGTTAGTAGCCGAGCTCTTAATCACTGTACCACCAGGGGTCCAGAATAGGTAAGACATTTGTGATGAAAGAAGGTAATAATGGTAACATCTACCGAGTACTTACCGTGTACCAGACACTTCCATATATTCACTTATTTAGTCCTCACAACAGTTCTAGGTGGTTGGCATTCTTATTATCCTTACCTTGTTGTTGTTAGTTGCCGTGGAGTTGTTGGTTGACTCCAACTCATGACGACTCTATGTGGTACAGAGTAGAACTGCTCCATAGGGTTTTCTTGGCTAGAACCTTAACAGAAACGGATGGCCAGGTCTTTTCTCCCTTGGAGCTGCTAGGTGGGTTTGAACCGCCAACCTTTAGGTTAGCAGTTGAGTACAAACCATTTGCACCACCCAGTGACCTTATCCCTACTTTAGACAAAACTGAAAACCAAACCCATTGCCATCGAATTGATTCCGACCCATAGTGACTCTACAAGACAGAGTAGAACTGCCTCATAGGGTTTCTAAGGAGCGGCTGGTGGATTTGAACTACTGACCTTTAAGCAGCCTGAGATCTTAACCACTGCACCACCAGGGCTTCTATCCCTACTTTAGAGATGAGGAAATTAAAGGGCCATGCAGCTAGTAAGTCATGGTGGAGCTAGACTTCAGATCCACTCTGCCACTTTAGCTGGTGCTTTTAACTGCTACATGCTGCCTCGGAACTGTGGGGGCTATGAGACCGTTGTTATACATGAACTTAAAAGTATTATAATGTCACAGTAAATAAACCATGTCATCAGAGGCCAGAATCTATTTATCAACTGTTTACTATGCATCAGTCCTGGTAGGGGGATTTGTTGTTGTCAAGTCAGCGCCTACTCATGGTGACCTTTATACAACAGAACAAAGCATTGCCTGGTCCTTTGCCATCTTCAGCTCACTGGTGTGTTTGAGTCCATTGTTGTGGCTATTGTTTAATGCCTTCCAATGCAGGGGTTCATCTTCCAGCACTATATTGGCCAATGGTCTGTTGTGATGCATAAGGTTTTCATTGGCTGATTTCAGAAGTAGATCCCCAAACCTTTCTTCCCAGTCTGTCTTAGTCTGGAACCTATGCTGAAACCTGTCCACCACAAGTGACCCTGCTGGTATTTGAAATACCAGTGGCATAGGTTCTAGCATCATAGCAACACTCAAGCCACCACAGCATGACAAACTCACAGAGGAGTAGTGGGATAGAGTGATTACAAACATATTTTGCTTTACCTATAAAAAATTTTTTTTTTTATAAGATAAAGATGACCTTTTAAGGACTAAGGCATACCTGACCCAAGCCATGGTGTTTTCAATTGCCTCATATGCATGCAAAAGCTGGACAATGAATACAGAAGACGGAAGAAGAACTAACACCTTTGAATTATGGTGTTGGCAAAGAATATTGAATATACCATTGACTGCTAGAAGAAGGAACAAATCTGTCTTGGAAGAAGTACAGCCAGAGTGCTCCTTAGAAGCAAGGATGGTGAGATTTCATCTCACATACTTTGGACAGGGAGGGAACAGTCTCCGGAGAAGGATATCATGTTTGGTAAAGTAGAAGGTCAGCAAAAAAGAGGAAGACCCTCAACGAGATGGATTGACACAGTGGCTGCAACAACGGGCTCAAACATAACAATTGTGAGAATGGTGCAGGATGGGGCAATGTTTGTTCTGTTGTACACGGGGTCGCTATGAGTTGGAACTGGCTGGACGGCACCTGCCTTAGCCTGGGTTCTCTAGAGAAACAAAACCAGTGTCTTAGTCATCTAATGCCGCTGTAACAGAGGTACCACAAGTGGATGGCTTTAACGAGGAGAAACTTATTCTCTAAGTCTAGTAGGTTACAAGTCCAAATTCAGGGTGTCAGCTCCAGGGGAAGGCTTTCTCTTTGTCAGCTTTGGAGGGAGATCTTTGTCCTCAATCTTGCCCTGGTCGAGGAGCTTCTCAAATGCAAGGACCCTGCGTCCAAAGATGCATTCTGCTCCTGGTGCTGCTTTCTTGGTGGAATATGGTCACCAATACTCTGCTTGCTTCTCTTTCCTTTTATCTCTTAAGAGAGAGGTGCAGACCACACCCCAGGGAAACTCCATTTACATTGGATCAGGGAGGTGATCTGAGTAAGGGTGGTGTTACAGTCCCACCCTAATCCTCTTAACATAAAATTACAATCACAAAATGGAGGACAACCATAGAACACTGGGAATCATGGCCTAACCAAGTTGATACACACATTTTGGGGGGGGGGGACACAATTCAATCCATGACAACCAGTAAAGTGTATAAATATAAATATATATTTATGTTTAAACAAAGTGTATAAATATATACAGAGATTTATGTAAAGGAAATGGCTCATGTGATTGTAGAGGCTGGAATGTCCCAAGTCCATAGGTCAGGCTGGAGGCTTCTCCTGATTCGTGTAGCTGCATGGGCTGGCCAACCCAAGATCATTAGGTCAGAGAGCAGGGCTCTTGCTCACAGGCTGTGAAGACTGATGAATCCCCAGATCGGCAACCAAGATAGCAGGTAAGCTGTTAGCTCAAGTCCTAAGAGCCGGAAGCCAGATGAACAGGAGCTAGATGCAGGATCCAGAGGGAGAAAATCCCCTGAACCTTGCCAGAAAGTCCACTTATATTTGATGTGGGCTACACCCCCAAGGAAACTCCCTTTCAACTGACTGGCTACTCACAGTAGATTCCATCATGGAGGTGATCGCATTATATCAAATCTCATCATGGACATGATTACATCATCATACAACTGCCAACAACATCAAAACTGCCAAACCACTGAGAATCATGGCCCAGCCAAGTTGACACACACCTAACAGCACCTAACAACAACACCATAAGGTTGAAATTGCCAATATTCTATATCCTTATCTGATATAAATAGCATGGTTCTTGTGTTCTCTGCAGTTGCGTTTGCTTGATCTATCTCTGTCCATCCTTTGATTTCCAACCTTTTTAAGTCCCTTTATTGTAGATTTAAAAAAGTGGCAAAGCAGTTAAGTATTTGGCTGCTAACCAAAGGTCGAATTTTGAATCTACCAGCTACTCCTTGGAAACCCTATGGGACAATTCTACTCTGTCCTATAGGGTCGCTATGAGTCGGAATTGACTCGACAGCAACGGGTAACAGATGAAGTTGTGAACTGTAATCTTAGTTGTGTCTCTAGGGGTTGAAAGTAGAATTAGGCAATTTCTCTCCAAATGCAATTGGAAACCCTTAACATGCTGTCAAAGGGAATTGCTAAGTGTACACATTGGGTAACCCATCCCTCTGCTTCCTCTACAAAACTAGGTGACTCACCTTCTCACTACCTTCCCAAACCATGGGGCTTAAGTCTCTAGAAATAGCCACATCTGTTGAGAAAGCCACTTTGAGGGGCTCTTGTACTAGGGGGTGTGCATAAGTCCTGGGAGCTGTCTGTACGCTCAGAGACCACTTTGACCCCAGCCCCTGCCCCCTGAGAACCAGGGCATCCTCCTACTTTCAGCACAGATTGCCAGACGCCTTGTCATCAAATTGGGGCCTGGGCAGTGGGTCCAAGCCTGGAAGCTCCTGGGCGGGGCAAACCTCAGGAAATGATAGCTACACACAGAAACAGAAGCAACTGGGGCAGATGTCCCTGAGAGACAACTGAAATTGAGATCCTTTAGAGGGATGTGAGTCTGTGGGGCAGCAAAGGCAGGAACCGGGGCCAGGATTCCAAGAATTTGAAGTTGTGGGCAGAAGACCAGAGTTGGGGTGGCTGCTGTGAGTTGGGAATGAAGCAGGGAGTGGGGTTAGGGCCGTGAACAGAGTGCATTCAGGAGCTTAGGAACTGGGCTTGGCTCTGTTGCTCTACCAGCGTCATGAGTTAATGTCTTAACCTCTCTTGTAAAGTGTAACTCATTACAGCATCCAATTTCAAGGGCATGATGTGGATTAAATGAGACAATCCTTGTCAAGCACTTAGCACAAGGCCTAAAAGCAAAACAAAAACCAGTGTGTCAGAGTAGAACGGTGAGCCATGGGGCCTTGAATGGCGGATCTTTTGGAAGTAAATCACCAGGCTTTTCTTCTGAGGTGCCTGTGAGTGTGTTTGTACTTCCAGACTTTCATTTGGTTGTGATAACTGTTTACACCACCCAGGAGTCATTGTTGTTAGTTGCCACCAAGTTGATTCTGACTCACGGTGACCCCATGCGTCGAGTAGAACTGTGTTGCATAGGGTTTTAAAGGCACCTCTGGCTGCGTTCAAGCTGCCAACCTTTCTGCTAGCAGTCAAATGGTTATCAGTTTGTGCCAGCCAGAGACTCCTAGTCCAAGTAAAGGTTCACTAAACAATAGTTACATTACACAAGGAAAACTAGTTGTGTTGGGAGTTGCTGCTTCAGCTTAGGGGCAGATCAGGCTGGTGAAAGCTGAGGCGGCCACAGCTGAAGGATAAGGGTGGAAAGCACTAGAAACTTCCCTCCTGCCTGTTTTCCCAGCAATTCATTCTACAACACGCAAGCCCCTTTCATACGTGGTTAGGACTCACCAGCACCGGGGGCTCCTGGAAGTGGGTAGATGGCACCGACTATGAGAATGGCTACAAGTAAGTGCTCCTCCCCCTGTATCTGCTGTTAGTCAGACCTGGGGACAAGGACAGCCACCTGGACTTTTGCCCCACCTGACTCCCACCCTGTCCCTCAGGGACCAAAATGCCCAACCCTCTTCTCCAGAAACCCCCAAACTTTAAGGCTGCAGCTGCTGCTCCCTGGGCCCCTCCCAAGCTGTGCTTTTCTGGGGTGGGGGTGAGGGTGGGGGCTGGCGGTCAGTCAGGGATGGGTGGGGGATCAGAACTGGAGCTCCATCCTGTCTTCTTAGGAACTGGGCTTACACTCAGCCGGACAACTGGCAGGGGCGTGAGGTGGGAGGAAGTGAAGACTGTGTCGAAATCCAGTCAAATGGCCAATGGAACGACGATTTGTGCCTGCAGATGCACCGCTGGGTGTGTGAGACCAGGAAGAACCACACCACTGGGAGCCTCTGACCACAAGTCTGGAACCTGTACCGCCCACTTTACCCTATAGCCCCTGCCCACTTCTCTACTGAGAGTTTGGAAGGAAGAAGAATAGATTCAGGGGAATGGGGAGGGTCTGGGGGAAGATGGGAGGTGGTGGTTAAGACCTCAGACCCTGGGGAGACTGTGACCCATGTCCTTCCACAGTTTGTTGTAATTATGAAAATTTTCAGCCCCTGCAATGGAGTAGAAAAAGAAAACCAAATCTTGAAACATTGTACGGCCTGGTTATTTGGGACTGGGAGATGTAGCTGCAGAAAACTGGGGAGGAGAGGGTCAGGAGAGACAAGGTTTGCGTCCAGACATTGAATGCCCTTGACGCAGCGTGCTGGGAAGGAGCCGTCTGGGTGGGGCTAGAGGATGGTCCAGACCCGAGGATTCTTGAGAGAAGCAGCTGTCCCTGTAGTGGGGTTACCTCCAGAAGAGGTGGCAAGAAGCACCCTGGCTCCAGTCCTTCACTCCCAGCCTGGGAACTACAGGCAGGGTTGACAAAGTTCCCCTTGGCAAGGCCAGTGGGAAATGTTTGCTAAGAGGAGGATTGGTAAGACAGCCGCTTTCCCCCATTTTCAGCCTCCTTTTGACCCAAAACGGTTATCTTCAACATAGAATGTCTCCAACAATTTCTGCATCGGGTAAACTCCACATTCCCAAATCGTTCTGAAACCGACCTTAGAAAAAGATCTTTAAGGAATTAGAATTTTTATTTTTTTATTACAAAAGTAATGCGTTTGTTGTTGTTACTTGCTGTTGAATTGCCCCCCACTACAGTGACCTTATGTATAACAGAATGAACTGATGCCCAGTCCTGTGCCATCTTCATTAGTAAAAGAAATTTCAAATCTCACACACATGCGTACACACACATGAGGGTCCCGGCTTCACCACTCCCGCTTCTCCCCGGAGTTCACCATTTCACGGTTACCCTGTCAGAACCTTTCTTGTGCACATGAGTTTCTGCAGTGGTATATGTGCATCATTATAGTACTTGCTTTTTTCACTTTACAAGGTCATGTGGACATCGTTCTAATCAATGTCATTACTTGACATTGAATTTAGCAGCTGTAGAGAATTCCACACTGTGGATGTACCGTACATTACTTAACCATTCTCTATAGTGGACAAGTAGTTGCCATTTTAGTTTGTTTTTACATATATTATTGATTATTTCGTTATCCAACATTTCCCATTTATGACAGTAGTAAAAAATCTACTATCCAACTATTTTGAGAATTAATAATGTATGTCTGCCAGTAACCAATGCCAAGGTGTGAGGCGAGAATAACACTGGCTGTGATGGTTATCTGTCACCTTGGCTGGGCCATGATTCTCAGTGGTTCGGCAGTTACATAACGATCGAATTTGATGGTTATGTAATGATGTAATTATCCTCCATTTTGTAATCTGACGTGGTCATCCTCCACTTTTGTGTAACACCATTTTTCACAGAATGACCTGGTCTTTGGGACCTAACCACATCAAGAGGAGTGAGTGTATAATGTTTCAAGCAATTTTTGCTTGTAAGCTTGCGCTAGGTCAAGACTTCCTGATTTTCAGCTGCAAAATTTTCTAGAACTACTCCTTCAAAATGTGTATGACTCCCTTCAGCCAAAGATTAGACAAGCCCATAAAAGAAATAGTAGTACATGTAACTCAACCATGTATATAAGACTAAATGGACACACCAGCCCAGGGGCAAGAATGAGAAGGCAGGAGGGAACAGGAAAGCTGGAAGAATGAAAACGGGGAGCCCAAGGTCAAGAAGGGGAGAGCGTTGACACATCACAGGATTGGCAACCAATGTCACAAAACAACGTATATTAATTGTTTAATGAGAAACTAGTTTGCTCTGTAAACAAACCTTCGCCTAAAGCACAATTAAAAGAAAAATTAACAACAACAACAAAAAAGTACATTACTGGCATTAAATAAAAAGAACTGTTATGAGAGTAATAATAATACATGGAATTTAAAGTTTTATAGGGCAAGAAGCTATCACTTGGCTGGCTCCCGTCAACAGCTGGTTTATAACTAACCGGTGTTTCAGCTGTTTATTCCAGTATTGGCATCCATATTTCTAAATAATACACACAGGCTGGTATCTACTTATTAATTGTAGACATTATTTACTCACTTCCTCTTATGTACATTAGGTAAAATCTTCCAATTTAGTCCACACCGATTTTTATTTAAATCCTAATTCATAATTTTTGTTCCTCATAGCTGTGTATGTATTGTTACTGCTGAGCCAGGTAGTGCAATCTGATTACATTTCCTTTCTTGCACAACTTTTGCTTCTTCTGAAGTTAATAATTGCTTCATTTAAAAAGTTTCTTCATATTCTTTGATGTTCCGCTAAGTCTTCTTTAACTGTAAAACGTCTGACAATATAATTTTCCACACATACATACTGGTCATATCATCAGTCTTTTTGTTGTACTTTTTTCCTAGAGCCAAAGGGGTGAATCCAAGTTATATGGGCTGAAAATGTGCACAATTTTAGGGAGGCCTCCTTGGGAAAAAATGCAAAATTATGAATATACAATTAGGTGTAATTTTAAATTCTATATATAATTTAAATTGTAATAAAATAATTAAAATATTATAATTTATATAAATACAATTTTAAATTAGAAAAAGCCACAAATTTAAAAAGCTGAAAGCTACCATGAACATCATAAAATCCAGGGAAATGATACATTTTAATTAATTTTCTAACATATTCTGGAAACCCTGGTGGCATAGTGGTTAAGTGCTACAGCTTCTAATCAAAAGGTCAGCAGTTCAAATCCATCAGCACTCCTAGGAAACTCTATGGGGCAGTTCCACTCTGTCCTATACGGTCACTCTGAGTTGAATCAACTCGATGGCAATGCGTGTTTTTTTGTTTGTTTGTTTGTTTAACATATTCTAAAATATATTTTCCCCTCATTTTTTCTGACTGCATATTCTTTGTTTGCTTCTTCATGACAAAGATTTTGTAAAGTCACTTCCTATAGAGAGAAAACTTGTTGCCGTCGCGTGGATTCTGACTCATAAAGACCCTATAGGAGGAGAAGAGCTGCTCCAAAGGGCTCTAAAGAGAGAAGAGAAGGTTAATTCCATTTTGCTTCTAGTATTTTTCGTCTTTATTACTGGCCCTTGGACGGCTAGACTAGTAACCTAAAAGTTGGTGGTTCCAACTCACCCAGCAGTACCATGGAAGAAAGTCCTGGCATTCTGCTTCTATAAAGATTACAGCCAAGAAAACCCTATGGAGAACACTTCTACTCTGTAACACATGAGTCCGCATTTACAGCATGGGCTTGGGTTTTTTTTTTTTTTTTTTTTTGGTGCTTCAAGACATGCTCGTGTCCCACCTTGGTGTCAACCCCAGTGAGCCTGGACAGTGGGTGGCAGGAGTACCCCTGGAAGCCATTCCCGTACTGGGCTGGTGAGCAATAAGGATACACGGGTGTGACCATGAATCACATATTGATATTCCTCTCAACTCAAAACAAATATGTTTCCAACCTAACTTCTTATTTTTTAGTCACATTTAAAAAAGCCCCCATGCAAAAGGAAATATGAAGGAGGGGAAATTGGAATAGAAAGAGGCAGTAATGGTCTTAACTGATTGTGGCTAAAATAACTTCTGCTTTCAAACTGGATGCCCATCTGTGACAAAAAGAAACAGGACCCATACCTCACACCATGCACAAAAGCTAATTCAAAATGGATCAAAGACCGAAACAGAAAACCAAAAACAATAAAGATCATGGAAGAAAAAATAGGATCAACGCTAGAGGCCCCAACGCACAGTGTAAATAGGATATGAACTATAACCAACAATATACAAACACCAGAAGATAAGCTAGATAACTGGGATCTTCTAAAAATTAAACACTTATGCTCATCAAAAGACTTCACTAAAAGAGCAAGAAGAGAGCCTATAGACAGTGAAAAAAAATTTGGCTGTGACAAACCTGACAAAGTTCTAATCTCTAAAATCTATAGAAAAATCCAAAACCTCTACAACAAAAAGGCAAATAATCCAATTAAAAAATGGGCAAAGGAATAATGATTAAAGGGACAATCCATCATGAAGACATAACCATAATAAATATGTACGCACCCAATGACAGGACTCCAAAATATATAAAACAAACTCTAACAGCACGGAAAAGAGAAATTGACAGTTTCACAATAACAGTAGGAGACTTCAACACACCACTCTTGGTAAAGGACAGAACATCTAGAAAGAAACTCAACAAAGATGAATAAGATCTAAAGGCCATAATCAACCAACTTGACCTCATAGACGTATACAGAACACTCCACCCAACAGCTGCAAAGTACACATTCTTTTCCAATACACATGGAACTTTTTCAAGAGTAGGCCACATTTTAGGCCACAAAGCAACCCTCAACAAAATCCAAAACATTGAGATAATATAAAGTATCTTTCTGATCACGATGCCATCAAATTAACAACAGGAATAGCAAGGAAAAAAAAAATCAAATACATGGAAACTGAATAACACCCTGCTTCAAAACCACTGGATAATAGAAGATATCAAAGATGGAATATAAAAAATTCCTAGACTCAAACAAGAATGAAAATACAACATACCAAAACCTTCAGGGCACAGCAAAGGCAGTGCTCAGAGGTCAGTTTAAAGCAATAGATGCACACATCAAAAATGGACAAAGGATATGAACAGACACTTCACCAAAGAACACATTAGGTGGCTAACAGACACAGGAGGAAATGCTCCTGATCACTAGCCATTGAAGAAATGCAAATCAAAACTACAACGAGATACCATCTCACCTGAACATTACTGGCATGCATTAAAAAAAAAAAAAAAAATGTTGGAGAGGGTGTGGGGAGCTTGCAACTCTTATGCAGTGCTAGTGGGAAAGCAAAATGGCATGATCATTTTGGAAAACAATATTGCGCTAGCTTAAAAAGCTAGAAGTAGAAATACCATACTATCCAGCAATCCGACTACTAGGATTTCCAGTGAAATAAGAGCCATCTCATGAATAGACATATACACACCCATGTTCATTGCAGCATTATTCACAATAGCAAAAAAGACAGAAATAACCCAAGTGCCCATCAGCAGATGAAAGGATAAACAAACTATGGCACATAAACACAACAGAATACTAAGCAACGATGAAGAACAGTGACGAATATGTGAAACATGTTACAACATGGATGAATCTGAATGGCATTATGCTGAATGAAATAAGTCAATTGCAAATGGACAAATACTATATGAGACCACTATTATAAAAACTTGTGAAAAGGTTTACACACAGAAAAAAGGAACAATCTTTGATGGTTACGAGGTAGGGAAGGTGTCATGGATTGAATTATGTCCCTCCAAAAATACGTGTATCCAATACTGTGGAAGCCAGCACAATTTGTACAAGGCAAGGTCATGGAAGCTCCGTAGACACATCCAAACTCCCTGAGGGACCGAATTGCTGGGCTGGGGGTGGGGACTATGGTCTCGGGGAACATCTAGCTCAGTTGGCATAACATAGTTTATCAAGAAAATGTTCTACATTCTACTGTGATGCGTAGCACCTGGGGTCTTTAAAAGCCTATGAGGGGCTGTCTAGGTTACTCCACTGGTCTCACCCGTTCTGGAGCAAGAGAGAATGAAGAAAATGAAAGATACAAGGGAAAGATTAGTCCAAAGGACCAATGGACCACATCTACCACAGCCTCCCCTAGACTGAGTCCAGTACAACTAGATGGTGCCTGGCTACCACCACTGACTGCTCTAACGGGGATCACAATAGAGGGTCCCAGACAGAGCTAGAGCAAAATGTAGAACAAAATTCTAACTCAAAAAGAAAGACCAGACTTGCTGGCCTGACAGAGACTGCAGAAACCCTGAGAGTATGGCCCCTGGACACTGTTTCAGCTCAGTAATGTAGTTACTCCTGAGGTTCACACCCTTCAGCCAAAGATCGGACAGACCCATAAAACAAAACGAGACTAAAGGGGCACACCAGCCAAGGGCAAGGACCAGAAGGCAGGAGGGAACAGGAAAGTTGGTAACAGGGAACACAAGGTTGAGAAGGGAGAGTGTTGACATGTTGTGAGGTTGTTAACCAGTGTCATAAAACAATATGTGTACTAACTGTTTAATGAGAAACTAGTTTGTTCTGTAAAACTTCATCTAAGTACAATTAAAAAAGAAAAAAATATGTGTATCAATTTGGCTGGGCCATGATTCCCAGTATTGTGTGAAATTCCTATATGCTGTAAATCCTGCCTTTATGATGTTAATGAGGGAAGATGGGTGGCAGTTGTGTTAGTGGGGCAGGACTCAATCTACAAGTTTGGATTGTGTTTTGAGGCAATCTCTTAAGATATAAGACAGAGAAGCAAGCAGAGAGACGGGGGACCTCATACCACCAAGAAAGCTGTGCTGGAAGTAGAGTGAGTCCTTTGGACCCAGGGTCCCTGCGCAGGGAAGCTCCTAGTTGGGGGAAAAGATTGATGAGACGGTTGACAGAGAGAGAAAGCCTTCCCCTGGAGCTGATGCCCTGAATTTGAACTTTTACCCTACTTTAGTCTGTGGAAATAAATTTCTCTTTGTTAAAGACAACCACTTGTGGTATTTCTGTTATAACAGTACTTGATGGGAAAACACTAAATAGACTTTGGTGAAGGGTAAGATAGTACGCAATACCGGGGAAGTCAGCATAACTTGACCAAGGCAAGGTCATGGAAGCTTCAAAGACACATCCAAACACCCTGAGGGACTAAATTACTGGGCTGAGGGCTGGGGATCATGGTCTCAGGGAACATCTATCTCAATTGGCATAACATAGTTTATAAAGAAAATTTTCTACATCCTACTTTGGTGAATAGCTTCTGGGGTCTTGCAAGCTTGTGAGCGGCCATCTAAGACATTCCACTGGTCCCACCCCGCCTGGAGCAAGGGAGGATGAAGAAAACCAAGCACACAAGGGAAAGATTAGTCCAAAGGACTAATGGACCACAACTACCACAACCTCCACCAGACTGAGTCCAGCGCAACTAGATGGTGCCCAGCTACCACCACCGACAGCTCTGACAGGGATCACAATCGAGGGTCCTGGACAGAGCTGGAGAAAAATGTAGAACAAAATTCTAACTCACAAAAAAAGACCAAACTTACTAGTCTAACAGAAACTGGAGAAACCCCCAGAGATGCCTTTTTAACTCAGTACTGAAGTCACTCCTGAGGTTCACCCTTCAGCCAAAGATTAGACAGGCCCATAAACAAAACAAGATTAAATAGGCACACCAGCCTAGGGGCAAGGACGAGAAGGCAGGAGGGGACGGGAAAGCTGGTAATGGGGAACCCAAGGTCGAGAAGTAGAGAATGTTGACATATCATTCGGTTGGCAACCAATGTCACAAAACAATATATGTGTTAATTGTTTAATGAGAAGATAGCTTGCTCTGTAAAAACTTCAACTAAATATGATTAAAAAAAAAACTTTTGCTTTTGTAATATACAAAAGCTATTGATCATGGGAGAAGTTGCTAGGCACCCCGCCCCTACCTGTGGCCTGTGCCCATGAGGGGCCCTTGCGTTCAAACTCCATTAACCAGTTGCATCCAGTCTATTCCGACTCATGGCAACCTCGATTCATGGCGATCCCAAGTGTGTCAGCTCCTGGCAAGCACCAACCTGCTTTCTGTCTCTATGCATGTAAGCGAAATCATAAAATATGTGGCTTTTGTGTCTGACTTATTTCACTTAGCCTAATGTTTCCAACCACAATCTGTCCGTCAGTCTGTCATACTATGGTGGCTTGTGTGTTTCTATGATTCTGGAAATTATGTCACCGTTATTTCAAATACCAGCAGGGTCACCCATAGCGGACAGTTTTCAGTGGAGCTTCCAGACTAAGACTGATTAGAAAGAAAGGCCTGGAGATCTTTTTCTGAAAATTTGCCAGTGAAATCCCTATGGATCACAGCAGAATATTGTCCAATATAGTGCTAGAAGATGAGCCCCCTGGATTGGCAGGCACTCAGAATACACAATGGCAACCATTAATCTGTTCTTTATTTCTATAGTTTTTATGATTTCAAGAATGTTATATGAATAAAATCATACAGGAATTGAACTTTTTTACTCAGCATAATTCCCTGGAGAGTCATTCAAACAGTTCTATGTATCAATAGTTTGTTCTTTTTAATTGCTCAGTAGTATTCCACAGTATGAAGGTACCACAGTTTGTTTAACCAGCCACCCATTGAAGGACATCAGCGTTGTCTCCAGTTTTTCAATATTATGAATAAAGCTGCTGTGAACATTGATGTACCCGTTTTTGTGTGACCATGAGTTTTCGTTTCTCCGGGATAAATGCTCAAGAGTGCGATCGCTGGATCATATGGTAGTTACATGTTTAGTTTTAGAAGGAACTGCCAAATTGCTTTCCCGAGTGGCGTGTCATCTTATATTCCCATTGACAGTGTGTGAATGATCCAGTTTGTCCACATCCTCACCTGCATTTGGCCATTGTTACTATTTTTTTACTTCAGCTATTCTGCTAGCAGCGTGGTGATATATCATTGTGGTTTTAATTTGCATTTCCCTCATGACTGATGATAATGTACCTCTTTTCATATGGTTATTTTCCATCTGCATATCCTCTTTGCTAAAATGGCTCCTTATGTCTTTTGCCCATTTTCTAATTGGATTTTTTTTTTTCTCAAAATGGATGAGTTTTGAAAAGAATTTCAAATCCTCATGGAATCCAGAGTTTCTGGAGCCATGGAGGCTGAATGAACCCCTGAAATGATTGCCCTGAGATAATCTTTAAACCTTAAACCAAAAACATCCCCTGAAGTCTACTCAAAACCAAACAATAGTTTAGTTTAAATAGCAAAGAATGTCTGCCTTGAGCATGGTGCTCTTTTTTGTTGTTGTTGCTGTATGTGTGCCTATATATATATATATTTTTTTTTTACTTGTGCTTTAAGTGAAAGTTTACAGTTCAAGTTAGTTTCTCATACAAAAATTTATACACACATTGTAATGTGACCCCAGTTGCTATCCCTATGTCAGCACATTCCTCCTTTCCACCCCAGATTCCCCATGTCCGTTCAATCAGCTCCTGTCCCTTTCCGCCATCTCATTTCGCCTCCGGACAGAAGCTGCCCATTTAGTCTCATGTATCTACTTGAAGTAAGAAGCACACTCTTTACGAGTATCATTTTATGTCTTATAGTCCAGTCTAATCTTTGTCTGAAGAGTTGGCTTGGGGAATGGTTTTAGTTCTGGGTTAACGGAGAGTCCGGGGGCCATGTCTCCTGGGGTTCCCCCAGTCTCAGTCAGACTACTAAGTCTTGTCTTTTTACTAGAATTTGAGATCTGCACCCTACTTTTTTCCTACTCCATCAGGGACTTTCTGTTGTGTTCGCTTCAGGGTGGTCATTGGTAGCAACTGGGCACCATCTAGTCCTTCTGGTCTCAGGCTAATGGAGTCTCTGGTTTATGTGGCCCTTTTTGTTTCTAGTGGTAATATTTTCCTGGTGTCTTTGGTGTTGTTCATTCTCCTTTGCTCCAGGTGAGTTGGGACCAATTGATACATCAAAGAATGTTCTGTTCTGTGTTTAAGCCTTTTCCTGAGTTCTTGTAATAGTGGTCTCATGCAATATTTGTCCTTTCGCAACTGACTAATTTCACTCAGCATAATGCCTTCCAGATTCATCCATGTTATGAGATGTTTTGCAGATTCATTGTTGTTCTTTATTGTTACGTAGTATTCCATTGTGTGAATATACCGTAATTTGTTTATCCATTCATCTGTTGATGTGCACCTAGGTTGTTTCCATCTTTTTGCTGTTGTGAACACTGCTGTAAGGAACATGTGTGTACATATATCTGTTTGTGTGACAGCTCTTAAATCTCTAGGGTATATTACAAGGAGTGGAATTGCTGGATGGTATGGTACTCCTTATGGTACTTCTATTTCTAGTTTTTTAAGGAAGTGTTAAATCAATTTCCAAAGTGGATGTACCATTTTACATTCCTACCAGCAGTGTGTAAATGTTACAGTCTCTCTACAACCTCTCCAAAATTTATTATTTTGTGTTTTTTGGATTAACGCTAGCCTTGTTAGGGTGAGATGGTATCTCATTGTAGTTTTGGTTTACATTTCTCTAATGGCTGATGATTGTGAGCATTTCCTCACGTATCTGTTAGCTGCCTGAATGTCTTCTTTGGTGAAGTGCCTATTCATATCCTTTGCCCATTTTTTAATTGGGTTGTCTTTTTGTTGTTGAGGTTTTGCAGTATCTTGTAGATTTTAGAGATTAGGCCCTGATTGGATATGTCATAGCCAAAATTTTTTTCCCCAGTGCGTAGGTTTTCTCTTTACTCTTCTGGTCAAGTCTTTTGATGAGCATAAGTGTTTGATTTTTAGGAGCTCCTAGTTAGCTGACTCGACAGCACTGGGTTTGAACTGGGTTAGTTAGCTAGTTTCTCTTTTGGTGTTTGTGCATTGTTAGTAATGTTACATATTCTGTTTATACCATGTATTAGGGCTCCTAGTGTTGTCTGTATTTTTTCTTCCATGATCTTTATCATTTTACATTTTATATTTAGATCTTTGATCCATTTTGAGTTAGTTTTTGTGCATGGTGTGAGGAATGGGTCTTGTTTCATTTTTTTGCACGTGGATATCTAGTTATGCCAGCACCATTTGTTAAGAAGACTGTCTGTTCCCCATTTAACAGACTTTAGGCCTTTGTCAAATATCAGCTGCTCATAGGTGGATGAATTTACATCCGGATTCTCAATTCTGTCCCATTGGCCTATATATCTGTTGTGGTACCAGTACCAGGCTGTTTTGACTACTGTGGCTGTATAATATGTTCTAAAATCAGGTAGAGTGAGGCCTCCCACTTTCTTCTTCTTTTTCAGTAATGCTTTACTTACCCGGGGCTTCTTTCCCTTCCATATGAAGTTGGTGATTTGTTTCTCCATCACATTAAAAAATGTCATTGGAATTTGGATCGGAAGTGCATTGTATGTATAGATGGCTTTTGGTAGAATAGGCCTCTTCACAATGTTGAGTCTTCCTATCCATGAGCAAGGTATGTTTTTCCACTTATGTAGGTCTCTTCTGGTTTCTTGCAGTGGTGTTTTGTAGTTTTCTTTGTATAGGTCTTTTACATCTCTGGTTAGGCTTATTCCTAAGTATTTTATCTTCTTGGGGGCTATTGTAAATGGTATGGATTTGATGATTTTCTCTTTGAAGTTCTCTTTGTTGGTGTGGAGGAACCCAACTGCTTTTTGTGTTTTTATCTTGTATCCTGATACTTTGCTGAAATCTTCTATTAGTTCCAGTAGTTTTCTTGTGGATTCTTTGGGCTTTTCTGTGTATAAGATCATATCATCTGAAAATAGGGACACTTTTTTTTTTTTTTTTTAATACTCCTTTCTTACCAATTTGGATAGCTTTTATTTCTTTTTCTAGCCTAATTGCTATGGCTAGGACCTCCAGCACAATGTTGAATAAGAGTGGTGATAAAGGGCATCCTTGTGTGGTTCCTGTTCTCAAGGGGAATGCTTTCAGTCTCTGTCTATTTAGGATGATGTTGGCTATTGGCTTTGTATAAATGCCCTTTATTATGCTGAGGAATTTCCCTTCTATTCCCAGTTTGCTAAGAGTTTTTATTACGAATGGGTGTTGGACTTTGTCAAATGCCTTTTCTGCATCAATTGATAAGATCATGTGGTTCTTGTCTTTTATTTACGTGATGGACTACATTGATTGTTTTTCTAATGTTGAACCATCCCTGCATACCTGGTACGAATCCCACTTGGTCATGGTGAATTATTTTTTAAATATGTTGAATTTTATTGGGTAGAATTTTGATGATGATTTTCACATCTACATTCAAGAGGGATATTGGTCTCTAGGTTTTTTTTTGTGTGTGTGTGTGTGTGTGTGGTGTCTTTACCTGGTTTTAGTATCTGGGTTATGCAGGCTTCATAGAACGAGTTTGGGAATATTCCATCCTTTTCTATGCTCTGAAATAACTTTAGTAGTAGTGGTGTTAAATCTTCTCCGAAAGTTTTGTAGAATTCTCCAGTGAAGTCGTCAGGGCCAGGGCTTTTTTTTGTCATTGGAAGTTTTTTAATTACCTTTTCGATCTCTTCTTTTGCTATAGGTTTATTTAGTTGTTCTGCCTCTGTTTGCGTTAGTTTAGGCAGGTAGTATGTTCCCAGAAATTTTTCCTTTTTTTCTAGGTTTTCCAATTTGTTGGAGTAGAGTTTTTCATAGTATTCTGTTATGATTCTTTTAATTTCAGTTGGGTCTGTTGTGATATTGCACATCCCATTTCTTATTCGGGTTATTTGCTTCCTCTTCTGTTTTTCTTTTGTCAGTTTGGCCAATGATTTATTGATTTTGTTAATCTTTTCGAAGAGCCATCTTTTGGTCTTGTTAACTCTTTCAATAGTTTTTCTATTCTCTATTTCATTTGATTCTCCTGTAATTTTTAAATTTTCCTTTCTTCTGGTGCCCAAGGGCTTCTTTTACTGATCTCTTTCAATTTGTTTGAGTTGTTGGGTTAAAGGTTTGATTGTGGCCTTTTCTTCTTTTTGGATATGTGCATTTATTGCTCTGAATTGACCTCTGAGTGCTGCCTTTGCTGCGTCCCAAAGGTTCCGGGAGGATGTGTTTTCATTCTCATTTGATACTGTGAATGTCTTTATTCTGTCCTTAATTTCTTCTATAACCCTGTAGTTTCTGAGTAAGGTGTTGTTCAGCTTCCATGTATTCGATTTTCTTTTTTCCTTGCTTTTTCTATTATTGACTTTTTTTTCTTTTATGGCTTTATGGTCAGAAAAGATGCTTTGTAAAATTTCTATGCTTTGGATTCTGTTAAGGCTTGCTTTGTGGGCTAATATGTTGTCTATTTTCCAAGTCTGGAGAATGTCCCACGCGAGTTGGAAAAGAAAGTATACTTGTCTGCTGTTGGGTGGAGTGTTCTGTATATCTATGAGATTGTGGCATTTAGATCTTCGTGTCTGTATTGAGCTTCTTTCTGAATAGTCTGTCCAGTGGTGTGTTGAAATCTCCTACTATTATTGTGGAGCTGTCTATTTCTCTTTTCAACGCTGTTAGAGTTTGTTTTATGTATTTTGGAGCCCTGTCGTTGGATGCGTAAATATTTATTATGATTATCTCCTCCTGTTGTATATAGTGTCCTTCCTTATCCTTTGTGGTAGATTTTGCTTTAAAGTCTATTTTGTCAGAGATTAATATTGCTACTTCTGCTCTTTTTTGATTGTTGTTTGCTTGATGTATTTTTTTCCAACCTTTGAGTTTTAGTTTTTTTGTGCCTTTAAGTCTAAGGTGTGTCTCTTGTGGGCAGCGTATAGATGAATAGTGTTTTTTTTTTTTTTTTATCCATTCTGCCATTCTCTGTCTCTTTATTGGTGCATTTAGTCCATTTACATTCAGCGTAATTATTGATAGGTATGAGTTTAGCGCTATCGTTTTCATGTATTTTTTTTGTGTTGTTGACAGTTTCTTTGTTCCACTTAGTTTTCTGTGTACAGTCGCTTTTCTTTATGTATTTTCTTTTCATCTTTTTCATTGTTGATTTTGTATTGCTGAGTCTGTTTTTCTTGTTTTTTATTTCGATATGTAGGGTTGTTAGTTTCCTTTATGGTTACCTTAATATTTACCCCAATTTTTCCAAGTTTAAACCAATCTTTTATTATCTTTATATCACCTTGACTATGACTCCATTATTTAGTTCCTCTTTTTTGTTTTAGTGTTGTCATCTCTTGCATATTGATGTCTCTGTTTTGCTATTTTCAGTGTTTTAGCTTTGATTTATTTTTGCAACTTCCCTATCTGGGTTGATATCTGGTTGTTCTGTCCTGTTCTAGTCTTAGGTTGTTATCTGATGTTATTGATTTTCTAACAGGAGGATTCCTTTTATTATTTATTATAATTTTGGTTTGGTTTTTACAAATTCCCTAAACTTCTGTTTATCTGGAAATGCCCTAATTTTGCCATCATATTTAAGAGACGATTTTGCTGGATATATAATTCTTGGTTGGCAATTTTTTTTCCTTCAAGGCTTTATACATGTCATCCAATTGCCTTCTTGCCTGCATGGTTTCTGCTGAGTACTCCAAGCTTAGTCTTATTGACTCTCCTTTGTAAATGACTTTTTGTTTATCCCTAGTGGTCTTAAAATTCTGTCTTTGTCTTTGGTTTGGCAAGTTTGATTGTCATATGTCTTGGTAATTTTCTTTTGGGGTCTACCTTGCGTGGGATTCAATGAGCTTCTTGGATAGATATCTTCTTGTCTTTCCTGGTATCAGAGAAGTTTTCTCCCAACAAATCTTCAACAATTCTCTCTGAATTTTCTGTTATCCCCCCTGTTCTGGTACTCCAATCACTCATAGATAATATCTCTTGATAGGGTCCCACATAATTCTGAGGGTTTCTTCATTTTTTTCTTAAATTTTTTTATCTGATTTTTCCTCAGATAAGTTGGTGTCAAGTGCTTTATCTTCAGTCTCACTAATTCTGCCTTCCATTGCCTCAATTCTGCTCCTATGACTTTCTATTGAGTTGTCTAACTCTGAAATTTTATTGTCAATCTTTTGGATTTCTGTTTGCTCTCTCTCTACAGATTCTTGCAGCCTGTTAAATTTGTCATGGTCTCGTATAACCTTAAGTTCCTCTATTGCTTTATCTGTGTGTTCCTTGGATTGTTCTGTGTTTTGCCTCGTCTCCTTCCTGATCTCTTGAAGAGCTTTTTATATTAATTTTTTGACTTCTACCTTCAGTGTTTCCTAAAGGTTCTCTTCCTCTGGGAGGTTTCTTTATCTTTTGTTTTGTGCACTTGCTGAAGCTCTCATGGTCTGACTCTTTACATGATTTTATGTTGACTGTTGTCTCTGAGTCATCAATAAGTTATTATATTTATTTATTTATTATTTGGTTATTGTGTCCTAGCTTCTTGTTTTGTTTTGATATGCCCAAATAGGCTGGTCGTGTGAGCTAGTTTGATTATTGGTGTCTTTGAAGTGCTCACATCCTGATACCAGGTATTTAGAGCTGTTACTAGGTATGTGAGCCCAGGAATCCATTTACTTTCCTTGTGTGGATTCAGTTCAGGTGTTCAGGTAGTTGATCACCAAGTGCTTGGTGCAGGCTCCCACCTACAGTTCTAGATGGGCAGGGGTGATTGGAGTAGGCACAGGTATCTGGCTGCAATGGGGGGGTCATGCACTGAGTAATGCAGGGGCTGATGGCTGCCCCTGAGTGTCTGGGAGGAAAGTATATTCCTGTTCCCTATAGCACATAGGTGGGTGGGTTTTGCAGCCAATCTATGGTCACCCAGTGCTGTTGGCTGTAAGGATTGGGAGGCACCACTTATTCTTGGATCCCAGTCATGGGTGGCTAGGTGACATGGTTGGAGCCCCCAGTCCTCAGGCCCCTGATGTGGGTAGGTGAGGACCCTGCTTAATGGACAGGGTGCTGTCACATGTCAAGAATCTGCAATTCCCCCTTAGAAATGATATAGTTGAAAATCCGAACAAAAAAACCCAGTGCCAAAAATAAGCTTCAGGTATATACCCAGTTGTACTGTGCTAATGAGGGTCTACACTGTTGATATGGGCCCACACAGGTCTATGCAGGGGTGAAAGGCATTCAAAGTCTGTGGACCACTTACGCCTGTGCCTAGGCGAAGGTGCTGTGCCTTCTCTGAGTTCCTGGCTTAGGGGAGCTGACAGATAATTTTTTCCTGTTTCCTAAGAATTATCTCTATGGGATCAAATTGGCAACAGCAACCCAGAAGACCAGATAGGAAACTTAGGGGCAGTAAGTTTGTGTTAACAGGAAGGAACAATTCAGAAAAGGAGGATGAGAATGGTTGTATAACTTGAAGAATGTGATCAATGTCACTGAATTGTACATGCAAAAATTGTTGAATTGGTGTACATTCTGCTGTGTATATTCTCAACAACAAAAATAAATTATGTAAAAAACTGCCGAGTTTTGAAAGTTCTTTGTGTATTCTTTACATAGTCTAGATATTAGTCCTTTGCTAGGTATGTAATTTGCAAATATATCCTCCAAGTCTGTATCTTCCCTTTGTATCCTCTTAACAAAAAACCATTTTCAAAAAGATTAATATGATAGATAAAATCTTGGCAAGCCCAATTAAGGAACTGAGAAAAGTGACATGACCACATGAAACAGGAAGTTAACAGGTACTTTTCCTGTTTTTATGGAAATGCAACTGGATTCCCCAAACTGAGAATGATTATTGATACATACTCACAAGTTTAAAACATAGAGGAGCTGGACACATCTAGCAGAACTCACTAAGAGGTGGCAAAACCAGTAACCACCACTAACTCTATGAAACAGAACAGAAATTTAGGAAATTATTTCAAGGTATAGAAAGGGTTTCAACTCTTTTTCTCTCCATAACAGGGAGGGGAATGCTTCCCCCCAACCCTACCAGCCAGATAAAGGGAACTACTTGTAGAAATTGGGGTTGTTTACAAGGGGGAAAGACAGGCATCTAACTACCAGGTCAGACAGTAGCTAAGAGGGTAAGGCAGGCATCTAACAACCAGGTCAGACAGTGGCTAAGGGGTAAGATAGGCATCTAACTACCAGGTCAGACAGTAGCTAAGCTGCAGATACTATTGAGGTCACATTGGACTACTATTTGAGAGCAGCAAGGAGGGTTTTGGGAGAGTCTCTGGATGTGTCCTCAGGAGTTTTAGGGAAATCATGAAGAAATACACTCATCCCTGATTCTCTTTTTTGAAAATTTTATTTTATTTTTCTCTGTTGTTATTGAGACTATACACAGCAGAGTATACACCAGTTCAACAATTTCTACATGTACAATTTAGTAACATTGATTACATTCTTTGAGTGTGCAATGATTCTCACCCTCCTTTTCTGAATTGTTCCTCCTCCATTAGCACAAATTCATTGCTCCCTAAGTTCCCTATCAAATATTTTGAGTTGCTATTGTCATTTTGATCCCATGTAGACAGTTCTTAAAAGAGCACCATGCTCAAGGCAGGCATTCTTCACTAATTAAGCTAAACTACTGTTTAGTTTAAAGAAGACCTCAGGGGATATTTTTGGTTTAAGGCTTAAAGATTATGTCAGGGCAATGGATTCAGAGGTTCATCCAGCCTCCATGGCTCCAGAAACTCTGGATTCCACAAGGACTTGAAATTCGGTTCTTCATATTCCCCCATTTGATTAAGGTTCTTCTATAGAATCTTGGTCAAAACGTTCAGTAATGGTAGCTGGGCATCATCCAGTTCTGGTCTCATGGCAAAGGAGGCAGTTGTTCACCGGGGCAATTAGCTTCGCATTCCATTTCCTCCACCTATTCCTGATTCTCTTTCTTCCTCTGTTGCTCCAGGCAAGTAGAGACCAATTATTGCACCTTGGATGGCTGCTTGCAAGTTTTTAAGACCCCAGGCACTATACAAGGAACTAGGAGAGAACAGAAGCGATAAACACAATATGAGGCTAATTAACTGGGCGTCGAGTGAAACCATGATCATAAACCTCCAAACCAAGAAACCAAATCCCATGAGATGTTTGGTTGTACATAAGCAGTATCAGCAGCTGCTCTTTTTTTTTTTTTGTAAATGTATATGTATCACACAATATTTTCCAATTCAACTTTTTACAAATGTACAATTTATTGACATCAATTAATCAGTTGTACATCTTTTACCTTTAATCAATGCAATTTTCCATCACTGTAAATTGAAACTCAGTGCTCCATAAGCTATAACCTCCCCTTTCTCCTCCCTTCTGCCTCTGGTAACCCCTAATAAGCTTTGGTCTCTATGCTTTTACCTGTTCTTGACTTTTTACTTAAGTGAGGTCATACACTTGTCCTTTTATGATTGACTAATTTTACTCAGCCTAATGTCTTCAAGCTCTATGCATGTTGTAGCATATACTAGCACTTCTTTTCTCTTTGGTTGATCATTCTTGCTTCTTCATGGTAGAAGCCTGTGAGCAAAAACCTGGGGTGGAGCTGCCCCATTCATCAGTTGATCAAGTTGCACTGATTGTCTGACAGAGCAAGGATGTCAGAGAACATGGCAGCCTAGTGGAATCCATGGATGTCAGGCTTGAGCTGTTTTGGAAGGAAGCTGCCCAAGAGAAGTACATGGTAGAGTGAGGCAGAAAGAGGATATGGATCTACAGCCACATTATGGGTCAGGAACCAATGGTGAATATCACAGAGGGTGTTCAGACAGTGTATCATCCTCGTGAGGAGCCGCTGTGGTGCAGAAGATCCCACCAGGGCCTCCAAGGGAGCCTCCAATAGATCTTCATGAAAGGCCAGTGTTTAGATACCTGCAGTGAAGAGCATCTCAACAGCGACAGCTGCAATAACATCAGATCATGGGCCTCTTTTCCTTTAATTCTCCTTTCCTTTCCTCTCCCTTGAAGATTAATACAGGGAGTAGAGGAAAGAAAAAGGAAAAACAGAACAGCCCATGACTCCTTTCCTAGGTTTTCCAGAAGCAGACCCTGAGAGGACAATTCTTGTAGAAGTCATTCATGAGGAAGTGTGTCTTAGTTATCTAAAGCTGCTATAACAGAAATACCACAAGTGGATGCCTTTAACAAACAGAAATTGATTATCTCACAGTCTAGGAAGATAAAAGTCCAAATTCAGGGCACCAGCTCCAGGGGAAGGCTTTCTCTCTGTGTCAGCTCTGGGGGAAGGTCCTTTTCATCAATATTCTCCTGGCCTAGGAGTTTGTCAGCGCAGGGACTCTGAGCATGTGATCTGCCCCGGCTCTTTTTTCTTGTTGGTATGAAGTCCTCTCTGCTCTCCTCTCTGCTCACGTGTCTCTTTTTTATCTCAAAAAGGATTGACTCAAGATACGACCTAATCCTATAGATTGTGTCCTGCCTCATTAACATCATAGAGGTTACAATTTACAACACATAGGCTAAATGCATCAGATCACAAAATGGAGGACAGCTACACAATACCAGGAATCATGGCCTAGCCATGTTGACACAAATTTGGGGAGGACACAATTAAACCCATATCAAAGTGTTTCTAGGAAAAAATGGGCAGGGGAAGGGGAAACAAGATGAAGAAGTCAAACAAGGGTGCAAAAGAAGCTGCGTGGGAGATGAGGATTCTTGTGAAAGTGATTCATTAGGAAAGATTTCCAGGCCATATCAAGTAAAGTCCCCTGGTAGTGTTGGTGTAAACTTTAGCTCAATCCCACAGGTGAGCAACGAAGACAACATAGGTCAGTCATACCTCAGGGTTGTCCTCACCAGGAAAAAGGGGGCTGAAGTATTCTTACCCTTGTACTCAACAACCATTGGTTAAGAGCTGCCTATGGTTGGAGAGAGGTCCCTGGGTGGTGCAAAGGGTTTGCTTCTGGCTACTAACCAAAAGTTGGCCTTTCGAATCTACCCAGAGTTGCCACAGAAAAAACTCCAGATGATCCGCTTCTGTAAAGATTACAGTCAAGAAAACCCTGGGGAGCTAAATTCTCCTCTGTAACACATGGGGTCGCCATGAGTCAGAATTGACTCAATGGCAAGGGGTCTGTTTTGGGTTGGTGGTTAGGAATGAGAAAGAGCACCCTAAAACGAAACTCTTCGGGGCATTTGACATGACTAAAAGAAGGCTACCTCTGGGTCTGAACTTAAGCCCCATTTTGAAAAAGCCTTCTTTACTTTAAGAAATTAATCTTTAAATAGAACTTAATCTGGTATCTAAGGAAATGTTTTCTTTGTAACCAAGCTATGCAAGACATTCCTGGGGACTACATTGTACAAGAAAGCTATGTTAGTGGAAAATAATGTCCTGTGATTATTTCGTAACTGCTGTGTAGGTTTGCAGAGCCTTAGCTCTAAAATACATGTTACATAAGGGACTGGGGTATTATTACCCTTGCAAGAATATTATTTTAAATTTTTATGATAATTATTATCATCATCCCACAGACCCCACCAGTTCAGTCTTATGAGTCACCAAGTGGTAACTAATCAGCAAAGCTCACATATCAGAGGTTCTTAAACCAACCATAACAAAAGCCTTTCTTTCAAATATCCCGCCCTCAACTATCTTACCTCACCAAGCACCATCAGAATGCTGTTAGCTTTTTCCCAAGAAGCCTTAACACAAATAGCTCATCTCTATGGCTTATTCCTGAGGAGCCATAAAATAAAACTCTAAGTCACCAATTCGGCATGCCCACATACATTTGATAACCCTATCAGTGTAAAGCCCCTGCTTTTGTTAACCCACTTTGGACTTTTCCAAACCACTAGTGAGCCAAGCAGAATATTATGTTGTTAGTTCCTGGTATAATAATATCAACACTGCCTGGATGCCTGTAACTCTTTGGAGAACATAGTTTCCCTTTATGGACTCTGTTTATCCCCAGTTTAAACTCTCTCTTGCCTTCAACAAATCTCTCGTTTTAGTTCTTAATAGAGTCAGAGTTTTACTCTATAACAGGGAGAACATAAATTCCAAGGTATTTCCATCTCTCTGTGTGTCCAGACAAAGTAGCTTGAGGGCAGTGCCCTGAGAAAGTGACACAGGTCCTGGCTGGTAAGAATAAAACCACACTGGGAATCATTGTGCATGATCTGAGAGGAAATTCTTCAGGTAGAAGGAATATTACCAGATAGAAACTTTAATCTATATGAAGAAATGAAGAGTGCCAGAAATGGTAAATATATGAGTAGGTATAAAATATCTTGTTTCCCCTAGAGTTAGAAAACGTAATTAATTGATATACCATGTTCATAGATCAAAAGGCTTAATATTATTACAATGACAATTCACCCAAAATTGATTTATATATTCAGAACAGTTTCAATAAAAATCCCAGCAGGCTTTTTTTTTTTCTTTTAGAGAAATTGATAAGCCTATTCTAAAATTTATGTGGAAACATAAAGGACCTAGAATAGACAAAACAATTTTGAAAATGAAAACAAAGTTGGAGGACTTACTACCTGACTTCAAGATTTAGTACAAAGCTACAGTAAACAACGCAATGGTATTTGTGTAAAGATAGACGTATAGATCAATGGAACAGAACAGAGTTCAAAAATAGATTAACATGTTTTTTGACAAAGATGTCAAGATAATTAAATGGGAGAAAGAAGCCTTTTTAACAAACGATGTTTTGAGATAATTATATATATATATTAAAAAACAAACAACTAACTCATAGTGGTCATAGACTTATAGGTAAAAGCTGAACCTATAAAATTCTAGAAAAAACATAGTACAACATCTTTGCACCTTTGTGTAGGCAAATATTTCTTAGCTAGGACACAAAAAGCATGAATCATAATAAAAAAATTGATAAACTGGACTTCATAAAAATAAAAAAAGTCTGCTTCTTTCAGGACAACATTAATAAAACGAAAAGACAAGCCACTGTCTGGTAGAAAATACAGTACTTATATCTGGCAAAGGACTTGTATTAAAAATACACAAAGAATTCTTACAAGTCAGTAATAACACAAGCAATTAAAATATGTGCAAAATTTTGAACGGAAACGTCACAAAAGAAGATATCCAAATGGCCAATGTCTATGAAAAGATGCTCAACATCATTAGTCATCAGGGAAATGCAAATTAAAACTACGAAAAAATACCACTACAGACTTATTAGAATGGAAAAAATTAAAAGTCTGAAAAATATCAACTGTTGGTGAGGATGTGTAGTAGCTGGAGCTTTCATACATTGCTTTTAGGAAGGTATAAATGGTACAAATACTTTGGAAAATCTTTTGTCAGTTTCTTATAAATTTGAACAAACACTTACCATCTCAGTGCCGTCAAGTCAATTCCGACTCATAGCGACCCTATAGGACAGGGTAGAGCTGCCCCAGCCCCACAGAGTTTCCAAACAGCGCCTGGCGGATTCGAACTGCTGACCCTTTGGTTAGCAGCCGTAGCACTTACCATACAGGGCAGCAATTCCTCTTACCATACAGGAGAGCAATTCCCCTTCTAGGTATTTACCCAAAACAAATGAAAATACATGTCCAAATAAAAAATTGTACCAAATGTTTGTAATAGCTCTATTCGTAATAGCCCAAATCTGGAAACAACATAAATGTCTATCAGCAGGTGAATGGGTGAACAAATTGTGACATAGCCTTACAATGGAATATTATGCAGCAATAAAAAGAATGGACTATTGATACCTGCAACAACATGGATGAATCTGAAAAACATTATGGCAAGTGAAAGAAACCAGGCCCCAAAAATGTACATACAATATGATTGCATTTATTTGAACGTCTAGAAAAGGAAAACCTAATATACAACAACAGAATGAAGAACAGTGGTTACCTGGAGCCGAACGTCAGGGATGACTGACTGGGAAATGGCCCAAAGGAACTTTTGTGGTGATGGATATGTTCTTTATCTTGATTGTGGTGGTTATCTGGATGCATAAACTTAATAAGACTTATTGAACTTAAACTGGGTACATTTTATTGTACATAAATTATAACGATAAAGTTGATTAAGAAAACACAACGTGAGACAACTACGTATCCTTCAAAATGGCAAAAATGAAAAAGAGAAAATCAAGTGTTACCCAAAATGAGGTGCAACCGGTACTCTCATACCCTCTTGGTGGAAGTGTGAATTGTTCCAAACACACTGGAAAGGTCTTCGGCCATAAGTACTAAAGCCGAACACACACATGTCCTATGACCCAGCAATTCCATTCCTGGGTGTATACCCAGATGAAGTATTTACATACATTCACCAAAAGGCTAGTACAGGAATATTCATAGCAGTACTATTCAAAATAGTGAAAAACTGAAAGTAAACCAAATGCTCGCCTACAGTGGATTGAAGAAATAAATTGTGGCATGGTTATAAAATGGACTTCCACACAGCACCGAAAATGAACAAACCACAACTACACGCAACAACATGGATGGGTCTACAAACATGATGTTGATGTTCTTTTTCTTTTAATAATATCTTTTTAATAATATATAAAAATGTTATCACTTCAACATGTAATCAATGTAAAAATTATTTTAGATTCTTTTTCATACTAAGTCTTTGAAATCCAGTGTGTACTTTACACGTATAACACGACACGACTTGATCTAGCCACATTTCAAGTGCTCAGTAGCTGCATGTAGCTAGTGGCTACTGTACCGGACAGCACAGGTCTATAGCAGTGTGTCTCGGGGGCTACTTAAAAGACTAGCAGGAAGTTCAATATTGGTTCAGAGGTGAGCGTGCAGAGACAACACAGGTCATCTGTTACTCTTTAATTATAGGACTCACTCCTTAAAAAGTACCTAAAACTGTCAATCTCTTCGATAGACTACCTTCAATCAGGATACATGCCGAAAAACTCCTTTCTAGATTTTACGAGCATAGTAAAGCCATCAGTATCCCAATATCTGTCCCCCCAAAAAAGTAGCTGCCAGGCTAATAACCATGTTGTCCTCCACTTAGAGAATAACAGGCATAGGTGACAAAGTATTTACATATCGTAGTCAGTAAAAGATTGCAATATAATGCAGGCCGAAGACAGTTGTCAAATATACAGAAGTATGAAATGGTTGGAAGTCAGCCATGTGACCACCAGGTGGAGTTCTCAATCTCGTGCTGCAGCGCTCTGGCCTCTGGCCTTGGCAGCCCAGGCACAAGGGCTGGCAGAAGAACCCCGAGTTGGGGACGCTGGGGGACAGCTGCTGATGGGCTTCAGGCTGCTCTGGTGGTGGCTGTTGCTGTTCCCCTGCCATCCCTGCTGGGAGGGTGGAAGGGAAGATGGGGGGCCAGGAAGGGTGAGGGAAGAAGGGGGGCCAGGAAGAGTGAGGGAAGATGGGGGCCAGGAGGGGTGAGGGAAGATGGGGGGCCGGGAAGGGTGAGGGAAGAAGGGGGGCCAGGAAGAGTGAGGGAAGATGGGGGCCAGGAGGGGTGAGGGAAGATGGGGGGCCAGGAACGGTGAGGGAAGATGGAGGCCAGGAAGGGTGAGGGAAGATGGGCCTCTGGAAGGGTGAGGGAAGATGGGGGGCCAGGAAGGGTGAGGGAAGAGGGATGGAAAGCGGAGGATGAAGTGGGGAAAGAAGGAGGAGAGGAAGGGGGAGGGGAAGAAGAGGAGGAGGAGTAGAATAAGGAAGATGGAAGGAGGAGGAAGTGAAAGAAGTCCGATGTAAAAAAAAAAAAAGAGTATGTACTATGTGACAGCATTTCTGTGAAGTCCGAAAAACAACAATAACAACAACAAACCCGGTGCCGTCTAGTCGATTCCAACTCATAGCAACCTTATAGGACAGAGTGGAACTGCCCCATAGGGTTTCCAAGGAGCTCTTGGTGGATTCAAACTGCTGACCTTTTTGTTAGCAACTGTAGTTCCTAATCACTATGCCACCAGGGTTTTCATAAAGTCCCAAGGTAGGCAAAATGATTCTGAGATGTTAGAAGTCTGGATAGCGTTAACTTTGGGGGGCTGTTCATACTGACAGGTGTTGTGAGGGGGTTTCTGAGATGCTGGTAATGTTCCGTTTCTTGAACTTCATGCTGGTTCCACGGATTCACTTTGTGAAGATTAATCGAACAGTAAACGTATGATTTCTGCACTCTTCTTTGTGCATGTTACATTTGAATAAAAGTTACAATAAAATACAATATAAATGAACTAACATAAAAATTCAAGCACAAGACAGATTTCTGCTTTCACCGATAGTATTCAACACTGGAGCATCTAGCTAAAGCCACAGGCAAAAAAAAATTTGTATAAATGTAGGAATTAACCAGAATTAATTAGAACATGCGCTATTGTGGCTGGATAAGATATAAACATAAAAAACAAAGTACTTTATTTACATCAGTAATAACTACCCAGCCACAACAGTTAAATATAGAAGAAACATCTATTAAAAATTCAAACAATGTTAGAGGATGAAAAGACAAGCCACGGATTGGAGACAATATTTGCAAATTACATGCTTAACGAAGGACTTGTATCTAGAATATATAAAGAACTCTTAAAACTCAACAAGAAAACACATCTGGAATGACAGAGTAAGGACTTCCAAAAATTTGCTGTTCAATAAAACAAATGATGATGCTGGCAAAACTTGTCAAAATCAACTTTCTCAGAAATCTGGAATTTAACCAAAGTCTTCCAACAAAGTAAGAAGCGTTTTTTCAAGAAAAGTGACTGAATTTTGGTAATAACAGCAAAAAAATTTTTTTATTCTGATTTAGGTGAAAGTTTACACAGCAAATTAGTTTCTTATTCAAAAATTTATACACAAATTATTTCATGGCGAGGCTGCAATCCTGCATTGTGTCAGCACTCTCCCCCTTTCCCTTTCTACCATCCTGTCCATTCCCCTCCTGCCCTCTTGTCTTTGTACCTGGGCAGGTGTTGCCCATTTGATCTTGTATACTTGATTGGTCTAAGAAGTATGTTCCTCACGTGTGTTATTGTTTGTTACAGGCCTGTCTAATCTTTGGAGCCCTGGTGGCGCAGTGGTTAAGAGCTTGGCTGCTAACCAAAAGGTTGGCAGTTTGAATCCACCAGCCGCTCTTTGGAAACCCTATGGGACAGCTCTACTCTGTCCTACAAGGCCACTATGAGTGGGAATCGACTTGTCATCAGTGGGTTAGTTGGTTGGTTGAATCTTTGGCTGAAAAATGAACTTCAGGAGTGGCTTCAAGTCTGATTTAGAAGGGTCCAAGGGCCATAGTCTTGGGGGTTCCTCCAGTCTCTGTCGCACATGTAAGTCTGGTCTTTTTTTCATAACAGCGAATTTTATAGTGTTTTAACTTGCTGTATTTCCACCCACTACTTCCCAGCTCTGCAGTTACCTTGAAAGCCAACAGCCTTGTAATTACCAAACTAAACTCATTACCGTAAAGTTGATTACGATTCATAGCGAACCTGTAGGACAGAGGAGAACTGCCCCATGGAGTTTCTAAGGCTGTAACCTTTATGGAAGCAGACTGTCACATCTTCCTCCTGCTGAGCAGCTGGTGGATTCAAACCTCCAACCTTCTGGTCAGCAGCCGAGCACCTAAGTGCTGTGCCACCAGGGCTCCTTTTTGCAGCTACAGTAGCCGAGAAAATCAGCAGCCACTGGAGAGGGTGCAATGGGTCTGGAGATTTCTAAAAAGCCTCATTATTAGAGAATTTTTGTCATTATTTGATTTGTCTGACAGCTCCCTGGAAACCCCACTCTCAGAACTCATTTTTATTTGACCTGATTCAAAGCTTGTTCACTGCGAAAAGCCTTTCCCCTGGGGAATTGTCTAAATCAATCATTGGCAATTGTTTGACATCACAGCTGCCTCAGGCTGCAATAATAGTTGGGACAAACAAGAGGCTGACCAAAAAGTTTAAAGGGAAAAGCTGGGTAATGAGATTTCCCTAAGGGGCTTTGAAAATTTCTGACATGTCTAGATTCTAGAAGGCAACGTGATTGTGCCAGGCTGTATGTATGCCCAAGAAAGACCTCAGAAGACCCCAGACTCTCACCTTGGGCTGACCTTGAGGCTCTGCACAGGCAGGAAGCGAAGGCTAAAGCAGAGTTGTAAACTGCTAGTGTTAAAGGCACCCCCCCAACACACACACACAGAGCCCATTAGCAAAGGCTGGGAGACCTATTTGTTCAAGACATAGCTGTTCAATTATTAGCTGACAGCTAATCTAACTGAGGAGCCCTGGTGGTGCAGTGGTTAAGAGATCAGCTACAAACCAAAAGGTTGGCAGTTCAAATCCACCAGTCACTCTATGGAAACATTATGGGGCAGTTCTACTCTGTCTTACAGGGTCATTATAAGGTGGAATCAACTAGATGGCAAAAGTTTTTTTTTTTTAATCTAACTGAGCAGAGACCTCAGTGGTCACACATGACAAATAATATATATTGTACAGAAGAGGCTCAGGAAAATCACTAAACAAACAACCCTGGGGATGAAGAAAATCTGATTTCTAGAATTGCTACATTGTTGTTGTTGTTGTTGTTAACTGTCATCCAGTTGCCTCCGACCTTATGGGCTGGAGGAGCAAGGGCTGAGCCCTCCCCACCACGCACTGAGGAAGCTGGGGCTGGGGCTCAGATGCCAGGAGTCAGGCTGCTATTGAGTAAAACAAACAAACAAAAAATTGGGCTCTGTGGGACCTGGGTGTGCAATGACTGCAGACACCAACAATTATGGGAAATTGAGGCAGGAAGTGAAAGCAGGTCTGGGGTGGAGGGAAAATAACAAACTGCCCTGTGGCCTTTCTGGTCTGGTACTCCTTCTCAAGTGGTAAAAATGAGGAAGCCAGGAGAGCTGGAAGGAAGGGGCGAAGGAAGAAGGCACACCCTGGAGGAGGAGGCAAAGTTGGGCCCAAACCAATCACACACACACACACACACACACACACAAGAAATCTGCCTACATTCCAATTTAAATGCATTCTCATTATTATTCATTGTCCAGAGTCAGGGAAGTGGGATGTTGCTGATTATAGATACCTGGGCTTTCAGATATAAAGACTGCTAGGACACACGGTCACTGGTGTGGATCCTCATTCGGCCACCCCTGACCCCGGTTCTCCAGGGTTTAGTTCTTCCCAGCTCTGGTGACTGTGCTACATGAGGAACCCAGAAATCACAGCTCCAGACTTTCCACAGGTAACTGGCTTGGGGAGACAGATGGGACCAAGGGGGTGAGGAGGATGCAGGAGAAAGCAGAGAGAGGGGAAATTTGGGTCTTGGGTGGAACCAAATGGGAAGAAATATAAGGGGTCAGATTGGGGATTTAATTACTAAGTGGAGATTTGAGATTCCTCCCTCCACTGGATTCTAGATTGAATTATGGCAGCCACTACTCTCAGCTACAAACTAAGACTCAAACTCAGCCCATTTCTGAACCATCCTCAGCCCCAACACTAGCCACAGTCACAATCCCCAACACTAACCCCAACCCCAGGTTCTCCTTTAACTGCAGTGTCAACTTCAACCCCAGAAACAGCCTGAATCTTAACACCAGCCCAATCAAAAGTTGAGCTTTGACCCTATTCTATTTCCAACTTCAGTGCGAAGCTTAGGCCCAGTTCCATCTATGGCCCAACATGAGTAATGGCCTCAGTCCTAGCATGAGACACAACCTCAATTCCAGCCCCCCAAATCAGATTAGGTTATAGCAACAAATTTAGTTCCAATCTTATCTTCCATTCCAAACTCAACTCCACCCCAAACCCTGGTCCCAAGCCCACTCCCCACCTCAGCTTCAAACTCAGGTCCACTCCCATTCCTAGCCCTAGCTCTGGGCTCATTCTCAACCTGAACCTCATCTCTTACCTCAACTAGGCCTTGACCTCAGTCCCAAAGCCAGTCCCAGCTGGCCTCTTGGCCTACCTCCTGCCCCAGCCTGGCCACTGTCCCTGCCTTCCTTTCAGCTCGGCAAGCCTCAGAGGTTGTGTGGGTCCAAGTATGTCAGTGAAGTATGAAGACCTTCAGCCCCTGGAGAGTGAGGAGAAAAGCCAGACGTTTAGGAATGGTAAGAGGAAAGAAGCCCCAAAGAAGCAGTCTTTCCTAAAACACCTTCTCCATGTGTCTAGGAGAGTTTCTGCTGTCAGATCATGTCTGTATCTTCCATGAGTACTGGTGGGGGTCCCTGCTCTGGAGGGGGTCAGGGCCCAGGCTCTGGTGGTTTTCATCTGAAGAGGATCTGAGGCTCTCACAACAGACACAGGGAGGATTACAGTTGGCCTGGCTTCCTGGGCTCTGTGGGGGAGGGGATGAGAGGTTAGAGTGGGGTGGGGGAGGGGATGAGAGGTTAGAGTGGGATGGGGGAGGGTGACGAGTAGTTGAGTTTGGAAGGGAAATTCATTCCTTAACTTGATATTACAGATGAATGTGAGCCTGATAGGGTCCAGAATGCCCCTGACTCTCTCTGTGTCCTTCTGTCACCTCCCCGAGCTCTGATGATAGGACTTTACACATCACCATTGTCCCCTACCTGTGTGCACATATGCCTATGTGTGTTCCCGAGGTGGGAGGGGGCTGTGTGCCTGAGAATTTTGCTGGCCCACAATTGGAAGGTCAAAGCCTGGGATCCCCTATCCCACAATCCACCCAGTCCAGCCCTTCCCCTAGTTTACCTGTGCCCAGCCTTCACTCCTAGACAGCTTCCTCCAGCCCTCTTCTCCTGTTCCTCTCTTGTCCTGGCCCCTCCTCCTTTTGACACCCTCTCCTCCTGCAGGGCCATGTTCTCCTCAGTCCTTGCTGCGGCATCTCTGGTCTGGACCCCACCTCTACCTGCTCACCCTGGGCCTCAGCCTCCTTTTGCTGGTCATCATCTGTGTGATCGGATCTCAAAGTGAGGGATGGGGCAGTAATGGGGTGTAGGGGTGGCAGGGATGGGTCAATAACGGGGTACAGTGGTGAGGCAGTGATGGGGGCAGTGATGAGGACCATAGCAGGAGCAATGATGGGGCACAGTGACCATAGCAGGGCAGTCATGGGGACGACAGTGAGGGTTAGTGACAATGGCAGTGCCATCAACAGTCATTGGGGCCTTAACGGGGCCACTGTGTGATGCAATGATGGAGGCATTTATGGGGCGATGGATGAGCAGTGGTGGGGGCAGCCATGGGGGTAATGATGGAGACAGTGATGGGTCCATGACAAGGATGGTTGTAGAAGCACTGGAGTTAGACAAAAAGGGTTGAATCCTGTTTCTGTCACTTATTAACTGGGTAATGTAGATAAATTAAGGACCCTGGGTGGCCCAAATTGTTTGCACTCAAATACTAACCTAAAGATTGGCACTGGGACCCCGCCCAGAGGCTCTGAGGAAGAAAGGCCTGGTGATCTGCTTCTGTAAAGAAAGCCTTATGGAGCAGCTCTATTCTGCACACATAGGGTCACCACGTATGGAAATCAACTTGATGGCAATGGGTAGACAAATTACTTCACCTCTCTAAGCCTCAGTTTCCTCAACTGCAATATGGGATAACAATAGTGTCTGCCCCTTTGGGTCATCATGAGGACTGAATGAGATAATGCATGTAAGGTGCCTTGCTCGGTGCCTGGCACAGGGCAAGGAGGCCATCAATCTAGGCTCTGATTGGCCCATCCTACTAATCAGTTCCCAAGCTTCAGTGGGACCTGGTGACCCTGAGAACAACTTCCCACAACTTCACATCAAGCATCATGGCTGAGGTCCAGGCACTGAACTCCCACAGTAAGCTTGGGGGTGGGGGTGGGGCTGGCTGGGGGAGAGGGTGGGAGCTGACTCTCCCTGGCACTGAGCTCACCCCTGTGCTCCAGGTGGCACCTTGCAAGAAATGATAACATCTCTGCGAGCTGAGGTGGAGGAACACACACAGGAGCTGCAAGCAGGTGAGAGACCCTCCAAGAGTGTATATGGAAGGGTGGGAGCCCGGGAGCTCAGGACAAAGAGGGGTGCAGCCTAGTGGGTGCTGAGCTACAGTCCTCTCCAGCCCGCAACTTGAAGGACAAGGTGTTTACTCTGCAGAGCAAGCTGGGTAAACGGGTGTTGGAACTCAGAGCAGGTCAGAGACCACTGGTCCCCTCCATCTTGGGAAGGTGTGTGGGAGGGCGTGATGGCTCCTAGGCTGGGATCTGTGCATGGTCACCTGACCTCCAGGGACTGGTTGAGCAGGCACCACACCCAGGCCACTGCCCCCACTGTCCATCTGTCTGTGTTCCAGTTCATTCCAGTATATTCCAGCAAGTCCAGCAGCTGGCCAAGGACCTGAAATCCCTGACTTGCCAGATGGCTGCTCTCAAGAGCAACAGTGAGTAGAGGCGGGGGGGGGGGCACCTAGAAGGGGGACTGGGGGCATTTTTCCCTGGGCTCAAGTTCAAGGGGCTGCTAGACAAGGCCGGACAGCAAATCACCCCCCTCCCTGTTGACGAATCACCACTTCCCTGGGTGCTCATTACCCCTCATTCCTCTGATGGTGAGGACTGTGTGTAGGAGAACCTGGCCCCACATTCCTGTCCACAATTCCCTGGGCAGCATCTCAGACACACACCCACTCTGCCTCCTCAGGCTCTGGGAATACCCACTGTTGCACCTACTGGGTGGAGCATGAAGGCAGCTGCTACTGGTTCTCTCATTCTAAGAAGTCCTGGTCTGAGGCTGAGGGCTACTGCCAGCTGAGTGGCGCCCACCTGGTTGTCATCAACTCCTTGGAGGAGCAGGTGAGGGCTTCTTGCACCCATGTCCCCAGAGGGCCTAGATTTAGGGCAATGGTTCTTAACCTTGGCTGCACAGCGGTGTCACCAGGGAGCTTTAAAAATTGCTGATGTCTGTGTTGCACCCAGAGACTTTGTTGGCTTGGGCATTGGATGTTTGAATGCTCCAGAACTGATTTAATAGATAGCAAAATTTTAGAACCGCTAGTCCAAGGAGTTGACTGGGGTCAGGAGAAGTCATCATTGCCCTTCTGTCCTCCCAGAATTTTGTCCAGGATTATATAGGCTCCTTCGAATCCTGGATTGGCCTCAATGATCCTGAAGGAGTTTGGAAATGGGTGGATGGGACAGACTATGACACCAACTTCAAGTGAGTATGTCTTCCATCAGCTGGGCCCTCAAGGAGCTGACCCTCAGCCCCTCTTCCCCACACCTGAATTCTGCTCCATCTGACACCTTCCTAACTTGATGTTCTCCTCTCCCCTCAGGAACTGGGATGAGAACCAGCCGGACGACTGGGATGGGCATGGCCTGGGTGGAGGTGAGGACTGTGCCCACATCCAGACCAGTGGCAAATGGAATGACAATGTCTGCCAGAGACCTTTCCACTGGGTCTGCGAGACCGGCTTGGGCAAGGCCAGCTAGGAAAATCATTGAGTTGCTTCCTGTTGACCCCTCAGCCCTGGAAATGGTGGGGGGAAAAAAAAAATCTTTCCTAGAAATTACCCCTCCGAGGGAGAGAAATAAGCCCTGGAAGATTGGAAACACTGCCATTATTTTGCTTTTTTTCCTCCTTAACTTTAAAAAGTCTATTTAGAGTTTGTGAGTTTTTATTTTTACCTTTAAAAATCAACTTTGTTGCGGTATAATTATCGCACAATAAAAAGCACCTATTTGAAGTATAGAGGTGAGTTTTTTCTTCTTTTATTGTGGTGATAATATGCATAACAAAACATATAGTAATTCAACTTGTACATGTACAGTCAGTGACATGGATTACGTTCTTCAAGTTGTACTACCATTCTTGCTATCTTTTTCCAAATTATCCCACCACCAATAACATAAGTTCAATGGGCTGTAAGCAAAAACTCCCTCTTTTCCCCTCCCTCCTACCCCTGGTAACCGTTAATAATTTTTAGTGTCTATATATTTGCTTATTTTATACAAGTGAGGTCATACGGTATTTGTCCTTTTGTGACTGACTTATTCCACTCTAGAGATGAGCTTTGACAAATGTCAATACCAAGGCAACTATCACCCGAATCAAGATACAGAATATTTCCATCACCCCAAAAAGTTCCTTCATGCCCCTTTGCAGTCTAACCCACCTCCCTGTCTCCAGGTAACTAGTGAGCTCCTTTCTTCAATAACCAATAGTATTGATTAGCTTTGCCTGTTTTAGAATTTCATATAATGAAATCATACAGTATAGACTTGTGAGATCTTATGTATTTTGTGTTGCCTATTGTTTTGGCAATCTTAAAATGGCAGAGTAAAGAAGCTCTGCGAGGCCTTGGAAGATCCTATATTATTGTGAAAAGAACGTTGAGTTCTTTCGTATGGATTGGAGTTCAAAATTTTCTGTCACTCAAAAGCTGTGTAAACTTAGGGTGATCAGGAAAGGCAGTTCTTTAATTTCTCTGAAGTTGTCAGAGTTGTTGGGAGAAGCAGATAAGATCCTCAAGTGTATTGGTTAACTGTTGCTGTGTAACAAACAACCCCCAAACTGGAGTAGCTTAAAACAAAAGCATTTATTATAGCTCATGAGTCAACTGGTCAGTTGGGTGGTTTTCTGATGTGGCCAAACATGACTGATCTTGCTGGACGCATTCAGGCATCTGTGGTCAGCTGGTGGGTTCATTGTAGGCTGGCTGATCTAGGATAGCCTCGCACCCACATTTGACTGTTGGGTAGTGTCTTAGTTATCTAGTTCTGCTGTAAGAGTAACACCGCAAGCGGATGGCTTTAACAAACAGGAATCTATTCTCTCACAGTTTAGGAGGCTAGAAGTCTGAATGCAGGGTGCCAGCTCCAAGGGAAAATTTTCTTTCTCTGTCAGTCCTAGGGGAAGGTCCTTGTCATCAATCTTCCCCTGGGTCTAGGATTTTCTAAGCAAAGGGACCCCGGGTCCAAAGGACATGCTTTTCTCCTGGCTCTTTTTTCGTGGTGGTAGGAGGTCCCCTTCCTCTCTGCTCACTTCTCTCTTTCACATCTCAAAACAGACTGACTCAAGATACAACCTAATCCTATAGATTGTGTCCTGCCTCATTAACATAACTGCCTCTAATCCTGCCTCATCAACATAATAGAGGTAGAATTTACAACACATAGGATAATGGAGGACAACTACACAATACTGGGAATCATGGCCTAGCCAAGTTGACACACATTTTGTGGGGGGACACAATTCAATCCAAAACAGGTAGCTATCGACTAGAACAATGGGGATGACTAAGCCACGTTAGGCTAGCCTGAGCTTGTTCATATGGTGGCTGGGCAGGGTTCCAAGAGAGTAACTGAAAGAGCGTAAGGACACTGGAGTCTTAGGCTTGGAACTAAAACACTACTTTTGCCCTGGTGGCACAGTGGTTAAGAGCTATAGCTGCTAACCAAACGGTTGTCAATTTGAATCCACTGCCGCTCCTTGGAAACCCTAGGGGGGAAGTTCTACTCTGTCCTATAGAGTCGCGGTGAGTCAGAATCGACTTGGCAGCAAAGGGTTTGGTTTTTGGTTTTTTATTGGCTAAAGCAGGTCACAAGGCAGCTCAGATTCAAGGACAGGGAAATTGACTCCGACTTTGACGAGAAGAACTACAAAGTCATATTGCGTAGAGAATGTATATCAGGAGATATCTGTAAATTTCTGTTGTTGCAAGCAATCTAGCATACCAGGGGAAGCATCCCAGCCATAAAAAACCAGCTCACAGCTAAGGGAGTTCACTAAGGAAGAGCAGGGCCTCACTCCTCACTATATTTCTTGCACCCAGAAAACAGTCTGGCATATGGGAGAGTCTCAATGAATATTAGTTAAAAATAAAGAGGATGAGATCAGAAAGAAAGTATGGGAAAGACAGGATTTAGCTCCCAGGGAGGCAACACCCCCTCACCCCTTCCTGCCCACCAGCATCACATGAAAGTCATGGGACTGGAGAAGAGAGAGGTTTTGGCAGAAAGTTCTCAGAGGAGACCCAGCACTAACAGGGGACCCAGTGTGTGAGAGATTCCACAAGAAGCAGCTTCACCCTGTGGTTCGATGGGCACCAAATACTATGCAGAGGGTCCATGAGTCTTCAAGTGATTCTTGATTTCTCTTTCATAGTTCTCTTCATTGGTGTATAGGAATCCAACTGATTTTTGTATCTTGTATCCTGCTACTCTGCTGAATCTATTAGTTCCAGTAGTTTTCTTGTGGAGGCTTTAAGGTTGTGTAGGTATAGTATCATATCATCCCCAAAAAGGGATAGTTTTACCTCTTCCTTACCAATTTGAGCGCTCTTTATTTCTTTTTCTTGCCTTATTGCTCTGGCTACGATTCCCAGCACAACGTTAAATAAAAACCACCAAACCAAACCCGTTGCCATCAAGTCAATCCCAACTCATAGCGACCCTATAGGACAGAGTAGAACTGCCCACAGAGTTTCCAAGGAGTGCCTGGTGTATTCGAACTGCTGGTCTTTTGGTTAGCACTTAACCACTACGCCACCAGGGTTTCCTAACGTTAAATAGGAGTGGTGATAAAGGATATCTTTGTCTTGTTCCTGTTCTCAGGAGGAATGTTTTCAGCCCCTCTCTGTTGAGAATGATGTCCACTGTTGGTTTTGTATAGATGCTCTTTATCATATTGAGGAATTTCCTTTCTATTCCTATCTTATTGAGAGTTTTTATCAGTAATCGGTGTTGGACTTTATCCCATGCCTTTTGTGTGTCAATTGAGATGGTCATGAGATTCTTTTGGCCTCAGGTGTGTCAAGGGCACCACAACTGAATCCAGAGATTATGGAGAAACTTCGTTCTCATTGCGGTCAGTAGTCTGTGGTCAAGGTTGGGCTGAGGGCTGTGAAGAAGAGGAAGAACATCAGGAAACGTTCCCAGCCTGGAGATCTGATATGTCAGGTGACAAGGGGAGTCACCTCTCTAGTAGCGATGTGGCTCCCTCTGCTCAGGCTGTGCTTGACAGGATCATCACAAGGTGCTCTTGTGGTTCTTAAGGTGGACAGTGGGTGATAGTGACCCAGCAATGGAACCCACAGTCAGAAAGATATAGGCTATGAAAAGGTGGAAACAACCTAAATGTCCATCAACGAATGAGTGGATAAATAAATTGTGGTATATCCATTCAATGGAATATTAACCCAGTGATAAAGAGAACTGAAGCCCTGATACATGCTACAACATGGATGAACCTGAAAACATTCTGTTGAGTGAAGTCAGTCAGTCACAAAAGGACCAATATTGCATGATCCCACTTATATGAAATAACAAGAATAGGCAAATGTATAGAGACCAAGGAGGCCGTGGGTGGCGCAAACAGTTGAGTACTTGACTACTAACCGAAAGACCGCCAGTTCAAATCCACCCAGCAGCGCCTCAGAAGGAAGTCCTGATGATTTGGTTCCGAAGGTCACAGCCTAGAAAACTCTATCGAGTGCAGTTTTATTCTGCAGCACATGGGGCCACATAGGGTTACCGTGAGTCGGAATCCACTCACGGCAACAGGTGTTGTTTGGTATAAAGATCAAAGTTTCTTAGCAGTTACCAGGGGCAGAAGGGACAGGGAAAGGGGAAGCCATTGTCTAGAAATCAGTGAGTTTCTATTTATGGTGATAGAAAATTTGGCAATGACTATGGGTGATGGTCACATAGCATAATTAATGTAATCGATATCCCTATATTGTACAACTGGAAAATACTGATATGGGAAATGATGTTGTTATATATATTTTCACAACAATTACAAAAAAAAAAAAAGACCTGGGCTGGAACACTCTGGCCTATGGCAAGTTACTTATCCCCTCTGAGCCTCAGTTTTCTCCTCTCAGAAATGGGAATAATCATGCCTGAATACACACGTACTCTCTCTCATCTCTGGTTAGATGGCTTTTCTTCCATTGCCCCCTCTTCCGCTTGTTTAAAATCTACTCATTCTTCAAATATTGGTTTGAATATGACTTCTTTAGGGCAGGCTGTCCTCTCCCTGGTAGAATGATGAACTCCTCCAGCTCTAAAGCCTTCTGTAGCTCCGTGCTTCCCCCCTTGGGGCTATCATCCACTCAAAATTACTAATCGAAATGTCTGTCCTGTGAGCTGGACAGACCCAGAAGGGAGGGACCCCACCTGCTTCTTCACTGATGTCCTCTCACCTCTTGGTCTGGGTCAAGGGAAGGAGGTTTCCCAAGGAGTAGACCTGGTCCCCCCAGTCCTGGGGCTCAGTGCTCCATAATGGAATTTCACTTCTTCTCTGTAACTCATCCTGCAATACCCTGGAGCACACCTTGTTTCTGTGGGCAGAAAACCATCCTGCCACTTCAGAATAAAGCCATCACTCTGAATTTTTGTCCGGGGACAATTCTATTCTCTCCTGTTCATTGGGGGTGAATTACTCTACTGAAGTGGCTTTCACATTTTCCCCACAGCGCTGAGGTGTCCACACCCCACTCTGTTCTCCAGGGTCCAGGTCCACACAGATTACCCCTCACTTTCCCTGCCCCAAACACCAGCTCTCTCTGGGTCTTCTGGCTCTTGCTTAGTCTCCTGCATATCCCCCCCAGGGGACACAGGAATCTTTAAATAACTCTCCTGGTGCTCTTCGGAGAGAGTCAGGGCTTTTCTTAAGGTGCCATCACACACACACATCAGCTGCCATTCCTACTTTCTGTCAATGGGGCCTGTTGAATTAAGGATTTCTTCCTCATGGTAGAATTCTTGCCTTCCATGTGACTCAGGTTCAATTCCCAGCCACTACACCTCATGCGCAGCCATCTGTCAGTGGAGGCTTGTGCATTGCTATAATGCTGAACAGATCTCGGTGGAGCTTCCACACTAAGACAGACTAGAAAGAAAGGCCTGGCAATCTACTTCTGAAAATCAGCCCATGAAAACCCTGTGTATCATAATGGTCCAATCCCCAACTGATCATGGGGATGGCTCAGGGCCAGGCAGCATTTCCTTTAGTTGTGCATGGGGTTGCCTTGAGTTGGGGCACAGGGTAGAGAGGGCAATGTGCAACTTTGGAGCAGCTGACAACACCTGAGAAACAAAGTACACACATCCTTTCTGCTTTGTTGATCCTCCAACCCAATCTGCATGCCATCATCCTTGTCCCCAGGGTTTCAGCCCCAGCAGTGATCAGGACTCTGACCTCTTTTACAGTGACCACACCAGTGACTCACCCTCTGACTCTCCTCTCTCTCTCTGACTCCTCCCCTCTCCCCAGTGGAACCATATATCACTGGCTCACCTCTGGACTCTGGTTTATAAGTAAGCCTTCGAATCCTCATCACCCAGGCTTTGGCTGTTGATTGTTTCTTTTAGTAATTGATACTGAGTCGATTGCCACTCGTGGCGACTGCATGGGTATCAGAGTAGACCTGCTCCACAGGGTTTTTAAGGCTGTGACTTTTCAGAAGCAGATCTCCAGGCCTGTCTTCTGAGGCACCTTTGGGTGAGTTCGAATTGCCAACTTTTCGGGTAGGAGTCAAGCGTTTAACTGTCTCACCCGGGGTGCCTCTGGACTCTGGTTTATGCAGTAAGCCTTACGACCTGCCTCAGGATTTCCATCATCCAGGCTTTGGCTGTTGATATTGAAAGTCAGTATCTTGGAATGCGAAGTTATTTCTCTGCTCCACAACCTGGCTCTTTCAAATCTAGAATCACCTTGACTTTCAGAATGTTGCTTCTGTTATGAGTTTTAAAAATCCTTTCAGAAATTCAATTGACTTTGTCTCGGTTTGTGTTCATACCCACTACCATTGAGTGATTCTGACTCATACTGACCCGAAATGACAGAGTAGAACTGCCCTATAGGGTTTTCAAGGCTGTAATCTTTACAGGAGCAGACCGCCACATCTTTCTCCCATGGAGTGCTTGTGGGTTCGAACCGCTGACCTTTCAATTAGCAGCCGAGTGCTTAACTACTGCACCACCAGAGCTCCTTGAACTTTGGTTAGATGCCACAAAGTTGGTGGCAACGCCTTAACTGTATGTGTGTTTCAAGGGCTGAGGGCCTCGTCCATCCTTGTCAAGGGGAGTGCTAACCTCCTTTCATTTCACTCCCACCCCAGCTTGGGGCAGCGAGCATCCCTGAGGCTGAGTGGTGGGTCAGGGCAATGGTTCTGCAGAGGTTGATGCTGGGGGCAAAGAGGCCTCACTTACTGCTCTAAATATTACCCCCTGCACGCTTGCCATTTCATAGCTGTCTGCACCGCTTGGGTTTTCTGACTGCAAAAAGCGTATCTTTTGAATTAAAAAACAAGTAAATGACCTTGAAAACTCATCTAATTAGGAACTTCTCAAATCACACACACCTTCCCAGTTTGAAATGAAGGCATCAAGGTCATGCTGTAATTGTAACCCCTCCAGCAAAGACAAAATCAAACAGGCCCGGGCAATGTGAGGAACGGGGCGCAGCAGGGTTACAGGTACCAGACGGGGGAGGCTGCCCCAGCTCAGGTTGGAACACTTGCGGGGGGAAGGTTAGATGAAGGTGTGCAATTGGTAAGAGATTCTGGATATTAGGAATATTAATATCAAGGAAGTGGGCCTGGAACCAGGAGACAGCACGACTAACCTGGCATACCTGAGGCACCAGGGTGCTAGCAGACGGGACAGCCAAGTATTATTTAGAACCTACACTTTAAAAAATTAAAGGGGGAAAAAAAGCAACCTTGGATTTTCCTCTGTCTGGCAAGAATACTTTTTTTAAAGAAGATGGTCCCTTAATTTTAGGAATCTTTCGAAAAAGGACTTTGGTTCTAAGGAGATAAAACTGCTCGTGGGTGAGCATGTAAGTTTTTCCAAGTTGCTTCTGGAGACAGTCTTCGGTAAGGACGGAATGATGCCACAGTGGAGACAGTCTTCGGTAAGGACGGAATGATGCCACGGTGGGGTGGGGAGATCCCGTTTACCTGGACAGGGTTTATGATTGATGGGTCACTTTTGTGTGGCCTTTTTTCGCCGTGGTCTTGTAACTCCCATCCAAGGATTAGGTGGGACTGTGCAAATAAGGTAAATGTGGCCTACTAAGGGGATTGGTCAGTTTTGCCTTAAAAGAGAGCCAATTCCAGAGCAGAGAGAGGATCTCACCACTTCCAAGGAAGAAGAGCCAAGAGCAGAGCACGTCCTTTGGACCTGGGATCTCTGTACTTAGAAGCTCCTGGAACCAGGAGACTGAGAGAGAGCTGTAACACTGAAGATAGTGAGAACCAGTGGCAGAGAATGGCGGCAGGAAAGGCTGGAAGGGGACAGCACAGTGGGAAAGCTGAGCACCTTCGGGCAGGAGGCTTGCTGGGGAATAGGGTACCTCTGGGCACTTGGTGGAGCTAGGCTTGCCCACCCACGAAGCTAGAGCTGAGCACCTTTGGTCCTAGGCTTACTGGCAGAGTGGGGAACACCTGTCGGCAGAGCTAAAACAGCTTTGAAATACTTGCCTGAGCAGGGCAGAGGCCTAGGGCCACAGAGGCACGCCAGCAGGCACAGCTGGGATGAGGCTGTCCTGATGGGAGAAGTGCATCCGGAGTGTTCCTGAAACTGAATCGTAATTGGTTACTTCCCTAACAAGCCCCATGATTGTCAGTATGATTTGTGAGTTCTGTGTCACCATTGCAATGAATTATCGGACCCAGCAGGGATGTAGAAAGTGCCATGCGGGGGGGGGGGGCGGGGGGGGAGGGGACAGGTGATGTCAGAATCAGTAAAACATGGTGGAGAGGGGAGGCATGTCTGACCTCCGCCTCATAGCAATCAGTCTTATGCTGTTGATCTTGATTCTTCTTCCCCTTGTGAAGTTAAAGGAGGTCAGACTCTGCCCCCACACCATTTTTACAGTGTTTGAGCCCCCATCAGAGTCCTACGTTAGAAGGGCTCTTCAGGAAATCAGGGGCAGTGGTGGTTTGGTGGTAGCATTCTTGCCTTCCATGTGGGACACCAGGTTTCATTTCAGCCAATGTATCTCATGTGTAGATACCACCCATCTATCAGTGGTAGTTTTGCATGCTGTTATGACGCTGAACAGGTTTCAGCAGACCTTCCAGACTAAGATGGAGTAGAAAGAAAGGCCTGGCAATCTACTTCTGAAAATCAGCCAATGAAAATTCTATGGATCACAACAGATCAGGCAGCATTTTCTTCTGTTGTGCATGGGGTCAGCCTGAGACTGGGCTGATTTGGTAACACCTAGCAATAACAACATTGGTAGAAATGGAAGTTAATGCCAAATTTTCTTATTAATTCTGATAATTTTTAAAACTAGAGCCTCTTGTATCTTTTTACATTGTTTTTTTGTACTTACTAGAACCTCTAGACAATATTAATAATGGTGACAGTGGGCATCCCTGTTTACTCTTTTTAATGAAATAGATTTAGTTTTTTTTCTGTTTATTTGCCTTTCCCTAATAAGGTGAGTAGCGTCTGGGGTCTCAAAAGCTTTTGAGCAGCCATCTAAGATACAACTGTTACCGAACCCTAGAAGGTGGGTCCTTGTCTGGCGTTCAGACTTTCCAATAATCTGGACACTGGTTTTTGAGAAAGAGAAAGTAACTTTATTGCAATGTGCAGAGCAAGGAGCTGGGAGGAAGTTCCTCAGTTCCTACTCCCCGAGCTATGGGGGAAACAGGGCTTATATGTGATTTGGGCAAGAGGGTGGCCAAGCAGACATACTAACCCAACATTAAAGAAATAAAAAAAAAAAGAAATAGAGAGGGCAAATTCTAGAAGGCGGCCAGGAAACAGGAAGTGATGTGGTTCTCGTCAGACCTCTCACTTTGGAATAGGGTCCAAGTGATGGTTTTTCTTCTGATTCATTCCACCTGTTGCTGCTTCCTCTGTTGAGGTCAATTATCGGTCACAGCAGGCCCTTCTGCGCATTCAGGACAGGTCAAATCTAGCTTGGGGTAGTTCAAGGACAAAGGGATATTTACTGGCATTCAAAGGGTCAGGTTACACAACTATTGGCCTCTAGTTACCAGGAGTAAATGAAGGAAACCAAAGTCTCAAAGAAGAAATTAATCTACAGGGCTAAGAGCCTACACAAGCCATGTCCTCATCTACGCTGAGACCAGAAGAACCAGATGGTGCCCGGCTATCACTGCCAACCATTCTGATCAGGTCCACAATGGATGGACCCTGATATAAAAATGTGGAACAGAACTCAGATTCTTAACAAGTCCAGATTTACTGGACCAGTTGTGACTGGAGAGCTTCCTGAGACTATTCCCCTGAGATACTCTTTAAAACCTTGATCCAAAATTATCCTCTGAGGTCACCTTTTAGTGACAAAACAGACTGGCACACAAAATAAAGAATATTACCTGTGCACACGGTGCTCTATTAAAACACCATCTATATGAGACCAAAGGTCAACAAGTACTCTAAAGCAAAGATGAGAAGATAAGAGGGCAGGGAAAAAAGAGTAATGGAAATTGAACAACCAGAACGAAACTAAAGAGAACGTTGACACATTGTGAAAAATGTAGCTAATGTCACTGAATAATTTGTGTAGAAATTGTCAAATGGGAACCTAATTTGCTGTGTAAATTTTCACTGAAAGCACAATATTATTTTAAAAAATATTTGCCTTTTTTGAGAAATAGCCTTTATTAACCTTAAAAAGTTTCCTTATATTCCTATTATAATTTTTATTAAATTAGAAAATGGCTGCTGAAGCTCATCCAATGCCTTCTCAGAATTTACTGGTGTGATGCTACAGCCAAGTTCTAGCCATGTCCTGTCTATTCAAACTTCAGTCATTTACTCCTATAGTGGGGCTGGAGCTGAGGATACAAGAGAGAAATTTGAAGACTTGATTTTCAGGCTTGATCAGATCATAAAGGGCCTGGTGCTCCTGGCTAAGGAGTCTGGGCTTGGTCCTGAGGGCAGTTTTTGTGGGTCAGATTAAATTTAAATTTGGAAAAAATCGCTCTGGTTGCAGTAAGGACAATGGATTGCATGGGGCCAGCTGAAGCAGGGAGACTAGTTACGATGAAGCTGTGGTTATCCAGACTGCAGGAGAGACACATGCATTTATTTATTGCTGTTATGTTGATGCCCACTTCATTGCAGACCTTATTATGCCAGGTTTTCTACAATACCGTAGGTGGTTCTTCCTGCACCGTGTGTGTGTGTGTGTGTGTGTGTGTGTGTGTGTGTGGTGGTGGTGGGTGAATTGGTGGTAAAAATCAGAACAAATCACATTAATAGTAATGAACAATAACAACAAAAAATGAGCGTCCCAGTTATGGGCCCTCCAGAATAACCTTCTGTGTTCCAACCTCCAAGTCCATTCGGGCACCAGTGGGCAGTTCATAGGTGGCTTAGCCAAGACTCTGGTTTCCTACACAACATTGGTTCTACCTTTTCCTTCTTTCCTAAACCCATTGCTGTTGAGTGGATTCTTATTCATGGCAAGCCCGTGTGTTACGGAGTAGAATACTCCATAGGGTTTTCTTGGCAGTAGTCTTTATGGAAGCAGATTGCCAGGACTTTGTTTCAAAGCACCACTGGGTGGGTTTTAACTGCTAACCACTAGATTAGTAGATGAGAGCAAACCATCTGCGCCATCCAGGGACCCTTCTCCTTTCTGTTGTGGTGGTTGTTGTTAGTTGCCGTCGAGTTAATTCCAACTCACGGTGACCTCAAGAAAGCAGAGCAGACCTTCTCCACAGGCTTTTCAAGGCTGTGACCTTTCAGGAGCATATCATCAGGCCTTACTTTCGAGGCACCTCTGTGTGGGTTTGAACTGCCAACCTTTCAATTAGTCGTTCGGAATTTAACCATCTGTATCACCCAGGGACTTCTCCTTCCTAGTGGACCCTAAATGATGTTTAGCAATCCAACCCACTCCAGATAGTGACGTGCTTCAGCTGAGCCATCTCCAGCCCCAGTCCTGGAAGTAGATCCTGGTAGGAGTAGTCAATCATGTGGTTCCACCCCCCTTGTGAGCGAATGGCTTAATCATGGGCTTGTGGTCCAGTTCTGGCCGTGGGTGAGGAGCTCACTGCTGGGGGCTGCAGGAAAAGATTTCCTTACTGCAAAGGGGGCCACACTGGAAGAGATGTGCTCCTTTTCTGCTATCCATTGTTATATCTGGATGCCATATCTGAAATGGCTACAGCCTTGTTGCCACCTGAAGAGGAAAAAGCTGCAACACTGAGGATGACAAGACTGAAAATACAGGAAAACTCGATTTCTTGATGATGTTGCTGAAAATGGATTGTTCGGTCTTTGGAGTACTCCTACTTCTAGTTTTCTTGATAAATGATAAAATGTATTTCCTTATCGGTTAAGCCAAGTTCAGTAGAATCTCTTACCTGCAGCCGGAAACAACTAACAGAGATGATTTGTGCTGCCAATATGTGCGCTGCTCGTGCTCACCTGAAGGGCTTGTGACTCACAGCCGATGACCTTCCCTTCCTTCTGGGGATGTTATGACGGGCTATACTGCCATCCACTGAGCCTTCTCGGTGCTGCCACTTCTTGTCACCATCCTCAATACTGGATGGGATCATGAGAAGTTGGACCCATCTCTGGAGACCAAAATGAAGGTGAAAGTTAGAGTCAGAGACTGGGAGGAAACTGGTGGTATGCATGTTGTGTAAAGTGAAGTGGTCAGCAGAGACAAAGGTTGCTCAAGAGACCAGCAGGCACGTGCTAAAATGCATCATTGAATTCGGGTGGAGTTAGGCAGACAGCTTTCTTAATAAAACCAAACCCAGAAACTCCATGGGTTTGCCCAGGTATAAGGGACACAAAAACTGGCCAGTAACTCTCTGGTCCGTGAGTTTTCCTTCTCTTTGGGGCTCTTTTTGCTGTCCTCTACCTGAAAGGCCCAGGTGTACACAGTTCTTCCTCAAGCACGTTACCGCAATTTCACGAGTTAGAGCCGCCTGCCGCAAATAGCCAATTCTTGAGACGGGGTGAGGTGGGTAGCAAGAGCTTTATTAGATATACTGGTATATGGAGACAGAGGGGAATGATCTCCTCCTAAAGTCATCTGTCCCACCAGACTACTGATCAGCTCAGGTTTTTAAGGGAAAACGGGTCATAAGTTTTAGGGACTTGTGGAATGTGCACTCTCTTTCTTCTGTTTGGTTTCGGTGGTTGTATCTCAAACATGTTGATCTTTTCCTGCCATTATCCCATCAGCTCAGGGGGTAGCTGGCGCCATCCTTCGTCTTATTTGGCAGGCTTAGATCAATATCACTTGTTTTCCACAGTCTTAGAGAAAACATTGGTTAACTCTTAACCATTTGGGGAGCTAACATCAGGATCTTACTTGGAGGCAGGGATGGGCTTGGGGAGGGAAAGGAGAGAAAGAAGAAAGAAGGAAAAAAATTGGCTCGGGTACTGTTCAAGATATGGCTGAGCAGCCTGTTTCAATCCCCCCTTTTTCTTTTAGGTTTCTCAATCTTGGGAAACAGGGCGCCGTGTCTCTCTAGCTGCTTCTTGCTGGATGGGGGCGTAGAGGTCTAAGGGCTAGAGAAGTGGAACTCTTGTGCTGTCTGTGTTAAGCTATTGTATCTATCTTGTATTTATAAAAAAAAAAATAGTGGCCCTTTATTAGGCTGTCGCCTCTCTTCTTGATGGGGGGTGGGTTGAAATCTCTGAGCAACTGTCATTTGAAGCTGGAACTTTTGAATCACCTGAAATGACTCTACCCTTCCGGGGAGAAGGCACCAACTCATTAAGGCATACAGCAAGACACATAAGCTTGTCTGGAGAGAGGAACAAGGCAAGCAAAGGTTAAAATAGAAATTACTAAAAGGGCTAGAGCAAAAACAATTCTTAATATTTCTATAGTACTTATTTTGATGATACTTATTTACCGGTCTTTGTTTTGTCTCTTCAATAGCCACTTCAGTCTTTTTACTGGTTCATATTTTTTAAAACAGCAAAAGTGGGAAGCAATCAAGCGTGTTGCTGGAGTCGTGTCTAAAAAGAATATTACAAAGTATAAAATGAGCAAAACTGTTGAAAGCTTTACCTTTTCACAAATTGGCTAGAAACTGTGATCTCATATCTTGGATTGTCATTCTTAACGATCATTGGTACAGGTTTCAGTAATGACAGTCAGGAGGGTCTTCATTGGTCTAACAAATTCCTATTCATTAGATGTTAATAGAAAAAGATAAGAGTGGACAGTCTTTTGTGTTCTGGCTTATGTGAAAGGCTCTCTAGAAGACATTTTCTGAGGTTATTTTTTGTCTTTATACCTCAGGGCCCAGTTGATGTGTCTTTGTGAGTCCTTGTAAGCCCAGCTCTAGCTGGGTCACATTCTCTATGCTCAAGGACAGGGAGTAATGACTCCAATATTATTTCTTAAATCATTCCCTCTTTTTGATTGGAGATTGGAGATACCACATTGATGATCTATACCTGGACTTAGTCAAGTTCCTAGATGGGGACCACGGCAAGTTCTTTAAAGTCACGGTGCTGGTTTTCCACCAGATACCATCTGGTTCTTCACCGGGCTTGTAAGAGCGATGTTCTCCTCAATCGTATTGTTAAAGTGAGCAAACTCAATGTACAGAACACTTTAGCCCAAAGCCTGCTTTTGTCTTTAGGTATGTAAGGCAATAGAAGGTAAGTTTTATTATGCCTAATGCTATCAGGATGTAGACTAAGAATATTACTTGTAGCCGTGTAAATAAATCTGGTGTTTGTAAGGGTGTTACCGTGTGTAACCAAGTAACTTGTTGTCCAGTTCTATTTGTATATCTTGTTCTTCTCTTGTGTTATTTATCTAAATGTAACAAGTGATATTTGCTACAGCACATGTCACACTTTCTTGGACCAATAAATAAAATTTAAGGCTATTTTGTTATTTCATATCACCTTGGCTTAATGAGGTCAGAGATCACTGTTGTGTTTCCATCTGACTAGCAACTTTGTCTGTCATTTGTCCCATAGTGATTGATAAATTTCTTAAAGATTTCTCTAATTCAAATATACCATAGGTAGGAATTAACGTTACCAACCATACCCTGAGTGTTGGATCAATGGGCTTTCTTCTGACTCTCGTTTTACAAAGGATAACAAATTTATCGTTACCTTTCTAGTATTTACTATGAATATCTAAAGATAATCTTAAAGTTCTCAAAGTGTATTGCCCACGCATTCACCAGGAATCTAAACGAGATTATCCATGTAAATTCACTGTTAGAAAGATATCATTTAAATTAGTATAGTTGGATCCACCACACAAAAACATATTTACAAAGCACACTAAGTTTGTCTAGAGAAAACAGAAGGTATAGAACATCTACTTGTGACGAAACAAGTTTCTACTAAGAACACATGATTAGCAAGATAATAGAGGACAGACTTCTGTTGGAGGTTTTTAGTGAATTTGTGTAAAACATACTAAGTGTTCTCCAAGGCAAGCTCTCTCTTTGGTTTACCTATTAACAGTCATGGGTCACTTTTTTAGAAGCAGAAGTGAAATCTAAGACAGAATGGAGTCTGAGTCATGAGGTCGATCTCTTCCGAGAGCATGTTTTTTTTTTGTTGTTTTTTAAGACACACAATTCTTTGTACAGTAAAAAGGTGAGAGTTTGATTATAAACATTAGACAGGTATTTCATAAGCATTGTCTTGAAGGCTGATAAAACCGATTACTGATTTACCCTAAACATAACTCTGTTTACTGATCTTGGGAGTCAGTTTCTCAAAACAGACTGAATTCTTTAAAAACAAAACAAAACAAAAAAAAAACACAACGCTCAGAGCCAAAATGGTCTTGGCTAGTTTATCTGGACAATTGTTTGACTCAAAGTGGCTTCAGGAATTAGTTTTTTTCCTCAAGATTTGAGTTCAAAAGGATACCCAAAGGCGATGGCCTATGTAGGTTGCGCCAACCTCTATGAAAGCCAGAAGTCTGGATGCCAGGAGAATTATATACACTCTCTTGTGGGTCCCTCCTTTGGATCACGATGTTGTTATAGAATCTTTGATCAAAAATGCTCAATAAATGGTAATTGGGCATCATCTGGTTTTTAAGATCTCAGGCACCACACACCAAATCAGGAGGTAGAACAGAAACGTATTAGACCAATTGTCTGAAATAATGGATGAAACCATGACCCTAAGGTCTTTGAACCAAGGAAACAAATCTCGTGAGGTGTTTGTTTATGTCTAAGCAGCATCAGTAACTGTTTTCCATGTGCCTCTGCAGCACCCACATTCGGTAAAACCTATGACTGTGTGTTAATATAAATACAGCAACATTTATCTATTAAGGCACAAACTACCCCTTGAGAGAACTAACAGAAAATCTAATGCCATTCTAATCTGTAGAATCAATCATAGCTCAAATTTCAGCCACTTTTCTGGTTATGATATTTACAACTTTCTTAAGTTTACCAACAGGAACTTCTAATTCAAGAGTTAATAACTAAACCCATTAGATAATTTAGGAGAAAAGAGGAAAATAGTTTCTTATACCTAGAAAGTAGGACCTTAAAGCATTATTTCCAGAAAGAAAGACCTTAAAACATAAGAAATATTCTCACATAAAACTCATAGTATCGTTTTGTTTACTCAGCCTTATGTAGTTAACTTCTGTTGCAAGTGATCCTGGATCGACCACAGTCTGTAAAACCATCAGCTTCTACATAGAGGTTCTGGAAATCTTGATTGAGTCTAGTCACAGTCTTTTTCCTAAATCCAATATAGTCCATCTCTTTTTGTTGAGATATTCTGGTCAAATGTTTTCAGAAAATCAGTAAAATAAAAACTAACCTGTAGATGACAAAACTTAATATGGTCATGATTAATTTATAGACATGATTCTTTATAGTGAAAGACCTGATAGAAATTAATTACAAGCAATAAGGTAAAGGCCACATAAAATCAGTTAAAAAAAAACTTTAGATAAAAATATTTTCAATAATAACCATGAACCATATTTTTAAAGAACTTTAAATCTAACACATAATAACCTTGAGAGATAATGCCATATAGTCGGGTTATCCCAAGAACATTCTAAGATTATCAAGTTTCTAAATACCAGCATGGTAAGTCTTCATTTAATCTATTGGCTTTGATGTTGCTAGATTCAAAAAAATAAAGTTTTAACCAAGTTAGCAATCATTTGGTGCCTAATATTAGGCAAAAACACAAGAGGAAATACCAACATATAAATTTTAACCCAAAGAGAAAGAATCAGGCACTTCTCATGATTTTAACAATGTTCTATGTAATTTATAACATGTAAAATAAACTTTTTTTTAGCACTTTTTCTTTATAAAATTTTGTGGCTTCCCAACTTGTCAGGAGTTTATTATGTTACTAATAAACAATACTTTATTTAACCAAAAATCTTAAAATAAAAACTTTAGTTTTTTTTTTTTTTAGCCATGTGGTTTGGTTTCTGACTCAGAAATCTTATTATAATGACAGACTGAACACCTTTTCCTCTTTGAAGCAGAATACACAAAGAAGAGATTAACTCTTTAACTGAGTAATCAAAGAAAATTTTGTTATTTTATCAGTGAGAAACTTAATTCTTTGTTTTATGTTATTTAACATTAAAGGTCTTAAAAATCTCATAAATTAAACCATTAACTTTAGTCAAACAGATAAAGCTTTTGACCATTATTAAATAAATTTCTTTTTTCAGTAAACCTCTTAAATGTTTTTGTCGTATGTCTCTTTATCTCTTATAGTAAAAAAACATCCCCTTAATTGGCAAAAATGAACTTGCTCATTAGCAGACCTAAATATACACACACATATTTTTCTTTTTGGCTTCTTAAAGTTCTCTTACAATAGAGAGAACTTGTTTACAGTTTTTTTTTTTTTTGTTTTTTGTTTTTTTTTATGACTGGGATGTACCCAGTTTCTGATAACTATAGTAAAACAGCAATTTTCTTTATTTTTTGTCTTAAAAGAGTTTTTACCTAGTTGAAAGGAATCTTTTAAAAGATTCTCTGGAGCTTTAGGACCCTGGAGACTAGGACTGGGTGCTGAGAAGGCCTGATATTGTTCTGCCCTACCTGCTTTTTAACTCTAGGTAGAAGACAAGATTGGGTCATTTCTGATTCATTCTGATTCACGTTTAAATTGACCTAGGCATTTTGAAAGGCTGTTTACCCAGTAAGTACCAAAGTTCTTTAGCAATTTTGTAAATGAATCCGTCACTTTTTAGTTAGGGGGGCTGGGGGCTGGAGGGAGTCATCCCACTTCATTTATATATGTTTAAGTGCACCTAGGCATTTTGAAGGAAACCCTGGTGGCGTAGTGGTTAAGTGCTACAGCTCCTAACCAAATGATCGGCAGTTCTAATCCTCCAGGCGCTCCTTGGAAACTCTATGGGGCAGTTGTACTCTGTCCTATAGGGTCGCTATGAGTCCGAATCGGCCCTAGGGTCTGGGTAGGCATTTTGAAAGGCAAAAGATAATTTTTTTCTCTTTATCTCAGTTAGAGTAAACTTGGCAGGTCAGTTCTATTAGCTAAGAGATTTTTAACCCTATACTTCTTTCAGTTTTTGAAGCCTTTTTTTTTTTTTTTTTATAAGAAAAGAATTTCAGAATTTCTGATGTTTAAGGATGCACCCTAAGGGTGAATCTCTTAGTACGTTTTCTTGATTTTTCATTCTGTCTAACTATTCTCAAGAACCTGGTTTTTTATTTTTATGGGTAGTTGATACTACCACCTTTTTCTTTTAGTCTAATAGGAATTAATTTGTCCCACACACTGCAGCCAAGTTTTCTGAGTTCTGGGAGAGAGCCTCTTTGTAAAATCTTAACACTCTGCCCTGAGTGTTCTCTGTATTGTGATTCAAATCCCAGTCTAGACTGAAAATCTGACCTCCCCATGCATCTCTCCTTTCTCTTTCAGCCCAATCAACAAATCCTCAGGAGTCTCTATGTATTAATTTACCCTGAATATGTATTTTTTCACCAATCACTTTCTATGCATCACACATAAATTACACGTAAGACACAGACAGGCGATGGAGATAATCTGGCAGTCTCAACCTCTCAGCCAGCCAGGTAACAGAGGTGATCTTGGCAGCCTCAACCTCCCAGACAGCCCCAGTCACACATAAGATTCACCCATAAGATGAACAGACAAACAGAGCGCTGGGACCAGACAATCCAGAAGGGAAAAGGGGAACGAGGCTAATCTTAGTGAGGTCTAACACATTACTAGGAATGTCTCAATCTCCACTTCAATCCTCCAGATACCTCCTATCCCCAGTGCCAGACGGAGGGGCTTCAATCTCCCATCTAAACCGATAGAGATGTCTATACCCACTCCCCAAAGCCAGGGTGCACCAACCAGAGACAGACAACAACCCAAACACAAAAACCCACGGCGGATACACACTCATACGCCTGCCCTGCTCTAGAGTCACCAAGAGTCCCTCCTTGGGATCCTACTCACGGGGACGGTCATCCAAGGCGTCACTCGTCTTAGAAACCAAGGGCCTGGGTCCAGTTCCGAAAGCCACGCTGGTCCGCCCTATCCGCCCTGGCCCTGAGCGCAACAGGGAGAGGGTCACGGACTCACCTCAGGATCCTGGTTAGGTCTTGCCTTCACCCATCTCTTTGGCGCGGTTGGGGACCGGTGGCGCTGCAGGGGAGCCCGGGTCTGGGGACAGCCTCCGGGGACAGAGTCCCGAGCGGCCGCTTGGTAGGAGAACTGTCGATCGGGCCCTGGCCCTGCCGCGGGGCCACGGCGTCTCAAACGGCTGGAGTCCCCGTAAGGGCCACCAAACTGTTACCCCAATTTCGCGACTTAGAGCCGCCTGCCGCAAATAGCCAATTCTTCAGACAGGGGTGAGGTGGGTAGCAAGAGCTTTATTAGATATACGGGTAAATGGAGACAGAGGGGAACGATCTCGTCTCACCAGACTACCGATCGGCTCGGGTTTTTAAGGGAAAATGGGCCATAAGTTTTAGGGACTTGTGGAATGTGCACTCTCTTTCTTCTGTTTGGTTTCGGTGGTCCTATCTCAAACATGTTGATCTTTTCCTGCCATTATCCCATCAGCTCAGGGGGTAGCTGGCGCCATCCTTCATCTTATTTGACAGGCTTAGATCAGTATCACTTGTTTTCCACAGTCTTAGAGGAAACTTTGGTTAACACTTAACCGCTACTTGGAGGCAGGGATGGCCTAGGGTAGGGAAAGGAGAGAAAGAAGGAAAAAAAGTTGGCTCAGGTACTGTTCAAGATAGGGCTAAGCAGCCTCTTTCAGGTACACCCTGCTAGGGTCACTAGCCCAGGTGAACTGGGAGAGAACCTTCTTAAAGAATTAAACACTCAGAGTTCAAAAGCTCTTCCACATTGATTTATTTAAACTCTTAAATAGCACTTACTTCTTGGTAGGAATATTCCAAACACTTTACAAATATTAACTCATTTAATCCTCACAAGAACCCTAAGAAGTTGTGTTAATAGTAAAAAAAACAAACAAGAAAACAGTTGTCATGGAGTCTGTTCAGACTCATGGTGACCTCGGGTATGTCAGGGTGCAACTGCACTCTGCAGGGTCCTCAATGGCTGATGTTTTGGAAGTAGATCACAGGCCTTTCTTCTGCCGTCCTCTGGGCAGACTCAAACTACCAACCTTTTGGTTAGCAGCTGAGAATGTTAACTGCACCACCTGTAAGAAGGTACTATTTTTAACCAGGTAACAAGTTGCCTTGAAGTCGATTCCAACATATGGTGACCCCATGTGTTGCAAGTGGAACTGTGCTCCATAGAGTTTTCACAGCTGTGGACTTTTGGAAGCAGATCACCAGGCCCTTCTTCAGAGATGCCCCTGGGTATGTTCGAACCAAGTTTTCGGTTCAGAACCAAGTGCTTAGCCATTTGTACCACCCAGGGACTCCTGAAGGTGCTATTAATATCATCTTTTTTTTTTATGAATAAGAGAATCACTGCACAGAGAAAGAGGTTAAGTAATTCACTCTAGGTCACACAGCTGGCAGGCGGCAGAGGCAGGATTTGAGCTCCAGCCTTCTGGTTCCAGGATCCATGTTCCTATCACCATGCTATATTGCCTTTCAATATTGATTATACTGAAATACACCCACATTCCACACCAAATATATTATTTTTGCTGTTAAGGTTTTTGAAAGAATGTTTACTATTTGGAAAAAAAAAAAAAGAAGTACTTGTCTATAAGGAACTCTGGAACCCTGGTGGCGCAGTGGTTAAGCACTTGCTTGCTAACCAAGAGGTGGGCAGTTTGAATCCACCAGCAGTTCCCTGGAAACCCCATGGGGCAGTGCTACTCTGTCCTATACGGTCGCTATGAGTCAAAATCAACTGGACAGCAAAAAGTTTGGTTTTGGTTTTATAAGGAACTCATTAAATCTATGATTGGCTCTGATTTCTCAGCAATCATTGTGACTACTTAGGAAATCCTCGGAAGTGAGAAAAATTAACCTACAAATTGTTTTCCAATGTAATAAAATGATAGCAATACAAAATTTAACAAAGAAGTCGATTGACTACTATTGTGTTTTGTAGACAGTTATTTAAACATTATTTTAGGCTTTTGCAGTTTTCTTTGTTTATTTTAGAGCCAATAAATGTTTTAGCTCTTACAGGCATTTCTGTAAGCTTTTAGCCCTAGCCCTGTGCACTCAGGGGAGAAACCAACTTTTCTAAAGGACAACAGAGTCCCTGAGTGGTACGAATGGTTAATGAGCTCAACTGCTAACTGAAAGGTTGGAGGTTCAAGTCCACCCGGAGGTACCTTGGAAGAAAGGTCTCACGATCTACTTCCAAAAAATCAGCCACTGAAAACCCTATGGAATAGTTCTACTCTGACACATGACATCACCCTGAGTCAGAAGTGACTCAACAGCAACTCGTCAAGGACAGCGCGGGAACAGACCCAGAAAACACAGCCTCCTGAGAAGAGCCGGGTTTTCTGTGTCATGGAGCTCAGCCGCCGCCCTCTGCTCTCAGTGCTCATGTGTCATGGAGCTCAGCCGCCGCCCTCTGCTCTCAGTGCTCACTGGCCACTGTCCTGAACCCCTGCATTGAGTGCATTTGGCATCTACTTCCTACCTCCCAGACCCCTGCGGCCATACATCAGGATGCCCCTCCTAGGCACCCAGGCCCTTCCACAGCCCAGAGACAGGTGTCCAAGGCCTTGCTTGCACCCTTCTGTTTGTAGGCTTACCCAGGTGTGACCTCCTTCCAGGCCACATGCCATCACCACATCCTTCAAACAAGGCAGGAGGTTTCAGACTCACAAACAGGCTTTAAACCAGGATCCGCCCCTTTGTGAGGGACTCCTGGTAGTGAATCGAGGAAAGGGAAATATAATGATAGCTTGAGACCCAGTAAGAGGTGGGTAAAGTCACTTGTCTGAATGGGATAGGCAGAACGGAACCCTTAGGAAGACAGGCTGCTCATGACTGAAAACATTTTGAGAGGAGAGGCAAAAGAAGTCTTTGGAGAGGAAATGGTACTGGGTTGTGGGCAGGGACAAGGGGGATTCCTGGCAGAGAGAGGAACTATGTACAGAAGTAACCATGTTGAGAGGGAAAAGACCCACCCTGTGGAAGGACAAGGAGAGGAGTGTGCTGCCTAAGTGGCCCTGAGTCACAGCCTCTTCAGTGCACGGATCCTCTCTGGCGCCTTCAGAACTTTCCCAGAGCTTGATCAGCCCCTAACCACTTCTCCCTGTGTCCACACAGAAGTTCTTCCTTGGGGAAAGAAAACAGGCATCCTTGGATTACTCGGCCTCAAAAACTCAGCCGTACACACGTTAGTTCCGCCAGGTTGTATGATTTAAATCCTTACTGCTCCAGGAAAACCTGCTATCAGTCTCTCTCCTGCCATGGCGTCTGGTCCTGGTTGACATTATTTAGCTGGGAAGGAGAGACTCTGGCCAGGCAGGGCCACTGCAGCCTTCAGGGCAGATCTGGGGGGTTATCTGCCAAGCCCTCGAAGAGGATGAAGCCCTTAAGTCAAACATCAAGGTCCAGCCTGGACTGGGCAAGAGTAGACAAAAGGTCCAGAAAAATCAGAGGTAGCTGGAAGGTTGGGTAGGGCAGAGGGGAGATGGCAGACACCAACCTTGGCCCTTCTGGTCTGACTCCCTCTCTCAGATCAAGACATGAAGTGCACAGGGAGCTGAAGTAGAGACTTGATTGGGAGTAGAAGCAGGAGGTAGGTAAGGAGGTAGCTGCCTGTGGCCAGAAAACAGGAGGCCATGGAATGGAAGGTACTATACTTGTGGAGTACCCACCATGTGCCTGGAATTGTGCTAGGTCCTTTCCAAGCTTGATTTCATTGAAGTCTCAACAACCCTTCGAAGTATTATCTTCTTTGTATTTGTTGTTGTTAGGCATTGTCGAGTCAGTTCCGACTCATAGCGACCCTATGTACAACAGAACAAAACACTGCCCAGTCCTGCACCATTCTCATAATTGTTGTTAAGCTCGAGCCCATTGTTGCAGCCACTGTGTTAATCTATCTTGTTGCGCGTCTTCCTCTTTTTCACCGACCCTCTCTCTACCAGGCATGATGTCCTTCTCCAGGGACTGATCCCTCCTGAAAACATGCCAAAAGTATGTCGTCACCCTTGCTTCTAAGGAGCATTCTGGTTGTGCTTCTTCCAAGGCAGATTTGTTCGTTCTTCTGACAGTCCATGGTATATTCAATACTCTTCTTCGACACTACAATTCAAAGGTGTCAATTCTTCTTCAGTGTAGAAAGTACTGAGGAGTTGGGACTCAAGAACTACACTCTTAACAATTCACCAGGTCGGAGTTTGCAGAATACAAGCACTGCTGCCTAATTTGAATTCCATTTCCATTTTAATAATCCATAGTTTTTGTTTTGTTTTTTTTTTTTGGAACTATGACAAAGATGGCATCTTTTTTGTGAGAACAATACTAATTTCATTTTACACATATCAAAATGGCTTAAAAACAATTCAAACTTGATTAATGTCCAGCACAATGTGTATGTATTATCTCTTTATAACTTATATTTACATGAGAATTACACTGTGAATGTTTGCAAGTTTATTTTAGTTATATTAATACATTTAAGTATTCAGGAGAAGAAAAGATGTCTCATCACTTTCCATGTTTTATTTGAATTATTATGAAAAAAATTTTTTTCATTTCAAAGCATTTTTATTTTTTGTAGAAACAATCTTCTTTAGCAGACATTTTGGGCTGCCTCGCTGTTGTGGATTGAATTGTGTCACCCAAAAATATGTGTTGTAAATCCTAAACCTGTGGAGGTAATCCCATCTGGGACTAGGGTTTTTTTTTTTTTTTTCTCATAATTTTTATTGAGCTTTAAGTGAATGTTTGCAAATCAAGTCAGTCTGTCACATATAAGCTTATATACACCTTACTCCATACTCCCACTTACTCTCCCCCTAATGAGTCAGCCTGCTCCCTCCTTCCAGGCTCTCCTTTCGAGACAATTTTGCCAGTTTCTAACCCTCTCTACCCTCCCATCTCCCCTCCAGACAGGAGATGCCAACACAGTCTCAAGCGTCCACCTGATACAAGTAGCTCACTCTTCGTCAGCATCTCTCTCCAACCCATTGTCCAGTCCCTTCCATGTCTGAAGAGTTGGCTTCCGGAATGGTTCCTGTCCTGGGCCAACAGAAGGTTTGGGGACCATGACAGCCGGGATTCCTCTAGTCTCAGTCAGACCATTAAGTCTGGTCTTTTTATGAGAATTTGGGGTCTGCATCCCACTGATCTCCTGCTCCCTCAGGGGTTCTCTGTTGTGCTCCCTGTCAGGGCAGTCATTGGTTGTGGCCGGGCACCATCTAGTTCTTCTGGTCTCAAGATGATGTAAGTCTCTGGTTCATGTGGCCCTTTCTGTCTCTTGGGCTCATAGTTATCGTGTGACCTTGGTGTTCTTCATTCTCCTTTGATCCTGGTGGGTTGAGACCAATTGATGCATCTTAGATGGCCGCTTGTTAGCATTTAAGACCCCAGACGTCACATTTCAAAGTGGGATGCAGAATGTTTTCATAATAGAATTATTTTGCCAATTGACTTAGAAGTCCCCTTAAGCCATAGTCCCCAAACCCCCGCCCTTGCTCCGCTGACCTTTGAAGCATTCAGTTTATCCCGGAAACTTCTTTGCTTTTGGTCCAGTCCAGTTGAGCTGGCTTTCCATGTATTGAGTATTGTCCTTCCCTTCACCTAAAGTAGTTCTTATCTACTAACTAATCAGTAAATAACCCTCTCCCACCCTCCCTCCCTCCCCTCATCGTAACCACAAAAGTATGTGTTCTTCTCAGTTTATACTATTTCTCAAGATCTTATAATAGTGGTCTTATACAATATTTGTCCTTTTGCCTCTGACTAATTTTGCTCAGCATAATGCCTTCCAGGTTCCTCCATGTCATGAAATGTTTCAGAGATTCTTCACTGTTCTTTATCGATGCGTAGTATTCCATTGTGTGAATATACCACAATTTATTTAACCATTCTTCCGTTGATGGACACCCTGGTTGCTTCCAGCTTTTTGCTATTGTAAACAGAGCTGCAATAAACATGGGTGTGCATATATCTGTTCGTGTAAAGGCTCTTATTTCTCTAGGGTATATTCCGAGGAGTGGGATTTCTGGGTTGTATGGTAGTTCTATTTCTAACTTTTTAAGAAAACTCCAGATAGATTTCCACAGTGGTTGTACCATTTTACATTCCCACCAGCAGTGTATGAGAGTTCCAATCTCTCCGCAGCCTCTCCAACATTTATTATTTTGTGTTTTTTGGATTAATGCCAGCCTTGTTGGAGTGAGATGGAATCTCATCGTAGTTTTAATTTGCATTTCTCTAATGGCAGGTTTTTTTTTTTTCTGTTAATGAGGTCATTATCAATGTACCAAAACCAAACCAAACCTATTGCTGTGGAGTCAATTCCGACTCATAGTGACCCTTAAAGGATAGAGTAGAACTGCCCCATAGGGTTTCCAGGGAGCACCTGGTGGATTCAAACTGCCGACCTTTTGGTTAGTAGCCTTAGCTTTTAACCACTATGCCATCAGGGTTTCCTTATCAATGTAGGGTGTGTTTCAAGCCAATTGCTTTTTGAGATATAAAGGGAGCAGTTTAGGGACAGAAGCAAGAAGCATGAATGGGGGGAATATGAATGCCACACGGAGATCTCCAAGGGACGCCAAGGGGAAGCTGATACAAGGACAGAGAGAGCCCTCCCTTAGAGCCACCGCCCTGAACTCAGACTTCTATCCTCCTAAACTGTAAGAAAATAAATTTCTGTTTTTAAAACCACCCTCTTGTAGGAGAGGGTGGAAGAAAAATGTAGAACAGAATTTAAACTCACAAAAAAAGATCAGTCTTACTGGTCGGACAGAAACTGGAGAAACCCGGAGAGTATGGCCCCTGAACACCCTTTTAACTCAGTATTGAAGTCACTCCTAAAGTTCACCCTTCAGTCAAAGATTAGACAGGCCTATGAAACAATAACGCACATAGTTCAACCATGTATATGAGAGTAAATGGACACACCAGCCCAAAAGGAAGGATGAGAAGGTAGGAACGAATACGAAAGCTGGATGAATGGAAAGAAGGGGAGAGTGTTGACACATCACAGGGTTGGCAACCAAGGTCACAAGTTGTGTATTGTTTAAGAAGAAACTAATTTGCTCTGTAAATGTTCACCTAAAGCACAATTGAAAACAAACCACCCACTTGTGGTATTTCTCTTATTAGGGCCCTGAGAAACTAAGACACTTGCGCCTGAACTTCTTCCTCTGAGAAATTCCCCACTTTATTTTTGATGGGAGGCCAAACCCACTTCCTGCACCCTGAACATGCCCGGTGCTCACTTTCCTTGTACCCTTTTCAACTAGAATAAGACACATGACAAAGATTCAGGTGCACTGACCCTGGACTTGGATTTGGGAGATAGTAGTGCAAAGAAGTGGAGTTCCCGGATGGTGCAAATGGCGTTGTAGGTGAAAAAAACATCACAAAGTTTAGTAAAGCAAAAAGAATGTTTTATTCGGCATATATTAAAAAAGACAGAAGTGGGAAGTGGACAAGCATGCTGCCAGAGCTAACGTCAGCCTGAATCCAAGGAAATATTACAGAATAAGCAAGAATGGGAAAACAGACAAGCATGTTGCCACAGCCATGTCTGCCCAAGTCCAAGAATATTACAGAATAGACAGAAGTGGGAAAACGGATAAGGACACTGCCACAGCCATATCTGTTGGCGTCCAAGGAAGGTTACACTAACATCACGAAAATGGGTAGAACTATCGAAAGCTTCACCTTTTCACAGATTGGCTAGAAACTGTGGTCTTACATTTCTGAATTGTCTTTCTTAACAATCACTGGTACAGGTTTCAGTAACGACAGTCAGGAGGGTCTTCATTGGTCCAACAAATTTCTACTCACTAAATGTTAATAGAAAAAGATAGGAGTGGAAAGACCTTTGTGTTCTGTTTGATTGGTTTTATGTGAAAAGTTCCCTAAAAAATATTTTTCTTCCCCAGAAGATAATTTCTAAGATTGTTCCATCTATTGCCTTTATCTCAGGACCCAGTTGATGTGTCCTTGTGAGTCCCTGTGGGCCCAGCTTCGGCTGGGTCACATTCTCTTTGCTCAAGGACAGGGAATTTTTTTTTTTTAATAATTTTTATTGTGCTTTAAGTGAAAGTTTACAAATCAAGTCAGTCTCTCACTCCAAAACCCATATACACCTTGCTAAACAAACCCAGTTTACACACTCCCAATTACTCTGCCCTTAATGAGACAGCCCGCTCTCTCCCTCCACGCTCTCTTTTCGTATCCATTTCACCAGCTTCTAACCCCCTCCACCCTCTCATCTCCCCTCCAGGCAGGAGATGCCAACATAATCTCAAGTGTCCACCTGATACAAAAAGCTTACTCCTCACCAGCATCCCTCTCCAACCCATTGTCCAATCCATGTCTGAAGAGTTGGCTTTGGGAATGGTTCCTCAAGGACAGGGAATGTTATTTTCTAAATCAATGGTTAATGTGCTTGGCTGCTACCGCAAGGCTGGAAGGTCAAGTCCATTCAAAGAAAGGCCTGGTGATCTACTTCCAAAAAAAAAAAAAAAAAAAAAGCCACTGAAAACCCTATGGAGCACAGTTCTACTCTGACACACATGGGGTCTCCATGAGCCAGAACTGACTCAACGGCAACTTTTTTTTTTCCGTGCAAACAAGCAAAGAGCATTTCTGAGCAGTGGCAGTTCTTAGGGCCAGCAGTAGCCAGAAGTAACATCTAGTGCCCCATGGTGGCAGCAGAGGCTTTAGCTATCCATTTAGGCCTATGGCAGTCCTTTTTCCTGTCAAATCTAACTCTGTAGACTTCTTGGTAATTTTGTAAGCTACTTAGTTTCCTACAATAAATCATTTCTCTCCTTATTCAGTCAGAGTTAGTTCCCATGGCTTACAACTAAGAACTCTGACATAGACATTGGCCGAGATCCTGAGACAGATAGGGTTAACTGTGCTGGTGGCTGAACAAAAGAGCTTTTAAAAGATTATCATCTAGAAGCTGGGTAAACAGGAACCTAGCTGGTCAACATGAGATGCTCCCCTCCTCCTTTGCAGGCTTCCTATGTGCAGAGGAGCAGAGTGTGACTGCTGTTTGACCTTTCTTAAAAAATCTTAGCCCTCCGAAAATGGTGATGTAGTGCCGAAGATCAAGTGCACATGCGCTATATCCCATAATAAGTGATGCCAAGGGCTGCTGGAAGGACTCCATCTTGAATATCAGTGGGTTCCATCTTAGATTCCAGATGTACACGCAACCTAATTAACATACACTGGTAGCCTAATTAACATACACCGCCATTCTGAGAAGTACCCGCCCCTTGAAAGAAGACCACTAAATATTCATTACTCTGTTGTCTCCACCGAACCCATATAAGCCCTAGCCTTGCTTCCCTTTTCAAGTCAGTCTTTTGGAGAGGCTTAGATTCCGCCCCCCGCCCGCCCCCGACTCCTTTTGCTTGATTCAAGCAAAATAAAGTCTGCTGAAGATAAAGTTTGTCTTTTGTGTGTATTCTTACCTGGGAAAAGACCAGAACCCTTTGAGTCAGACTGGCAATTGGTAACAATCCTAGAACCTGAAAATGCCAGGTAAGACACATTTGGATATTTAGATACACATGCTAGGCTCAAAGGAGTGCATGCGTAGTGCAAACAGTTAAGCTACCGCTACCAGTCGAAAGGTTAGAGGTTGGAATCCACTCAGAGATGGCCTAGAAGCCAGGCCTGGGGTTCTGCTTCCAAAAGGTCACAGCCTTGAAAACCCTATGGAGCAGTTCTACTCTGCACAACACAGGGTCTTCATGAATCAGAATTGACTCGATAGCAACTAACAACAACGTATTCTCAAAGCTTTTAGCTGGGCCCTCTCCCCACCATCCCTGACTGTCTACCCTGGAAACTGGGCAGCTCGGAGAAATCCAGGAGCCAGGTCTTGCAGACCTTCAGCATATAACAGGGCTGAGGGGTGGGGGGTGGGAGGTGGTGATAGAGGGGAGGGATAGGAACTGGCTTGGAAGAGGTATTGGGAAACAGATTTGGTAGAAAGGGTAAGAGAGAAGTAATTAGGGGAAGGACTCCCATCACATCCTGGGCCTTGCCTCCAACCTTAGTTCTAGCCTCAGCTCTGTCTCATCTGTGCCAAACCTCAGCCCCATCATCAGCCTCCCCACGGCCCAGCCCCAGTCCCAACAGAGGCTCAGGGGACTCAGCTTGTTTCTTCATTAACGTGTATTCATCCAAGCAGACATCTTACTTTCACAGAATGAACCACACTGTTGCGAGTGCACGCCTTTACTGCTTCATGTCCCCACTGCTATTCCCACTCGCCCAAGTAAGAGCAGGACAGAGACACTCCCCTGGTCTTGAGCCACAGAACCTGCCCATTTTGTCCTCATTCTCTTTCTAGGTCATGTTCTTCTTCTACTCTTCCAGGCCCAGGGCCTGGGCTTTGAGATCTATGCTGAGTGTCCATGGCCTGGTCTCTGGGTAAACTGGGGAAGGGGAGGATTATGGGGGGTTAGGGCTAGAAGACAGTTCTATTAGGCCCTTAGAAGCTGTGAAGAAATGAATTCTTTTATTTTGCCTTGGTTCTTCAGAAAAACAGCTTGGGAGATTTTCCCCTAAACGCTGGGGAGCTACCTTTGCTCCGGGAACTTGCCGGAGGTGGGTGGCTGCCAGGTTGTTTTCTACCTCAGAGGGTTTGTCACTTTTGTTCAGGTTGATTGATATTTCCTGGGTAAGCTGTAAACAACTTTATGGTTTGACACTTTTTTGTCTAGCCCTGCCCTGCAGTCTGCCACGATTGTTCTATTTTACATAGTTTGCAGGGATTGGTGGGTTTACTGTGCAAGTTGTGTGACTTGCAGTGCACAGAGGGAATTGGTTAGTTTGTGATCCCCCTGGGAGGGCCATGCCTTGAAATTGACAAAGGAGTTTGCTTATATAAGCAGCCAACCCCGTGGACAATTTTTAAAGGCAGGAAAAAACAGAGAAAGAGAGGAGGTGAAGAACTTCCTATAAGAACTGTAGCACAGGTTAAGGGCTGCAATGCTGAAGACAGCAAGGAGTCCAGAAAGGTCCCTGAGGCAGAGCTGGTGATGATGGCAAAAACCTGCTGCTAGGAAGACAGCTAAGAGAGTTGAGCAAGCTGCTACACTGGCTGTGAGCTGGGCCAATTAGCAGTGGAAAAGCAGAAGGCAGTATGGGGGCTGAGCTGGCCTGCCTTTGGCAGTGACAGATGCCCCAGCTATGCTGAGTTGTAACCTTAAGGCCGAGAGGGGGCCAGACGTGAGGGCTGAGAACAGGCCTGTCCTGAGAGGGCCAAGAGGGGGTGTGCATAGCTGAGAGGGGGCATGTATGCCCAAGGGAAGCTGAGAGAGCCATCCTGCACTGAAGGGAGGAGGGGTGTACTCTCCACTTTTGGAAAGCCTTATAGACTTTACCTATGTGCTTCCTGGTCCTAATCCCAAATTGTAGCCTGTTACAGTTAAACCACTTAACTGTGAGCATGGTCTGTGAGTTCTGTGTGGCCATGGCAATAGATTTTATCGAGCCCAGCAGAGAAGTAGAGTGTGCCACGCGGGGAACAACTGCTGTCAGAAATATTAAAAATGTTGAAGAGTGGAGGTACATCTGACAGCCTCCTCACAGGAACCAGCTTTGTGGTGATTCTGATTCTAAACCCTCTGGAATCTAGATGAGTTCTGACACACAAACACAGAAGCCCAAGATCAGCGGGACCAAGCACGGGAGAGTCTCAAGTTTTTCAGTGCCTCAGATAGAGCTAATATTTTGTGTGGGTAATGCCATCCATCTGACCTGCCGCCTTCCGTCCCTATCTCCCGTCTGCAGAGGGAGCCCCCTGGTGGGTGTACTAGGGAATGGCAGGGTTCTGCGCATGGCTTCCTGGAGGTCCTCATCTCAAGTTGCTCTCCACTCCTCCAGGGCTGCAGGCCCCAGGGCCCCCCCCAGAGGACCTCCAGTAAAGGCTCACATAAGAAAGCTCTTGAGCAGTTTTAAAGTTCTCAAAGACACACTCCCAGATGCTGTGGTCCCTAAAGCAAATCACACCCAACCATTAACCTTTTCTGGTGATCTCCCAGAAGACCCTACCACCCTCTGGGGTTTTCTCAGTGTTGGAGTCAAGCATTATCAGCGGGTCCATCAGCAACCCCTTCCTGTGATAATGCCACTCCCCCTGAAGCACTGAGTACTGAATCCGCTCATGCAGTGATTCCCTGATTCAGTATCCCTCTCATTCAGTGATTCATCGCTCACCTAACAAACATGTCAGGCTCCACGCTGGGTGTCAAACACATGGAAATCAGTAACGCAAGGTCCCACCTCCAGGGCCGGACAGTGTAGCGGCAATGTGAGGGGCGAGAGCAGCAGACAAAAAGGGATGACCTTACTGCAGGCTCTGAGGGGGGTTCGCATAGGCAGAGGGGTAGGTACCTAATACAGGTCAGGAGGGGTTGGTCAGGGAGGACTTCCCAGAGGAGGTGATGCCCAAGCCATCAGTGGCTCCCTGTTATCCAAAATGCACCCTGGTTAATGGCAACATACCAAGGAAAACAAAACCTTGAAATAAACATGCACATCTTCCTGGAGAGTTGTATTTTTTCCTGAATATTTGAGAAGAAAAAATAAAACATGACGTCCCTATGAACATAGGCACCAAAGACTATTGTGAAGTACAGTGAAGTACGATGCAAAATTTCACGTAAATTTTTAATGTAAAACAAGATATTTTAAAGAAATCTCCCACTCACAAAAGGCCTATATCCTCAGGCTCCTCTGGCTCCTTCAGCTGTGGTATGAGTCCTTTCTCTTCTGCACTCAGGCTCTGATAATACCAAATGCTATTTCAATGGAAAATCTTGAGAAGCATCAGTCGCTGGGAAAAATATCTAAATTCCTTAGCCTGGCCTTCCAGGCCGTTACCAACGGGACCCCCTGCCCCAGCACAGTTTCCTCCTACACTGCTCTCCTACATACTGTTCTCCACACAGCAGCTATTTACGGCTCCCCGATCAATCAGCAATGTGCCAAGCTGGTTCATGCCTTTGTGCTTTTCCACAAGCGGCTCCCTTTGCCTGGAGTGCCCCTGCCCACACATCCATCTGGCAAACTCCTACTCATCCTTCAAGACCCAGCTGAAGGGGCTCCTCTTCTGTGAAGCCTTCCCAGCAGGCTTGAGCAGAGTGAGTCAGCTCCTCCCAGCACCACTCTATGGTGAACGTGCCTCCATTTCTTGTATTGAGGTTTCTTTCTTCTCTTTATGCGGCCGTTTCTCTGATTGAATTGTGGGGGTCTGGGTGGGAGAGACTGTATCTTACTCGTATTTCCATCCCCAGCCCTAAGCATAGCACCTGGCATGGTCAGTGTCTATAAATACTTTATAGGAAGGATTAAATGAATAAAACTGAATGTGATTCCTTTCTTCTCTTTTGCTTTTAGAGTCCAGATAGGGAGACCTGAATTTTCTTATAAACTTTGGAAAATGCTAAGGAAACCAGTGAATCACAAAGACACACACATACAAAAAAACCAACCCAGAAATATTCATTTAACCTCTTTATAGCCATTCACATTTTATAACGCACGTGGTGTTATTGAGAACTCACAGACCAACGTGGGAGGCATTAGAAGTAGCCAAGGGGGAGAATGAGGAGGGGCACTGCGGATCGATCCAGGAAGTTGCAACAATAGCAGCAACAGAGCTAACACAGATCAGGTTCCAGGCACTTACCTACGTGCACACGATGACTCCTTCAATTCTTGGAACAGCTCTATTGGGTGGCTACTGCTATCCCCGTTTGATGAGGATACAGAGGCACAGAGAAGCAGAGTAACTTGCTTATAGTCATGCAGCTATTATGTAGCAGAGCTGGGTTTCAAACCTAGACAGCCTAGCTGAGGAGTCCTCTCTCCCAATCTCTACACTACGTTACCTGCATATGCACCAGGTGTATACCAACAAAACCAGCTGCTGTCGAGTCGCTTCTGACTCATGGTGACCCCATGTGTGTCAAAGCAGAACTGTGCTCCATACAGTTTTCAATGGCTGTGTGACCTTTCAGAAGCAGCTCACCAGGCATTTCTTTCAAGGCACCTCAGGGTGGTTTTGAACCGCCAACATTTTCATTAGCAGCTGAGTACATTAACCATTTGCATCATGTATGAACTTCTTTCACGATAGCTTTCAAGGCCTAAAGAATTGGCACCCCACATTTTTCCTCTGTGACTCACCTGCTCCTCTCCCAACGAGCTCACTCCTTTATAGGACAGCAAGTCGATGATCCTTGCACACGCCAGATCTCCCATCACAGGGCTTTGCACCTGCTGTGCCGTCTGCCTGGAGCGCTCTTCCTCCCAGAGCTCCTCCCCTTCTTCAGACTCTTGCTCAGGTATCACTTTCCAGTCAGACCTTTCTTGACACCCTATTAAGAACTGATGCTATCTCACGTCCCTAAAGTGGGCCTTTTTTCCCCACAGCACTCACTTCTCACCATGTGACATGATACATATTTTACTAATCCATTTTGTTTATTATCTGTCACCCACTAAACCATAAGCTCTACAAAGGCAGGGCTTTTTTGTCTCTGTTCACTTCTGTAGGCCTAGTTCGCAGACATGCGATTACTGATTTTTTGGAAGTAGGTTGCCGAGTCTTTCTCCTGTTGACTTGAACCATAAACCTTTTGGTTAACCAAAACCAAACCCGTTGCCATCAGGTTGATTCTGACTCATAGCGACCCTGTAGGACAGAGTAGAGCTGCCTCATAGAGTATCCAAGGAGCACCTGGTGGATTTGAACTGCTGACCTTTTGGTTAGCAGCCATAACACTTAACCACTATGCCACCAGGGCTTCCTTTTGGTTAGCAGTGGAGTGCTCAACCCTTTGCACCACCTAGGGACTCCAAAAGATGTATTGTTGTTGTTGTTGTGTGACATCAAGTCGATTCCAACTCATAGTGACCCTATAGGACAGAGTAGAATTGCTCCATAGGGTTTCCTAGGCTGCAATCTTGGTGAGAACAGACCACCAGGTCTTCTCTTTCTTGAAGCTGCTGGTGGGTTCAAGCCACCAACCTTTCGGCTAGCAGCTGAGCACTCAACCATTGCACCAGGAGGGTTCCAGCAAAAGATGTAAAAAAACCAAACCAAACCTGTTGCCTTCAAGTCATAGCAGCCCTATAGGACAGAGTAGAACTGCCCCAAAGGAATTCCATAGAGCACCTGATGGATTCAAACTGCTGACCTCTCGGTTAGCAGCCATAGATTTTAACCACTATGCCACCAGGGTTTCCAAAAAGATGTATAGTAATGGTAATTTTGGCTAAGAAAATAGGGAACATGAGGTAGAAGAGAAATGTGCCCTTTCACAACCAATCACTCCAGTCCCAGGCTCTGGGAAGCCTTTCTGGATTCATAAGAAAAGGTGATACGTATCCTCAAAAAGTACTCAGCATCATTTGGGACAACTTCCAGACCCAGAGGGACCAGTCTCTTATTTGCTCTGTATTTTGGATTGAATTGTGTCCCCTAAAACTGTGTCCTGTAAATTCTAACCCCTATACCTGTGGATGGAGCCCTGGTGATGCAGTGGTTAAGAACTCAGCTGCTATCCTAAAGGTCAGTAGTTTGAATCCACCAGCCGTCCCTTGGAAACCCTATGGGGCAGTCTGGGTTGCTATAAGTCAGAATGGAGGCAATTTTTTTTTTTTAATGGATACCTGTGGATTTAATCTCATCTGGGAATAGGGACTCATATAGGGTCGCTATGAGTCGTTATCGACTCGGAATCGATGGCACTGGGTTTGGTTTTGGTTTGGGAATAGGGATATCTTTGTTATGTTAACGAGACCATGTCGTGTAGGGTGTCTTAGACAAAATACTTTTTGGGATATAAAAGATCAGATTAGGCACAGAGAAAGCAAGGATAAATGCGGAAAGATAGATGCCATGTGGAGATCTCCAAGAAATGCCAAGAACATTAGAGAAGCTGAGACAAGGATTTTCCCCCAGAGCTGACAGAGAGAGCCCTCCCTTAGAGCTGGCACCCTTAACTCAGTCTTCTAGCTCCCTAAACTGTGAGAAAATAAATTCCTGTTCTTGAAAACCACCCACTTGTGATATTTCTGTTATGGCAGCACTAAGAAACTAAGACACCCTACATTTCTACTTCACCACCCAGAGGGAGTCATCTGAGTGGCCTCATTCAGTTGGGAGCAGAGTCCTCCACCAGCCTTCTCAGGAAGTTCCCAGAATGGCACTCTGGGGTGGCTGAGAACCTGCTGGCTCCACCTTCCTGGTGCCCTTTCACAAACACTATCCCTTGCTGGAGAAACCGGTGGGGCCACTTTCTTAGTGTGTACGTGGCAGGCCCTTAAGCTTTCATGGACTCCTGTACCCCATCTTGGGCATTTCAAGCAGACAGCATGGCATATGCAATGATTCAGGAGTGAGAAAAAGCCTGGTGGGTTCCTGGAGCAGGTGAGATGGGAGGGCCCAGAAGGGAGGAGGGAAAGGGAATGGAAAGGTAGCATGGTCTCCTTTTCACTGTGAAAGGCCTTATACACCAAGTAGAGAAATTTCTTTTCTTTTTTTTTTTTTTTTCCCCAATAGGCAATGGAAACCATCAAAGGTCATGCTGTGCCTTTTAGGTTTAGTTTCTCACTGAAGAAACTTTTTCTTTACTCAAAGATGCTTTCTCAACAATTAGGAAACACTGCCATCATGTGGTTCTCAACTGATGCATCTCCAACCTTGAGTTGCTAAAAAAACCAAGACCAAACCTCTTGATTTAAATAGCTGGAGCAATAAACCAGATCGAACCTGTTGCGGTCAAGTTGATTCCGACTCATAACATTAACCTATAAAAAGGATCCTTTTTTCTAAAGTTTTTCAAGAAATCAATATCTGGGTTCAATTCTCTTGAAAATCTGTTTCAAAAATCTTTAGAGATTCTGATCGAAAGGATCTTTTCTCCCCCAAACCAATAAAACCCAATCTGTTCCCTTGGAGTTGATTCTGACTTATGGCAGCCCCATGTGTGTCACAGTAGAACTGTGCTCCCTGGAGTTGATTTTCCAGATGTAGACTGACAGGCCTTTCTTCTGAGGCACTTACGGGTGGACTCAAACCTCCAAGCTTTCAGTTAGCAGTCAGCTCTTAACTGTCTGCACCGTAAAAGGAATCCTTTTCTACTCCCAGTGACCCCTTTCTTAGAATCCCAAGCCCTGCAAAAGCTTTGCCCATTTTAGAGCAGTTTCCTATCAAGCCATCTCCAGACCACTTCTCTCAACTATAGCAAATTCAATGTCAGTCCCAGGTGTGTTCTCCCTGTGTGGTCCTGCAGTTGAACTGACCCAAGTTCGAATATTTCTACCAGTTTTTAGCTGGGTGGCTTTGGGTAAATCACCTAACCTCTCTGGGCCTTAGTTACTTCATCCTTAAAACGGAGATGGCACCGTCTTCATAGAGTTATTGTGAAGATGAAAAGATAACATGTTTAAAACCAAAACTAAACCCACTGCCGTCAGTCGACTGGACTCATAGCGATCCCATTTCCAAGACTGTAAATCTCTACGGAAGGAGACAGCCACATCTTTCTCCCGCGGAGCGTCTGGTGGTTTCCAACCGCCGACCTTTCGGTTAGCAGTCGATGGCTTTAACCACTGCGCCATCAGGGCTCCTTAACATGTTTAAAAGATAACATATAAAAAATATGTGCCTGGCACATCACAAGTCCTCATAGTGAGGGGTTCCTCCTCCTCTGTTCTTGAGGTCATGTTATTTGAGCAGAGAGCAGGCACTCAGTGGAGGTCTGCACTTTGATATCCGAGACTTACCTGGTCCTCAGCTGCGTCCCCTAGGAACACAAACCCTCAGCTTCTCAGGCCGTGGGGCGCTATGTCCATGCCTTGCCTACGGCCCCTGGCCTCGCCCGGGACTGCAGTCCGCTGGTCCCAGCCTTGCGCAGGAGCCGGCAGGTGCGTAGGCGTCAGCGGGGCGGGGCGGGGCGGCATTCACTCCGCCCGGCTCCCTTCCCGGGGGTTGGGGGTGTGGGTGGATAATTCAATGCCCGTGGGACTCAGCTTCTCGCCTCACCCGCAGCTCGGCGGATTGGCTGACTGTCTCCGCTCGCCCCCGCCCTCCGTACCCCCTGCGTCCCAGGTGGCTCAGGCCCCTGTGGTGATCTCTGTTTACCGAGAGATCCGGTTCAAATTCGGCTCCTTCTCGGCCCTCGCTCCCCTCCGGGGCCCCGCCCGCCCGGGAAGCGGGGCGACAACCCAGCCGAGCCTTCCTCGCCTTTCCCTTTCCCCCACCGCCCGGAGAGGTCGGTAAGGGGGAAAGGGGGTGTGGGGGAGGGGGAGCCCCAGGCCTGGGGCATCCGGCCGCCCCCGTCCCGGTACCTCACGCCGACCCAGAAGCGCCATCTCCAGGCCTGTTTCTCGCTGCCCCCGCCCCCGCCCTGTCGTCTCGGGGTGACCTGCCCTCCCTCCGGGCTCGCAGCCAGGGACTGAACCTCAGGAATGCTAGGTCCTTAGTCGAGGCACAGACGAGGACACCTCGCTGACAGGTGTTTCCCCACCCCTGCAGACGGCGATGGCCCCCAAGCCGGCCGGACCCCCGGATGGGGGCTGGGGCTGGGTGGTCGCGGCCTCGGCCTTCGCGGTGAACGGGCTCTCGTACGGGATGCTACGCTCCCTGGGCCTTGCCCTTCCTGACTTCGCGGAGCACTTCGACCGGAGCGCTCAGGACACTGCGTGGGTCAGCGCCCTGGCCCTGGCCGTGCAGCAGGCAGCCAGTGAGGGGGGCCCCCAGGAGGGAGGCGGGAATGAGGGTGGAGAGGCCGTGACTGGGGAGCCGGCGAAATGACCTGACAACCTGAGAAAGGGCGGCCGGTGGAACCCTGTTCCAGAGAACCGTGGGTGTTGGAGGTCAAGGGGAGGGGCTATTGGGCCGGGGGAGGGACTTAGGCCAGGCAAACAGCCAATGAGAAGTGCTGGGCCGAGTTTGGGGTTCAGGGGCGTGTCTTTCACTGACTCCGCCCCCTTCCAGGCCCGGTGGGCAGCGCCCTGAGTACCCGTTGGGGGGCACGTCCCGTGGTAATGTTTGGGGGTGTCCTCACCTTTCTCGGCTTCGTCTTCTCGGCTTTTGCCCGCAGTCTGCTGCACCTGTACCTCGGTCTGGGCCTCCTCGCTGGTGAGGGGCGGCGGGAATGCCCAGGTCCTTAAAGGAAGAAGGTGGGGGAGTGAGCAGGGTGGGGGCCTGCTGTGAGGAGCAGGGCTGGGAATCCTGGGGCAGGCGCCCTGCTCCCTGCCTTCAGCCCGTCCTGTCCATTCGCAGGCTCCGGCTGGGCCCTGGCCTTCGCCCCTGCCCTGGGCACCCTCTCTCGTTACTTCTCGCGCCGTCGAGTCCTGGCCGTGGGGCTGGCGCTCACGGGCAACGGGGCCGCCTCGCTGCTCCTGGCGCCGGCCTTGCAGCTCCTCCTTGACACCTTCGGCTGGCGGGGCGCCCTGCTCCTCCTTGGCGCCACCACTCTCCATCTCACCCCGTGTGGCGCCCTGCTGCGACCCCTGGCCCTCCCGGGCGATCCTCTGGCTTCCTCTCGGGGGCCCCTAGCGGCCCTCGGCCTGAGTCTCTTCACTCGCCCGGCCTTCTCGGTCTTTGCTCTGGGCACGGCCCTGGTGGGGGGCGGATACTTCGTCCCCTACGTACACTTGGCCCCCCACGCCTTAGACCGGGGACTGGGCGGGTATGGGGCCGCTCTGGTGGTGGCGGTAGCTGCTGTGGGGGACGCAGCCGCGCGGCTGGTGTGCGGGTGGCTGGCGGACCAGGGCTGGGTGCCCCTCCCGCGGCTGCTGGCGGTGTTCGGGGCTCTGACAGGCCTGGGATTGCTGGCGGTGGGACTGGTGCCAGTGGTGGGAAGCGAGGGCTGGGGGGGGCCTCTGCTGGCAGCAGCTGGGGCCTATGGGCTGAGCGCTGGAAGTTATGCCCCGCTGGTTTTCGGGGTGCTTCCGGGGCTAGTGGGCATCGGAGGTGTTATGCAGGCCACAGGGCTGGCGATGATGCTGATGAGCCTCGGGGGGCTCCTGGGCCCTCCTCTGTCAGGTAAGGGCCTGAGTCAGCAGATTTGCTCCTAACCCTCCTCTGCCCCGGGGGTTCGAGGCTTCTGAGTTTCTTTACTTTTCCTCTCAGGCTTCCTAAGAGATGAGACAGGAGACTTCACTGCCTCCTTCCTCGTGTGCGGCTCCTTCATCCTCTCTGGAAGCTTCATCTACGTGGGACTGCCCAGGGCACTGCCCTCCTGTGGTCCAACTTCCCGTCCAGCCACACCTCCCCCTGAGAGTGGGGAGCTGCTCTCCCTTCCTCAGGTTGCCCTTCTCTCCCCCAGAGACCCCCACTCCACTCTGAACACCACTTGTTGATCATTTTCTTTGAGCCCCTCCCCCAATAAAAAATATCTATTCTTTTTTCCTGCAAGCTCCACTGTTAACCAATATAGGGTCTTGGAAAGGTCCTAATTAAGATATATAAAAAGCCTGGTTGAAAGGAACAGGATTCCAATAGGCCTGGGGGGCGGGGGGGGGGGGGTGGGGAGTCTTATCTGTCCAGCCTATTGAATTTTCTTTCCCCAAATTCTTGTCATCATAATATGGAATCTTGCAGAAGTTGTCTGCCCCTCAGCTTCAGTCTATCGGAGGAGGGGAGGAGTGGGGTCACATCCTTCTTTCCCCTGAGTAACCAGACCTCCCAAACTAACTCTTTGCCTGCATTTCAGTTTCCTTCTACTGGCCCATTTACCAAAAGGTTGGCAGTTCAAATCCACCAGCTGCTCCTTGAAAACCCTATGAGGCAGTTCTACTCTGTCCTGTAGGGTCACTATGAGTCAGAATCGACTTCATGGCACCGGTTTGTTTTTTTTTCCTACTGGCCTGAGGGAAATACAGGAATCCCAGATTCAGCTCTTTTCCCTCCTTCCAAGCTATCCCCTGCTGTTCTCTTAATTTCTTTCCTAAGTCACAGGGAATAGTGGGATAAAGGGAAGTAAGTAGGTGGGAGGCCCAGAGGGCAGAGTTCAGGGTTCAAATGCTCTGGGCCATCAGAGCTTCTGGACACCGGCCCTTCCACCCTCCAGCCATGACTCCATTTAGCCAAAAGAAGCAGATGGGTCCGAGCTCTGCTTGACGTTCTGATTGTTATCCAGTTTTCTTACCAGTTTTATTTCAAAGGGACATTCCTATTTCCCAAACATCTTTGTCTTCAGAGAAGAAGCTTAGAAGCAACACTAAAGATAAAACATGATAAGCCTCTTGGCCTTTGATTTCCACAGTTGATTCACAACTCAGTGGGGTAGGCTGAGCTCTGGATTCTTCAGAAAACGTTGGTGAAGCCAAGAAAAAGAGAAAGAGTCCTTAACAAAATACAAAAGGTTGGCACACATATGCAGGCACCCCACGCCTGCTCTGGGGGAAGCAGAGCAAGAGGCTTAAGGCACTGTGGTTCCATGGGGGCCAAGATGGGCCAGGAGGAGAAGACCTGCAATTCAGGCTTTCTGGGTCTGACTGCCCCTCCTTGGAGTTCAACCCTCTGCCATACCCTCCCTGGGAAGAGGAACTTTGGCATCCAGGGCCTCTGTTACGAGATTTTGGGGCTTTGAGGTAGGTGGTGAGAAGCAGAAGAAGCCGGGCAGGGTGATGAGAACTCCACTCCCTACAAGGAGGAAGGCCCCAGCCACCACAAAAGAAGCTGTGTAGTTGCCTGTCACATCCCGGAGGTAACCTAGGCCCAAGAGAGAAAGAATACACATGGGTGATCTGTTCCCTGGGGCTGATGGCTAAGACACATTTTTGGGTGGAGACAAGAAAAAGAGTTGAATTCCAAAGGTTGGACTGGATGGAGAACTCTGGTTCACAAGGGGCCTCAAGAGGTAATTTCAACCCCTTTCCTGCCTTCAGAAAGAACTTCTAAACCAGCCAGTGGGGATTTGGGGATCCACATGAAGTCAGCCACACCTTTGCCTTTGTTTCTGGTAATGGTGGGCCTTCTCTACCTTCAGTTAATAGTTAAAGAGGAAAATGTTAATGGTTTGAAGGTTCTGGCATCTTGAGCCTGGAGACCTTTGACCAGACAGCTCAGATACCTGAGCTGGGGCCCAGTGGGCCAAGGGAAAGGAAAGACACTGTGGCATGCTAAGTGTGGCCAGGCGCAACCAGGTCCTCTAAAAATTCAAGTTGGGCACCCTACCAAGGGTTACACTTAGCTCCCTGTGTCTTTCCACTCAATTTTTCAGCCCCAGTTTTCTTTGTCCCATGTGTGCATTTGGGGGCTGCTATGAATGGCCATGCAGGCTGTGCACTGTATAATACCGGGGGTGGTATTCACATACACTCTAATGTGAATAATATCCCCTTCAATCATTGGTGGCACTAGCATTGGTGTCACCCAGTGCGGTAACTCATGGTGTTACCCGCCTGCCCCCGTGGACCCCCTCCCGTACCAGATCATACAGAGTCCTTAAGGTTTTTTGTACTAATGTTACTTGTGAATCATAATTCCTGTATATCACTCCTTTTTCTTTAATTACTACTTCATTCTCAAAACAGTTATTGATACAGGTTCACAAATACTCATTACCACAATATTGTAGCTACATCAAAAAATTCGACAAAATTAGTCCCTGTAAAAACACAGCAGCAACAAAAACAGTGGGTGCCTGTAGCATGTGCCTGTAGCACCTGCAGGGGAAACAAAGTGATTTGAATTGTCATTGTAATTGGGTAACAATGACAGCTCTGACTGGAGGGCATTAATCCTGTTGTTGCCTGTTGAGTAGATTCCAACTCATAGTGACCCTATAGGACAGAGTAGAACTGCCCTACAGAGTTTCCAAGGAGTGGCTAGTGGATTCAAACTGCCAACCTTTTGGTTAGCAGCCAAGCTCTTAATGGTTCAAAAAGTAAATTACCATAGAGTTTTATAGCCTTGTAATTATATTGATACATGTATGCTGGGCTTACAAAAAATGTCTTTGTTGTTATAGGGACTATAACTACAGTGACTTTTTATAAAAAATAATAATTTTCTGCTGAAACACTGCACAAAAGTTTTATAGACAAGTTATTTTGGTGTCGCCCTCTGACGGTGTCACCTGGTGTGGTCCTCACCCCCGCACGCCCCTAGTGACACCACTGCCTCCAATTGTGCAACACGGCACCCTGGCCCACCAGGTAACCTCATTCCCCTTACCTGACAGAGGAGCCCCCAGCAGCCCCCCGATGCTCTCTACCATCTGCACCAATCCTAGGCCGAAGTATATCCTTCCAGTCCCCACCAGTTCAGGCAGTACGGAGAAAGCCACTGGGGTCAGGGCCCCTGATGTGAAGCCGTAGGCCACAGCCAGAGCCACCAGGGCTGTGGGAGCCCGAGCCACGGGGAACAGGACCAGTGACACCCCAGTCAGGGTGGTCCAGAACATCAGGAGTCGTGACACGGGCCCTGGAATTGCATCTCCCAGCCACCCGGAGGCTACACGCCCCACAAGGTCAGAAATAGCAGCCACTGAGAGTAGGAAGGCAGCAGGCAGTGGGTCCCAATTCAGGTCCTGGAGATGGGCCACCAGGTGGACATAGGGAATGAAGTAGCCAGTGTTGATCAGGGTGAGGGCAACAGTATAGCGCAGGAAGGGGCCATGATGGAGGAGGGAGGCAAGCTGGGATCTAGGGCCACCGACAGCAGGGTCCTCAGCCAGGGAGAGGGGGCGGAGGAGAGCACCACAGGCCAGCAGGTGGAGGGAGAGGGCAGATACCAGCAATAGGGCCCCCCGCCAGGCATAGTGGCTGAGCAGCCACTGGAAGAGGGGGGCAAAGGCGAAGGAGGAGAGGCCCACGCCTGTCAGTGCCAGGCCCATGGCTAGAGATCGACGGCGAGAGAAGTAACGGGACAGGCAGGCCAGGGTCGGAGTGAAGGTCAAGGCCCAGCCAGAGCCTGCCAAAAAGGAAGAAATGGGGGTTGAGGGACTTAGAAGGCTCAGATCCCCCAGTAATTTCAACACTGCCCAGCAGCAAATATAGCACTGATTTAGGAGTCTCAAAGACCTGGGTTAAAGTCCTGGTTTTGATACTTTCTAGCTGTGGGACCTTGGGTGCATTTACTTGACCTCTCAGCCTCAATCTCCTCGTCTGCAAAATGGGGACAATGTATCTCACAGGATGGTGGAGGATTAGAGATAATGTTTGTAAAGTAACTAGCACAGAACTTTGGAGTTAGATGCAGGCTCTACCATTTCTGGCTGGGTGGCCTTCATTTGCCATGTTGCATAACCTTTTAGAGTCTTTCTTCATGTGTAAATAGGATGATGATATCTATTTCACAGCCACAGAACTTGGTATGATATTATAGTAGCACTTCCTTCTACACTCCAGTCCCACTAGCCCTAATTTTATACATTCTGATTCATCATTTTTGAATTTCCTAACTTCCCTATGGGCATAAGTGCTAGCCATATTTTCCTTATTCTCCCTAAGCCTTTTGGAAGGAGCAGGAAGAATGTGAAAGTCCAGAGGTCAAAGACCCAGGCATTTTAGTCTTCTGCTCTTGCTCAAGGTCTCACCTGAGAGCAGCCCAATACTCAGGTAGAGGTGATTCAAGGAGGTAGCAAAGGAGGCGAGCAGCATCCCCAGTGCAGCCAAGAAGCCCCCAGTCATCACCACGGGCCTGGGCCCGAACTTCGTGCTCAGGGCACTGCCCACTGGGCCTGGAAAAGAGCAAGGGGTTCTGCGAGAAGATCTGAGGAGTCCTTCCCCAGCAGCACCCCCCCGCCCCCGCCCTGTCCCCACGTCCCCTCTCCCTTCCGACTCTGGACCCAGGCGCGGCACTCACTCCCAAACTGCTGTACCGCGATTCCTATGGAGGCGATCCAGGAGACGCGCGCCGCCTGCTCCTCAAACGCCGCCACAAACTCCACGAAGAAGACGCCGAAGGAGCGGAGCACCCCGAACACCAGCGCCGACTGGAAGAAGGCTGAGAGCACCACCACCCACCCCCAGCCCCCGTCTGGGGGCTCAGCCCTGCGCAGCATCTGGGCGGTAGCAGGGATGCCGCCACCAACGGACCGGGCTCAGGACGCTTTACCTCTGCCCACCCGCCCAGCCACTCGGCCGGGCGGTCGGGGCCGAGCGGGGAACGAGAGGCTGGTAGAGAAGAAGGCAGTGACGTGGGCGGCGACAGGCGACTGCGACTCTCCCCCAGGGGGGCGCTAGAGGAGCGGAGACCCGGCCGGTGCCGGCCGGGCAGTAGGAGCCTGGGGGCGTGGCTCCGCAGGCCCGGAGAGGGGCGCCCAGGCCCGGGGCGGCAGGTCGGGGCGGGGCCAAGGTTCGAGCAGGGAGCCTGGGGCGGGACTAAGCGTGGGCCACACCCCTCCGGCGCACCACTCTCCCTTTGTATAGTCTCTTATCATTGGGGTTCTCAGCACCTGGCCCACCCCGGCCAACATCCCGGTCCACACAGCTCGCCAAAGGGGACGCGGGACTCGAAGGTAAGGCGGGGTTTAGGGCTTTGCGCTGGACAGGGTGAGTAGGGCGCATGCGTAAAGAGGGGGCATTAGAGGCCGATTAGATAGCGACCCCTGTTCCACAGGCACCTACCAGGCGTTCCTTCTGCTTCTATCGTTAATCTTGCGGGCCAGTTCGCCCAGATTTCAGTACCAAGACCCACTTGTAAAGAGTCCATGAGGCCAGTAGACACAGGAGACTATGTGGGCAGCTCCTGTCTGGAGGGGTGATGAGAGGGCAGAGGGGATCAGAAACTGGCCGAATGGACAAGAAAATAGAGTGGAGGGAAGGAGTGTGCTGTCTCATTAGAGGTGTATATAAATTTTATGTACGAGAGACTGACTTGATTTGTACACTTCCACTTAAAGCACAATAAAAATTAAAAAAAAAAAAAAAAGAGTCCATAAGGGGTGGGAGGGTGAGGGGGGCTGATGGGTGAACAGGTTCAGGTATGGAAAGCGCTGAGTTGCTTAATGAGGGGCCCAGGAGTTGCATAGTCCTTGGTGGGGGAGAGAAGTTATGAGATGAGACTCAGACGACATTCCAGGCAGAGCTCCTGAGGCACTAACTCAGCTCCTACAATCTAGATGCCTGGATCCCTGAGTTCCTGAGGGGTTCAAAGAACAAGAGAAGAGAAAAGGGGAAGGAGCTGGTGAACTCCTGGTGGGAACTTTTGATTCTGTTCCTACCAACAGGAAACCTACAGGTCACAGAGAACAAAAATAGCTGAGAGGAAGGGTGGCTGTGAGTTCACCAAGGGCCCCACCAACACCACCTACCCCTTCCTCAGTGGGGCTGGAACCTTTTCCTCTGCCCTAGAAACAGCCACTTCCCAAGCTTTTTTTTTTTTTTAAATTTCATGGTGGAAAGACTAAAGAGACAGGCCATGACCCTGGCCACTGGAGCAGTCAGCCCTTCCTACCTTCCCAGTACCCAGGTCCCTAGCAAGTACACCCCAGACCCTCCACTATAAATAAAACCAAACTAAACCCATTGATGTGAGTCGATTCTGACTCATAGCGACCCTATAGGACAGAGTAAAACTGCCCCATAGGGTTTCCAAGGAGCAGCTGGTGAATTCAAACTGCTGGCCTTTTGGTTAGCAGCCGAGCTCTTAACCGCTACACCACCAGGTCTCTCCCTCCACTATATATAGCACCAATAGTGCTGCTGTAAGAGAAATACTACAAGTGGGTGGTTTTAGCAAACAAAAGTGCATCATCTCACAGTTTAGGAGGCTACAAGTCCAAAATCAGGGTGCTGGCTCTGGGGCAAGGCTTTCTTTCTGTGTTGGTGCTGGGGGAAAGTTCTCATCTCCTTTCAACAACTGTAGGTCTGGTGTTCCTTGGAGATCTCCATGTGTCTTGGCCTGGACCTTCCCCTGGATCTAGGAGGTTCTCAGCACAGGGACCCCAGGTCCAAAAGCCATGCTTCACTCCCAGCTCCTCTTTCTTGGTAGTGGTGAGGTCCCTTTATGATCTTGCTTAGAAATCTCATCAGCCAGATATCCAAGTTCATCACTTACAAGTTCTACCTTCTACCAAACATCTGAACATAATTAAGTCAAGTTCCTTGCCACTGCATAAAAAGCATCGCCCCTCCTCCATTGCCCAATCACGTGTTCATCATTTTCTTTTAAAGTTTCACCGGAGGCACATTTGACGTTCACGTTTCTAGCAACATTCTGTTGCTTGGCACGGTATGTTTCCTATTCCTCATTATCATTCAAGCTGCCCATGACCTCGAAACCTTGGGCTAAAGGGCTCAAACCCAGACCAGTGGGGAGAGAGGCATACCAGAAAGAAGAAAGGAGGGAAGCTGTATAGTTTAAAAGTCTAAGTCTAAGCCTTATAATTTTATATGTGGAAAATGAAAATAGCCATACCCTATTGTTCTTTCTTACTTTTTTTTTTCTGTAAGTAGAGACAAAACCTTGGCTGATGGGGAAGATGCCGAAAACACACGGAGAGGTATGGCTGTGTAACAGTGGCTAAGAGCTTACTTTCTAAAGTCACAGTTGGTTTCCTCATCTATTAATTTGGGATAATAATAGTATCTATTTTTGAGGGCTGTATTTTTTGGGGGGAGGCAAGTTGAATCAGAAAATCATGCACTAAAATGCTTAGTTTAGGGCCTGGGATGTAGGAGGAGATAAGTAATAATAGCTGGTCTTTTTATTCTCAACAGGAGATAAACTGTAGTAGCGGGTAAAGACAGAAGTTTTAGTTTTGGTTTTCTTTCTCCTTTTTTGTTTTTCAATATTTAATCCAGGTCATGGGTTTTACAACATTGAGAAACACAACTGTTCAGGCTAGGAGGAACTTGAGAGACCATGTTAACTGATTTATCTCACAGATAAGGAATGTAAGGCCCAAAGGAGGGTAACTTATCAGAATTAGTGATCCTTTGCCCTTGGGTCAGAACATATCTGTGCACACCCAGGACACACCCAGGACAAGGGTGGGAGAGGAGCAATGCACTGGGCCTGGATAGATACCAAGACACCATTGCTGGGGAGGGTGGAGTTGGCATGTTGTTTCTAACTACACAGCCTTCACACTGCCCCCTCTAGCCCACTATCCTCAGAGGACCCAAATCCTACCCATTTCCCCCACTTCATCCTATTCCTCGGTGGTGGGGTCCCAAGCATTAAGATTCCCAGCACAGACTCATCCCCCAACTTCTTGGTGTTATTGGTGGGTTTCAGCTTTCTCCCTGACGCCTCCACACCTCAGGCAGGAAGTGACTTCAGAGCAGCAGGATGCAGGTGGCTCCGGAGAAACGTCATGAAGTCACAGGTCCCTACACAATGAACCGGAAGGCAAGGGCGGGGAAGGGGAGAGCAAAGGCTGTTGAAAATGTCTGGTGGGATGGGATGATAGAACAGGCACAGAATCTAAGACGGTATCCAGGAGGCAAGACCGTTCTTCCCTAAACTCCCAGCTTCCCTCAGTCCCCAGCTTCCCATTGGCAAGAACCCAGGACACACCAGGCAACACTGAGAGGCTTCTTTATTCCAAGAATCTGATCTTGCAAAAATCTAACATCTCCACAGTGGTCCTCCACCCCCAGGCACTTTCCACCTGCCCATCCAATCTACTAAATAAAAACCATAATTCCTTCTCACATCTCTCCTCTGTTTTCCCTCCCTCCTTCCCCAATTCTGCAATGCAGCAATGGGGAGCTAGAAGAAAAGAGGGAGAAGAGTAGCTTTCTCACCAGTCCCCAAGTGACACCCACTAGTACTGACCTATCTTGAGGAACCTCTACCTTACAAATCCAAAAGTGCTCTTTACCCCCACCCCATATCCCTTAATCAAATAATCCTCAGGGCAACAAGGTGCAGGACTGTAAATCAAGGAGTATCATCCAACATTCAAGATACTCCACCCAGCCAAGAGGTAATCCCACTCCCCCTACTTGGCCTACACCAGAAACTGTTCCCCTTAACCAACCTCTCAATCCTACCAGGAGACTGGTTAACTAGAAGGGGCCTTTGATCTGTCCGTCAATCAATCACAAGGAACCTTTTAAACTTTTAATCCCATCAGTAATATCAACCATAATCTACAGCAATCCCAGAATGGAACTCAGCCCTTTTTTCCTCCCTGTGGAAGGTTCTAGTGCACTCACTGGTGTCAGGCAGGAATGCAGTGACAGAAAGACTGGGTCACAGACCCAGCTTTTCTAAGGTAAGAAAGTTACCAAGCACCTGTGACTTATAGAGGCAAAGGAGAAGTTTCTGGAATCTAGACATTTGCCAGATAATATAAAAAAATCTGTTCAAGGAAGAAGGGGCCCATCTCTGGTAGAGAAAAGCCCAAGGATCATTCAAGATCCAGATGCCTCTTCAGTAAAGAATAGGTCATGTCTCAGATTTAGTCAAGGTAAAGAGTTTTCTAATTCTTCCGTAGGTCATAACATTCTTAAAGGCTGGCAGGATCAGAAGTCACATCACCTCTGATAAGGAATTTCAGATTTCTCTCCTGTGGAAGGATCTACCTGGAGCCAAGGACAGACCCCCATGGGAGGATTATGGGCTCAACTCAAGCCTCTGTGTGAGCTCTATCATGATAGATTTGTGTCTAGAACCCTAGACTTGTATGCAGAACCACAGTGAAGCCAGACCTCAGTGACCAGATTAGTGGGACAGTTTAGGTTCTAGATCACCTTGCAAGCAAGACTACCAACCACCATACCTACAGCCTCTAGGAGGCATTTACTACTTCCACCTCAGGCTCACCATAAAGGTTCCTATCACTCTTGAAGAACAGAGAAAAATCTAGATCCAGTTCTAGCCTGCTAGAGAACCTACAACATCCAGAATACCAGAGAGGGTTCCTGACCCAATTCTACAATCCCATGTTTCCAGAGCTGCCCTAGAGCAAATGAAAGGATCCAGACCTAGAAATAGCAGGGCAGAACATAGGGAACCCCTTTCTCCATTTTAAACAAACCAACAGGCACACAAATAGCATAAAGAACAATTCTATAGATACCTTAATATAAAATACTCAAGCCAAAGGAGAAGGCCAAATGCTAATCTCTGCCAGCAGAGCTGTGACCTCACATTCTGTGTGTTGGGTCACTTGTGAATCACACTTGTGGAAAAGGGAACTGGGAAATGCAATAGAATGAAGGCCCTGGTGCCTCCCAAAGGCCTCAATAAATTATATTTACACATAAACTGAATGAGATGGGGTGCGGGTTAAAGGCTGTTCCCTTAAGGCAACCAGGCCTCCAGTCTCTCCCCTCTCCTAGCCCCTAGCTTGCTCTCCTCAGAGACAATTTTGGTTGTGGGGAAGAGGTTTTGGCCAGCAAAACAGAGGCAGATCTAGCCGGGACCTGCCACCCCAGCTCTTCCCAGTAAGAAATCAAGGTGGTGGCAATTTCTGATACTGTTAGGGCCTTGCACACTCCCATGCCCAAGTGTGACCCGGGAGAAGCCAGGCCTGAGCCCACAGCATCTCGGTTCCCAGGAGGCAAGTGAGGCCGGGGTCCACCTCAACTAGGGCCCCCTAGAATGTGATAGTGCACTTTGGTGTTGGTGGCAGCTCCCAGGGGGCGAGTGGGGCCTGGGCCCGCCTCAGCTAGGGCCCCCCAGGATGTGGTAGTGTACTTTGGTGTTGGTGGCAGCTCCGTGTTTCTGGCGCAGATGAAGCCGCAGTTGACTTTTGTGCCGGAAATGCAGGCCACATGGATCGCACTGTAGGAGAACAGAGGGTCAGGTACCTCCCCACCCACAACCATCTTTTAGTTCTTGAGCTAGGGGCAATTGTCCCACTCTCAGTCAGATAAGGAACGCTTTGGCCCTCCTGTCCTCACAAATCCCCAGGGGCGTCCTCCCAAATCCCCAGGGGCGGTATAGGTGATAGACCCTGCCTTCTTCAGCAAAGGGTTTCCCACTCATTAGTCCTCCCTCCTCACCTGGGAGTCCCTGGGTGGCACAAACGGTTAAGTGCCTGACTACCCACTGTCGGTTCAAACCTACCCAGAGACACCTGGAAAGAAAGGCCTGGCCGTCTGCTTCTGAAAATCCCAAGGAGCACAGTTCTACTCTGCACATACGGGGTCATCATGAGGGGGAAACCTACTCTGCAGTAACTGGTTTGGTTTTTTATTTGTTTAGCCCCCTCTAGAGGAAAAATACCGCTGGCCTCATCCAGGAGTATAACTTCTATGTCTGCCCTCCCCCACCCCATCCCTACCCCTGATTAACACTATCTCCAAGAGATCTAGGGATTGCAAGCCCTGCTCTTCTTAGAGTCCCACTCCTAGGCCAGGCCAGCTACCCACGTGGTAAGGCTTCTCTCCTGTGTGGATGCGAACGTGGCTCTTGAGGGTTTGTAGGTGGCGGAAGCACGTCCCACAGGTGGGGCAAGGATAGGGTTTCTCCCCAGTGTGAATCAGCACGTGTGCACGCAGATGCGCTACCTGGGAAGCAGGGGAGACCTTGCATTGGCGCTTCTGGGAGGGACAGAACCCTCCAGATATGGCCTGCCCTGCCCTCCTGCAGGTTTGCCTTTGAACTCACTCCCAGGCTGGCTCCATACCTGGACAAAGCGCGAGCCACAGGTCTCACACTTATAGGGCTTCTCTCCTGAATGGATGCGGCTGTGTGTCTTCAGGTTTGCAGGCCGGTTAAAGCGGGCTCCGCAGATGGAGCAGTGGTACGGCTTCTCTCCTGGGGACAGGGAAGAGGGGAGGTCAGGGACTTTGCCTCAGGACACCTGTGGCCACCAAAGCCACAGGACCCTCTCCTCCCTGCTCACAGCTACCTGTGTGCACGGTGCGGTGACTGGCGAGGTTGCCCTTGTAGCGGAAGGCAGAGCGACAGAGCTGACACTTGTAGGGCTTGTCCTCCTCCCCAGGAGCTGAGGGGTCCAGCCCCGATGAGCACCCAGCCATAGCCTCACAATTCTGGCAGCTGACAAAATCACTTCCTGGGCAGGGAGGTGGGTAATGACAACAATAGTTATTTACTGAGAGTTCCTGGGTACCACTGAATCCTCAAACCACACATTGGTAGGTTTTCTTTTCTCCAGTTTACAGTTAAGGCTTCTAGGGCTTTTTTAACTTGCCCAAGGCCACATGGTTAGAAAAGGGATGAGCCAAGATCTGACTTCACACTTGTTTGACTCCAGAGCACTCTGCTAATCTCCTCTCCAATAGTGGTGGTGATCAGTGGAGGCTCCTATTAGTGGGTGAAGGTTTCTGTTTCTCCCTCCTCTCCTGTACCACTCTAGATGACAGCCTGTCAGAGAGGCCCAGCCAAGCCCTGGGCAGACCACTCAGCCCTAGATGGGAGTAAGCCAGAACTATCCAAGCTTTGCTGCTCCCTTTAATACTACTAATCCCTGGTCCTACGTCTAGACATTCTGATCTATGGGATGTGGCTTGGGCATCAGGATTTTTAAAAGCTCCCCCAGGTGATTCTAATTTGTAATAAAGTTTAGAAACCATTGCAATGGGCCTTTCCAGAGGCATTTTGGCCCAAAGTAGCCTGAAGCAGCCACAGGAGAAAAGTCGGGAAGGAGGGGCTCTCACCTGGTGGTGGACGGACCCGCTCAGAGGGTGACCCAGTGGTCTCTTGAGCCTGGGGTGTGAGGAGATGGGGGGTATTGGCTGGAGTTCCAGATTTGAACTGTATGGTGGCAGCAATTGGAGAAAGCCTAGCAAATGGCAAGGCCCAGGGAAAACGGTTAGAAGAGATTACATGGAGAGGGATTCTCCCTGAAGAACTTGGAGCCAAAGGCCTAGCTTCTGGAGGTAAGTTAATATTGACCAATGAACCATATCCAATTGTGCTGCCAAAGTCCCACCCGCTGAGTAAGCCTGGCCTCACTCCCTACGGTGGGCTACTGGTTGCCTTCGAGTCGATTTTGACTCATGGCAACCCCATGTGTGTCACAGTAGAACTGTGCTCCGTAGGGTTATCAATGGCTGATTTTTCAGGTCTCCAGGACTTTCTCCAGAGGTGCCTTTGGGTGGACTTGAACCTCCAACCTTTCAGTTAGCAGCCAAGTGCGTTAACTATTTATACCACCCCAGGGGTGGAAAGGTGGGCTAGTGTCTCTGAAAACCCAGCCCCATCTCCCTGCCTCCAGACCACCCAGACCCAGTGGCTCTGCCTCCTAGCTGAGGCCAGTCTCTATGAATTCATGGTTCCAGGTTCTGTACCTGTTCTGGGGACCAGGAATGGGTCCTTCTTCACTGCTGCTGCTGCTACTGGAGGCCTCATCTCCACTAGGGAGCCTGGCTTGGGGGCAAGGTTGACCAGAACTCCTCTCTCCTGCCAGGCTCCCTGCTTGAGAGGCCTGAGAGTTTAGCACGATGAACTTATACTTTTTCCAGTTGCAGGCCTTGGGGTCTGGACTGGGGGGACCTTGACTGCAGCTGCGAGACTCAGTAGGTGGGTCTGGGTGCCCTTCGGAGCGCCTGGGACTGCCGGGAGGAGGGGCCGTCGGAGGTGTGGGGGGCTCTGTTTCCAAGGGACGCAGGGAGATGCCCAGAGGTTCATAGCTGGGAAAAATGCGATGGACATTAGTGCTACTGGCTAACCTTGGCCTCTGCCCTAGATATTTGGGGCACCACCTCACCCACGCTGACCACTGAGCCAGGGTTCCCTCACCTGGCCTGGATAAAGCGGTGGCATGCCTGGACTACATGTTCCATCTGCAAGTAGGTGGCAGCTGCAAGCACAGCTGGGGCAGTGGCCGGCGAGAGGCGCAGGCGTGAAGTGTACATGAAGTCCAGAAGGGGAGCAAAGCCTCCAGCTTCCGGGCCCCCAGGCAGGGAGAGAACGTCCACCCCCACTCCCGCACGGCTCCGGAAAATGGAATAGAAGAAGCCACTGGAAAGGGGGCAGTTAGATCATGTTATGGGATGGGGAACTAAGGGAGACTCACTCTGCAGTGCAAAGTCACACCTCTAGAAGCCCCGCCTCCGCCACTATCACCCCGCCCCCATGCCGGGAAGCTCCGCCTCATGCTTTCCAGGGTTTAGCTTCGAATCCCTTATGGCCCCGCCCCTTCCCATCTGGCCCCGCCCCAGCCCAAGAGCCCCGTCCCTCGAACCTGCAGGCGATAAGAACAGCCTTGTGCGCCCGGAGGGGTTGCCCGCCAACCAGCAGCGTGACGTCAGTGAGTATCCCGCGCAGGCGCAGCTCATTCAGATTGCCGAGCACGTCGGAGGAGTGGCGAGTGAACTCGCGGACGTAACCTAGCGCTCCGTTCGGGGCTGCGGTGGAACCCATGGCGACGCCGGCCTGCGGGTGCCGTGGAGAGGGCTCAGGGATCCAGGCAGTCGTAACAGGGAAGACCCGACGCCTTCCCGTCCTCAGTTTGCCTTTTCCTCCTAAGGTGTAGCTAGAGTCCTGGCCCCGGCCCACGCACCCTCACTTAATTCATCTAGATCGTTCTGCGCTCCTCTCGCTCTTCCAGATCCCACAGCACTCGGGGCGGGTTGAAGGTTCCCAAAACCCGGCGTCGATGGAGAACGTGTGGAATCCAGCGCGCAGCGCCCTTCATTTGACTCCTAGTACCCCTCTGGCACCCCCACTCCCCTCTGCTGCGCTGCGCACCTGCGTCTCAGATACCCCACCTGCCCAGAGATCCCAGACGACCTGCGGTCCACACCTCCTACTCCCAGTCGAAGCTCCGTTCCCTGAACCACTGAATTCTGCTTCTGTCTGGTCCCCGACTCCAAGTTGAGCCCAATTTTGGGGACTCAGTCTTCCTATCATCAACAAACTCCAACCCCTCTTAGGGGACCCAGGAGTCTGGCCCCCTAAGTCTCTCGCTCTTACCCCCGTCCCGCAGGGGCTGCGGCTTCTCTTCTCAAGGGAGGCGGGTCTATCTCCCCTCTTGGCCCCGGCGCCTTTATCGCGCCGGGATGTCGGGGGCGGGGGTGGAGGTGGGGTGACCGCCTGGATCTGTATCCTTCCTTCCTCCCTCGCTCTCCAGATGGCAAGCCCGGGGCGGGGTCTCCGGCTCCAGGGCGGGACCTCAGGAACGCGGGGTGGTCGTAACTGAAAAGTAAGGGGTCTTGAGCCACTGAGAGTGGAACTGAGGATGGGAATGTTGGAAGTGGGGAGGAAGCTGGGGACATCGAGGTTGGAAGTATGGGACCTGGGTGGTTGGAGGGCCTGGGACAGAAAATTGGTGTGGTGGCTTTTGGGAGAAGATACTAGGAGCCTGTTGCAGAAGAAAGTGAATACAGCAAAACTCCTCCGTCCCATGCATGGTATTAAGGGAAAAAGGAGAAAGGAGGAGCCCAGCGAGGCACCAGGTTAGGGAGGTTAGTGGGCTCCCGTGGGGTCTCAGATAGTGGGAGGGTGTGGTGTGAGTGGCAGGCTCCTCTAAAGGGTCCTCAAAAAAAGGGGTACTCTGACTGGGCGGGGTAGTGAGGTGGCGGATATGATTTCTAGTTGGTTTCCTTCCATTGTCCTGCGACCGGAGCCAGCTGCTTCCCCTCGAGGAGGTGGGGAAAGCCCCGGGTGGGGGCCGAGAGACGCTCGGGAGACCTAGGCGTCCGGCTTCTAGCTCCCGATTCTCTTCTGAATCCTTTTAGGGATCCAGAGGGACGTACTCAAAGCCCGGCCTTCCTCCCCCAATCCTAACTCTCTAGCACCTCGGGTACCCGCCCGCCGGTCGGCCACGCTTTGAGGCTGGCGGGACGCCGGGGTCCAGCGCGGCAAGTCGGTAAAGCTCTGCAATGTCTGGCTCCTTCCACGAGGGGGCAGACGAGCACTAGCCTCGCCTCGCCGGATCGTCTCCACCGGCTGGGGGTGCGCTGTGACAGAGGCGCAGGATCTGTTCGGTCCGGGCGGCTGAAACCTTCAGCCTCCCCGACTTTGCACTGCCTCTTTTTTTGCCTCTCTGTCTCCTAGGAGGGGAGTAGTGTTGGGCGGAGGGAAGGACAGTTAGGAGACAGAAGGAGCTTTCCCCCAGGTGGATTCCTACCTGGGGAAGGGAAGGGTGGATTGGATGTCTCCGCTTCCCTAAGACAGGGGCAATGAGCTTGATCTCCTGGCCCCAAGCCCTTTGGGGACTTCCCCCCTACCCAGTCTGGAAGCCAGGAGTCCTACCTGGGGTGAAAAACCACGGGCTTTTGGGAACAAGGGCAGTGGGTGGGACAAGGAGGGGGACCTGAGTTCAGGACTTTCTTTTCTAATCAAGACAGACTTGCTATCCAGAGGTCTTCAGAGGTGCAGTTTTATGAAAGTTGGGTGGGGTAAACAGAAAGAAGGGAAAACAGTGAGGTTTCCAGGAGGTAGAGAGGGCAGGAGGGGCCAGCTAACCCCATCTAGTAGATAGGCATGGGCACCACCCTTATATTTCGTTTGAGCAGATCTCGGGGATCAGGGTTCATTTGGAGAAGGGGAGCCAGAGCTAAGTCCAGCTGCAAAGCAGGAGCACCTTGGATTTGGGCTCAGGAGAGTCTACAGTTGACCAGGAACCACTGACCATTGTCTGTGAGGCTGCATGTCCAGGCCTGGCCCCACCCCTTTAGATTTGAGAGTGTCTATGTGGGGTGTACAAAAGAAGAGCTGAGAAACTGGGAATCAGGGACCACTAAGGTTTCAGGATGGTAAAGTGGTTTTGGCATGTGAGGGTTGCCTTGAGTGGTCTCTGCCCAGTTTGGGGGTGGGAGTTAGACTAGGGAAGGGCTTCCCTTTGGTATCAGGATGGAATCGATATTATGTTATCTGGTCAGTTGTGGGATGGGGTGCCTGCTTGTTATGGGGTGCTGAGTTGGTTTGATTGTTATGAGGAATTCATTCATTCAGACTTGAGGGCCTATGGTAATTTTGAGGCATTGGGCTCATCTTGAAGCTAGATTAGTTCTGGGGGTTCTGACACCTACAATTTGGAGGTTATACCCATCTCTGTCATCTTGAAATATCAGGAGAGCCTGCCGGGTGTTCTTTGGGAAGTGGATGAGGGTTTTATGTTGGGGGTTCATAGTCACTGGTGTATATGGGCAGTTGAGGTTCTTATCAGCCTGATTTCAAGTAGGGAAGTGGTGCTTATTTGGGGGTGCAACCAGTTTTGCGGTACAGTATAAATATCGAGGCTCAGATTAGATAGTCAGGGTTATGAAGTTCAATTTGGCATTTTTCATTAACTTGAGTGGAACATAATAGGAACCTGGGAGCAAGTTTGAAGGCCTCTTGTGATCGAAACCAAACCTGTTGCTGTCGAGTAGATTCCGACTCATAGCGACCCTATAGGACAGAGCAGAACTGCCCCATAGGGCTTCCAAGGAGTGCCTGGTGAATTCGAACTGCCAACATTTTGGTTAGCAGCTATAGCGCTTAACCGCTACACCACCGGGGTTTCCCTCTTGTGATTAGGGGGTGCTGTTTTGGGGGGATTAAAGCTTTGTATTTGAAAGTTGTGGAAAACTTACTTGGAGAGGGGGGATTCCTGTGCCTGCATGATAGCTAAGAAGCCTTGTCTGGGGAGAGAAACAAGGGGAGGTCCCCCAGGGTGGGAGGCAAAAATTTTGGGGTACCCTTATTTTGGGGATATCTTGCTGCATTTTGGGTGCATTTGGTGAAGCTGAGGGGTGGAGCATCAGGTGAGGTTGATTTGGGGGCTTATTTAATTTGAGGCACGATAGTGCTTTGGTGAAGTCCTTTGCTTGTAGGTCTCAAGTCAGATTCTAGAAATCTTTCTTTACTGAACCCCCAAATAAACCCAGTTTGGGGATGGGAGTTAGAACCCAGATTTGAAGGGAGAAGTTTGGAAAGGGAGTGCTTTCCCTTATTTTTATGTGTCTTAGCTAGATTTGAAGGAGTGGTTTCAGGCTCTGAACCCCACTTTCTTAAGGGAGCACTCCTCAGTTTTGGGAAAGGTGGGAAAAATGGGGTATCTTGTGGTTAAGTGGACGCCCCTGACCAGAACAGTGATGTTGGAACTGTGGCAAGGAGGGGTAGTGGTGGGGTACAAGGAGGTGATTCATGAACCCTGGTTTTCTGGGATAAGAGCCCCAAACAGAAAGCAGACAGACGACCAGGAGTGTGGGTGAGATGGGGGGGAGGGGTTCCCAACGGCAGCAGGGGCTAGAGGGTAAGCCAGGCCAGCTCTGAAGCCTGGGTCCCTGCTCTTTTCAGCTCTCCTCCCCTCTCTCCCTCCCACCGCCCACCCCCCCAACCCAAGGAAAAAAACTGCCTGTGCAACAGCAATGGCAGATTCCAATCCTCCAGGCTTTCCTCAACCACCACCGAGACCAGCCAGGGGGAGGGGTAGGGAGGATCGGGCTTTCCTGCTTTCCTAAGACAGGGGCAATGAGCTTGACCTCCTGGCCCCTAACCCTTTGGGGAGTGCCCCCCGGTCTGGAAGCCAGGTGTCCTGGACCCTAGCCCCTGAGCGAGGGGGGGGGCCTGGAGAGACGGGGAGGAGGAAGGAGGGAGTGACTTCCAAAATTGGCATATGGACAGAGCAGGGCTGGCGGGAGGCAGGCGAAAGGCAGATTTTTCCTGAAAAAACGGGGCTATCTGAGGACCCCAAATTTGGGGAACTAGTCCAGGACCGTCCTCCCAACATCCTAGATTTTTTTGGGATTTTTTGGGGGCTCCAGGACCCTTCTAGATGGGGTGAGGAATGTAGTGTTGAGGGAATCTGACTGGGGCATTGCAGCTGCCTCTCCCGCCGAGTTGGAGACGGATGGGCTGGGACGGGTTTGGGGGGGGGTGTCCCCAATTCTGACTGGGAATGGAGAAGCCCCCTCCTGAGCTCTCTTGTGGGGGTCCCCCCTCCCTAGGGCACTCCCCACTCCCTAAGCCAGTCGAAAGGAAGGAGGCCAGCGATGCGACTGGGGCGGCTCCTTTCTCCTGCACCCCAAATGTGAGGGATGCACCCCAAATTTTTCTCCCTTCAAAAATAGGGGACCAGGATCTCAGGGGAGAGTAGCTGAGGTAAGTGGGGAGGACAGTGTCCCCTGTTTTCAGGAGAGACGTGGCGGTTGGGGGGGAGGTTTGGAGGTGCGTGCTGGGGTGGGGTTGGGCTTTGTGAGTCTTGGAACTGGGGGGATGATTGGAGAGACTTTCTCTTATGCCCCTAAACTGCAGTTCACCAGATGGAAACCAAAAGCTGAGACCAGAGGGCCCCCCAACATCTCCCAGCCGTTAATATAGTGTTTGATTTCTGTTTCACCCCCCACAAAGGCTTTGCCGAGGATGGGAGCTGGGGGCAGCTACTCAGTTTGGGGGCTTCAGAGGGTGAAGTGAGGGGCAGGAGGCCTTGGCCGGATTTGGTGTGGGACATATAGGGGTTTGGGGGGAGGGCGTCTGGCATTCTTCAGGGCCTAAAAAGACTGCTTAGACACACCACCTTAGAGCTTTTTGATTGCCTGGAGTTTTGGGGGGTGTGTCGGAGGGGGGTGGTAAAGGGTGGGATGGGAGGTTGGAGGATGACTTTTGGTTCTTAGAGGATATTATTTTGATTTGCATAAGGGATTTTGGTCCTTAGATTTTGCTTTCTGGGGGGTGCTTTTAAAAGAATCAAGTCCTGGACAGGAGAAAAAAGCTGAGGGAAGGCCCAGGGTGGGGGTGGGGAGAGGCATGTTTGTCTCAGCTTAAACGTGGCTCTCTGGGGTGGGCCCGCCCGCCTGGGCCTGGTGGATGGGCTGATGGGGGTTGTTGCGGGGGTGAGACCTGGGTCCTGGGGGGGCAACGGGGAGTAAGGACAGCACTGGGGGTTGAAGACCTGACCCCCAAGTCCAGATGACCCTCTCCCTGGGCCTTGCTGCTCCCCTTTTCCCCCTGGCCTCCATTTCCTGCCTTTAGCCTCCATCTTGTGGCAGGCCCAGGGCCCAGGGCGACTTCCGGCCCCCCTCTCCCAATCATGTTCCGGCCCCACCACCTCTGGACTGCCAACTCCCAACCCTGCCGTCCTTGGCCTTCTTTCTCTCCTTGCTTTTCTCTTGGGTTCTGACCCAAGGAGGGGAGGAATGGACACAGGAAGCTTGGGTCCCTGCCCTTGCTGAGTCAGAGGCAGTTTGTTGGTCTCCCCCCACAGGCATTCCCTAGTTCTTCTGCCCCTGATCCCACCCTAGGGATCCCCTAAGGTGAATCCCTACAGGGGGAAGATGGCTCCAACCTTAGGATGCTGTGAGCTCATCCCTTAGGCCTCTCTCCCTCCAGTTGCCTGCTCAGCTCCTATCCCTGGTTTCTTGTTTTTCCCAACCTTTCTTGGGCCATGTTTGCCTTTGAAGTCTTCTCTATCTCCCTGCTCTTGGTGGCTCTAGTGGGGAAGGGGTCTTCACAGCCCCGTCTTGTCTTCCTTCCTGTCAACCCACCCGAGTCCTGCTCCCGCCCCAGCAGCACACTGTGGTTTGTACGGCACTGTGGCCACGTCCAAACCACACTGTGGTGTTAGAGCGAGGGTGGGGGAGGCACCGCAGAGGCCTGGCCCTGGGAGGCCACCCTGGAGACTCGACACAAAGCACATCTGGGGCCTGTGACAAACTCCTTGCAAGGGTAGAGGTGGCAGGGGATAGGAAAGCACTGGAAATAGCCCTCCAAAATCCCCAAGGTAGTCTCAGGAATGTGACTGCCAGAGACCCTGGGAGAAGTTCTGCCTCCAGAGAGCCTGAAGTGGAGCCTTTGTTGCCCACACCCAGCTCCCCTGGCTCTAGCAGCACAGAAATATTGGCACCGGGAGAAGAGTCTACCAATATTGGCTGTGCTGCTGCAGGCAGGGTGGCAAGCGCTACCCAGGAGGGGCTGAGCTCCCGAAGGCTAAGGAGAGGAGGTGGAACCATCCCTTGTACTCCAATAATGTCAAGCCAAAGGCACCAAGCTGAGAGGGAAGTCTTTATTGTTTTCTGTATAAAAATGTCCATCAGGTGGAAGTCAAAGGGGTTGGGGTAGATGGCTGCCTAGACAGGGACAGCAAGGTGGACCTTCCCAGCCCCAGCAGCCTTTTGACCTTCTCTCAGGCAGGCCTCCGTTTGAGTCCCAGACGATCCGCAGGTCCAGGGCGAACAGTGAGAGGGGTCAGAGGCAGAAAGCTCAGTGGGAGAGTAGAGGAGGGTCAGCAGAAGTCATGAGAAGGCCAGAATCCAGGGTCAGGCTGTCTGGAACAGGGAGTCAAATGGGCAGAGATGGAGCGAGCCCCAAATACACTTCCAGGAAAACTCCCACCTCGCCAAAGCACCCCACTCCTGACTGACCCAATCCCCTGCATGGTGTATAAGAGAACACCTTCCTTTCCAAAGCCCCTGTACAAAGGAGGGGGCTCTGGCTGAGACCCGCCCCTACCAGCGAGGTGAGCACTCCCCCCCCACCCCCCCCTTCAGCTAGTATAGGGGGAGGAGGACTCCTACCCTGGTCGAAGTTGAGTTTCTTGGCTGGAGGGGTTTCTCCTAGCCCTTCAATATCCACTAGGTCACTGTTGGCGTCCGAGTCGTTCAGAGCACTGAGTGTCACATCTGGGAGGGGGGCATAAGCTAGGTTCTAGCTTCCCCTGGCTGCCCTCCAGCTTCCCAAGGCTTCATGCCCCCCACCCCAAGTCCCTGTCTGGGAACCTCCACAGGGAGAGGAAGAGAGGTTTGTCCTTCTCTGACCCAGGCCCAATTCTCTCACTGAACCTCAGCTGGGATCTTTAACCCCTAGGCAGTAACTCCACAGCCCTCACCAGCCTTCTGCTTCTTTATGGGGGGACCCCCGGCCTCAGGGACAATGGAGCTGCTGGGTGGAGGGGCTGCTGGAGGAGGCGACAAAACACCAGATGCCACCTTCTTGGGCCCTTTCTTGGGTGATTCAGCACGAAGGGGGATGCCAGAGTCTTCATATACCTTGCGTTTGACGGTGGCCTTTATCTGAGCCCTAAGAGAGAGGAAGGCGTCATCAGAGAGGCTGAAGGAAGAAAGGGAGGAGGGGATGGGGTAATGGGTCCCTCTGAAAGAATTCCGGGGATCCTCTTCCTAAGAATCTAGGTCAGGGCCCCAATCTTTGGTAGGGTTCTAATTTTCCTGACGCTTTGAACTCAGGGCAGATGGAGTGTGAAGAGTGAAGTCCCTGAACTGGGCAAGGTCTATCACCTAATTCTCTTCTGGGAGAGAAGTATGGATGTGGAAGGCTGCTGGGTAAGGCTTGGTGATCTACAGGTAGATTGAAAATTATTAGTGGATCTTGGTCAACTAGTTCAGAATCACAGTGTTCCCGGACACACCGTAGCAGTCGCAAAAGATCTACATAAATAAATAACCAGGGAACTCGTGTTAACAAATTCAATAGGTGGGTATCTCAGGCAACCTAAAATCAAGTTCTTGGAAGGCCCTGATTGCTCCAGTATTGTAGGAACGTCTGACCAACTGTGCCAATTTTTGTGTCCTTTCAGTCCTCAAGGGGACGCTAACACAATTAGCAACAAAGTAGAAAAGGTGTTGAACTGGGAGGGAGTTCTGAGAAGGATGGAACAATGGGTTTGGAGAAAGAAAGCTGCCCACCCCCCTTTCTCTGCCAGCCACCCTCCCTCACACTGTCCGTTCCTTGATGACACAGCTGATGTGATTAAGATCGTCCCCAAATCGCTTCACAGCAGCCCTCAGCATCTCTATTTCCGTCTCCGTCCACTTCGCACTGTCAGAAGGGAGAGGGGGGATAGCAAAAGTGGGAGGAGGAGGGGTGTGGAGCCAGCCCACAGCTATGCAGTCCCCAGCCAAACAGCCTTCTCCACCCCCATCTCAGGGGTCCCTCCCATACATCCTAAAGAGGTCCTTTATAAAAAGCTCTTAAGGTCCTGTGGGAACCCCGAGGTCCTTCGCACGCCACAATATCCCAAACCACCTTAGAACACCTCTCTCCCGCATCAATCTGCTGCTGTGCAAAGCCCAACGAAACCCGTTCAACAAGTAGAGTAAGAGATAGAACCCTCGAACAGAGTCTGCCGCAGTCTGAGGAATTCCACGTGATTTGGGGGGGGGCGGTGGTCTGTGATCTCCTGGTACCCAGCCGGGTATAGCTGTGAAATGCGACTCGCGGTGATGGGCCTTAGTCTGTGTTTTCATCTGTCATTCATTCACTCAACCATCGTTTATTAACACCTACTCCTTGCTGTGCCAGACACAAAGGGAAACTAACATCTGCCCCTGCCCTAGAGTGTGTCCGTGTCTGTGACCGACTCCAAGCGTCCTCACTCGGTGTCCACGTCCCAGCCCGGGCTCACATACCCCGCGGGAGAAGAGTCGGCCACGGGATGCAGCTGCATCGTCAGCTCCCCGAGTTTCGTGAAGGCGGCGCCCGCCGCGGAGAAGATCTCTCCGACCTGGGGGCGGGGCAGCATTACCGGGAGCCGGCGCACACCCTGCGCGCCGTCCCGCCCGAAGCCCCTAGCCCCACCCCAGGCTCGGCTCCCGCCCGCCCCGGCACCCCGCCCCGGGCGGGTAAGTCGGCAGCCAAGTGGGGGGCCCGCCCTTCCTCGGCCGCCAGAGAGCGCTGTCGCAAGGGAGGCCGAACCTTGGTGGACGCTGACGTCATGGCCCCGCGCGCCTCCTCACGGAGACGCTGCTGCCGCCGCTGCCACGCGAGCCGGGACAACGGAGAGCCCGGCGACCGCACCGCTCCGGTCCCCGCGCAGGAAGTCCCGCCCCAGCCCGCCGCTGATTGGCCCGAACTCGCGGGCCGCCTCAACAACCGCAGTCACTTAGGCCGCCTCCGCGCCCCTAGGGAAGAGGAGGTGGAAGACACGCCCCACTTCCGGGTCCTCCTTCTATTTCCGCTCAGGGGTCCAGACCCCCCACTTAGAGGCCAACCTCCGACCTTAGTCCCGTGCCCGCCCCCTCGCACAAGCAAGGACACAAGGCTTAAGAGAGCAGTTTTTTTCTCTTTATTGTGGTATGGGACGAGGCGAAGGGGCCGGGCGCCAGAGAGTGAAGAACAAGGGATTGGGTCCCTCTCCAGGGGAACCCAGTCCTGCAGGGGGCGCCAGATGCGTGGGGGCGCCGAGCGCAGGCAGTCTTTAAATAGAGGAGGGGGCTGCACCGAGGAACGGGACTGTGCCCTAGCGCACCATGTATTCCTTGCGCTTATTGAGCCGAACTTGGCAGAAGGAGAAGCCTCCGAGGAGGAGGTAAAGGCCGGCGGCGATGAAGCAGTTGTAGCTGACTTGCTCGTAAAGGTTGTATATGTTCTGGGGGCCATTCCTAGGGGCGGGGATGAGGCAGGTAAGTGTCAGAGGTATTCACAGCAGCCACCATTAACTGAGCATTTACTAGGTGGCAGGTATCGTTCTAAGTGCGTTAACGGGTCTTACTCGTTTTCCACAACACTATGGGGCGAGCTCTATTATCATGGGCCGAGCTCTGTTATTACGGGGCGAGCTCTATTATAGCACCCATCTCGCAGAAGTGGACTGAGGCACAGCGAAGTCAGGTGAAATACCTGAAGAGGCCACAACTAATCAGCTGGGTTCAGGAATGCCTCTGAGGTCTGCCTCCCAAGACCAATCCCAGTAGCCTCGGGGGTCCCGAAGCACCCAGCTTCCCCTCAATTCCCCCGCTCATAATTCTGACCACAGGCTCAGCCACCTCCCACTGGCCCGCCTTCCTTTCCCGACTACTTACTCAAAATCTTTCTCCGTGAAGGGAACGTCCTCAATAAGGACCGCGGAGTGGACGTTGAAAAAGATTCCGAGCATTATCTGGAGAGAAATGAATGGGTTGGCTGTTGAACTCAGGCACCTGACCTCCAGGTCACCCCCTAAGCCCCTCCCACTCCTGATGTTGCCACAACACCTGGGCGTGGGAATAACCAGAACAAGCTAGATTAGGGGTGGTGGTTGCTGGATTCAGACTCGGGCACCCTGAAGAGGGTGTAAGGCGGTGACATTGAGATGAGTGGCTGCCTAAGTGCAGGAGTAGTGAGCAACCTCTCTTTCCCAGAACTCAGATAACCTTCCTCCTCGGGGGCGTCATTGTCACGAGACAGGGCGGAAGGCCCTTCTTCATCTGATTATATCCTCCTGGAGTGGGGGCACATAGGCCCCAGCTGTCCATCTCGGCTCCCTCCATGTAGCTCAAGCATCTCTCCTGAGTCTAGCTCTCTTTTCTCTCACTTTGAGGCGTCCCCAAATTTACTAGTCCCGGCTCCCATTCCAGGTTCCAGCATCCCCGCTTCCTCCCTCCGCTACGGGTCCCCATTTCTCAATCTCAGTTCGCCTCTTTCTCTAGAGGCCAGTTAATCGAGCAGCTCTTCCAGTCTGGCCCTGTTTTCTAAACCCCGTAGTCGTCGCCAGCCGTCCAGCCCTCCAACCCCGGAGCCTCTCAGGCCCTCTCTGGTTCCTGCCCCGCAGTCCCCTCACCAACATGATCACGCCCCAGGCGCTGAGGACAATGCCGCAGGCGGCCAGCTTGGGCCCACAGCACAGGAGAGACGCCATGGAGAAGGGAGCCGAGGACCGGCTAGATGTCGGCCGAGGAGAAAGGCAGGGAGAGAAAGCCTCCGACGCGCGGAGCGAGCTCGACTCGGGGGCTCGCGCCGCGAAGGACCGAGTGGTCGAAGGGCAGCCAAGGGGCGTGGCCTCCGGACCCAACCACCGTTCCGGGGGGGAGGCGGGCGGAGAACGCCGGGGGCCTTGGGGTTCCCGCGGACTTTGGCCTGAGGAGTCTGTGTGTGAAATAACAGAAGATCTCCTGGAGGACTTTTTTGGCCTGTGTTGCTGGGCGTGACTATCGGAGGAGCGAGGGCCTCCAGCCTCTAGAGTTCTCCTCTATGCAGATAGAATGGAAGGAGCCGACGCGTCACGTGGCTAGGCTTGCCTGGTCACGTGACGAGGAACAGCCGTAACCGGGCCTCGGAAAGAGTCTGGCTGTCGCGAGCTACTGGTGACCTGGGCTCTTGGGGGTGGCGGAGTAGAGCCGTCTGATTTTTCGCTCAGATGCTTTAGTTTGGGGTGGTATCCTGTGATGGGGCAATGGTAAGTGAGATACAGAGATTTACACCGGGAGACGGAGCGCCTGTGCCTTCTCGTTATTCGCCCTCCCCTTTTTTATAGATATTTTGACACAGTAAAAGGAGACTGGAACCCCTTCCAGAAGCCCAGCGTGCTGTGGTGGCCAGAACGCTTTAAATTGCTGAGGGTTGTCAGGAAAGACACTGGAAATGTTTCTCTTGAGTAAGATTTTGTTACCCACACTTGGAATACTGGATGCCAAATCTAGAAAAAATATGGGAGCTAGGAAGAGTCCAGGGGCTTTTGAAAGAGTGGATGAAAAAATTGTGAAGGCAAGCATCCCTGCTAAATGTACTGAAGAAGTGAAACTTTTTCCGGATATCATCCAGTCAGTTCTGACTCACGGCGACCTCATGTGTTGCAGAGTAAAACTGTGATCCGTAGGGTTTTTGGAAGCAGATCACCAGACCTTTCCCCTGAGGCACCTCTGGGCGGGCTTGAACTGCCAACCTTTTGGCTAGTAGCTGCTAGCTTAAACGTTTGCGCCACCCAGGGACTCCTGGAGAGATGAATAAGTGCACAAAAAGTCACTTTGCTTCCTTACTGTAAACTTAGGAAACTGATTATAGATCCTTTGAATAAAGTAGGGTGTAAGAATTAAAAAAAAAAAATACATGAATAGTTCACCCCTTCAAAAAAAAAAGTTTGTCTTCTTAACTAGTGAAAGACAGGTTTGTAATAACCACTCAGGGAAACAGAGGGGTTTTGAGGACAGAATTTTGCAGTGAGCTAGTGAGGGCATGATTGAGAGGGTCATTTTGAGCTAGAGGTTCCAGAACCGGAGTAACACTGTCAGTGGTTAGCATCACTTTGTGGTATTTTTTACTTATCTCGTTCAGGTTATACTTAAAGGAGTTGGCGCCAGAGAACTTGGAACCTGGGAAACTCAAGGAGATTAAGTGGCTGTAAAACATGACTTTCCTACTTCTTTTCTTTGGGACTGCCTATCTGGGGAGGGAAGCCTATTTGGGGTGAACATTTTTATTCTGCCCTACGATTTTTTTTCATCATTGTAAAAATATGTATAACAAAAGATTTGCTAATTTAACATTTTGCACATATTTAGTCATATTAGGTACATGAATGTTGTGTAACTATCACTAATATCTGTTGCCAAATTTTTGTTATCATAAACTCAGTGCTTCCTAAAGAATGATTCCTTCTCCCTCTCTCTCACCCCTGGTAACCACTAATAAACTTTGGTCTCTACACATTTGCCTATTCTAGCTATCTCATATGAGTGAGATCATACAACGTTTGTCCTTTCGTGATTGACTTCACTCAGCATAACGTTCTCAAGGTTTGTCCACATTATACCATGTATCAGGACTTCATTTCTCTTTATGACTGAGTGATATTCTATCATATGTATATAGCTACCACATTTTCTTTTTTATCCATTTGTCTGTTGATGGACCTTCAGGTTGTTTCTAGGAGCGCCATTCTTATTTAGGGGCTTTTGGGGTACATATGTGAATAGGAGGAATAGGGGTGGAGAGCAGGTTGTCAAGGAACAGAGTCAGGATTCTGTAGGTTAGGTGCCAAGCATGAAGTTTGGTTCCTGGGAATGGAGAATTCGCTGAGGTAAGTGATTTCTCCAGAAAGGCCCCCTCCCCCAACTCAGATGATCTGGGATGATTTAGAGGTAGGGTCAGTGCCTCATGCTAATGCAGGGTACAGCTATGAGGGCCAGATCTAGCCTGTGCACGGCCCTCAAGCTAAGGACGGCTTTCGCATTTTTCAGATGGTCGGGGGAAAAAAAGGAACAATAATATTTTGTGATATACAAAACTCAGATTTCGGCATCCATAAATAAAATTTTATTGGAGTACAGTCATGTCCATTCTTTTACGTTCCGTCTGTGGCTGCTTTCTTGCTACAATGACAGGGTTGAGTAGTCGTGACAGAGACTGTGTGGCTCACAAGGCCTAAAGTATTTATTATTTGGCTCTTCAGAGAAAAAGTCTGCTGTACCCTGGACTAGTGGGATACTGATGTAGGTGGTTCAATTGGGGAAGGAAGTAGAGCCTTAGCAGCAGAAATTCAGGGGAGCATGAAACTCAAGATGGAAATACCAGTTCTGGAGCTGGTCTGAAGTCTTCCAGGCGGGGGCAGCTTAAGGGCTCAGATAGTGACACTGTTCTCTATGCGGCTGGGCTTCAGGTATTCATAGGGCAGGTCAAGTTGCTCATTCCGGGCTATAATCTCCTTTTCCAGGTTTTCCAAATCTGTTTGGAATTGGTTTAGCACAGCCTTCGCTTCGGGGCTTGAGAAATATTTTTCTTTGTGATGCCCCAGAGGTACCTGAGACAGAACAAAGGATCAGTCAGCTCCCAGTCCCAAGACAGGTGTCCTTAGAGCCCAGCTCCTCACCTTGCTCTAATGGTTCCCTTCCAACATTTCCCCCTACCCAGAGTTCCCTCTCACCATGTCTGGCTGCCGCCGACCCAGATGCCATGTGATGGTCATTTGAAGACAGGCTTGCCGGACATCAGGTAGTGACCCCATCACTGTGGCCATTGTTATGTCTTCCTTGGTGGTGGGTGGGGGCATCCGCATTGTGCATGGGGCATTAGGGACCCAGGCATACCAATCAAGCTGGGGGAAGAAACCGTAACCCTCGGAACCCTGGGACTTAGCTCCTAACCCTTACCCCTCTCCCTTGGGCATCCCAAGGTCCAGACATTCCCCTCAGGGACCTGGGCTTTTGGCTGTCCCTACCTGGCCTTGGTTGATGGCTGAATGCTGGGCAGTGCAGGTGAAGACACACATGGTAAGGAAATGGCAGAGTTGAGCCCGGGACTGGAAGGAAACAGGGAAACCTGGGGAGGAAAGGAATAGGATTTAGAGGCTCCAGCACAAAAGCAAAGAAAGGCTGATGTCTTGGGATGGCCGTATTTTAACATTGATGGGTGTATGTTCATTTATTCAAATATATTTGTATCGGATATGGATTTCGGTCCTAGCTCAAGCTTTATAACTTGGCTTAAAAACTCAGTGCCATCAAGTTAATTCCAATTCATGGCAGCCCCACGTATTTCAGAGTAGAATTGCACTTCATGGTGTTTTAAATGGCTGTGATCTTACAGAAGTAGATCGATGGGCATTTCTTCGGTGGTGCCGCCGGGTGGATTTGAACTGCCAACCTTTTGGTAAGTAGCTGAGTGCGAACCATTTGTGCCACTCAAGGACGTATTGCTCGGGTTACCTTAGCTTGATTATATAATCTCTCTGAACCTCAATTTCTTCACCTGTAAAATCTGGACAATCCTACCTCGTAAGTGAGCAGTACTGGTGGCACAAACAAGTGCTCGGCTGCTAACTGAAAGGTTGGCTGTTCAAACCCACCCAGCGGCTTCAGGGCAGAAAGACCTGGTGATTTGCTTTTGTAAAGATTACCTCTAAGAAAACCCTGTGGGGCAGTTCTACCCTGTCACATGGGGTTACTATGAGTCAGAATTGACTGGATAGTGACTTGATGGCACCCAACAATGACCTGATAAATGAGATAATGTATTGATTACCTGGCATGTAATAAGTGCTCAATAAAATTACTGTTATCATGAGAGAATTTGGGAACGAAAAGGTCTGAGTAATCAGATGTCCCCTGCCCCCAAAAGTGATTAAGAATTTAGGGATGCTTTCTCCTATTCCCAGAGAGGAGATTATAAATGTCTGAGTTATAAGGCGGGAATAAGAAAAGTCATGGGTTTCTAGTGTCGCAGCTAGAAGGGGCTTCCCAGACGGTTATCCCAGGCCACTCATTTTACAGTGAAGGTGGGGCTCAGAGACCCAATAATCTTGTCAGTTAGGTTGAACAAATACAGTTATTCCTCTTTTGTAGCTAAGAAAATTAAAGGCCAGAGAGATTAAACTGCTTGTCAGGATTGCATAGTTGGGAAAAGGCAGAGGCTGATCTTGAGCTTGAGTTCCTGACTGCAAATCCCATGCTGCTTTTGATTTTAGCACACTTCCTCTAAGAAGCGCATTGGGAAAATGAGGCAAAGGTGAACTATGACAACTGAGGGAGAGTAAGGGGGAGAGGATAGTGAGAGACAATTAGTGGAGGTCAAAATGAACACGAGAATGTTTGTTTTAAATTTCCAAATGTAGACATTGTTTACGGGAAAAGATGGCCAAGGGAAGGAAATAGGATCCTTTGGGGCCTGTGGTGCCTGATGGATAGTCCTGAGAAGTGTTAGAGAAAGTTTGGTCCTGGGATGGTAGGAAGTGGGAGTGCAACCCAGATCCCCCAGGGCATGGACGTTGGTTTATTGATCCGCCATCCGCAGGGCCTGGCCATAATAGCTGCCCTGGAAATGCTTGCCGTGGAGCCCTGGTGGTGCAGTGGTTAAGAGCTCAACTGCTAACCAAAAGGTTGGCAGTTGAAATCCACCAGCTGCTCCTTGGAAACCCTATGTGGCAGTTCTGCCCTGCCTTGTAGGGTTGCTATGAGTCAGAATCCACTCGATGGCAGTGGGTTTGGTTTTGGTTTTGGTCCGGCAGAGGCAGAGGATGGAATTCAAGGTGTTGGTCAGAAATACAAAGGGGCAGGGGCTGAGGGATGATTCAAAGCGCTCCAGGCTAGCTCATGTGTGCTAGAGGAGAAAGAGCCAGGGATGAGCTCAAGAGAGGCTACTTCTTCCTCACAGATTAAAATGGGGGAGGGAATAAAGATAGTGATTGCATCATAGTGATGGGGGTAGACTGACCGAAGAAATGTGAGCCCTGGGGTCTAGGTGCTGAGTTGAGGTTTCAACCAAAGCATGAACAGTATTGCATTTGCATCTAGAAATGACCTTGTACTGTGGTAAGTGTGGGCTACCTGTGTGTGCAGGACAGTAGCAAGCAGGAGGAGGAGGAGGGAGGGAAGGCCAGAGTGGGACATTATGGACTTCAGTAGGAACTTCTCCCCATTTATATCCTTAGGTAGGGAGGTAGGAAACCATGAAGAGATCTAACAGGGGCCAGACAGAAACCTTTCATTGGCTGTGGTTCTGGCCTGCTTGGGCCACACTATGACAGGTTAGTGGCGTCTATGACTGTGGCTGGGGAATGGAAGTAGGGGTTGACAGCCAGGGTGTCTGGGAGGACAATTCTTAGGTATCTAGAATTGTCCTCAGCTGGAACAATGTATTTCTTGGGTGTGAATGGGATTCAGAGGCTTTGGTGTGTGGAGGGAGGGGGGCGTGCTGAGGGGTTGGCATCTTGTCCCTAGAAGGGCAGGGCTGAGAGGAGCTCCTGTCTCTGGGGAGGGATCGTACCTCGGTCCTGGGCCTGGCACAGCCCCACCTCAGTGATCTCCCAACACCAGGCCTGTAGCTCAGGGTCCCCTCTCACGATATCATCCCTTTGGTAGAAGAGGTGGACGATCCTCTCCACGTACCTGCCAGGGGAGGAAGGTGAGCTCTTTGAGAGTAGGAGGCTCTGACCTCTACTCCCCTTTTCTGTGGCCTCTGCCCAGCGACCCCTCACACATCATGGAACAGATCTTCCCAGACTTGCCTTTCGGCAAGAGCTTGCTTTCCCTAGCTCTTGCTACTCACTGCTGTAGAGGGGACAGGGAAGTGGGTTATTAGTCCCTGGAATTTCCTACACGTGTCTTCTAACAAAGACCTTGATTCCTCCAGATCCCAGAGTCTCCCCACCCACAGCGTTCCCCACCTGGGCTGTCTGCTCCATGCCAGTCTCTTCCTTTTCAGGACCCTGGTCTCTGTCTCCTCACTCTTCTTCATCCCTCTCCAGGCTTTATCTTTCTGCTGCTCCTGGTTAGACCTTTTTCCTTCTTTTTTTTTCCTTTTGCCTCATGCAGACCTCAAGCCAGAGTCTGTCCCCACTCACCCCCCTCCATTTTTCAGCTCCTGGTCTCACCCACCGGGCAGTGATCTCCCAGAGCCGTAAAGCATCATGGGCGTAGAGAGCACAGGGGAGTCCCAGCAGGCCCCGGTTAGCCAGGTCGTCAGGAACACAGAGGGAGCAGTAGGTCAGCTGGGCCCCTGCTCGACGGAGCAAGGCCACATGGCCCCCTCCTCCTGTGCTCACAGCCTGGGGCGAGAAAGTTGAGAGGTCTTGAGGGACAGAGCAGGTCTCAGAATCGTGGAATATTATAAGGGGTTCAGCTATTGGGTTTTCAGATTTAAAGTCAAGGGTATAAAAGGCGCAGGGCATTCATACATCATTGGAGTGGGACCCCGGTGGTAGCAGGAGGTCATAGATGGATGATTAGGTGTCCCCAGCCCATTCCCTCCTTACCTACCTTATCAAATATACCCCCTTCTGAGATGAGCTGGGTCCGGGCCCGGGTGTTGATTTCCATAGTGTATCGGGTGTGGGGGGCCAGGAGCTGGGGTGGAGGGGAGTTGAGGGGGTGGTTAATGGAGGCCATGGTTGGACCCTTCCTTGTAGGGAGTGAGGCCCAGGTGGTGGCCTTCTCTCCTGTAGATACCTTCCTCCCTGCGGCTACCTGGACAGACTGGTCTCCTGCTTCCCTGATCACTCACCTTCATGCTCTTTGACTCCCCTGTGAGTCGGGCTCTGGAGCCAGACTGACCAGGGTTTGAGTCTGTGGTTCACCACTCTCTTTGAAACTTGGCCAAGATTATAAACCCACTAATCAGTGACCTCGTCTTATGTCAAAGGGAAATTTACCTCTTACCTCAGGGGGCCAGAGTGATGCTTAGGTGAGTGAGTATGAAGAGTGTTAGCACAGAAGTCCTCAAGTAGTATTTGTCGTCATTATCTTTGTTATTTCCACCTTGAGTATGGGTGTCTGTTAAGAATCAGCCTCTTTTGATGTTTTTTGCTACTTCCTCAATCGGTCACATCCTCCTGGCTTAAACTAGCCTCTCTGCTCATTTTCAAAGCAGACCTCTGGTTGTTTTACCCTTGGTGTTTTTAGTTTTTTGGGGGAGGAATAGATAGGGTATCTTCAGTCAGAATTAGAGGACCCATATCGAGCTACCTGCTTCCACAGAGGAGTGTCATCAGCCTGCCACAGCGCTAATTAGGCACCCTTAGGCCCTTGCTTTTCCTTAGCTAGTAAAAAAAGTCACTTGGTCCTCACATTTATCTCCTTTGTCTTAGACTATTTTGTCTTCGTATTCCCCCAGTTGGTGTACAGGATTCACGCAATTTTGTTATTTATCTGACTTACTCAATCTATATGCTGAGCAGATAACCTGAAGCTGGACTATATGAAGAAGAACTTGGCATCAGAATTGGAGGAAGACTCATTAACAACCTATGATATTCAGACAATACAATCTTGCTTGCTGAAAGCGAAGAGGACTTTGAAGCACTTACTGATGAAGATCAAAGAGTACAGCCTTTGGTGTGGATTACACATCAACATAAAGAAAACAGAAATCCTCACAAGTAGACCAATAAGCAAACATCATGATAAATGGAGAAAAGATTGAAGCTGTCAATCTTTTATTTGGATCCACAATCAACACCCATGGAAGCAGCAGTCAAGAAATCAAATGATGCATTGCATTGGGCAAATGTGCTGCAAAAGGCTTCTTTAAAGTATTGAAAAGCAATGACGTCACTTTGAGGACTAAGGTGCACATGATCCAAGCCATGGTATTTTTAGTCGCCTCATATGTACACAAAAGCTGGACAATGAATAAGGAAGAGGAAAGAAGAATTTATGCATTTGGATTATGGTGTTGGCGAAGAATGTTGACTATAACCATGGACTGCCAGAAGAATGAACAAATCTTGGAAGAAATATAGCCAAGGATACTTTTTAGAAGCGATGATAGTGAGACAAAGTGTCACTCTCATGAGGAACCAATCTCTAGAGAAGAACATCATGCTTGGCAAAGTGGAGGATGAGCGAAAAAGAGGAAGACCTGGACAAGATGGATTGACACAGTGGCTGCTGCAGCAATGGGCTCAAACATACCTACTATTGTGAGAGTGGCACAGGACCAGGCAACGTTTTGTTCTGTCATACATGGGGTCGCTGTAAGTCGGAACCTACTTGACGGCACCTAACAACAGCATCTGGTTTGTTGATCCTGGACACAGGGAAGGACTCAAGCGATACCCCTGGTGCCCAGATTAAAGCAGCCCACCTTGGTCTGAAACTTTTGAGAAAGTTCATGGAAAAATGCTGACGGTCCTAGAAAGCCCAGAGTCCACATGAGGAGAGAAGATACCTGATGACAAACAACTTCTCATCCTTGCAAGAACTAATGTTTTTTATAGCATTTAGTCTGTGTCACATCATTTGTTTCTGTCCTTTAATCCTTTAGCAATCCATGATAGAGATCCCATTATCCCCATTTAGAGTGAAGACACCGAAGCACGCATCTGGTAAGTAGTGATCCAGGATTCAGACCCCAACAGTCAGAATCCAGAGCCTGCACAGGTAACCGGATGACATGTGTAGCCTTAGCCCTCCTGTGGTCCTGATACACCTCGGCTGTTTGCCATGGAGACAGATGGGGAGAGGCTGAACTAGCAAGGGGAGTTTTAGATGTGAAGAGTGGCTTAACCTATTCAGGGCAGAAGGGGGTGTTGCAGGAGACATCGTGAGCTCAATAAACCCAAGACTATTCATCAGACTGGTGTCCATCTTGTCTGTGTTATCCCAGAACCCAAAGAGGCCACATCTACTCTTGGCCAGGTTTGGGGATGGAGGTGGAAGCCCCAGCAGAAACACATTCAGTTATTATGCCTGTCAAGTACTCACTTGACATCTTGCCAACACTTCAAACTCCATGTATCTAAAACTGAGCACCTCATCTTTGAGCCCAAACTGGCTACTTCTGTTACCGTTTCTGTCAGTTGCCCTGGTTGAAAAACTTGAAAACATTTTTTAAACTATCAGAAGTCTTAATGTGTGGCCTTTTGCTTGACAATAGATACTGGACTTACTGTTTTTTAAAATTATAGTATAGGCTGGTGAAGCACACCTAGCTCCTGGAGGTTGCAGAAGCCCTGATCTTTCTCACTTCAGTTGTACACCCAGGCCTGCTGCAGCTGCTGTGTCCCCCATCCCCAAGTCCTTGATTTTTTCTCTTTCATTCCCCGCACCACCAGGCTAATGCATGTCTCTATCCACCTCTGTCTTAGGCACATGTGAGTAGCTCTGCTGGGCTACTCTCCTTGCTTTATGATCTGCTTCTATTTAGCACAATCTTTAGTTGGGTTGATATTGATATTTCTCTGTCAATACTGTAGTGTTGCTAGGTTGTCTCCATTACTTTTCAACTCTATTTCCAGATCTTGTTCTCTGGTTGGTTCTTACGGAGACTGTTTGTCTTCCTAGCTAAATAGTAAGTCTCCTAAGGCAGGAATAAGGCTTTTGTTTTACTAGCTGTATTCCAGCTATACTCCAAGCCCATTTCTAGGTTTTTAGATTTCTGAGAAGAGCCCTGGTGGTGTAATGGTTAAGTGCTCAGCTGTGAAATGAAACAGTTGTTCAAACCTACCAGTCGCTCCATGGGAGAAAGATGTGGCAGTCTGCTCCCATAAAGATTACAGACTAGAAAACCCTATGGGGCAGTTCTACTCTGTCTTACAGGGTCGCTGTGAGTCAGAATCAACTTGATGGCACACAACAGATTTCTGAGAATTCCAGGTGCCTGCCTTATAATACGTCCTGAAGAAACATTAAGTGACTTGACTTAATAAAAATTCAAGGATCAAGATATTAATACAGTCTTCCTTCTCTTCACCCCTTCTTCATTTGCAAATTGCTATAAAGATTTTTTGTTGTTGCTCTATCGTTTGGTATTAGGCTGTTTCCCTTCTCTGGGCTCTGAGACAGATGGGATTGGAAGGGTTGAGCCTGTACCTTGAAGAGAGGGTGCAGTTCTGAGAGGCACCTCATAGTGGCAACAGCGATGACCTCAGCCACCAGATGAGTGTTCAGCAAATGATATTGGAGCTGGTGCAGTTGGAAGTCTGCATTTCGGACCCAGGACTTTGCCAGAAGCCAAGCAAGTGGAGGATCTGAGGGCAGGAACAGTGGTGGGGTGGAGGAGCTAGAGTTGGGAGGCTGGAGCTGGGGAAAGAGAAATTTAGCATTTATTGAACTTCCACTGTATGTATGACACTATGCTCACATTCTGGAGGAAACAGATGACTAAGATAGGATTATTGTAATCTAGCATGAGGAACGAAGGCACTTCCATGCTGCCTCTAACTGGCTGTGGGGCTGTGTGAGTGTCATGTTGGCCAGCTTGGATGGAGGAGAGGCTGGAAGCAGGGACTGGTTAGGAGGACCTAGCAGTGGTCTGGGTGAAGTGTGATGGGGGTCTGCATTAGAATGGTGCAATGGGAGGAGAAGCTGGATATGTGAGTTGATTGACAGAACTTGTCAGCTGGCTGGTTGGTGAGAACAGAGGGAGAAAAGATATTCAGAGAGAATGGGTATTCAGAGACAGAGGCCTCTGAAAGATTGAGTAGTGATTCTCAAAGCATGAATAGCAGGGTCAGCAGCACTTTAGCACTTGTTAGAAATGCAAGTTCTCAGTCCCCATTCCAGACCTACTGCATGTGAGTCTGGGGATGGAGTCTGGCAACGGAGTCTGGCAACCTGTGTCTCAACAAGCCCTTCAGGTGATTGCGATGCACACTAAGGTTTGAGAACTATTGGGCTACAGGATGAGGACTCAAAAGGCTATAAAGACTGTTGAACAAGTAATTCCAGTTGAGTGAGTCGAGGAAGACCAGGCTGCAAGCAAACACAGAGGGATATGAGGATAGGTTTTGCTGAGTGAGGTTGGGATTTGGGAGCCAAGAGCCAGGGGTCTGGGTCCACGAGGCAGAGGATGATGGTCCCAACAGTGTTGGGAGGAGGATGCCCAGGTGCTCACCTGAATGACCATGGGTAGCAGCTTCCCATTGGGTTCCATCTTCAGCATGACAAGGGGAGCAGCTAGGTACTGCTGCTCTCCTCGGATCACATTGGCTGGAATCCCGTCCAGCAGGATAAAGTCAGCCTCAAACAGGGAACCGTTCTGGAGAAAGGGGAAAGTATCCATGAGTAGAACAGGACAAAGGGCAAGACATTGACAGGTATTGAGTCTAGCTTCTTGCTATCATCCTGTATCAGTACCAGAATCCTACTGGAAGAACCATATCATTAGGTCCAATTCTTTCATTTTAAAGTGAAGAAACAAGTCTAGTGAAGGGAGATGCCTTGCCCAGGGATGTGTGGTAGCTGATACGAATTTAGGACCATGGGAGGTGTTGGCTAAGCTCTTCCTTTGTCAAGATGGCCAGGCCCGTTTCCCCATCATCTCCCCATCTGTTCATTGCCTGCTACCTGTGTTTGGTCCCACCAGCCCAGCAAATCCTCCTTTACTCCTTGCTTTTACCTCCCCCCAACTGTCAGAGAATCAGAGGAGGTTCCCCTAAATGCCACCAGACAAAGCACGTACATGCATATGCACACACACACATCTGCCTAGGCTCATCCTCCTCTTGTCCAGTTCACCTCTTCCAAACCCAGCTCTTCTCCGGGAAAGTTCCGGATTCTTCCCACCTGATGGCATACTCGCCCACCTTCTCCCTGCCCATGGACATTGGTGTCTAGGCACTGATATCCAGCCTGGAATGTTGTCTTCACTAATATCTCTGGCCCCATCCATGCCCTGGGGATCCATCCTATGGCCTTTGTGCTGGGAGCTCCTCATACGTTTTTCTCTACATACTTATCATCTCTAGGTTTTTCAAGAGGCGCAGGACTCTGAACCATGGGCAGTGGGTTCCTGCAGCCTCTCTTCCACCACACTCATCTTTGGTTTCTCCCCTTCACCAGTTCTCCTTGCCACATTGCCAAGGAGAGAAAAACAGAGGGTGGGAGGAGGTACCTGGAGTTCTTTCTCCAGCTGGGCCTGAAGCTCCTCTGTCCCTGAGGGCAGCACTAGCCGGGAGGGCAGAGATGTGGAACGTCTCAACAGCATGGGGTTGGCGCCGTTGAGGAACTGGTAGCCAAAAAGCTCATCGTCCTGCCAGCACTGGTGAACCTTTTCTGGGAGTTGGGGAGGAGGATATTGACCACAGCCTAGATCTCTCTTCTCCAGACTCTACCTCAAGGATCCAGGTGCGTGACCACCCCTATTCAGCCCCCTATCTTTACATCCTTGAGGCCTCTGTGAGATGACCAGGCATGATAAGTTCTCATTTGGCAGGGAGTTATGGGGAGGGGGTGGGGAATATGGAATGTGATGGATGGGTCATCAAAAGGGGCCATCGGGGTTATGGAAACCTGGGGAATCACTGACCAGCCAGCATGCTCTTCTGGCCCCAGAAGATCTGATTGAAATTCTCCAGGTGGTTCCAGGAGCTCAGGAGGGTATAAACACGCTTGAGGGTGGTCTCTAGAACCCTAGGACAGGTATCCAGGCATGAATCCATAATCTGATCCCTCAGCCCCTCACCACTTACCACCCCATTCTTGGATCTCCCAGCCCTCACTGCACCCTGATCTTTTCCTTACCCTGCATGCAGTGTCCATTCAAAGTCCAGTCTCTTCTCCTCGTGGAATCTCACATTTGGAGGTAGATCGTCCTTGCAGTTTGCAGCTATTGTCAGGGGTAATCCTTCCTTCCAGGAGGCCCAGCTAGGAATTAGGGATAAGGTTCAGGGAGGGGTAGGGGCAGTGATGGGCATAGGGTCAAGGAGGGGTGGGGCAGTTGGGAGGCCTGTGGGTGGGTGGTCACCGGTAGATCTCCCGTCTTTCTTCTAGTTCTTTCTCTCGATACTTCTGGAACACATCCAAGGTGTTGGCTCCTGCCAGGCGGGCTGGAGAGGTGTTAAGAGGATTCACTACGCTGCTTGGTCTGGTCTCGTGCTATCCCCTGCTGTTGTTTCCCATGTTTACTGTCATGTCTTGCTTTTATCTCCCCCTTTGCTTCTCTAGTTGGAATTGATTCAACGGCAGTTGGCATGGCTTTTTGTTTTTGTTTCCCTTGATTGATCCCCAGACATGTTAACCCCATCTTTGACAGCCTTGCACTCATGTTTCACCTATCTCAGCCCTTGCATTTAGACAAAAATCTGTTTGACTGCCTTTCTTGTCCCTTAGCTCAGCTTTCCCTTACCCGATGTTATTTCATCAATATCTCTGATTGGATAAATCACCTCAGTTAAGGTGATAAAATCTTAACCACTCACATGCCTATACCTGTCTTTGATTACATATTAAAAAAAAATCACTTTGGTTAATTTCACATGTCCTGGCCTCGCCTGTCCACACCTTCACCTGTCTTTCTTTTCCTGGTTTCACCTTTCCTGGATTTACCATGGTAGTCTCTATTTCGTGACCTGCTCCTGTTCTCATCTGTACTTTGCTCACTTGTCCCTCAAAGACACATCATGTTCCCATCCGTACCTCCACTTGCCCTCAATTCTATTCCTCTCTCTTGTTTCCCACGGTAACAAATTCCACAGTTTCCACCTTCCTTCATCCCCACCTCTGCCAATGTGCTCTCCTGTTCCGCCAATTGTCGTCCATGGTTTTCCAGCCCTACCAGCTCTCCGTAGTCATAGTGCTTCTCTCCCTTAGCTGTCTCCTTCTTCCTGGTCACCTGTTCCCTCTTATTCCATGTGTTACCCTTACCTGTCACTGCCCTAACTCTTGGAGTCAGTAAAAATAATCTTTATACTTTTACTTTGGCTTTTCTGTTTCCAGTCATTGCTACAAGTCCGATTCCCTGTCCTCACCTTCTTGAAGGCAGTCTCCAAACCACTTATTTCCTGGCCCCAGCGTCACTGGCCGCCTCTTGTAGCAAACATTCGGGACTTTATTTCCCCGTTTGCTCTCTAGCGTGCTGGGTTCTCCACACTTAATCTGCCTCTGCTTCCCCCTTCTCTAGACCCCTCTGACCCTCCTCAGCCCACCCTGCCCCCTCCGGAAGTTTTCCAGGACCTGCACTCCCTTCCCGACCCTGCCCCCTCACCGGTGCCCTCGGGCACGCTCAGGATGCCCCGTCCCTGCACCCAGCGATAGCACGGGAAGGCGGCCTCGGCGCAGGCCCCGGGGCCCTGCACGGTGATGCGGTCGCAGAACCACGCGTCGTCCACCAGGGAGTGGTGCTTGCGCAGCTTCACAAACTGCAGTGGCCCCAAGTCGTCGGGGACGTCGTGCTCAAACTCCTCCTCCTGCGGGGCCAGAACCGGCGGGACTTACTAGCAGGGACAGCGGAGAGGCCGTTTTGTTGGGGGAGCAGCTGCTTAGTGGAACCTCAGTTTAGCCAGACCTCCAAAGACATCCTCGCCGCATTCTCTGCTCAGGACAACCTGCACCGTGGGTCTTAGATCCCCCTTTCACCGGGAGGACGTGTCACGAATCAATGTTTAAGCATCGTCACTCACATCGGAACCCTTAACTGAGCTCCCTCCCAGCTTTCCGGAGGCGCGTCCCGTCTGACCACTAATGGCACATTTGCACTGGCTCTGGGGTCACTTGGAGAAAGAGTTGGAGTCAGGGTTATGGAGAAGGGGCGTGACCCAGGAATCCTGACCCTTTCCCTGACCAGCCTTTGGCGCCGGCGCCCGGAATCCCTGGAAGACCCAGCCGACCCAGCCGCACCTGTCATCTTGTCTTGTCCCCGGCCTCCCGCGTCCTGAACCCCCTCTCCAGCTCGAGCCCAGCCTGGCCGGCCCGGCTCCACCTCTGACCTCTCCCCGAGCCGTCCGCAGCTGCAGCTCCAGCTCCGCCGCCCCGCGCGCCCCGACCAGCCACAGCTGCACGCGGTTGCGCGACCCGGAGAAGAGCCAGGCTCCGGTGGCCACGCGGATGCGGTAGCGGCCCATGGCGCTCGGAGCAGCACAGGCGAGCGGGATCCCGGTCCGGGGTGACACTCCACACTCCGGACCGCCCAGAACCACCTGCGGTGTCCAGGCACCTCGGGGCAATTCTGGACCTTAAAGAGATGGATCTGCGTCCCCGCCCATCGCGCAACTGGAAGGCGCTCCCAAGTCCCCGCCCTAGACTAGCCCGAACCTGTGCGTGGTGGAGCGGGGCTATAGGGAAGGGCTGCGCTTCCCCTTCGGAGGCAGCTGCAGGAAGATAAAGGGGACCTGGCTAGGGTAAGGCCAAAGAGTGGGTGCTGCGGGGCCTCCCCAACCCCATTCTCTATCCTGGGAGGTCTAGGGGGAGGAGTCTCGGGGCTGGAGGGAGCAAGGATGAGGGAACTTCGTCAGGTTTCCAGCCAATTTGGGGGTTAGGAGGAAAAGCGTGTGTGCATGGGGTGAGTCTTAGGTAAAATGGGGAAAGTCAGCTTTTCTGGGCTGGGACCTGGGGAAGCCAGCTCTGTTGCTAGACTGGGACCCGGTACCCGCCGAGGCCCTTCAGTCCCGCCTTTGAGCACAGTCCCTCAGTAAATGACCAGGCTGCACAAACAAACACGGCTTCCGTGAAGTTGATTCTGACTCATAATGATCCTATAGGACAGAGTAGAACTGCCATAGGGTTTCCAAAGCTGTAATCTTTAAGGAAGCAGACTGCCACGTCCTTCTCCCTAGGAACTGTTGAACGTGGGTTTCACCTCTGGGCTAGCAGGGGGGCACCTAACCACTGTACCAGCAGGGCTCCTTTTCAGGCTTCCTAACTCAAAGACTTGTTCTTCTTCCCCACAACCAGCCCCATTTCAAACATCTGGCATTAGGACCCGAGGTGGAGTCCCTGGGAGGCACAAATGGTTGAGTGGAACGTTTGTGGTTAGCAACCACTCAGAGGTGCCTTGGAAGAAAGGGCTGGTGATCTACTTCCCAAAAATCAGCCACTGAAAACCTTTATGTGACACAGTGCTGCTCTGGCACACATGGGATGACCATGAAATCAGAGTCCACTAGACCAGCATCTGGTTTTTAGGATGTCATGTAGACCTAAACGCCATGGACCAGATATCTTGAGAGGCCTAACTAAGGCAGGGCAGTGAAATCCTCATTTTCTCCAGCCGCTATAGTTGGTGGTTAGGAGCTACAGCTGCTAACAAAAAGATTGGCGGTTGGAATCTACCAGCACTCCTTAGAAGCTCTATGGGGAGGTTCTACTCTGTCCTATAGGGTCGCTATGAGTCGGAATCGACTCTATGGGAATGGGTCTGTTCTTTTTGGTTCTATTGTTAGTGCAGAAAATGTTAGGGACCAGTACAGGTGTTAGGGTGCAGTGTGGGGTCACTTAGGGAATCCAGCATACAGTGGGCTATGATGATGAACTTTGTCTTTTCCAGGTGGATGCAGCCCTTTCTCCCTCGGTATGTTCCCGGTTCATTTGCATTCTGGCCTCAGCTAACTAGCCCTGGTGCTTTCTTCCCTGCCAGAGTTTCATTTTCTCCTACAAAAATTATATGTCAATAGTTTTATTGGGCATGAGGCTCTACTTCTTTCATCTTCCCTCTTGTCCTTATCCCACTCTCTCCCCACCCCCGCTCAGGCTATTTCTGGTCCCCCGTGGATCTCGGGGCAGGAAACCAGGGAGTAGCAGTGGGACAGGTGCTGGTTAAGGACGTTGTAAACAGACAGTGGGTTCAGGGTCTGGCTTTCTCACCCCTGCAGGCATTAGATGAAGCCTCCTGCACTGGTCTCTACCTGAATCTTCTCAGTCCAGGGTGCTATAAGCATTTGGCTCACGGAAGATGTGTCTGGTCACCTGGGTGAAGCCCCATACCAATTACCATTGAGTCGTAATGGACACAGCGACCCTATAGGACAGAGTAGAACTGCCTCACAGGGTTTACAAGGCTGTAATCTTCACGGAAGCAGACTGGCACAACATTATCCTGCCAGCCTTTCGGTTAGCAGCCAGGTGCTTTAACCACTGGACCACCAAGGCTTCTTAAAAATCTTCCCAGACCCTCAAAAAAGACTTGAAGCATTGGTATTGGTGGGGATAAGTGAGAGGGGTTCTAGTCCTGCCTTCCAGCCTTGAAGGCCCCAGAAGTGTCTGATCCTTCCTGGGTACCATTCCTCTTCTTATCTTCTAGGCCAGCTCCTGCTGACATCTTCTGTACTCGGAACTGGGGGTAGGTTACTTGCTAGTCCCCAGGTTTCTGGGGTCACCCTATTGGGTAATATCCACATAAAATGACTCAAATTCCCATCCCAAGTAGTAGCAGGAAGGAGCCCTGGTAGCACAGTGGTTAAAGCACTTGGCTGCTAACCAAAAGGTTGGCGGTTAGAACCCATCAGTGGGAGAAGGACGTGGCAGTCTGCTCCCGTAAAGATTATAGCGTTGGAAACTCTATGGGGCAGTTCTACTCTGTCCTATAGGGTTGCCATGAGTTGGAATCGACTCGACGACAGTGGGTCTGGTTTTGGGTAGAAGCGGGAAGGAGCCTCGGTGGCACAGTGGTTAAAGCACTTGGTTTCTAACTGAAAGGTCAGCAGTTCGAACCCACCAGCCACTCCACAAGAGAAAGATGTGTCAGTCTGCTTCCATAAAGATTATAGCCTTGGAAACCCTGTGGGGCAGTTCTCTGTCCTATAGGGTTACTTTGAGTTGGAATCAACTTGATGGCAATGAGTTTGTTTTAGTTTGGTGGTAGCAGGATCTGGCCTTTCCTTACACATTCTTCATGGGTCACCTGTGCCTAGAAAAGATTTCATGCCATACCTACTTCCAAAATCATCCTGCTTCTCTGCTGTTTTGTAACTCCTTTTCTGCTCACTCTAGTGTACTGCAAGGTCACATGCAGAGGGGGAGTGAATAACTGGGAACAATAATCCAAGCAACCTCATATGCTAAATGAGGTAACGTGTGTAAAACGCTTAGAACAACCCCAGGCACACAGCCCCTGGATGTGTTAGCTGCTGTTATTCTGTTATTTACAGACAGGAAGCAACTTGTAACTGAATGCCAGCATGACTCTTGGCTAGAAGTCCCTCCGCATTCCCCACCACATGCTGTTTCTCCAAGTCCCTGCACAGGCTCCAGTCTCCCACTCGGGCTCTTGCCCTCAGGACCCTTCCTCCCACTTCTTTTTTTCTTTATCCGTTTTAAGAACATGCACTACTTTTTGTTGTTCTGTGTGCCACCAGAAGGACCAAGGGCTTGATTTTGCCTTCGCCCCTGACAGTAGCGATGCCCAGTGTGCAGGTCAGGTCAAAGCTGCACTCTGCTCTTCCAAACTCCTGTGACATCACTTAGCAGAACAATTTATCAAGACTCCTCTCTCTAGGCTATGCCCTTGGAGGTGTGGGTGAGGGAGATGGACCTCACATTTCATAGCCTTAAAGTTTGTCCAAGTGTTTTTCTAAACACGAGAATATTTTATCCCTTTTTTTTCCTATGCCAATTTGGCTCAAACTAAAGACAGTTTTGAGGATAACTCAAATGTCTCTTCTGCATTAGTGTTTGGAGCCCTGGTGGTGCAATGGTTGAGAGCTAAGGCTGCTAACCAAGAAGGTCGGCAGTTCAAATCCAGCTGCTCCTTGGGAACCCTATGGGCAGTTCTATTCTGCCCTACAGGGTTGCTCTGAGTTGGAATCGACTCGACGGCAATGGGTTCGTTAGTGTTTGGAGCCCACATTTGGCACTGGGCTACATGTATTTGAATCTCTCCCTCGAGGGCACCTGTACATTGGACATGTTGACACGGCATTAGAAAGTTATGTAATTTTAAGCCATGTAAGCACACGAGCTGATTTCAGGGTAGAAATTGTATCACCTGTTTTTCCAGTTAGTAATTTGAGCACTCACCTGCCTCTTTGTGCAGGAAGTCCAGCACTTCCTTTCCCAGTGCTGTCACTTGCTTCTGGCACTGTCCCGTGTAGTTGGGAACCTTGTCCTGCACAATCCGATGAGTCATTTTCCAGTACTGCAGGGATTCCTGCACAGGCCACAGCAGCGACACACACTCGGACTTCCAAAGTCTTTTAGTTCACACAAGCTCAGGAAGGTCCCCAAAGCATGACTGTGGTGCTAGGATGGCTGGCCCAGGGGACCATGCCACGGCCATGTCCAGTCTCAGCCCCCTAAGCCTTTGGGCCTTGGTGTTTAACCTGCTCATTAGACCAGACACCCACTTCCTTCACAGAGGGTTGCCTTTTGGGATACACGGTGTTCTCTCCTGCTGGTGAACTTGTCTTTGGACCTTCCCAATCTTTCAGAGAGAATTAATATTGAAAAATGTCAAAAAGAATCAGGGCCTCAATCTCTTCCTCCAGGTGGTATCTTGGGCCCTGTAGGCAAATTTACTCCCTCATCCTCATCCGCTGGCTAGGTGGCACAAACGTTTTAGCTTGACTGCTAATCTGTTGTTGTTAGATGCCATCAAGTTGATTGCAACTCATAGAGACGCAATGTGACAGAGTAGAACTGCTCAGTAGGGTTTCCTAGGCTGTAATGTTTTCAGGAGCAGATTGCCAGGTCTTATTCCCATGGAGCAGCTGTGTGAGTTTGAACTGCCAACCTTTTGGTTAACTGAGTCCTTAACCATTGTGCCACCAAGGTTCCTTGACTACTAACCTAAAAGTTGGCAATTTGAGCCCAACCAGTGGCACTGTGGAAGAAAGGGCAGGCAATCTGCTTCCATTAGGATTACAGCCAAAAAACCCTATGGAGAAGTTGTATTCTTTAATACATGGGGCTGCCTTGAGTTGAAATCAACTTGCTGGAAACAGGTTTGGTTTTTTGGTTTTCCTCATCTGTATACCAAGGGAGCAGTGGGGTGTGGAGTGGGGATGGAAAGGGCCAGGTGGGGGAGGGAGAGTCTTTGTGGGCTCCAAAATATGCCCAAGAGGTAACACTCAAGGTTCAGTGAAGAATCAAAGAAGGTTTGCTTCCAGGTAGCTTTCCATGCCATTTAGAGAAAAAAAGATGACAGATTCTTTCCCTTTCAGTATCTGTCTCTTTTTCCTCCCCCGCCTTTGCTGCCCCAACCTGGCAGGATTCTCAAGTGAAGCCTAAAGGCTCAACTTTCTGTGTGTTCATAGAGGCATGCTCAAACACGTACACAAGTGGTTAGTTTAAAAAAATCTGTGCCCCATTTTTATGGGTTGAATTATGTTCCCCCAAAATATGTGTCGTAAATCCTAATCTCTATGGCTGTGGTAGGAGCCCTGGTGGCACAGTGGATAAGCACTTGGCTGCTAACTGAAAGGTTGGCAGTTCAAATCCACCAGCCACTCCTTGGGAGAAAGATGTGGCAGTATGCTTCCATAAAGGTTTACAACCTTGGAAACCCTACGGGACAATTCTACTCCATCCTATAGGGTCCCTATGAGTTGGAATTGACTCCACGGCAATGGGTTTATGCCTAAAGTTATAATCCCATTTGGGAATGGGTGCCTTTCTTATGTTAATGAGGTCAGATTAGTGTAGGCTGTATCTTGAATTAATCTCTTTTGAGATATAAAAGAAATTAAATAAGCAAGTGAGTAAGCAGAGATGGGGGAAGAGAGATGCCAAGGCACATGAAGATCGTCCAGGAGTAGAAGCTCAGAGAGAGAAAGCCTTCCCCTAAGAGCTAACAACCTGAATTCGGACTTCTAGCATCCTCAACTGTGAGAAAAGCTACCCACTTGTGGTATTTCTGCTATAGCTGCACTACATAACGAAGACACTGCAGTGCAATGGATCAGTTTCATATGGCCATTCTCACCGTGGTCTTCTAACTCCTACCCAAGTGATTGAGTGGGACTATGTCAATAAGGTAACTGTGGCCCACCAAGGGATTAGTCAGTTTTGCCATCCCAGAGGTGGGAAGAGGGGACCTCACCAATACCAAGAAGAAGAGCTAGAAGTGGAGCATGACTTTTGGACTCGGGGTCCCGGGCCTGAGAACCTTCTGGAGAGAGAGATCTGTAATACCTGAGATGGCGAGAAGCAGCAGCCAAGAAACAATGGCAGCAGAGGCAGCAGAACCAGGAGACAAGCAGAGCTGCAGGAGACAGTGCTGTGGGCTCCCTGGCCCATAGAGTGAGAGAGCTGAGGGCCTTTGGGCAGGAGGCTTGCTGGCTAAATGGGGTGCCTCTGGATACTAATTGGTGGAGCCAACCCATGGGGCAAGAAAGCTGAGCACCTTTGGGCCAAGGCATACTTGGAGTGTGTGTATGCGCAGGGTGCTTCTGGGCACTTAACTGGCAGAGCTAAAAGAGCTTTGTAACCCTGACCTCAGCAGGCCAGAGACCTGGCTGAGAGGCTGAGGGCCAGAGAGAGGCCTGCCTGTGGGCATGGCTGAGAAGAGGCTGTCCTGATAGAAGAACTGTATCTTGCATCATTTCCTGATCCTGAATTATAATCTGTTACTTCCCTAATAAGCCCTATAACTGTGAGTATTGTCTGTGAATTCTGTGTGACCATTGCAAGGAATTATCTAGCCTGGCAGAGAAGTAGAGAGTGCCGTGGGAGGGATGGCTGGTAACAGAATTGGTAAAAAGGTTGGCCACAGGAGATATGTCTGACCTCTGCCTCATAGGAATCAGCCTTGGGCTCTTGGTCTTGATTCTCTTCCCTCCTTGTAAAGTTAGAGGAGGTCAGATGACGCCTCGCCACGCCATTTTTACAGACACCCACTGGATACGTTTTTCTGCAGTTTGCTTTTCTCACTTAAGACATAGAACTCACAAAAATCTCTGAAGCTCAGTTGTTATGCATCAGGCTCATTCTTCGAAAACAATTGCATGGTATTCCCTCCAACACCTAGTTGGCAGGGTAGTCAGCCTTTTCTCTGTCGATGTTTTGACATATCATAAATGCTACAAATGGTGTGGTTTTATTTGTATGGGTTAGAATACAAGAAAAAGGGTTCAAATAATAAAAAACCACTAGATCTAAACACACACGCACACACACACATACAAAATAAAAAGAAACAACAAATCTAAGTTTCTTTGTTAGGCAGAAGAACACACCAGGGAAGACATTGACTGAGTAGTTCACACAAGGGGTAAGTCAGGGATTTTTACTAGAAAATGAGTGTTCATAATGTTTATGTTAATGAAAAGTTAAAAACTTATACCCTGGAGAGGCTGGAATGAGTCCACAAGTTTGTACACAGTTGGCTGAAATAAGTCCCACTGTTCTTTAGTTAGGAGAGTTTTAATAGGTCCACCAAGGGTCTGGCATACCAGGGTTATTTAAAGTTCGTGGTCATTTCAAAGCTTCAGGGGCCTAGAAACAGTTGGGGTGAAACACAGCATTCAGTTTTGATATCTTGAAGTCCCTGTGTGGTACAAAGATTAACACACTTGGCTGCTAATCGAAAGGTTAGAGGTTCGAGTCCACCCAGAGGTACCTTGGAAGACAGCCTGGTGATCTACTTCCAAAAATCAGCCACTGAAAACCCTATAGGAGCACAGTTCTATTCTGACACACATGAGGTCTCCATGAGTCAGAATCGACTTGATGGCAACTGGTTTCAGACAAGTGCTGCTAAAACTCCTTTCATGTGGGATTGCTGGATCAAAGAGTATGAGTGTGGGAGGACACAGAGTTCATTGTGGTATTACGGAGAACGGGCTCAAAGGGAGATGGAGGCTGAATGCCGATTGGAATGTAGCATGCCTTTCAAGAAGTAAGGCTGTCAAGGGCACAGCTAGAGGGCCATAGCTGGAGGTAGGTGACCGGTAGAGCCACTGAGAGGGAGAGGTTGAGATGCAGGAGAAAGAGGGTGTAAATGATGAGGAGAACACCCTGAGGGAGGAGATGAAATTCCTAGAACGTATGGAGGAGCTGGTCTTAGGCATTTTCAAAGGGGACTGGGCAACAGCGTCTTAGATACTACAATCGTTTGTTGCCCTACAAAGAGTCATGGTACATAAACATGGCTTATCTGTGATATGAAAATTTCATGGGGTCAGGGTAGGGAGTGATTAGGAAAAGAATGTCACAAAAGGCTCCATGAACAAAACAAAACAAAAAAACAGTTGCTGTTGAATATATTCCTACTCATGGTGACCCCAGGTGCTGCAGAGTAGAACTGTGCTCCATGGGGTTTTCATGCCTGTGACCTTTCAGAAGCAGATCACCAGGTTTTTCTTTTGAAGCGCTTCTGGGTGGGTTCAAACTGCCAACCTTTCAGTTAATAGTCAAGTGCTTAACCATTTGCACCACCCAATGTCTCCTCAAAAAAAAAACTTGTTGCTGTGGAGTCGGTTCCAACCCATAGCGACCCTATAGGACAGAGTACAACTGCCCCCATGGGGTTTCCAAGGAGCAGCTGGTGGATTTGAACTGCTGACCTTTTGGTTAGCAGTGGTATCAATTAACTACTGCACCCTGTTGCCCTCAAGTTGATTCTGACTCAAGGCTCTGTAGAGGGGCAATCATGGAAAAAAAGGATGAGAAACTCTGTCTTAGAAGGTGAGGCAACTCTTCGTTTGTAACAAGAGACAAAGGGGAAAGACTGAGCGTGGCAGCAGGTAAACTTTAAAATGAGGTGTGAGGAAACATCTCGTTTGGTGACTTGTAGGTTCTCTGGTGAAGTGGTTGTCAAGGAGCTGGCTTTTAGGAGTGAAGGGCATATAAGAGAAATAAGGAGAGAGAAAAAGTTTAAAATAGACTCTGAGAGAAATGAGAGGGTGCTGACTGAAGAATTGTAACAGGGATGCTGGGCAAGCTTGAGACCCTAGTTAAGGTTGGTGCCCATGACTTTACCTGTTTGCTCAGGGGTGTGTTTTCCCTAGCAGTACTACCTGTCCATCTGTCTGTCTGTCATACTGTGGTGGCCTGCATGTTGCTGTGATGCTGTAAGCTATGCCACCAGTATTTCAAATACCAGCAGGGTCATCCATGATGGACAGGTTTCACAGAGATTCCAGACTAAGACTAGGAAGAAAGGCCTGGTGATCTACTTCCGAAAATTACCCACTGAAAGCCTTATGGATCACAACAGAACATTATCTGACTCTCTTGCTTTGGACACATCATCCGCAGGGATAAACCACTGGGGGAGGAAATCGTGTTTGGTGAAGTAGAGGGCCCACGAGGGTGAGGGAGACCTTTGGTGAGAGGAGTTGGCACAGTGGCCACAACAATGGGCTTGAATATGCCCGTGATCCTGACGGCGTTGCAGCATTTCTTTCTGTTGTACATGAGGTCGCCATGAGTGAGAGCTGACTCAGTGGCAGCCGTCTATCAACTCACTGCTTGATTGCTGACGCAGGACAAATGAAAGTTTGCAGTCGTCCAGAACATCAAGGGATGAACAGGGATCCTGAGGCTCTACCTAGCGGAGACTGACTTAGACCCTTCTCCTGTACTTACCTCCCCGACACCAGTGGCAGAACAGGTACGACATTGGGCCTCACCTTTGTATGTTGCCAGTTTGCATTTTAAGCAAACTGGGTATCAAGACGAGCCTCTAGACCCCTTCTAACCAGATTGGCATCTCTAAACTACTGGATATACTTATTCTGGAACTGGCTTTACTCAAAATTTCTGTAAAGAATTTGAGAGGTTAATCTTGGTCCCTCCCTCCTACCCGTCCTGTTTGTCTCTATTCTTCAGGGTCCCAACATCCAACCCTCAGTCTCTCTTTTCAGGACTGAACTGGAAGGCCAGGCCTAGGGTATCTTGGGTTTCTCCTTCCATCTTGGAGAAACAAACGTTCTGGGACAAATGAGCTGTGGGGTCCACCAGCGTCTATAAGGAATATAGAAATTCTACCCAACCTCTGGGATCCTTGCTAACACCTCTAACTACCCCAAGTTCTGTTTATCTCGTTTTTCTAATGTTTACCTTGTAATCCTACATTCCTCAGATTTCTTACTCACGCTGGTTTCCAGATAGTTTTTATGCCTTGGCTTCTGCTGATGGTCTCTTTGCTCCACCCTGTGCTGAACCATGTTTAAAAGCTATTACTAATGCAAAGCTGTTCCGTGAACAGACTTTTAGGCAATAGCCAGGACCGGGACTAGGGTGAGGTGAGTGAGGTGCTCTCCTGGAGCACAAAATTGAAGGGAGCACCAAAAAATCTTAGTAATCAAGATAATATTTTAATGCAATATTAAAAAAAAAAAAACCCAAATTAATGTAACTAATCCATTATGAACAAAATTGTAAAATTTTAGAGAGGATCAGTTGTAAGACTTAATATTAGCCAACTATTTTTTTATATTCTTAAACATCTTACTGCATCTTCTTTCTGTTTATTGCCAACCCTTCTTACTTTCCTTTCCCACCTTCACCCTCTCCCTAGCAAGGGACTGCTTGAGGAAACGCAGAATTAGTCTTATTTTATTATGCAAAACAAATAAATCGTCTCTTCTCCCTATCTCCCTCTCCAACTCTGCTCAGCCTCCTGTCTTTCCAAAGCCAAAATGGCTCTTCTAGACGTTTTGGAAACATAGGCCATATGCTACTTTAGCAGCATAAATAAATGATTTTCCAAGATCAAGTTCTCACGTATCACTGTCATTTCCATTAGTATCTGTAAATTGAAGAAAGCAGAGATCGACTCTTTTAAGATTTACACACTCTCACCCCCAACCCTAAAGAGTAATTGTGTGTGTGTTTGGCATAAGTAAGAAAATAAAGGCAATAATTTAACTGTAAAAAACTCTGAGAAGTTGATATTACTATCCCAATTTTATAAATTGGGAATAAAGCGTAAAGAGGGGCAGGTATGTCCTCAAAGTCACACAACAAGTAGGTAGAATAGCCCAGAAAGTGTCATGGGCTTGATTCATATTCTCACCATCCATTCTCTCTTTAACTCATTGATGTTAGCTTCTGCCCTCATCACTATAATGAATTCACTTCCAAAGCTTAATTACGACCTCTTGATTCTTAAATCCCAAGGCTTTTTCTGGGTGATCATGGTTGCTGAAGTCTATTGCTTTGACTAGGACTGCCCCTAGGTTGTGCAGGGTCTCAGACAAAGATATCTTTGCAAGGCCCCTGTCTATATAAACATTTTGATTAAGAATGTATGATAAAATTCATGGGCCTATGTGAGGTATGGTCACTTAATGAGTATTTAGAATAATGGGTAGAGAGGAAGTACTTACATATTTCTTTATTGTGTAGCCAGGGCACCTGGAGTCTGGTATGAGCATTTGCTCCAGTAGTCTTCTGAGAAGGAGTGCTTAAGACATATTTTTTAGACCGTACATATCTGAAAATGCCCTTATTCAATGCACACTTGATTGTTAGTTTCCCTAAGAATTGAATCTGGGGCGGGAAACAAAATTCTCTCAGAATCCTGAAAGTGTTTTTATTAGTGGACGTATAGGCTAAGCTTCAGTAACAAAGAAACCCCAAAATGCAGTGACTTAAACATCTTAAACCATATAGTTCCTATATGGTCTCTTCTGATCTCCAACTCTGTCTTTTTCACTGCTTTCTTGGAGATTTCCTCAACTTCATCTCCGTTTCTTCTATTAAATTAAAAAAAAAATCTATCGAATCTTCTCTGTTTTGTTCTTTTTTACTTTTAGATAGCTTCCTCGTCTTGTTTCAAGGATGCTAAATCTTCCGAATACGGTAATTATAGTTTTAGAAAATCTTCTCTTCCTGTACTGTTCCTGTTTTCTTTGAGTTTCTTTCTCTTTTTAAATGTTTGATGATTCTTGACTTTCTCTTCATATTTAAGAGGGAGGCACTAGTAAGGTGATTTTGTCCATTGGTTGGGCTTTTCAGAGTGATAGACTTCATTGCAAGGTTAGTGGGCAGAGATCTGGCCATTTGGATGGGATCCTTAGTGATCAATATTTGTAGGTCTTTTCTATTGAGATGGTTTGATTCTCCAGAGACAAACCTTCCAATTTCCTGTTTGGGGTGTTTAAGCCTGACCACTGACATTCTTGGAAGCATTTGGACGAAGAGAACTGGAGACTCACTGTTCAGAATGTTGGTTTTCACTTAGATTTTCTGTTTTAATAGGGCACAAGGCTGTTAAAAGTTCAGAGTCCCCCTGCTGTATCAGAGGATAAACTTCTTGTCCTCTGTTGGTGAGAAGAAAGGAGAATTTCTTGATTGAATGGGTTGATAAAGAAATACAGGAGCCATTTGGTTATCATATAGATTTTCAATCAATTCTACTGTATTCAGCCCCAACTACACCCCAACCTTCAGGGTTCACTGAAACGCCAGTTCCTGCCTGAGCCTTTCTGGGAATTTGTGCCTATTGGTCCACGCATACCCTGTAAGCATTTGACTTTTAAATTTCTCTGGTCTGCTAAATCAGTCACCTGCTTTCAGCTTTCAAAATATAGATGCCATCTCTTATGTACTCTTGTCTCATCTCTAATTTCCTTTGTCCTAGTGGGTTTATGCTTTTCTTTTTAATTCTTAACTGGCATTATACTGAGGAGGTGAGGAAGAGAAAAGACGGGAACAGGGGTTCAATTTTTCATTATTAACTTCAAGAATATTATTTCTTTAAATATTGCCTCTCCATTTTTTTTCGTCTCTACTTCTGGACTTTTAGATGGATGTCGTAACTTCTAGATCTATTTTTCACATTTTTCAACTTTTACGATGTTTTATTTCTGTGTGTCGCATTTCAGAGAATTCCTTGGCCTAGTCTTCCAACTCACAAATTTATTCTTCCTCTGAGTCCATTCTGCCCTTGAGTTATATTTCAATAATTATAATTTTTCACTTCCAATGTTTCTAATGCTCCATTTCATAATTTCCAGTTCTTGTTTCGTGATTGCACTGTTTGCCCTTATCTCTTTGAAGATATTACTTACTAAAAAAACCCCAGTTGCCATCAAGTCGGTTCTTACTCATGCTGACCCCATGTGTGTCAGAGTAGAACTGTGCTCCACAGGGTTTTCAGTGACTGATTTTTTGACAGTAGATTGCTGAACCTTTCTTTTGAGGTGCCTCTGAGTGAGCTTGAACTGCCAGCCTTTCGGTTAGCAGCCAATCACGTTATCCATTTGTACCACCTAGGGACTCTGATAATGCTTATGCTTGTTTTAAAGCCCTATCCAGATACCTCAAAGTGACATCTTTGCTTTTTAACACTTTAAAAGGGCCTTTTGCAGATTTGCCCGATGCAATATGTCCTCTGATTACTTGACTGCTGCTTCCATGTGTGTTGATTGTGGATCCAGTAAAATGAAGTCCTTGACAGCTTCAATATTTTCTCCGTTTATCATGATGTTGCTTATTGGTCCAGTTGTGAGGAGTTTTGTTTTCATGTTTTGTTGTAATCCACACTGAAGGCTGTGGTCTTTGATCTTCATCAGTAAGTGCTTCAAGTCCTCTTTGCTTTCAGCAAGCAAGGTTGTGAATTGATGCATTTGAATTATGATGTTGGTAAAGAATATTGAATATACCATGGACTGCCAGAAGAACGAACACGTCTGTTTTGGAAGAAGCACAGCCAGAATGCTCCTTAGAAGCGAGGATGGTGAGACTTTGTCTCATGTACTTCGGACATATTATCAGGAGGAACCAGTCCCTGGAGAAGGACATCGTGCTTGGTGAATTAAGGGGTCAGTGAAAAAGAGGAATACCTTCAACAAGATGAATTGACACAGTGGCTGCAGCATGGGCTCAGACGTAGCAATGATTGTGAGGATGGCACAGGACTGGGCAGTGTTTTGTTCTGTTGTACATAGGGTTGCTATGAGTCAGAATCGACTCCATGGCACCTAACAGCAACAACAAACAACAATTCGAATACCTTATTAATTCTGTTAAATTGGGTGTAAGTCCTCCAATTTTTTGAGTTTATGTCTCCCTTATGGTGTAAGAAACTTCTCAACTGTTTGGTGATTTTTTTTTTTTTTTTTTTTTTTTTTTTTGCATGTGTGTGCATTTCTCTTCATAACTGATATTATTTGCTATGCTGTCTGCTGTCTTGACTTTCACAGCCTGACTGGGGAGAAGGGCTGGCGCTGCTGTCAGGGTTCTCTCTGTATTGTCTTCACTGAAAGTTGGGGGTGTGCTGCTGGTGCGGTACGTGGAAAGTTGGTGTTCAGGGTGTGCATGCTCCATGTTCCTTGTGGATGGCTTCCTTGGGGCCACCCCGCTTCAGAGCATGGGCTTGCTTTATCCTGAAGGAGAGGTCTTCCTTGTATTCCTGCCTATGTTCTAGACTATAGTTTCCCATTTCAATCAGATATAGTATGACTTCTGTCTTTTAGCAAGTTCTCTCTTTCCAGTCCATCAAGCATTCACTTTCTAATTTATTAATTTATTTATATTTCCTATTGTTTCTATGGTTAGGGTTTGGTGTAGGAGGGTAGATACCAGTATTGATCAGTCCCCACCATCTTGGAACCAATTTTGGATATTTATTCTACACCAAATCCCTACGTATCAGTGACTGAAAAGATGAAGCAATCTTGTGATGTTCAAAGTATAAATCAAAGAAGCAAAAAGTAGTTGAACCAACATATCCTGACTCACCAGTTTGTTACAAAATTAGGTCACATCGCTTTGAATATTCAAACTACCCTGAGCCCTCACTCTGCCTGTTAGGATGTGTCCTTTTTCCTTCTTCCACGATGATAGCCAACAGCTCTATAGTACTTACCTCTTCAAAGTGCCTTTTATGTATATTAACTCACAGCAGCTCCAGACTCCTCAGGGAAGCTTATTCTGTTTAATGGGTTAGTGCTTGTCATCACTATCTTGAGAACAAAATCTGAAAACCTGCTCAGTCATCCATATATTCCCGTTCTCCTTGACTGTTGTTGCTTTTACTTGGATGTGGTGCTGCTGGTGTATCTCCCAGCTGTCCCGTGGTTTTGCTCCTTGTCTACTGTTCAACAGTTCCTTGAACACTGGTCAATAAGGGCACTGCATCTTCTTGGACAGTAGAGGTTCAGAGGTTGACACATGGCCCAGGATGGGCTAATTAGTCAAAGAAACCCAGTGGTGGGACTTTGAGACCAATAGAGAGAACACAGGCTTTGTTTTCACTGTGGCGGCAAGGTGGTAGACTATACACCTGTTGACTCCAGCAGCTCCTGCTTGGAAAAAGCCTATCACAGAATAAAGCCAACATAGAGGAAAGCAAAGCTGGGTCATGGAGGGAGCGAGAGCGAGAGTGCTCATGGTATAGTTCAAACCCTTTGATCCAGTTATGCCTGAGGTCGGCTACCCCTGACCTTTTAAGTGACAGGAACCAGTAAATGTCTTTTCTCTTTTTAAGCCACTTTGAATAGGCCTGTCACTTTTGAACAAAAGAGTCCTGACTAACGCAAGGGGTAAAGCAGAGGTATTGTCTCTGACCGTGGAGCACCTGGGCACCTGTGGACTGGGTCCAACAGATAGTGACTTAAAACAATGTGCCAATTTGGGAGTGGTGTTTTCCCCAGGCAGCCCAGGATCTATGCAAGTGAGTTTGGATGTGGGGTGCATTTATCACTATCCTCATACCTGGGTCTTTTCCTAGGTGGGACTCTTCTCTAAATTGCTGGGACCCTCTCCCTCAGGAGTGGGAACTGGGCATCTTCTGGCTTTTTTTTTTTTGTTCATATTTCTAAAACATTTTTGTGTGAGTTACCCAGTTTAAAGGTCATTGCATTTGGGTCTGGGAAGACTGTTTGCGCAGTCGTTAGCCTTATATTTTCACCTTGGCTCACTATTTAATATTTCTTTTTAAAAATATTTATTTATTTTTGGTGGCAATGTATACAACCAAATATATATCTTTTCATAATTTCTACATCAGCAGTTCAATGACATTAGTTACTACATACTTCACATTGTGTCACCATCCTCACTATCTCTACCCAGATTGTTTTATCACTGTTAATTTAGATTCTCTGTCCCTTAGAGTTCTTATCTGTGCTTTAGATTAACTTGGCAGTTTAAAGTCATATAGATATAAAAGTATGATGCTCAAGGCAAACATTCTTTATTAAGTGGGCTAAGCTGTTGTTTAGTTTAATGATGGCTTCATGGGATAATATTTCTTTTTCCTTATGTAGTTGGAAGTAGCAACCTCTGTTTTTTCCTGAAGAATCAATTTTTCTTTTTTTGGTTGTGTTTTGTCCCGGTGCCTGCCCGTTGAGCTTAGGAAGGGTGGCAAGAAAGGTCTGTCTACCAGCTCTCCTAGGGGAAGTATTTTAAAGTAGGCCACCTTGTTTGACCTTACTATTCAGTTTGTAAAGGAGCCCTGGTGGTGCAGTGGTTAAGTGCTGGGCGGCTAACCAAAAGGTCAGCGGTTTGAACCCGCCAGCAGCTCTGTGGGAGAAGGATGTGGCAGTCTGCTTCCCTAAAGATTACAGCTTTGGAAAATCCTATGGGGCAGTTCTACTCTGTCCTGTAGGGTCACTATGAATGGTTTGGTTTATTCAGTTTGTATTTGTTCACAGATAATATTCCCAATCTTTTTATCACTAGATAGAGAACACCTTTCCACTGGCCAGCCAGTTTGTGTTAGTTTTACAGTAGTACAAACAAAACAAAACAAACAAAAAACTCCACAAACCAGTTGCTGGTGAGTTGATTCTGACTCATGGCGACCTCATGTGTGTCAGAGTAGAACTGCGCTTCATAGAGTTTTCAATGGCTGTGATTTTTCAGAAATAGAGTGCCTCTGGGTGTACTGAGACCTTTGTTTAGCAGCCATGCTCTTAACTATTTGCACCACAGAGGGACTCCTTTATAGCAACATTTGTTACCCTTTTTTATAGTTCCTGGCACCCACAACTGTTTTTGTGAGCAGCAGCGTTAGTTAACCAGTACTTTCTGGGGGTGTATTTTGGGTACAGTTTTCTAAATCTCCATTCCACGAGTCTGCTCTCAAGCATTAATCTGTGAGCAGCTGTAGTCTGTAACTAACATCACAAAGAGGCATGTGACATCATGAAGGTTCGCTGATGTATGTTCGAGAAATGCCACAACACCTGCTCAGGCCACGGTGTCACCAACATTTAAGAATGAAATAAACTCAATGATTTATTTTACAAAAAAAAAAATAGGTTTTTAAAAAAATAAACTTTTAATTTCAGAATAGTTTCAGATTTATAGGAAATTTGTGAAGATAGTACAGAGAGTTCATTACCAACATTTTGAAATTTGTTTTAAAATTTTTAGGCTAGGGGTTCTCTCTTGGGTCATTTGGTGGTGACCTTATGCTTTTGTATACTGGCTGACGAAAGTATTTCAGGCAGTAGCTGGGTCTCAGTCTCTCATGTCATCTGGGTGGATTATATTAAGAAACTCTTATATTGAAGAGGTGTTTTCCCTTCATAATATCTGTGCAACTGTGCTTGTTTTTTCATTTCTGGTGGGATATGCTTCTGCACAGTCAGCAAAGTGATGGAGCAACACGAATAGCTTGTAAGGTTCCAGCTCTCAGGCTTTGAGGATACTATGAGGACACACAATTTGTGTACATTACTTTGAAAGGTATTTATGGACAAAGTGTTGATGTTAGCAAGGTTTTTGCGAATGCATTAGTTATGTTTTACAGTTGGATTTGATTTTCTTAGTCATGTTATACCAAAATGGCAAAGTATGCAATATTTCATAACAAAATGTATGAATAAATATTTTACTGTGTCTTAAAATATTTAGTACTTTTCCTATTTATAAAATTGTATGATTCGATTCTCTTTTTTGTTTTATTGTGAAGTGATTTTAAATTAACTCCATTGAGGTATAGTTTATGTACCATAAAATGTATTCATTTAAAATGTACATTCCTATCAGCTTTGAGAAGTTTATACACCCATGTATCCATCACCACATAAATATATGGAACATTTTCACTACCCCAGTGGTTTTTTTGTGCTCTGTCCCAGTCAACCTTCCTGGCCCCAGGCAACTGCTGGTCTGCTTTCTGTCAATGCAGATTAGATTTGTACTGTCTACAGATATATATAACTGAAATCATACATCAGGTATTCTTTTGAGTGTGGCTTTATACATTCGGCATAATGCCTTTGTGATTCATCCACTTATTGTGGGTATCAGTAATTCATTCCTTTTTAAAAACTTTTCATTTTGAAATAATTACAGATTGATAAGAAATTGCAAAGATAGTACAAAGCGGTCCCAAGTACATCTCAATATAACTGAGTACAATATAAAAACCAGGAAATTGACATTGGTACAATGTATATGTATTTTTTTTTATATGTATAGTTCTATGCCATTTTATCACATCTGTAGATTTACGTAACCATGATTGTAATCAAGGTACAGAGCTATTTATTTCATCACCACAAAAAATGTTACATAAATGGAATCATACAATATGTGACATTTTGAGATAAGCTTTTTAATTTTCACCCAGCATTGTTGTTAGCTGTCACCCAGCATAGTGCCCTTGCATGTTGTTGGGTCATGTTTTTTTCCCCACTTCACCAATATATGTCTTTTAATTGGTACTTTTAGACCATTTATATTTAGTGTAATTATTGATATGTTATGACTTAAGTCTGCCATTTTATTTTTTGTTTTCTCTCTGTCCCCTTTGTTTTTTGTTCCCCTGTTTTCTTTTTCCTGTGTTTCTGTGGGTTTAACAATTTTTAGAGTTCCATTTTTATTTATAGTATTTTTGAAGATCCCTGGATAGTGTAAATGATTTGCACTTGACTACTAATCTAAAGGAAGCCCTGGTGGTGTAGTGGTTAAGTGCAACAGCTGCTAACCAAAAGGCCAGCAGTTCGAATCTACCAGGCGCTCCTTGGAAACTCGATGGGGCAGTTCTACTCTGTCCTATAGGATTGCTATGAGTCGGAATCGACTCGGCAGTGGGTAGTGGACTAATCTAAAGGTTGGTAGTTCAGACCCACTCAGCAGCACTGCAGAAGAAAAGCCTTGGGATCTGCTTCTGTAAAGGTTACAGCCAAGAAAACCCTACGGAGCAGTTCTACTTCGTAAGATGTGAGGTTGCCATGAGTCAGAATTGACTCAACAGCAATAGGATATAGTGTTTTTGAGTGTTTTCTCTTTGTATAAATTATTTTGGTGGTTGCATTACATTATACATTCATAATATATCATGGTCTACATGTGTTGACATTTTACTAGTTTGAGTGAAGTGCAGAAAAATTACCTCTCTTTAAGCTCCTTTACCTTTCCCCATATATAATTGCCTTGAACATTTCCTCTACATACATGGAGACTACATCATGCAATATTACACTTCTTACTTCAACTCTCAAACATAACTTAGAAAACTCAAGAGGGGAAAGAAAGCCTATTGGTGACAAATTCTCTTAGTTTTCCATTATCTGAAAATGTGTATTTCCTCTTCATTCCTGAAGGATAATTTCACCAGATGCAGTATTTGGGGCTGGCAATTCTTTTCTTTCAGTGCTTGAAAAATGTTGTGTCATTTCCTCCTGGGCTCCATGGTTGGTGATGAGAAAACCACTGTCATGTGAATTGTTTCTCCCCAGTGTTTTTTCTTTCTCACTACTTTCAAGCTTTTTTTCTTTGTCTTTAGTTTTCAGGAATTTGATTATGATGTGCCTTGGCATATATTTCTTTGGGTTTGTCATGTTTGGAGTTTGCTCAGCATTTTGAATCTGTATGTTTAGGTCTTTTGTTAAATTTGGGAAAATTTAAGCCATTATTTCTTCAAATACTTTTTCAGCCCCACATTCTTTCTCTTCTCCTTTTTGGACTTCAACGATAGGAATGTTAGATTTTTTGTTATAGCCTCTCAGGTCCCTGAGATTCTGTTCATTTTTCTTTTCTTCAGTCTGTTTTCTCTCTGTTGTTCAGATTGAATAATTTCTATTGTTCTGTCTTCCAGTTCATTGATGCTTTTCTTTATCTCCTCCATTTTACCATTGAGCTTTTATCTTGCTTATTGTATTTTTCAGTTCTAAAATTTCCATTTGGTTCTTCTGAATATCTTCTATTTCTTTGCTGAGACTATGTTTTTTCAAGTGTGTTCATGATTGCTCACTGAAACATTTTTATGATGGCTGCTTTAAAATCTTTCTCAATTACTTCCAACATATATGTTATCTTGATGTTTGGTATCAATTGTCTTTTCTCACTCAAGTTGAAATTTTCCTGGTTCTTGTGGGATGAATTTTTTTTTTTATTATATCCTAGACATTTTGTGTATTATGAGATTCTGGATCTCATTTAAATTGTCTGTTTTAGTAGGCTTCCTCTGATACCATGTCAGTAGGGAAGGGGCTATGGCTTCATTACTGCCAGGTGGGGGTGGAAGTCCAGGTTCCCCATCCAGTCTTCATTGAAACCCTCATTACTGTTAGGTGGGGGTGGGAGTTTAGGCTCCCCCACTAGGCCTTGCTGACACCAGTGTGGCTCCCCACATGGCCTCTACTGACATTGGGGTGGATGGAGGGAAGCCTTGTTACCAGTAGTGAAAGTTCTGGCTTCCCACTCAGTCTCATTTGACTCCAGTGGGGAGGAGAAAGGCATCTCGTTATGGCTGAGAGGGGATGGAAGTCCAGGACCCCCAAGTGGCCTCCCTGACATTTTGGAGAAAGGGCTCATTATTACTAGGCTGAGATGAAAGTTCCAGGTCCTGGCTTGGCCTACTCTGACACTGCAGTGTGATGGATTGCTTTTATATGGCCTTTCTCGCCATGGTTTTGTAGCTCCCACCAAATGACTAGGTGGGACTGTGCAGATCAGGTGCTGGTGGCCCACCAAGGGGATTGAATAGCTTACTAATAATGTAAATAAGGTACGTGGCACTCTTGTGGGGGTGGGACCATGCAAATAAGGTGTATAGAACCCTAACAAGGGGATTGGCCAGTTTTGCCATCTTGCTAAGCTTAAAGGGATATGTGGAGTGACAGAAAGAGAGAGAGAGAGAAGCTTAACACAGAAGACAATGAGAGACGATGGTGTGAAAGGCAGGAATCAGGAGACTGGTGCAAGATGGCTGTGGTGGGGCTAGCTGACCCACAGAGCTGAGAGGTGCAACACTCACCTGAGAAGGTCCCCAGCAAGGTCCAGTGGCAGAGGCCCCCAGCAGGGCCTGGTAGCAGCAAGGCCTCAGCAGAGCCTAGAGGCTGAAGGCTCCCCGCAGGGCCTGGCAGCAGCAAGACCCCGGCAGGTCCCAGCAGCATAGGGTGAGAAGTAGCTGTCCTAATCAGGGAACTGCATCCTGAGTTGTTGTTCCTGTTATTTCCAAGTTGATCCCAATCTCAAGTTGTACCCTATTACTTCCCTAGTAAATCACTTAACTGTATGATTTGTCAGTTCTGTGAGACATTGCAGCAAATTACTGAACCCAAAGATGGGAGGGAGAGTACTGATGTTAGAGATGATGGAATGGTAGAGCAGTTTGGAAAAGTTGGACGTTTGGGACATTTTTAATCTCTGCCTCATAGGCACCAGCTTTTGCTGATCCTTATAAAAGAAACTATTCATTTAGTTGGCATCAGAATGGTGGGGTTCACTGCAACAGCTCAGACTCACTGGACTGTGTGGTTTTGGAAAAAATGGGAATAAATGGGATAATGAGAAATCTTTGGTTTCTGTATGGGATAAAAAAACCCATGGATTGAAGCAGCTGTTATGTTGCAGTCAGTTACCCAAGGCAAAAGCTATTCTTGGGAATTAGGAGTGGCGCATCTAACTCCTGAGGAATTGGCTAGTAGGATGCATATGGAAACACAAAGTACTAAGGGAAGAGACATACAATTCCTTGGTTTCTGTTGTTGGTAATAGCTGCAGTGGTAGGGGAAAAGAATGTAGGGGTGAATTTCAGCAATGAACCAAGCCCAGATCTTATCTAGTCAGAGTTAAAACTGCTAGCCTCAGGGCCAACCCAGAAAGGAAAAATCATGTTGGAACAAGAGGAAGTACACCTACGACTGCTGGTCACCATGAAGGTAGTCCAGGAGGGGAACAGGCAAAATCAAGAAACTGTTGAAACCCAGGGGTATACTGCAAAGGAATGGCTTGAATTTGTAGATTGGTATTGTCAGCTTCCTGAGGAACCATTACTGAATGGACTGTTAGAATGACTAATTTTGGGGTGACGTGTTTAGTTTTGAATGCTACAGAATGGAAGAGTCTGTTTCAGTTGATGCAAGACCCACAACTCTAATGGAACAAATAATGATAAATCCAGTTACACAACAGGTGAACCCAGAGGGGAGAGCCGGCCTGGTGGACTGGATAAAATTTGCAGTAAGATTTGTTTACCCTGCGAAAGGAAACTGCCCCTTGCCCTTTCTAAATACCCAATGGAACACTCCAGAGAAAGAAGCCGATGTGCTATTTATGCAAGCCATGCTGGAATGGCTTTATGGTGATCAGGGTATTCCCCCAATGAGTACACCCCTTACACACGTCATGGCAGATATGGTAATCAAGGGAGTCCCTTCTACATGGGCACCCTATGTAACCTTGCTACGTGAAACAAAAGCAATCTGAAAAGCCCCTTCAGATCTGTTGGCAGAGCTTCCTTGCATGGGTCTTACAGATGATGCAAGAAACATAAGGGTGGTTTATAAAAGAATGGGAAGAGGCAATGGGGAAAGAACTTACCTCAGCAGGATGGAGATTTTTAGATGGTTACCCTGAAATGGCATGAATATAGTGGACATTGATGGAGTTGAGACAAAGGTTTTAATGCAACACTACAGGAGGTTGGGTGGGCCAATGGGAACTCCTGCTGGTCCCCCAACGTTAAAGAGATCTAAACAAAACAAGTCTGTTCTGTTCATCCCAGTCAGGAGGAATTTAATGATGGGGGGTCCCACCTGGTAGCATTTGAAGCAGAGGCTTAGCTCATTGATCAAGATAAGGATTGATAAGGGGGCTAAGATCTTCTAGTCCAGCCACAGCAGAGGACCCGAGGCCATATGCACATGTGTGGGTTAAATGGTCTGGGGGTGTGAAGAGACCTTTTTGGGGCTCCTAGACACAGGAGCCCAATGTACTGTAATCCCAAAACCTGTCAATAAAATCTTAAAGGGGCCTAAGGAAAGACTGGAGGGATATGAAGATGTAGTGGTTGATGGCACTAAAGTGAAAGTTTGGATGAGAACTAGAAAATTTAAACAGATCTTTTATGAAGTATTTGCATCTCCCTTACCTCAATGTATTATTAGTATGGATATTATGTCTAATTGGGGAATATCCACCTACCTGATGTTGTAAAACCGAAGGTGTGTAAGTCTGCCCTTAGGCCAGACTTGATTGAACATGCTAAACGGGAACCAGTAGAATTGCCTAAATCCACTCAGGGTGTTGAACATAGGGTATCTGGTGACAAAGGAGATTATTGCTTTGATAAAAGGCATGCTAAAGGCTGGAGTGTTGGTGCCAACAAATTTTGTGTATAACAGCCCTATATGGGCCATGAAAAAGGCAGATGGCTCTTGGAGGCTGACAGTAGACTATCAAGGGCTAAATAAAGTAGTGCCATCTGTGGCTTCAGCTATTCCAGACATGGTATCAATGGTGCAGAAAATACAGCAGGCTAAAGGAGACTGATACTCAGTGAATGATCTTGCAATTTTTTTTTCTCAATCCAAACCTCAGAAAAGAACCAGCTGCAGTTTGCTTTCATGTGGGAAGGATCCCAATTTACTTTTACTATATTGCCAAAAGATTACTTGAATTCATCAGCTTAGAAGAGACTTGGACTTGGTGTAGATCTCAAGTGGAATGGTACATTACATTGATGATATTGTTTTTAATATTAAACACCAAAGAATAGGCTAGAGCTGATTTGAATACAGTGGTGGCCCACATGATCAACAGAGACTGGTTAATAAATCCAGCAAAAATCCAGGGCCCTGCCCAAATGGTGAAATTCTTGGGAATAAGTTGGGCAGAAACTACCTGTGACATTCTGCAGGCAACATTCTGCTGTTGCTACGTACCCTCAAGAAAGCAGGAGGCCCAACGTTTGGCTGGTCTATTTGAATTTTGGAGAATGCATATTCCACATCTGGGAATATTGCTGGCTCCCATCCATAAACCACTTGGAAGAAAACTGCGTTCGAATGGGGACCAGAGCAACAGCAGGCTATGTCTGGATTGAAAAAAGCAGTCTCACCGTCCCTGCCCTTAGGCCCTTATCATCCATATTCAGACATGGTTTTGGAGGTGTCTGTCTGCCACGTGGGCTTATGCCGATTGGAGCTTATGGCAAAAACCTGAGAACACTGCCCTATGATGACCATCGAGATTCTGGGCCAGATGCTGCAGCATGATACACTCTATTTGAAAGTTTATTACTCACCTGCTATTGGGCATTCATTGCAACTTTCTCAGTGACAGAAGGGAGGGCATAAAATCATCATGAGACTCGAAATACACATAATGTCTTGGGCGATGCCACAGAAACACTAATAAGGAAGGTAGTGCCCAAAATAGTTCCATAATAAAATGGAAATGATTCATACAAAAACAAGCTACTGGGGGAATGCAGGGAGGCACCCACCATATCCATGAGTAGGTAACTGCTTTTCTTATAGATCCTACCCTGAAATCACCTGAGAAGTTACCAGAGCCCATTGGCACATGGACAGTGCCCTGTGAACAACTTTCTGCTGACCAGCAGAAGGCTGCTGGGTTCATGGATGCCAATTTTAGGGTACAGAGACAACTTTGACGTGGAAAGCTCCTGCATTAAGACTAACAGATGGAAAGACCCTGATTGAAGAAGGTAAGAACAAGTCAGCTCAATGGGCTGGACAGCCTGCTGTCTTCCTAGCTGTGATGGGAGAATTGGGCAATGGTGACTGCCTGTATGCTTGAATTTTTACCGATTCATGGGCAATAGCCAATGGCCTGACTATATGGTCAGGCAAGTGGGCAATGGAAAATTAGACTATTAAGAGGGCCCCGTGTGGGACATAGACTTATGGAAAGCACTCTGGGGATTTACTTATTTATTTTTTAGTGTTTCCTTTCGATAGTTTTTCCTTTCTTTTTTAACTTTGAAAAAAAAAAATTGTACTTTACATAAAGGTTTACAGAACAAACTAGCGTCTCATTAAACAGTACACATATTGTTTTATGACACTGGTTAAGAACCACACGACATGTTGACTTTCTCCCTTCTCAACCTTGGGTTCCCTATTACCAGCTTTCCTGTCCCGGTCCTGCCTTCTAGTCCTTGCCCCTGGGCTGGTGTGCCCCTTTAGTCTCCTTTTATTTTATGGGCTTGTCTAATCTTTGGCTAAAGGGTGAACCTCAAGAGTGACTTCATTCCTGAGCTAAAATGGTGTCTGGGGCCGTACTCTCAGGGTTTCTCCAGTCTCTGTAGACCAGTAAGTCTGGACTTTTTTTGTGGGTTAGAATTTTGTTCTACATTTTTCTCCAGCTCTGTCTGGGACCCTCTATTGTGATCCCTGTCAGAGCAGTCGGTTGTAGCCAGGCACCATCTAGTTGTACTGGACTCAGTCAGGTGGAGGCCGTGGTAGTTGTGGTCCATTAGTCCTTTGGACTTTGCTTGTGTCTTCAGTTTTCTTCATTCTCCCTTGCTCCCGAAGGGGTGAGACCAGTGGAATACCTTAAATGGCTGCTCACAGGATTTTAAGACCCCAGATGCTACCCGCCAAAGTAGAATGTAGAGCATATTCTTTGTAAACTATGTTATACCAATTGAGCTAGGGTTCTCTGAGACCATGTCCTCACAGCTCTCAGCCCAGCAATTCGGTTCCTCAGGGAGTTTCGATGTGTCTATGGAGCTTCCATGACCTTACCATGTACAAGTTGTGCTGGCTTTCCCAGTATTTTGTACTGCTTTACCTTTCACCAAAGTTATCACTTATCTATTATTTATTTAGTGTTTTTCCATCCCCACCCTTTCCCTCCATCATAATAATCAAAGATTGTTTCTTTTGTGTGTAAACCTATTCATTAGTTTTTGTAGTAGTAGTCTCATACAATTTTGTGATTGACTCATTTCACTCAGCATAATGCCCTCCAGATTCATCCTTGTTGTGAGATGCTTCGCAGATTCATCACTGTTCTTATTGCATAGTACTCCATTGTGTGTATGTATCATAATTTGTTTTTCCTTTCATCTGTTGATGGGCATCTAGGTTGTTTCCATCTTTTTGCTATTGTGAACAATGCTTCAATGAACATGGGTGTGCATATGTCTATTTGTGAGACGCCCCTTATTTCTCTAGGATATATTCCTAGGAGTGGAATTGCTGGATCATATTTGTATTTCCATTTCTAGCTTTTAAAGGAAACACCATATCATTTTCCAAAATGATTGCACCATTTTACATTCCCACCAGTGGTGCATAAGAGTTCCAATCTCCCCACAGCCTCTCCAACATTTGTTATTTTCTGTTTTCTTAATTCATGCCAGTAATGCCGGAATGAGATGGTATCTCATTGTGGTTTTGATTTGCATTTCTCCAATGGCTAGTGATCGCTAGCATTTCCTCATATGTCTGTTAGCCACTTGAATGTCTTCTTTGGTGAAGTGTCTGTTCATTTACTTTGCCAATTCTTTGGTTGGATTACTTTTTTTTGTAGAGGTGTTAGATTTTCCTGTAGATTTTAGAGATTAGACCTTTGTCAGATTTGTCATAGCCAAATTTTTTTCCCCAGTTTGTAGGTTCTCTTTTTACTCTTTTGGTGAAGTCTTTTGACGAGCATAAGTGTTTAAGATCTCATTTATCTTGCTTATCTTCTGGAGTTTGTATGTTGTTAATTGTGGTTTTATCCTGTTAATGCTGTGTGTTAGGGCCTTTAGAATTGATCCTACTTTTTCTTCTATGATCTTATAGTTTTTGGTTTTATATTTAGGTCTTTGATCCATTTTGAATTAGTTTTTGTGTATGGTGTGAGGTATAGTCCTGTTTCACTTTTTTTGCAGATGGACATCCAGTTTTGCTAGCATCATTTGTTAAAAAGACTGTCTTCTCCCTATTTGATGGACTTTGGGCCCTTGTCGAAGATCAGGTGACCATAAAAAAGATCAGGTGACCATAGGTGGATGGATTTACATCTGGGTTCTCAATTCTGTTCCATTGGTCAATGTATCTGTTGTTGTGCCAGTACCAGGCTGTTTTGACTACCATAGCTGTATAGTAGATTCTGAAGTCAGGTAGTGCAAGTCTTCCTACTTTATTCTTCTTCTTCAATAGTGCTGTACTTATCCGGGGCCTCTTCCCTTTCCATATGAAGTTAATGATTAGTTTTTGCATCTCTTTAAAGAATGTTGTTGGTGTTTCGATCGAGTTTGCATTGTATTTGTAGATTGTTTTGGGTAGAATTGACATTTTCACAATGTTGAGTTTACCTATCCATGAGCATGATATGTTTTCCCATTTATGTAGATCTCTTTTGGTTTCTTGCAGTAGTGTTTTGTCGTTTTCTTTGTATTTTGTCTTTTACATCCCTGGTTAGATTTATTCCTAAGTATTTTATTTTATTTTTTTAGGGGCTATTACAAATTGTATTGTTTTCCTGATTTCCTTTTTATTGTCTTCTTTATTGGTGTATAGGAATCCAAGTGATTTTTGTATGTTTATCTTATATCGTGCTACTTTGCTGAATCTTTCTGTTAGTTCCAGTAGCTTTCTCATGAAGTCTTTTGGGTTTTCTATGTATAGTATCATATCGCCTGCAAATAGGGACAGTTTTACTTCTTTGTTACCAATTTGGATGAAATAATTCTTTTTCTTACCTTATTGCTCTAGCTAGGACTTCCAGTAGGAGTGGTGATAAAGGGCACCCTTCTCTTGTTCCTGTTCTCAAGGGGAATGTTTTCAGCCTCTCTCCATTAAGAATGATGTTGGCTATTGGTTTTGTACAGATGCCCTTTATTATGTTGAGGAATTTCCCTTCTATACCTATTTTATTGAGAGTTTTTTATCAGGAATGGGTGTTGGACTTTGTTGGATGCCTTTTCTGTGTCAATTGAGATGCTCATGTGGTTCTTTTTATTTATGTGGTGGATTACAATAATTGATATTCTAGTGTTGAACCATCTTTGCATACCTGGTGTGAATCCCACTTGATTGTGGTGTGTTATTTTTTTGATATGATGCTGAATTCTGTTGGCTAGAATTTTGTTGAAAATTTTTGCATCTATATTCATGAGAGATATTGGTCTGTAATTTTCTTTTTTTGTGGTGTCTTTGCTTGGTTTTGGTATCAGGGTTATGCTGGCTTCATAGAATGAATTTGGAAGTATTCCTTTCTTTTCTATGTTGTGAAATAGTTTGAGTAGTACCAGTGTAAGCTCTTCTCTAAATGTTTGGTAGAATTCTCCAGTGAAGCCATCTGGGCCAGGGCTTTTTGTTTTGGGAGTTTTTTAAATTACCTTTTCTATCTCTTCTCTTGTTATGGGTCTGTTCATATTATCAATATCATTTTGTGTTAGTTTGGGTAGGTAGTGTGTTTCTAGAAATTTGTCCATTTCCTCTGGGTTTTCAAATTTGTTGGAGTATAGTTTTTCATAATACTTTATTATGATCCTTTTTATTTTAGTTGGGTTTGTTGTAATGTCCCCCATTTCATTTCGTATTTTATTTGCTTCCTCTCGTGTTTTTCGTTTGTCCGTTTGGCCAGTGGTTTGTTGATTTTGTTGATCCTTTCAAGAAACAAACTTTTGGTTTTCTTGATTCTTTCTATCGTTGTTCTATTCTCTATTTCATTTATTTCTGCTCTGATCTTTATTATTTCCTTTCTTCTGGTGGCTGTGGGTTCTTTTGCTGTTCTCTTTCTATTTGTTCAAGTTGTGTAGCTAATGTCTTGATTTTGTCCCTTTCTTCTTTTTTGATGTTTGCATCTATTGCTATAAACTGACCTCTGAGCACTGCATTTGCTGTGTCCCAAAGGTTTTGGTGTGATGTGTTTTCATTCTCCTTTGATTCTAAGAATTTTTTGATTCCATCTCTGATTTCTTCTATTACCCATTGGTTTTTAAATAGGGTGTTATTCGTTTTCCATGTAATTGATTTTTTTTCCTGTCTTTTCCTGTTGTTAATTTCTACTTTGATGGCATTGTGATCAGAGAAGATACTTTCTATTATCTCAGTGTTCTGGATTTTGTTGAGGGTTGCTTTGTAACCTAAGATGTAGTTTATTCTGGAGAACGGTCCATTTGCATTGGAAAAGAAAGTGTACTTTGCAACTGTTGGGTAGAGTGTTCTATATATGTCTATGAGGTTTAGTTGGCTGATTGTGTCCTTTAGATCTTCTGTATCTTTGTTGAGTTTCTTTCTAGATGTTCTGTTCTTTACTGAGAGTGGTGTGTTAAAGTCTCCTACTATTATTGTGGAACTGTTAATTTCTCTTTTCAGTGCTGTTAGAGTTTGTTTTATGTATTTTGGAGCCCTGTCATTGGGTGTGTAGATATTTATTATGGTTATGTCTTCATAATGGATCGTCCTTTTAATCATTATATAATGCCCTTCTTTGTCTTTTATAGTGGATTTTGTTTTAAAGTCTGTTTTATATGAGATTAGCATTGCCACACCTGCTCTTTTTTTTTGGTAGCTGTTTGCTTGATATATTTTTTCCATCCTTTGATTTTTAATATATTTATGCCTTTGTTTCTAAGGTGTGTCTCTTGTAGGCAGCATATTGATGGATCCTGCTTTTTTATCCATTCTGGCACCCTCTGTCTCTTTATGGGTGCATTTAGGCCCTTTATATTCAGTGTAACTATTGATAAAGTGTGAGTTTAATGCTGTTGTTTTGTAGTGGTTTTTTGTGGTGCTGATATTTTCTTTGATCCTCTTACTCTTCTGTGCTGAATTCCTTTTGTTTGTGATTTTTTGTCATTTCTTTTGTTTTCGTAGTTTTTGTTTCTACTGAGACTTAATGTTTTCTTTATTTTAATGAGTAGATTTGTTAACTTTCTTTGTGGTTACCTTGAAATTTACCCCTATCTTCCTAGGTTTGAATCTGTCTATTATTACCTTACCTTCCTCTTTATTAGAAAGTTCTATGCCTACACTGTTTATTCTCTCTTTTATTGTTCTGACGTTCTTGTCACAGATTAACCTCTCTGGTTCCCTGATGTAAATCTTTTGGTTTTGAATAGTCCTTGAGAGTTCATTTCCTAGGTTGGTGTCTGGCTGGTTCAATCTTGTGTCCTGGATTTAGGCTGTCATCTGATGTTGTTTGTTCTCAAACTAAAAGACTCCCTTTAATAATTCTTATAAGTTTGGTTTTTACATATTTCCTTAATTTATGTTTACATGCAAATGTCCTAATTTCACCATCATATTTGAATGAGAGTTTTGCAGGATATATCATTCTTGGTTGACAATTTTTTTCTTTTAGGTTTTGTATATGTCATCCCATTGCCTTCTCGCCTACATGGTTTCTGCCAAGTAATTAGAGCTTAGTCTCATTGTTTCTCCTCTGTATGTGACTTTTTGTTTTTCTCCAGCTGCTCTTAGGATTCTTTCTTTGTCGTTGGTTTTAGTGAGTGTGATTATGATATGCCTTGGTGATTTTCTTTTGTGGTCTATCCTATATGGGGTTCGTTGAGCTTCTTGGATGGTCAGTTTTCATCTTTCATGATATTAGGGAAGTTTTTTTTGTCACAATTCTTCAATGATCCTCTCTGTGTTTTCCGTTTTCTCCCCATGATCACTCGCAAAGTTTTGCTTTTGATTGTATCCCACATCATTCTCAGGATTTCTTCATTTTTTTCCTCAAACAAAGTGGTATCCAAGTATTTGTCTTCAATTTTGCTGATCCTGTCTTCCCTTGTTTCACATCTGCTCCTCAGACCTTCTATGACACTGTCCATTTCTGTAATTTTGTTGTTTATCTTTTGGATTTCTAATTGTTTTTGTATGATTTCTATTTGTGAATTTATTTTGACATTTTTTCTTGTATTATTTTCCTGAATTCTTCCATTGTTTGTATTTTCCATGCTTTTGTCTACCTTTTCAGTGGATTTGTCTCTTTTTTCCTCATTTTTGTATGCTTTTTACTTAAACTCTTGGATAGCTCTGGATATTAGAGATTTGAATTCCCTATCAGATAATTCCAATGCCTTTTCTTCTTCTGGATAGTCATCTGGTGTTTTATTTTGGACGCCTACTGGAACCATCTTGTCCTTTTTTTTTTTTTTTTAAACATGTTTTAATATTGTCTGCTATCGGGACATTCAGTAGTTATTTTCTTCATTTATCAATTGTAGATTTGTTTGTTTCATCCTGATTTTTTGTTTTATTTGGTTATGTCTGAGCAGGCAGGCTGTGCGTTCTTTGTTGTTTGCTTGTCTGTGGGCGTGGTATTTTTTACCTCCTTGTCCAGTGGGCAGGGCAAGTCACTCAGCTATGGTGCAGCAGGGCAGGTCCAGCTGAAGGGGATGGACTGGGGTAGTTTGTTTGTGGCACAAACTGGGCTGACAGGGCGGGCCGGGGGTCCGTGCAGGGCAGGTTCCGGTAGGTCATGCCTATGCTGCTCGGGGCTGTGATGTTCAGCATACAGTGGAGATAAGCAGGCATGGGGGGGTAGGTTTTGATGTGTGGAGCTAAGTTGGATATGGGAAACAAAGATAGGAGAGAGAAACAAGAGCCAAAAAAAAAAAAAAAAAAAAAAACTGATGAGAGAGCCTGACATTGGAGTGGAGAGACGAGAAACTGAGGAATGAAGAAAAACAAAAAGAAAAAATAAATAAGTTAAAAAAAAAAAAGAAAGAAATGTCCTCACAGATCCCACCAGTGACTGGGGAAGTGGCTCCCAGGCCTCAGGGCACAACCTGTCTAGAAGGGGCAGAGATGGCACACAGCAGCAGGTATTCAGGAGACAGGAAAAGAAGGGAAATAGAGACAGATGGGAAACTGAGAAATGAAAAAAAGAAAAATAAATAAAAGAAAAATGAAATGCTCCCAGGGATCCTACAGGCAACTGGGGAAGTGGCCCCTAGGCCTTGGGGCACAGCCTGTCTAGAAGGGGCAGAGATGGCACACAGCACCAGGTCTTCAGGAGACAGGAAAAAAAGGAAAGCAGAGAGAGAGGAGAAGCTGAGAAATGAAGAAATACAAACAAGGAAAAAATAAAAAGAAGTGCCCCCAGGCATCCAACCAGTGCTGAGACAGATGCCCTTAGAGCCCAACCCTTCTAAAAGACACCTGTTCTGGCTTATTTTCCTACACAGAGCAATATAGGCTCCACATTCTTCTGAAATTGTCCTTGAGAAGATAACTATAGAATGGGCCATAGATGGCCTCAACTCACTTCTGAGTGGAGACTTAACATCTTAAAAAAAAGAAAAATCAACCCCTTCCTCCATCCTGGAGAATTGAACCCTTGTCTAGAGAAAATGCATAGTCATCCCCAAGCTCTGAGTACCTGTATGAAGGTCAATCCTGATATTCATGATGAATTTGTATTTCCTTGTCTGTTCCCTGTAAAAGCCCACCTCCCCAAGCTGCCTGTGAGCAGGCTTGGAGGCAAAAGCCCTGATTTCTCCTTTCTTTGTACGATGAAATAAAGCCGCCTTTCTGATCTCCCACCTTGACTTCTTGTTTATTGGCTATAACAAGTCACGCTGAGCAAAACCTGGGCTTTCACTCAGCAACATTTCTGGTAAGCCAGCCAGGAGTCATCACTTGGTTCCTGAGATGAGTTGTGCTGGGGACACCTGACATCTGGCACCACCCAGAGAGTTCTTCAGGAGCTCTCATGGTGGTCCTAAATGCTGATATGCCTCGTACCCAATGATGACTTCGTGGAAGGCATGAAATGCACTGGTACCTAGATAAGGCCTTAGAATAGTCCCAAGAAGTGAGAGCATTGACTGTTGAGGGTGTAAAAGGCTCTAGGTATCTGAGGTTATTTGGTAAAGGCCTAGGTAAGGCCTTGGAAGAGTCCCAAGAAGTGGAAGTATTGACCATTGAGGGTGTAAAAGGCTCTAGGTTTGGTAAGTAACGGGTAATTCCTAGGTAAGGCCTTAGAGGAATCCCAGGAAGCGGGAGTATTGACTGTTGAGGGTGTAAAAGGCTCTAAGTTCTTGTTGGTGTACCAAATTAGGTTGTGTGAATGTGTAAGTATGTATGTGTTTGGAAAATGAAAAATGTTCAAGAGATCCTAAAATGTATCTTTAAGATGCATCTTTAAGAACTGGGAATGTTTCAAGTCAGACCCTATGAAAAAGAAAAAGATGATTTCCTTTTGTAATACCACGTGGCCTCAATTTGAATTGGCAGGTGAGGAAAAGTAGCCAGCAAATTGGTCTCTAAATTATGCTATCCTCCAACTTAATCTTTTCTGTACTCGCAAGGGTAAATGAGATGAAAAGCATTATGTGGAAGTTTTCGTGACTCTGTATCAGAACTAAAAGTTACAGAAGAAAGTAAAATCTTAGTTTTGAAAGGGACTGATAGACTGATAAATGACAACTGCCAGTCCTTCCTCATGACTCTGAGGAGGCACTTCCAGCTTCCGCCATTTTCGTATCTGCGCCGTCCCCTACGCCCCGCCTCCACCCAACGGAGCCACCACGCCAGTGACAGGCCTCACTGTTAAGCCCCCTCAACTTTTATATCTACGCCTCCTGGGTCCTTCTGTCCTGCTAGTGGGCTTGCTACCCCCACACATTGGAATGGAATGACTTTTGGGCGCGCCCTCATTCAGCTGTTAGGGAAAGTGAAATACCCTGGGTGAGACCAGTTCTTGAGAGAGCCATAATATCTTAAGACGATGTTCACAAGTTCACTCATCTGGATCCTGAAAATAAGCCCTGAAAATGCCTGAATGGTCAATATAACCCTTACAAGGCAAAGTGCCCCTAATATTAAAAGGAAACTTCAGACAGTAAAAAGTATAGGGTTAAAAAAAATCTCGGCTAGTGGAAGTGGTCTGCCAAGTTTACTCTAACTAAGATAAAGAACAAGAAAGAAAAAAAGTTACAGACCAAGAGTGCTAGGCAGCCTTCCTAGCTGCCGCCTTGCAAGCTAAAGTCCCAAGTCTGTCCCCCAAGAGAACAAAGAAAAGGACGGAGACAAAAACCGCAGGAATGGAGAAGTCCTCACACCCCTTTGAAAGGAGACCAGTGCAGCTAGTGCAGTTAAAAAAAAAAAAAAAGACATTGAAATTGAAAGTGTACAAAATACCAAACAAAAGAACTAAAAAAGAAAGAGGTAACCCAGTGCCCAGTCATGCCAGATAGATGATAAGTCAGACTGAGAGGGAACCGGAGGCAAGTCCTCCACCCGAGCCTCTAGTTATAATGAAGGTAAAAGGAAAACCTGTGAAGTTTCTGGTAGATAACGGAGTGACCCACTCACTTCTGACCCCCCTCCCCAAAATAAAAGCTACCCGACAAGGCAGTGTCTGTTGCGAGAGTATAAAAAAAAAGAAGTGCATCCTCCCTCCCTACAACCTGTAACTTGTCCTATACAAGAAAAATCTTTAACATTCTCTTTCCTTTACGAAAAACAGGTGGCAGTTACAAATGGCCCTTACTACCAGGCCACCAACTATGAGAGGAAAAAAAAACAAAACATTACTGAGGGTTAGTCGATCCAGATATCAGAGATGTAGTAGCGCCATAGGTCTGGGCCAACAAAATACCAAGGAGAGCAAAAAATGTTCCTCCTGTTGTCATTGAATTGTTACCTGGTGTAGTTCCCCCAAGGCTTAAGCAGTATCCCGTCCGAGCTGAAGCCTGAAAGGCACTGGGCAAAATCATCACCAGGTACCTGAAACATGGACTGCTCAGACTGTGTCAGTCACAGCTCAACATCCCCATCCTGCTGGTGAAGAAGAAAAACAGACAATACCTGTTCATTTAGGAGCTGCGAGGTGTCAACCAGTTAACTGTCACGGTCCACCCTGTAGTTCCCAACTCGTATACCCTGCTGTTGACCTTGTCACTCACCTTTTCCAGGCTCACTGATCTAGCCTTCTTTTGCTTCTGAGTGGAGGAGAAAAGTCAAGAAATCCTCTTCAAGTGGGAGGGCCCAGGAATAGGACAAACACAGCAATTGTGTTAGCAAGTCCTCCCACAGGACTTTAAAAACAGTCCTGTTCTTTTTCAGTCAGCTTTCGCCCAAGAACTGAACCAATTGACCTGAACTAATAGTGTCTTCCTCCAATACATGGACAACCTACTCATTGCCAGTGGCAGCCTTGAACTGTTCACGGATGGAAGCAGTTACATGGAACGAGGAAAAAAAAAACTGGATATGCAGTGGTCACTTTGGAGGAGGTTCTAGAGGCTAACGCACTTCCCCCAGGTACCTCTGCGCAGAAGGCAGAGCTCATTACCATGCTGCGAGCCCTTAGAATCGCCAAAGGTAAGCGAGCAACTATTGATACTAACTCCAAGTACATATTTGAGATATTGCACCCACTCGGGACAATCTGGAAGGAAAGAGGACTCCTAACAGCAAGAGGTAAGGACAAGAGATCTTACAACTTTTATAAGCAGTTCTCCTACCACCCAAGTAGCAGTAGTACACTGCAAAGAGCATCAGAAAGGGGACACCACAGTGGCCAAGAGTAGTTACAAAACAGATGCAGCAGCAAAAAAAAACAGCTACATTCCAAGAGATACCTATCATAGTAGCTCCGCTAATTTTCCGTTTAGAGTTACCGCCACCTGACCTTCACCCGGACTATTCCCAACAAGATAAAAACATTGCCAGGACCTGGGGGGCCATTTTAAACAAGGATAGATGGCTGTACACCCTCCAGGGAAAGATTTTCATTCCATCAAAACCCATGCACCCTATCCTGCAGAGAGCTCACCAGTCCACCCATTATAGACATGATAGATTAGGTTAGGAGACATTTAATTGGACCAAAGGTCCATACCACTATTTTGGCAGGGGTATAGAGCTGCCCCACCTGTATGAAAAATAATTCCAAGAACACTGCTGAAGTGCCCCCCAGGGGTCTAGCGAACTGGACAATGCCTAGAGATGACTGGCAGGTAAATTTCACTGGGATGCCTTGAGCTCCCAAAAATTACAAATATGTGCTAGTTTTTTCCGACACCTTCACTAACCGGGTTAAAGCTTTTCCTTTCAGGACTGAAAAGGCCGCCGAGGTTGTGAAACACCTGAACGAAATCATCTCTCGATTCGGGCTCCCTATCTCCATTGGCAGCAACAACAGGCCCCATTTTGTGGCCTTGGTGGTGCAAACAGTAGCGGCTGCCCTAGACATTAATTGGGACTTACAGCCTGGAGACCCCAGTCCAGTGGTAAAGTAGAGGGGGCTAACCAGACTCTAAAGAGATACGTAGCTGCCTCGCCAGCAAAAGTGGACTAGTCCTTTTGAGATATTACTAGCGACTCTGACCTTCATCAAGCTTAGCAGTCTCAAAGCTTAGATTCACCACACCCGAGTAAAGAAAACTGTTCCACTAGACATTGAGGGACAAACTCGTCAGAACTGTGAGAACTGGACACGCAAACCTATTAAAGACCTAAATATTTGTTTACAAAACACCCTCCTGCATAGATCCAATCCCAGAATAACTTTTTAATCTCGTTCATTATATACACTGTTTGCCTTTTTGTTTCTTTATGCTGTGTTGAAACAAGTCAAACTGATAAGAGGCTGAGAGCCCTCTAGCCACCATAAAAAATAGTAGTGATTGTTGCTATCCTTCTCCAAGAGATTCTCATAGCCCAAGCTAAGTAAAAAAAACCAACCGATTTATCCAACTCCATTTCCCAAAGAGAAAATCTGAACAACTGTTGGCTCTGCCATCCATTCCCCACCTCCTCTGCTAATTTAAAAGTTCCCTAGAGAAGCCCTCAACTTGGTTCACAATTGCCCAATAGTTTAAAATGGGCATTAGTCATGAGTGATAGAGAACTGGAATGGGCAATTGAAACATTTGTTATCTAAAATGAGGGGAGATAAAGGCATGAGAGGCTGGCTCACACGCCTTCATGAGTGTGTGCTTACACTCAGTGTGAGCAGGGGGGCAAAAGGAAGATCACCACTGGACAGATTCCTATGCTTCTCTGGGAGACCTGGGGAAGAGAGGTGGGGGAGGACGCTAGTGCCACTGTACAGTTCTTCCCCACATTACCTAAAATTGCTTTTTTCCTGCCAGATGCTACAATTCCAGGACCAAGAATGCAGCTTCAGGTGCCGGAAGCAGGGATGATCTCTAAGCAAGAGACTAACTATACCCCTGAACAAGGGACCGATGGGATGGATTGTACCTCCCCTCATCTGTCAAAATTGGGGTTGACAGTGAATACTGCCATATTGCCTGGTGGTTGACATAGGCTGCTAGTGTTGTACCTGTGTAACCCTACCCAGCATGAATGGGAGTGGGCTGCTAGACTGGTCTTCTAACAGCAATTTAAACTGGCACAGCAGCTGAACCTGATGTCCTTTCCCAAGGTGGAAAAGTTTCAGTAAAGATAAAGGACAAATTGAAGGAAGGAGAAATAATAACTGAAGGTAAAGGAATGAATAAATTTTGTTATGCAGCAGGGGAAATCTAACATTATGCTGATACCTTGAGAGAAACTTAGACCAAGGGAATAATCTTCTCTCAGTTAAATCTTATCAGAGGCCAGAGGGTGAGACAACTTTTAGAGAAGCTGACCAGATCAGACGGATACCTGCAGCAGACCTGAATGGTTGGTACCCTTAGGACTCTTTGTCTTTCTGAAGGACTAATTGTTAATGACTGTTTTGGACTGGTAAAATGATTGGGAGGGGAAAGTTATCCTCCAAATATGGAAGAACCATGGCTAGAAAAGCCAGGGGGTGGCCTGCAGTGTGATGAAATTCTTTCATATGACCTTTCTTGCCATAGTTTTATAACTCCCACCAAATGACTGGATGGGACTATGCAAATTAAGTGCTCGTGGCCACCAAGGGGATTGGTAATTTGCTAATAATGTAAATAAGGTGCATGGCACCATTCTGGGAGTGGTACCATGCAGATAAGGTGAATGGAACCCTGACGAGGTGATTAGTCAGTTTTGCCGTCCCACTAGGCTAAAAGGGAGACTCGGGGAGAGAGAGAGGAAGTGTAACACGGTAGAGAGAGACAGTGGCGTGAGAGAGCAGTTATTAGGAGACTGGTGTTAGTTGGCTGCAGTGGGGCTTGCCAACCTGTGGAGCTAAGAGGTATAACAGTTGCTGGAGAAGGCCCCCAGCACAATCTGGCAGCATTAAGACCCTCGCAAGGCCCAGCAGCAGTGGGCCAGGAGAAGCTGTGCTCATCCAGGATCTGTGTCCTGAGTTGTTCCTGTTACATCCAAGTAGATCCTGATCCGGAGTTGTATCCTGTTACTTCCCTAATAAGCTACTTAATTTTAAGTACAGTTTGTCAGTTCTGTGAGATGTTGCAGAGAATTACTGAACCCAAAGACAGGGTGGAAAAGTATTGAGGAGAGGGGGACTAGTTGATGTTAGAGATGGTACAGCGGTTTGGAAAAGTTGGACATTTGGGACATCTTTAACCTCTGGCTCATAGGAACCAGCTTGATGCTGATCCTTATAAAAGAAATTATTCATTTAGATAGCATCCTGGAAAGAGTGTGTTAGGGGTGCCTTGTTTCAGCTGAACAAATGTGGAAGTAGCCTTCTCACTTAGCCTTTGTTGATGGGGATGGGGCTACAGACTTTTTTTTCCCCATGGCGTTTGACTGGAACAGGGTGATTATTGTCTAAAAGTTTCCGTCTTGCTAGGTTGCCCCTTTTCTTGTTCTCTGGCCAGAGAGAAAAGACTTTCTCGGGGATTTTTTTGTTTGCGCCCATTGGTGCTTTTTGCTTGCTGGCTGCTCCAGTATCCAGTCCCAGATATATGAGGCAAAAGAAAAATCAGGGAAGTCACTGCCGTGTCACTTCTTAGGTTCCAAGGTCCCTAGTTAGTCTGACTTCTTCTCCGTACCTCTTAGAGTCTTCTTATATTTGTTTTATATACGATATCTGGTGTTTTTAACTGTACTTAGTGACAGGGATAGGGAGAAGTGCATCTATTCCATCTTCAGTTTGTTCCTTTTTTCCTGCCGACTAATATTCTTTTGGGTAGTTGTCTTAGTTATCTAGTGCTGCTATAACAGAAGTACCCAAGTGGATGACTTTGACAAAGAGAAATTAATTTTCTCACAGTCAAAAAGGCTGGAAGTCCAAATTCAGGGTGCCAGCCCAGGGGAAGGCTTTCTCTGTTGACTCTGGAGGAAGGTCCTTATCATCAATCTACCTGTGGTCTAGAAGCTTCTCTGTGCAGGAGCCTCAGGTCCAAAGGACACATTCTGCTCCCAGTGCTCCCAGTGGTATGAGGTTCCCCACCCTCTGCTGGATTCCCTTTCTTTTTATCTCTTGTAAAATAAAAGGTGGGGCAGGCCCCTCCCAGGAAAACTGTCTTTACATTGGATCAGGATGTGACCCTAGTAAGGGTGTTACAATCCCACCCTAATTCTCTTTAACATAATCTAACCTTGCCTCATTAACCGCAGGAGGAGGTTAGGATTTACAACACATAGGAAAATGACAATCACAAAATGGAGGACAACAACACAATACTGGGAATCATGGCCTAGCCAAATTGATAGACACATTTTTGGGGGACACAATTCAATCCCTGACAGTGCAGTTGATGTGATTCACACTCATGGAGACCCCATGTGTGCAGAGTAAAACTGTGCTCTATAGGGTTTTCAACTCTCTGACCTTTCAGAAGCAGATCATCAGGCCTTTAGGTGGGTTTGAACCACCAATCTTTTGGCTAGTAGTCAAGTGCTTCATCACTTGCCCCACCAAGGGCCTCTCCATTGGGTAGAAACACTGCAATTTGTCTACTTACCTGTTGATGAATGTATTATTTCCAGTTTTTGGCTTTATGAATAATTCTGCTTTGAACGTGATTTAATGCTGCTGTGAACATACATCATCAGGTCTTTGTATGGGTATATGCTTTCGTTTCTCTTAGATAAACACCTGGGAGTTGAGTTGCAGAGTCAGACGGTAATTATGTGTTTAACTTTATAAGAAACCATCAAACTGTTTTCCAAAATAAATTACCCCATTTTACTTTCCCACCAACAGCGTTTGTGTTCCTCTACATCTTTGCCAGCGTTTGGTATTGACAGTCTTTTAAGTTTTAGTCATTTTAGTTTTAATTTGCATTTCCTTGGTGACTAATTGTGTTGAACGTCTTTTAATATGCTTATTTTCCATTCATATGTCTTCTTTGGTGAAGTGTCTTAAGATCTTTGTCCTAATTTTTTTTTTTTAATTGGGTTCTTCTTGTTGTAAGGGTTCTTTTTATATCCTGGGTACGATTTTTTTTTATTAGACATATGTTTTACAAATATGTTTCCCAGCCTGTGGCTTGCCTTTTCATTGTCTTAACAGTGTCTTTTGAAGAACACACGTTTTTAATTTTGATGAAGCCTGATTTATTGATTTTTTCTTCTATAGTTCATGTTTTTGTGTCACAGCAAAGCCTAAGCCAAAGTCACAGAATTTTTCTCCTATGTTTTTGTCTACTGGAAGTTTTATAATTTTCTCTCTTATTTTTAGATTTATCACCTAATTTGAGTTATTTTTGCACCATTCTTCTGCATATGTGTATTAAATTGTTCCCGCACCTTTTGTTGAGAAGGCTAATCTTTTGTTGAAAAGACTTTCTTATATTCTCTTGTCATCTTTGTTGAAAATCAGTTGACTGTACATGTGTCAATATGTTTGGTGAAGTAGAGGGCCAATCTGTTATATCAAGGTGTTTGTGGTGAACAGTCAGTAGTTTGTGGGGCTGGAGTGTAGAGGTCATGGAAGAATACAATAGGAGGGTGCAATTGGAAAGGTAGATGGGGCCAGATTACAATGGGGTTTGTATATATAGGTAGATAGGTAGGTAGGTAGATGACAGCTGCCGTGGAGTTGACGCCAACTCTTGGAGACCTTATGTATAACGGAAGGAAAAATAGCCCTATCCTGCATCATCCTCATGATCACCAGCATGTTCAAGTCCATCATTTTGGCTATTGTGCCAATCCAAAAGGTTGGAGATTCAAGTCCACCCAGAGGCACCTTGGAAGAAAGGTCTGGCAATTTAGAAAAATCATAAGTTGGAATTGACTTGATGGCAACTGGTTTCTAACTGATAAGAACTTAAAAACAAACAAACAAACATAGCCACCATACTATTATCACACCAATAATGCCACAATATCATTCAGTACTCAGCACACATCCATATTTTCCCAATGTTTAAAAAATGTCTTTGTTCCCATTTGGGGGCGAGATGAGAAGGCAGAGGGGACAAGAGCTGGTTGAATGGCCGTGAGGAATACAGGGTGGAGAGGAGGAACGTGTTGTCTCATTAGGGGGAGAGCAACAAGGAGTACATAGCAAGGCGTATATAAATTTTTGTATGAGAGACTGCCTTGATTTGTAAACTTTCACTTAAAGCACACACACACACAAAAGATTAAAAACAAGGGCTGCGCATTGTATTTGGCTGATGTGTCACTTGTCTCTTTTAATCTCTAGAAGTTCTCCCTTTTGTGTTCTTTCATGCCATTAAAATTAAAAAAAAAAATCATACAGTAAAATTGACTGATGTATAATTCTATGAATGTTAACACCTGAATAGATTTGTGTAACTGTTTCCATCATTCTGGAAAAACATCTGGTTTTAGTCATACGTTTCATGACATCTTACATGTTGGAAAATTGCATCATGTCTTGTAGAATTTCCCAAAATTTGGATTGGTTGACGGCATTCTTACAGAGTGACTTAGCCTGTTTTTCTTTTTCTTCTATTCTCTGTAAACTGGTAGATAGGTGTAGAAATTTGTTTAGATTCTGGTCCACTTTTTGTGACAATTTTCTTGGTGTTGCGATTTTTCTGTTGCATCATGTCATATCAAGAGACACATAATGTCTGATTGTGCTACTTTTAATGATGCTAAAATTGATTTTTGGGTTCAGGTGTTACCAACTTGGTCCATCCATTCAGAGTGCTCCATCAACCATCCACCTAATGGTCTTAGCAGCCACTCATTGTCATTACCTACGTTTGCTCTTTCATTGTTTTTGTTGTTGCGTGCCATCAAGTCAATTCTGACTCATAGAAAGCCTACGTGACAGAGTACAACTGCCATATAGGGTTGCCTAGGCTGTAAGTCTTTACGGGAGCAGATCGCTAGGTCTTCTGCAAAGTGGCTGGTGAGTGAACTGCCGACCTGTTGGTCAGCAGCTGAGCACTTAACCATTGCACCACTAGGCCTCCTTATTCTTTCATTAAACCTGTAAAACCAAACCTGTTGCCATCAAGTAGATTATGATTCGTAGCAACCCTATAGGGCAGAATAGAGCTGCCCCATAAGGTTTTCAAGGTTGAAAGTTTTTATGGAAGCAGACTGCTGTATCATTCTCCTGTGGAGTGGCTGGTGGAATCTAACAGCTGACCTCTCAGGTAGCAGCCAAGCGCTTAGCCTCTGTACCACCAGAGCTTCTGTTCTTTCATTAGGGTTTACAAAATGGTTATTTTCTAATTCTACCATTCCTTTTGTATTTATTAACTGTAATTCTAACCCAGTCTATATTTAAAAAAAAAAAAAGAAGGAAGGGATTAATCAGGAATAGCGTGTGCAAGCATTTCTTTGAAGAGTTGGTGGTCCAGTGTAGCCAAGTTTGGTGGTGTTGAGAGAACCATTTGTAAAGAGTTGGGGTGCTAACCGGGAGAGTCCAACCTTTCTTTCCCAGCTGGAAGCTGGTTGAGCTGTGGAAATGGGCCTGCCCTGTGTTGCTAATGAGTATGATGAAAATATGATGAAAGATTTCTTGAAACAATTCAAGTTATGCCGTCTGGAGACTAGTACACAGGGTGGTGCCTGACCCTTGCCTGAGCAATCTAAAGCGGAGAGTGAGTCGGGAGGTTGTCTGAAGTGGAAGGCTGAAGAGAGACGGCTGAGTGAGCGCAGCCTTCATTTTCAGAGTTTGGGAGGACAAAGATCCCAAGTTTTTCCCTTGGGCCAAGGGGACACCATGGCAGGAGGCTGGATTCCAGCTGTTTGAAAGGACCCCACCCAGAGGCCCACCTGCTGTCTCTGTGTGGTGCCGGAAATGAGGGGAGTTGTAGGGCGGTGGCATATCACCCACATCACATAATTGTGTCCTGTCAGTGGCTCAAGTGGAGGAGCGTCACCAAAATCCAAAGTGCCACATCAGAGAAAGAGCCAGAATCAGGGCACCTGTCATGGGACACAATACCACCTTACACCAGCAACAAAGTTTGACCTCACCCTTTCACTTCTCATCCTTCCTCCCACCCTGATTGGAGTTGCCAAAAACAGCATAATAAGTGGGAGAGAGGAAGTACGGAAAAAACATTAAAAACACAGACCACATCCTCCATTTTCCCTTTTGCAGGCTCTGGGCCTGGGTCAGACCTGAGCCGGGGAAAGAGAATATGCTTTAAATTGGATAAAAATGCAAATTTTGATAATAAATTTGACTAGACCTTTTAATCCACCACCCGTTTGTCAGTTTCTCATACTCTGGTGACTTGTGTGTCACTATGATGTTGGAAGCTATACCACTGGTATTTCAAATAACAGCAAGATTATCCATGGTGGACAGGTTTCAGCGGAGGTTCCAGACTAAGACAGACTAGGAAGAAAGGCCTGGTGATCTACTGCTGAAAATTAGCCAGTGAAGACCCTATGGATCCCAACAGAACACTGTTTGAAATATACTGGAAGATGAGCCCCCTAGATTGGAAGGCACTTAAAAATACGCAGTGGCCGTGACAATGGCCTTGAACATACCTATGATCACGTAGATGGCACAGGACCAGGCAACATTTCATTCTGTTGTGCGTGGTCACCATGAATCGGAGCTGACAGAACAGCCACTATCAACAGATCCTAATGCCTGAAATAATTATTGTTCTAATAGTCAAAGTGACATGAAAAGCTATAGGATTTTAGATGCCGATTACACAGGTAAGTTTAGTTTGCAAAAATTCATTGAGCTGTATACATATGTATATCATATTTCAGTAACAATTTAAAAGAAAGCTACAGATTATGGTATCACCCAGAGATGCAGAAGGGAGATCTCACAGAGCGGGTTTGAGGACAGTGGGGAGTTAGAGTGATTTTATGATTGTGGGCTTCTGAGTCCTACCTGTGTCTACCAGTTAAACCTAAAAAAAACAAACAAGCAAAAAAAAACAGTTGCTGTCAAGTTGATTCCAACTCATGGTAACCCCACGTGTGCAGAGGAGAACTGTTCCATAGGGTTTTCAAGACTGTGACCTTTTGGAAGTGGATCACCAGGCCTTTCTCCTGTGGGTTCGAACAGCCAACCTTTCGGTTAATAGCTGAGCACTTAAACATTTGCACCACCTAGGGACTCTATAGATCTGTTACAGGTTATTATCCTGACCCTCCATTGTATCCAACAGTCTGACGTATTCAGGGAAACATCAGCTATGTATGCCTTACTGGGTAGTTTGGATTTTATCATGAAATTAATGGAAGGGGGTTCAAGCCCAGGAGCCAGTGACATTTTAGAACATTCATTGTAGCTACTGTGCCAATAGACAGGAACAGAGCAATGGAGTTAGGGCAGTCAAGAAGCTGTTGTGAAAGTTCAGGTTGAGTTAGCGCATTGCAGTGGGGGAGAGGATAGAGAACCAAAACAAAAAACAAACAAACAAAAAAACAAGCCCATTGCCCTTGAGTTGATTCAAGACTCATAGTGACACTATGGGACAGAGTAGAACTGCCCCATAGGGTTTCCAAGGAGCGCCTGGTGGATTCAAACTGCCAGCCTTTTGGTTAGTAGCCATAGCTCTTAGCCACTACACTACCAGGGTTTCCAGAAGATAGTGAGAACTCCCATATTTACACCTCCAGCCCTGACCTGTCCTCCAAGGGTCAGTTCCCTATACACAATTGCCTACTATATATTGACTTTTACGTGTTAAAAGTCACCTCACATTCAACATGTTCAATCTTGAACTCATGATCTTCTTCCTCAAACCTAATCTTATTCCAGTGTTTCCTATCTCTGTGAGCCACTTCCTTTATGTATCTAATCATGCAAGCCAGAAGCTATAAGTTACCCTTATGTCCTCTTCTTTGCCAAGCCCTGTTAATCTTATCTCTGAAATATCTCTTGAATACTTCTGTTTCTCTCCATCTCAAGCACTTTTACCACTGTTGAAGCTGTCTAGTCTATTGCATCAGACTCCTGATTGGCTCTCTTTACCCACTCTGATCAGCATCTAATTCATTCACCACACTAAAGCCAGATTGATGTGAATTATTTAGAATTCTTATAACTGGATCCATTCTCAAGATGATTGTCTCCATGTCTACCTGGTGGCCCACAGCAGCTCACCCTGCTAACTCTACTATCAGCATATGAGTAGTGTTAGGTGTGGAATCACCTTGCAGAAAGCAATTTGGCCTTTGTTCTCAGTTCTTTCCAGCTGAACCAATACCTGAGGCTTATGAGGGGCTGACCAGACCAAGGGGGACCACCTGGGGGCTTGATACTGACTAAGCCTCAGGCATGCTATCATGGCCACTTGGTGAGGCTGATAAAAGCCCTGAACCCTGAGGCTCAGATGGAGCTTCCTGGTTGGTAAGAGCAAACTTCTGCTCTCAGGAGGGTAGTGTGATCCCTTGGGACATAGAAAGGACACTGGAGCCCCTCCCGGACCTTGCCCTATGTATCTCTTCATTTGTATACCTTTTTGTTCTATTAGAGCTATATCAGAGTTATGATGTTTTCTCTGAGCTCTGTGAGTCATTCCAGCAAATTATAGGACCCAAAGGAGTCATGGCGGGTGGCTTGAAGTGGAGGGAGTCATGTGAACCCTGAGCTTGCAGCTGGTACCCACTGATCTAGCCCCAGGTGGCTAGAGTCAGGGAGAAGGGTTGTGTGGACAGCTGGGGTCTGAACTGAACAGGGAAGGGAGGTTAAGATTTCCACAGTTGGTGTGTAGAGTGGGATTTGTTATCCACCACACCATTTGGCTTTGGAAGTGGATTATCTTAGTTTCCCCGGACTGATCTGCACAGGTGGTATTTGAAGGCATCAGAACAGTGAGCTCCTCCAGGGATGCTTATGAGAGGAGAAGAAGAAGACCAAGGACAGACTCCTGGGGGCACTGGCTGCACCTGGCTGCTAGGTATAGAAATAGGATGCTTGCTCTTCCTAGGACCCAATTCCAGCCTTATCTGTCCAAAAGGGAGTGTCCAGAACATTTAGCCAAACCGAAGAGTCTGTACCCCTGCCCCCCGCTCCACCTTTTTTTCCCTTCTCTGAGTTTTATTTCTGTGGGGCATTGGGGCTATATGTTGTCCAAAGGAAACCACTCATATATTGCTTTGCTCACATTCCCAGGTTTCTGGGAATTTCACCTCCCAGCATCCACAAATCAACAGGGAAAAGAGCCATGTTCTCACCCTTTTCCTGGGTAAAATTGATTGCTCTAGAGGTAAGCACCCAACTGAAGCTGGGCCAGTTGTTTGTAGGAATTTGGAAGTAAGGCTCAGACTGATTGCCCTCTTGAAAGGACAAGCTGTAGACTTGGGAGCTGTTGATTTTTCATTAAGAGGCTTGGAAACTAAAGGAAGCCAATTTATGTTGAGATAGAAAAACAAACACAGTAAACAGAAACGGACATGAAAGTTGAGATAAAGAGAACTTCCTGAGTTCCCTAAAATGCTCCAGTTCCTAGTTCCAGGCTTTTCTGGGTATGCTTTTGAGTCTTTTTTTTTTTTTTTTTGAGTCATGTTTTGTGAACAACCCCAAGATCCTTACAGTACAATTCCCTTACAAATTTAAGCTAGCTTCTGTTACTGGGAATTGAAATATTCCTAACTCAAAGAAAACTGTTTAAATTCCCTTTTTTGAGCCTAAAGACTGCGTGACATAATTATAAAATTGTTTTTTTCTACTGGAGAAAAAGTTGGAGATAACAGATTATAATTATTAAGCAAATTGCTACAAGGTTCTTAGCCTGTTCGCAAAAGATAGATGTTATGACAAAGGAAAAACTTCATTGTTTTAAAAATTCTTACTAGAACTCTCTTTTACTATAAATCATGTTCCTATGCTTACTTTTAAAGGATCCCTGGTGGTGCAGTGGTTAAGTGCTTGGCTGCTAACTGAAAAGTCAGTGGATGGAACCCACCAGCTGCTCCGTGGGAGAAAGACATGGTAGTTCTGCTTCCGTAAACCCTATAGGGCCGTTCTACTGTGCCCTATAGGGTTGTTATGAGTTGTAATCGACTCAGTGGCAATGGCTTTTTGTGCTAATACTGCACTGTCATCATTAAGCATGGTTTTTCCTATTGATGTCTGGCTTGATTGGTCACAGTAGTGATGGCAGAGATTGCCATGATTGCAATCTAATTTTGTTGAGTCTTGCTTTACTGTTCAGTGTGGTTAATATTTTATAAAGGTTCTGTGTGTTCTAAAAAAGAATGTGTGTTATGCAATGTTGGGTGCAGTGTTGCATAAATGTCCAGTTGATCAAGTTTGTTAATTGTATTTTCAGATCTTTATTCTTACTGATTTTTCATCTGCTTTTTTTATCAATTACTAAGAGAAGTGTATTAAAATCTCTCAGTGTGATGGTGAACTTGTCTACTTTTCCATGTAGTTCAATCAGTTTTAATTTCATGTATTTTTGAGATTTTATGAGGCTCATAGAAATTTAGAATCATTCTATCTTCCTTGTGAATTGAACAACTTATCATTATAAAGTGAACTTTCTTATCTCTAGAAATGCTGTTTGCCTTCAAATGTTTTGTTTCTGCAGGTAACAGGGTGCCAACAAGTATTTGCTCGTTATATATCCCAACAAAAAACAAACAAAAAAACTGTTGCCATCGAGTCTAATCTGGCTCATAGCAACCCTATAGGATAGAGTAGAACTGCCCCATAGGATTTCTAAGGAGCGGCTGGTGGATTTGAACTGCCGACCTTTTGGTTAGCAGCCATAGCTGATTATACATAATTCCTGCGTAATGCTAATGGTTAACATGCTCAGCTGCTAACCGAAAGTTTGGGGATTTAGGTCCACCCAGAGGGCCCCAGAAGAAAGACCTGGCTATCTACTTCTGAAAAGTCAGTCACTGAAAACTCTATGGAGCACAGTTCCACTCTGTCACACATGGGATTGCCATGAGCTAGAGTCTATTCAACAGCAATATCCTTTAATTTCATATATTTTTGGGATTTTATGAATTTTTATGAGATTTTACAAGTATAATATCCTGTAATTACTGAGGCTGATATTCCAGGTAAGACATACCAGTGGACACTCCCATAATGACAAGGCATGACTCTTTGAGGTTGAGGTTGACTGGGTGTAAAGTCGAGAGGAATTTATTTAAAAAAAAAAAAAAAATTTTTTTTTTTTTAAATTAGAAGTTCCTTAAAGGTGGGCTTGACTAGGCCTAACAGTTCTGTGAATGGCCACACCTAGCAGTGGGTATAATAATGCTCTGTTTGGAACTTCCGTTTCATTACACCCAAATGTTTCCTAGAATGTTCTAAGTTGAAATTTCCTCTATGTTTGCTTAAGGAACATAAAGAGACAGGCTGAATATCTCATGTACCCTAGTACATTTCAGAATGAACCAAATGGAACATATTTTAAAAAATACATAGACCAAGAGGCAGTCATTGGAACAGAACAAGGGGATACTGCATGGTTTAAAATCAGGAAAGGTGTGCGTCAGGGTTGTGTCCTTATACCATATTTTCCAGTCTGTATGCTGAGCAAATAATTCAAGAAGCCGGACTGTGTGAAGAACATGGCATCAGGATTGGAGGATGTCTTAGGCTGGGTACTCTAGAGAAGCAAAAACAGTGAAGCATATATATATATATATATATATATATATATATATATATATATATATATATATATATATATATATATATATATGTATGTATCAAGGAAATGGCTTATGTTGTTTTGGAGGCTGGAAAGTCCCAAGTCCATAGGTCAGGTATCAGGCTGGAGGCTTCTCCTGACTCACACAGCTGCAGGGGCTGATGAATCCAAGACTGGCAGGTAAGATGACAGGTTGCTGGCTGAAGTTCCAAGAACCAGAGGTCAGATGATGAGGAGCAGGATGCAGGATCCAGAGCAAGGAACAGCCAGCAAGCTTTGCCAGAAAGTCCATATATATTGGATGCTGGCCACACTTCCAAGGAAACTCCTTTCAACTGATTGGCTGTGTATAGCAGATCTCATCATGGAGGTGATTACCTTAACCAACACAGTAATGCCTTGTCAACTTGGCACCTGTACTCACCTCTTTAAACCATGCATAGCCTCTAAATAAAAACAATTAGAAAGTCATACTTGTGCCTCACATGATACAACTAACACCCTTACAACCGAAAACACATTAGCCCTGTTTACATCTTATATTTTATAAGTGAAGAAACCAAAAATATTTGATGCAGACATACAAGGAAGAAATACTCAAAACAATTGTGGTCCTTGTTTCTGTAACTGGTTGTCTTAATCATCGAGCGCTGCCATAACAGAAATACCACAAGTGGGTGGCTTTAACAAAGAGGAATTTATTTTCTCACAGTCTAGTAGGTTACAAGTCCAAATTCAGGGCATTGGCTCCAGGGGAAGGCTTTCTGTCTGTGTCTGCTGTGGAGGAAGGTCCTTGTCCTCAATCTTCCTCTTGTCGAAGAGTTTCTCAGGCACAGAGACCCTGTGTCCAAAGGATGCGCTCTGCTCCTGGTGCTGCTTTCTTGGTGGTATGAGGTCCCCCACTCTCTGCTTGCTTCCCTTTCCTTTTACCTCTTGAGAGATAAAAGGTGGTGCAGGCCACACCCCAGGGAAACTCCCTTTACCTTGGATCAGGGAGGTGACCTGAGTAAGGGTGGTGTTACAGTCCCACCCTAATCCTCTCAACATAAAATTACGATCACAAAATGGAGGACAACCACACATGGCCTAACCAAGTTGGGGGGACATACTTCAATCCATGACACTGGTCATATGGTCATAACTTGTACTTGGAACTGCCTTCTTCTACTACCTATTCTGTATTCCCTTTACCCTCAGCAAGCACATCACCTGGTCATGGGTCTAGTCCTGGTGGGGTGATGCAAACCTTCATTCCTGAAGGGTCTGGGCCATTAGTAGTCATGTCAGAATTTGGTTGCTGTAGTTTTCCATTGACTTTAATCATAGGGCGTGGTAGTACTAAGAGACGTCATAAGGGATCTCCTGTATTCCAGACATACTCTTCTTTATCTCCACTATGTAACATCAATCTGATCTCTGTTTGGAAATCCGGATCAATCATACCAGCCAACACAGTAACAACTTTCTTTATATGTTGATCCAGAGGCATGAGAAGCCCAAAGTGGCTGGGTGGCATTCTAAACTTCCAGTTCAGTGGAATCGGTGCTGTGTCTCCTGGTGGGAGCATACCTCCCTTTGGAACTAAGACCTCTAGATCCTCAGAGCATAGGGACACGAGACAGGAAGCAAAAATTTTGTGAGTTGGTTAGTAGGGGTAATAGTGAGTAGTACCACTCCTGTTTCCACTCCTTGATTCCTGGGCCTATGAATCTTGGCTATGCGAGAAGCAGCACAATATGTTGGATGCTGGTTTAGAGCATGTATAGCCTCCTGGAGAACGTTGTCCCAACTCAGTCAGGTATTGCCACCTAGCTGGTGCTGTAATTGTGTCTCTAGAAGGCCATTCCACCCTATCAAGCCAGTTGCTTCAGGATGATGAGGATGTGGTAGGATGAGTGAATTCCGTGAGCATTTGCCCATTGCCACACTTCATTTGTGGCAAAATGAGCCCCTTGATTAGAGGCGGTGCTGTGTGGGATACTACAAAAGTAGGTAAGGCATTCTGTAAGTCCACAAGTGGTAATTTTAGCAGAAGCATCGCGTGCAGGAAAGGCAAATCCATATCTAGAGTAAGTATCTATTCCAGTAAGAAAAAAACACTGCCCTTTCCATGATGGAAGCAGTCCAATTTAGTCAACCTGCAACCAAGTTGCTGGCTGACCACCTTGAGAGATGCTGCCATACTGGGGGCTCAGTGTTGGTCTCTGCTGCTGGCAAATTGGGCACTCAGCAGTGGCTGTAGCCAAGTCAATCTTGGTGAGTGAAAGTCCACGTTGCTGAGCCCATTCATAACTTTCATCCCTGCCACCATGGCCACTTTGTTCATGAGCCCACTGGGCAAAGATAGGAGTGGCTGGGGAAAGGAGATGACTGGTTTCCACAGAATGCATCACTTTATCCACTTGGTTATTAAAATTCTCCTCTGTCGGGGTCACCGTTTAGTGATCATTCATATGAGACAGAAATATCTTCACTTCTTTAGCCCTTTCAGGGAGGTCTATCCACATATCTCTTCCCCATACCTCCTTGTCACCAATTTTACAATCATGCTCCTTCCAAGTCCCTGACAATCCAGCCAAACCATTGGCCACAGCCCATGAATCAGTATACAGTCACACATCTAGCCATTTCTTTTTCCAAGCAAAGAGAACAATTAGGTGCACTACTCAAATTTCTTCCCATTTGGGAGGATTTTCCTTCATCATTGTCCATCAGGCAGGTCCCAGAATTTGGTTGCAGTGCTGCTGCTGTCTTCCACTTTCAAGGTGCCTGCATATCACGCAGAACCATCTGTAAACCAGGCCTGGATTTTCTCTTCCTTAGTCAACTGATTGTAAGGAACTCCTCATAAGGCCATAGGTACAGACTGGGAGAGGGCAGATAATGTGACAGGTCTTGCTTGGGCCCAATCTCATATATACCACTTCCATTTAATGATAGAGTGCTACTGTGCACATCCAACTTTATGATGCTGTGGGTCAGACAACACCAAGTTCATGGTGGCTAGCTCAGGCCTCATGGTGACTTAGTGGCCCCTGATTAAGCGTTCATTCTAGACTAACGCCCAATAACAAGCTAAAAGCTGTTTCTTAAACGGAGAGTGGTTATCTGCAGAGGGTGGCAGCTCTTTGCTCCAAAATCCTAAGGGTTTGTGCTGTGATTCACCAATAGGGACCTGCCAAAGACTCCAAACAGCATCAGTATTTGCCCCTGAGACTTCAAGCACCACTGGATTAGCTGGATTATAAGGCTCAAGTAGCAGACTGGCTTGTATGGCAGCCTGAACATGTTGCAGGGTCTTCTCTCCTTCTGTGCCCCACTCAGAACTAGCAGCTTTTTGAGTCACTTGATAAATAGGCCTGAGCAGCACACCAAAATGGGGAATATATTGCCTCCAAAACCCAGAGTCCCACCAGGCGTTATGCCTCCTTTTTAATTGTAGGAGGGGCCAGATGTCATGGATTGAATCGTGTCTCCCCAAAAATATGTGTCAACTTGGTTAGGCCATGATTCCCAGTATTGTGTGGTTGTCCTCCATTTTGTGATTGTAATTTTTTGTTAAGAGGGGTAGGTGGGATTGTAACACTACCCTTACTCCGGTCACCTCCCTGATCCAAGGTAAAGGGAGTTTCCCTGGGACGTGGCCTGCACCATCTTTTATCTCTCAAGAGATGAAAGGGAAGCAAGCAGAGAGTGGGGGACCTCATACCACCAAGAAAGCAGCACCAGGAGCAGAGCTTGTCCTTTGGACACGGGGTCCCTGTGCTGAGAAGCTCCTCGACCAGGGAAAGATTGAGGACAAGGACCTTCCTCTACAGCCAACAAAGAGAGAAAGCCTTCCCCTGGAGCCAATGCCCTGAATTTGGACTTGTAACCTACTAGACTGTGAGAAAATAAATTTCTCTTTGTTAAAGCCATCCACTGGTGGTATTTCTGTTATGGCAGCACTAGATAACTAAGACACCAGATGTAACAACTTATCCTTCACTTTAAAAGGAATATCCTGACTTACCCCTCACCACTTCTGGAAATTTCACTGAGGAGGAAGGTGCCTGAATTTTTGTTGGACTAATTTCCCACCCTGTAGCACACAAAGGTTTTACCAAAATGTCCAGAGTCATTGACACTTCTTACTTACTAAGTTCAATCAGCATAACGTCGTGAGTGTAATGGACCAGCATGACATCTTGTGGAAGAGAAAGACAATCAAGGTCCTGCAGTCTAAATTATGACATAGGGCTGGAGAGTTGATATACTCTTGAGGTAAGACAGTGATCACATATTGTTGGCCTTGTTGCCTGAAGGCGAACCGCTTCTGGTGGTCCTTCAAAACAGGTATGGAAAAAAGCATTGGCTGGATCAATAGATGCATACCGGGTACCAGGAAATGTATTAATTTGCTCAAGCAATGAAACCACATCTGGAACAGCATCTGCAATTCAAGTCATCACCTGGTTAAGTTTTCAATAAACCACTGTCATTCTTCAAGATCCACCTCTTGTTGGCACAGGCCAAATAGGCAAGTTGAAATAGGATGTGGTGGGAATCACCACCCCTGCATCCTTCAAGTCCTTGATGGTGGCAGTAATCTCTGCAATCCCTTCAGGAATGTGGTATTGATTTTAGTTTACTATTTTCCTAGGTAGGGGCAGTTCTAATGGCTTCCATTTGGCTTTTCCTACCATAATAGCCCTTACTGCACATGTCAGGGATCCAGTGTGGGATTCTTCTGCCTGTTGCTGAGTTTATCTATTCTAATTGTGCATTCTGGAACTTGGGAAATCACTACAGGATGGGTTCAGGGACCAAATGGACCTACTATGAAAAGAATCTGAGCTATGACTACATTAATAACCTGACCACCATATGCCCCTACTCTGACTGGTGAGCCACAATAGCATTTTGCATCTCCTGGGATTAGTGTGAGTTTGGAGCCAGTATCCAACAATGCCTAAAAAGTCTGATTATTTTCTTTTCCCCAGTGAACAGACACTCTCATAAATGGCCCTAGGTCCCTTTTGGAGAAGACTGGGAGAAAGATTAACAGTATAAATTTTTGGCAGTGTGGTGGGGTCCTTCCTCAAGGGGACCCAGCCTCCCCTTCATTTAAGGGTTTGTGGGTCTGTAAACTGGCTCAAGTCTGGGTATTGATTGAGGGGTCTTGATTCTATTGTGGTGCTTCAAGTTAGACTGCCAGTCTCTTGACCTAGAATTCTTCTGCTTGTACAGATTAAGTAAATATTTAGTAGATTTTCCATCTATTTCACTCCTAGGGACATCATGACTAAGTAACCAATGCCTTAAGTCCATATGAGTCAGACTATTTTGACTGCTACTTTGACCCCACTGTCCATCATGGTAGACATGCCCACCTTGTCTTTGTCAACTGAGTGCCGCCACTTGACCCCTACCACCATGGGGCCTAATCAGCCTCATTTTAGTTAGATGTCTGAATTCAGTTAGGGCACTATGAAATCTGATTTACATAAAATAGCAATCACAGCAGTCTTCAGGGATGCTGGGGTTCCCTTCACAAATTTGTTCCTCACAGTTGTGGTAAAAGGTGTGTCCTCTGGGCACTTCGTGTGTGTCTGTGGGTCTAACTTGATAAATCCTCTCTAACATGCCAGTTTCCCTAAGCCTTTGGATTCCTTCCTCTATAGTATACCAAGTCAGATCTGGCACTTCAAGTTGATGTAGTGTGGGCCACTGTGTAACCCATGCTTCAGCAACCCAACCAAATAAACTCTTAGATCCTTTCTGAACCTCTCGAGCTGAAACATTGAGTGAAGAATCTGTGCTTAGTGGGCCCATATCAATAAACTATGACTGATCCAACTTTATGTTCCTTGTACCATTAGCGCACACCCTTAATAGCCATCCCCACACATATTTCTCAGGTTTCTGCATGTACGTATTAGAAAAGTCAAGCAGTTCTTTTGGAGTGTAGTGTATCTCCTTCTGTGTCACACTTTGTACTTCACGTTTTGGGGCTCACTGGGACTTAAGTCTATTTATAGCTCTAGAAGCAAAAATGGGTGATGGGGATGTGTTTTGAGAACATTCAGCAATGTCTTGTAAGGCATTTGCCTTAGGCAATGCCACAGGTGATCACTCAGATGCTGCTCCAGGCAATATGTCGTGCAAAGGGTCTTCAGACACAGGTGGGTTAATCTCATCAGATGGGCATGGAGGGGCTAATGGTTTCGTTGGCAGGAGTAATTCTATGGAATTTAGGGGCTTAGTGTCCCCAGCTTCCTAACTGTCTACCTGTAAGTCCCCATCCTAAGTTTCAGGATCCCATTTCTTCCCAAGCAATGCCCTCACTTTAACTTCAGACACCATTTGAAGTTGGGAATTCAATTGGCATGATTCAGTTACTTTTATAATAAAACTCTGGGTTTGGTTTTGGGCAATATCAGCCCTGTTACTACAAGATATAAGATTTTCTTTCAAGGCACAAGTGGTAACTTTGAGGTCATTTATGTGGCGCTTGAGCTTTAACTCTGAAGGCCTTTCTTTCACCAGTTTGTCTAGTAAAAAGTAGGACCAACACACCAGCTTCCTTATACTTCTCATTCTGAAAAATTTGTAGAAAAGTATCAAACATGTGATCACCCAGAGCCTTGACTCTCACCAATACTTGATCTATTGGTGGTGATATTTTGTGTATTCTACTGCCACCTCACACCATAGATTAGCAGTGCCCTCTTTACTACTGGAAGCAGAGCCATCAACATCTTTAAGACTAATCAGATTTGAGAACCAATTTAGAAAACTCATCCTTACAATTTTGTTTCTCTAGAACCACTCTCACTACCAAATGTGTTAGGCTGTTTTCTAGAAGTGTGTGTGTGTCTGTGTCTGTGTTGGTATTGGTGTCTGTGTGTCTGTGTGTGTGTAGAGAGAGAGAAAGAGAGAGAAGAAATGGTTTAGTTGGTTGTAGAGGCTGGAAAGTCCTACATCTGGGTCAGGTGGCAGGCTGAATGCTTCTCTTGACTGAGGTAGCTGTAGGGGCTGATCGGCAGGCTGCTGGCTCAAGTCCCAAGGACTGGAGGTCAGATGATGATGACCCAGGTGCAGAAGCCATCGAGCTTTTTATATATTGGATGTAAGCCACACCCCCATGAAAACTCCTTTCAACTGTTTGGCTGCTCATAGCAGATCTCATCATAGAGGTGATTACACTATATCAGATTTCATTATGGAGGTGATTACATCATTACCAAACTACATCGTAACTGCCAAACCACTAAGAATCATGGCCCAGCCAAGTTGACACACAGCCTTAACCATCACAAAAAAAGCCTCATTGTTGTCGAGGTGATACCGACTCATAGTGACCTATAGGTCAGAGTTGAACTGCCCCATAAGGTTTCAAAGGAGTGCCTGAACTGCTGACCTTTTGGTTAGCAGCCCTAGCACTTAACCACTATGCCACCAGGGTTTCCATAACCATCACAGAAGACTCATTAACGACATGCTTTATCAGATGACAGCCTTGTTTGCTGAAAGCAGAGTACTTGAAGGGCTTACTGATGAAGATCAAAGACTACAGCCTTCAGTATGGATTACACTTCAACATAAAGGAAACAAAAATCTTCACAACTGGACCAGTAAGCAATATTATTATAACTGGAGAAAATATTGAAGCTGTCAAGGATTTCATTTTACATGGATCCACAATCAATGCCCATGGAAGCAGAAGTCAAGAAATCAAATGATGTATTGCATTGGGCAAATCTGCTCCAAAAGTCCTCTTTAAAGTGTTAAAAAGTAAAGATGTCACTTTGAGGACTAAGGTGTGCTTGACTCAGACTATGGTCTTTTCAATCACCTTTTTTTTTTTTATATGCATTCAAAAGCTGGATAATGAATAACAAGATTGAAAAAGAATTGGTGCATTTGTACTATGGTTTTGATGAAGAATATTGACTATACCATGGATGCCCAGAAGAATGAACAAATCTGTCTTGGAAGAAGTAAAGCCAGAATGCTCCTTAGAAGCAAAAATGGTGAGATTTCATTTCTCATGCTTTGGACATGTTATCAGGAGGGATCGGTCCCTGGAGAAAGAGATCCTTGTCGTGGATTGAATTCTGTCCTCCCTAAAATGTGTGTATCGAATTGATTAGGCCAGGATTCCTAGTATTGTGTGGCTGCCCTCCATTACGTGATTGTAATTTTATGTTAAAGAGGATTAGGGTGGGATTGTAACACCACCTTTACCCAGGTCACATCCCTGATCCAATGTACAGGGAGTTTCCCTGGGGTGTGGCCTGCACCACCTTTTATCTCTCAAGAGATAAAAGGAAAAGGAAGCAAGCAGAGAGTGGGGGACCTCATATCACCATGAAAGCAGCATCAGCAGCAGAGCGCGTCCTTTGGACACGGGGTCCCTGCGCCTGAGAAGCTCCTTGACCAAGGGAAGATTGAGGACAAGGACCTTCCTCCACAACTGACAGAGAGAGAAAGCCTTCCCCTGGAGCCGACACCCTGAATTTGGACTCGTAACCTACTAGACTGTGAGAAAATACATTTCTCTTTGTTAAAGTCATCCACTTGCGGTATTTCAGTTATGGTAGCACTAGATGACTAAGATAATCCTGCTTGGTAAAGTAGAGGGTCAACGAAAAGGAGGAAGATTCTCAATTCAAAGAGATAAATTGATACAGTGACTGCAATAAGTGTCCCAAACTTAAGGATTGTGAAGAAGGCGCAGGACCCGGCAGTGTTTTGTTCTGTTGTACATAGGATCTCTATGAGTCGGAACCAACTTGACAGCACCTAACAACCTAACAACAAAAACAATTACAGGATCTGGGGAGGGAACGAAGCTTCTACCCAAGTCCAAGTTCTGCTTTGCTGACCTTCATTTTCTGCCAAGATTTGCCTTTTTCTAGAATGCACTTTGCCAAGCTCTTTATGTATATTATCTCATTTAATTTTCACAACAAACGTGAGGTTATTATGTTCCTTCCTCTTTCCACATGAAGAAATGGATACTCAGAGGGTTTAAGTCACTTGACAAGCTGTTGAGCAATGGGACCAGCCTTGAACACAGCTTTGTCTAACGTGCATCTATGCTCTTTCCTTTACCCACCTTGTAAGGAATCTTCAGGCTCTTCACCTGACCCTTAATGATTAAAACACAAATGAGGCCATTAGAGGCTGATTCATGTTCCTGAAATGCCATGGTACAAATAATTCCAATCTTATGTCAGGATTAAATGAAATAACATTTGACATTTTTTTTACTGATTCAAGCCAAGTCACCATTTTGTGGTATGATCACATATTTTTGTTGTAGTGTATTTTATGTAGAGTAAAATGTACAGGTATTAAATTTGATAATTTTTATAAATTTATATAGCCATTAACTCTTACCCAAATCAAAATGTAGACTATTTCAATCACCCCTAGATTGTCCCTCCTGCCCATATCCCACCTGTGGAAATTACCATTGCGCTGGTTTATATCCATATAGATTAGTTTTTCTGTTCTTTCTCCCCCCAGAGGTTAATTCTAGCTTTATATTTTTAAAATTATTTTCCAGAATTAAAAAAAAAATTGTGGTAAAATATATAACAAAAATTTCCCATGTTAACAATTTTTAAGTGTACAATTCAGTGGCATTAATTATATTTCAGATGCTGTGCAACTGTCACCATTATCTAAAATTTTTCATCATTCCAAACAGAAATTCTGTACCCATTAAGCAATAACTCTCCGTTGCCCTCTTCTCCCAGCCCCTGTTGTTGTTGTTGTTATTAGGTGCTGTCCAGTGGCTTCTGACTAATAGGGCTAAATCTGAGCCCTTTGTTGCAGCCACTGTGTCAATCTATCTTGTTGAGGGCCTTCCTCTTTTTTGCTGACCGTCTACCAAGTGGGATATCCTTCTCCAGGGACTGGTCCCTCCTGATGACATGTCCAACGTACGTGAGATGAAGTCTCGCCATCCTCGATTCTAAGGAGCATTCTGGCTGTACTTCTTCCAAGACAGGTTTGTTTGTTCTTCTGGCAGTACTTGGTATATAGAAACCTCTAATCGACTATATGTCTCTCTGAAATTGCCTATTTTCGATATTTCATATGTTGTTGTTGTTAGGCACTGTCGAGTCCGTTCTGACTCATAGTGATGCTATGTACCACAGAACGAAACCCTGCTGGGTCCTGAGGACCCTTACAATCGTTGTTATGCTTGAGCCCATTGTTGCAGCCGCTGTGTCAGTCCATCTCATCGAGGGTCTCCCCCTTTTCCGCTGACCCTGTACTTTACCAAATATAATGTCCTCCTCCGGGGACTGATCCCTCCTCACAACATGAATATTTCATATAAGTGGAATCATATTTGTCTTTCTGTGTCTGGGTTATTTCATTCAGCATAATGTTTTTAAGGTTCATTCATGTCGTAGCATGTGTCAGAACTTCACTCCTTTTTATTGCTGAATAATATTCCATTGTGGATATATATGGCATTTGATTTATCTGTTCATCTGTTTCCACCTTTTGGTTCTCATGCATAATGCTGCTATGAACATTGGTCTACAAGTATTCGTTTGAGCCCCTGTCTTTAATTCTTTGGGGTATATACCTAAGAGTGGAATTGTTAGGTCATCATGTTATTTCTATGTTTAACTTTTTGAGGAGCTGCCAAACTATATTCCACAGTTCTGTACTATTTTACATTCCTACCAGTAATGCACAAGATTTCCATTTTTTTCACAACATCTCTAACACTTTATTTTCCATTATAGCCACTCTAGTAGGTGTGACCACCACCAATCTATCAGTTGGTCATATTGTGATGATCTGTGTGTTACTATGATGCTGGAAGCTATGCCATCAGTATTTCAAATACCAGCAGGGTCACCTATGGTGGACAGATTTTAGCAGAGCTTCTGGACTAAGATTTTTTTTTTTTTTTTTCTGGACTAAGATAGACTAGGAAGAAAGGCCTGGTGACCTAACTCTGAAAACTAGCCAATGCAAACCCTATGGATCACAACAAAACTTTGTCCAATATAGTGCTGGAAAGCGAACCTCCTAGGCTGGAAGACATTCAGCATATACAGTGGCTGCAACAATGGACTTGAGCAAACCAAGGATCTTGAAGATGGTGCAGGACTGGGAAAAGTTTAGTTCTGTTGTATAAAGAGTTGCCAAGAGTCAGAGCAGCTTGAAGGCAACTGCAGTAGGTGTAAACTGGTATTTCATTGTGGTTTTGATTTGCATTTCTCTGATGACTAAGGATGTGAAGTTTCTTTTCATATGTTTATTGGCCATTTGTATATCTTCTTAGGAGAAATGTCTATTCAAGTCCCTAGCTTATTGTTTAAATGGGTTATCATTTTGTTGTTGAGTTGTAGGAGTTTTTTTTTTTTTTTAAATATATTCTAGGTATTAAGCCATTATCAGAATATGATTTTCAAATATCTTCTCCTATCCTATAGGTTTAAGGAGCTCTTGTTGCCCAAGCCCAATGGTTAAGCCCACCCAGTGGCTCCATGGGAGAAAGACCTGGCTATCTCCTTCTGTAAAGATTACAGCCAAGAAAACCCTGTGGGGCAGTTCTACTCTGGGGTTTGTATGCATTGAAATCAAAATTGACCCTGTGGCATCTAACAACAACAACATCCCACAGGTTGCCTTTTCACTCTGGATAGTAGTTTTGCCTATTCTTGTACTTCGCATAAATGCAATCATACTCTATGTACACTTTTGCCCACAAAATATTTTTTTGAGATTTTTTTCCTGTTGTTGTAAAAACATATATAAAACATTTGCTAACTCAGCATTTTTTATGGGTATGACACCCATTACATCAATCATGTTGTACAGTCATCACCAATATCCGTTGCCAAACTTTCCATCACCATGAACAGAAGCATTTAGTTTCTGTTTATTTTTTTGACATTCAGGCATGGTATTACATATATCACTAATTCATAGCATTCAATTATGTGACTATAATACAATTTTTTCCACTTTTTTTTTTTGTTGATGGACATTTGTTTCCAGGGTTTGGTTATCCCGAATAGAGTTGCTATGTGCATTTATATCCAAGCTTCTCGTGGACATGTTTTCACTTCTTTTGGATAAATACCTAAGAGTGGACTTGCTGGGACACAAGTTAGGTGTGTGTTTAAATTTATTAAAAAAAAAAAAACAACTGCTAAATAGTTTTCCAATGTCTTTTGTCATTTTACACTCCCACTAGGAAAGTCAGAAACTAGCAGCTTTTCATATTCTTGCCCAAATGCAATTTTGTCAGTCTTTTAAACTTTTGAGTGGATGTGTGTGTGGAAACCCTGGTGGCGTAGTAGTTGAGAGCTACAGATGCTAACCAAAAGGTCAGCAGTTTGAATCCGCCAGGTGCTCCTTGGAAACTCTATGGGGCAGTTCTACTCTGTCCTATAGGGTTGCTATGGGTTTGGTTTTTTTTTTTTTTTTTGGTGGTAGGTGTGTAGTATAACAAATTGTGGTTTTAATTTTCATTTCCCTGATGAATAGTGATGTCAAGCACCTTTCGTGTGTTTATGGGTCATTTGTTGAACAGACTTTCCTTTCTTCATTAAATTGCATCGAAGCGTTTATTGAAATCAATTGAACATATGTTGTTGTTAGGTGCCGTCGAGTTGGTTTTGACTCGTAGCGACCCTATGTACAACAGAATGAAACACTGCCTGGTCCTGTGCCATCCTCACGATCTTTGTTATGCTTCAGCCCATTGTTGCAGCCGCTGTGTCAATCCATCTTATTGACAGTCTTCCTCTTTTTCACTGACCCTCTACTTTACCAAGCATGATATCCTTCTACAGGGACTGATCCCTCCTGATAACGTGTCCGAAGTATATGAGTCGCGGTCTTGCGATCCTTGCTTCTAAGGAGCATCCTGGCTGTACTTCTTCCAAGACAGATTTATTCATTCTTTTAGCAGTCCATGGTACAGTCAATATTCTTCTCCAACACCATAATTCAAAGGCACCAATTCTTTTTCAGTCTTCCTTATTCACTGTCCAGCTTTCACATGCACATGGGTTGATTGAAAGCACCATGGCTTGGGTCGGGAGTACCTTCGTCTTCAAGATGACCTGTTTGCTTTTTGACACTTTCAAGAGATCTTTTGCAGCAGATTTGGCCAATGCAATAAAAGATTCAAGCCAGATTCAGAAGAGGACGTGAAACCAGGGATATCACTGCTGATGTCAGATGGATCCTGGCTAAAAACAGAGAATACCAGAAAGATCATTACCTGTGTTTTATTGACTATGCAAACGCATTTTACTATGTGGATCATAACAAATTATGGGTAGCATTGGGAAGAATGGGAATTCCAGAACACTTAATTGTGCTCGTGAGGAACCTGTACATAGATCAAGATGCAGTCATTCAAACAGAACAAGAGGATACTGTGTGGTTTAAAGTTAGGAAAGGTGTGTGTCAGGTTGTATACTTTCACCATACCGATTCAATCTGTATGCTAGCAAATAATCCGAGAAGCTAGACTATATGAAGAAGAACAGGGCATCAGGATTGAAAGAAGACTCATTAACAACCTGTGTTATGCAGATGACACAACCTTGCTTGCTGAAAGTGAAGAGGACTTGAAGCACTTACTGATGAAGATCAAAAACCACAGCCTTCAGCATGAATTACACCTCAACAGAAAGAATACAAAAGTCCTCACATATAGACCAATAAGCAACATCGTGATAAAAGGAGGAAAGATTGAAGTTGTCAAGGATTTCATTTTACTTGGATCCATAATCAACACCCATGGAGGCAGCAATCAAGTCAATTGAACATATAGCGTGGGCCTATTTCTGGACTCTGAATTCTGTTTCATTAATTTATTTGGCTTTCCTTAAATGCCATCTTGTCTTAATTTCTGTAGCTTTATAATAAATCTTTAAATCATGTAGGAGTTCCTGAGTGGTGCAAAAGGTTACCATGCATGGCTGCTAATGGAAAGGTTGGAGATTCAAGTCTACCCAGAAGCACCTTGAAAGAAAGACCTGGCAGTCTATTTCTGAAAAATCACACACGGAAAACCCTCTGAGTGCACAGTTCTACTCTGAATCACATGAGGTCGCCATGAGTCAGGACTGACTCCATGGCAGCTTATTTAGTGTAATGTAAGTCCTGCAGTAGTATTCTTGGCTAATCTAGGTACCTTGCATTTCCATATAACTTTTAAATTAACTTGCCAATTTCTACAAAAAATCCTGGAATTTTTATTTAGGTTGTGTTCAATCTATAGACCAGTTTGGGGAGAATCTAATGGTGAACAGGGTATTCCTGAAGTAGAGAAAATAGAGGGAGTATGTTTTCTAGTTTGTTTTAGTATAGCTGTATAAGCTGTGATTAATCTCTAAAAAAAATGACGCAGGTTCTGTTCAAGATATGGCTGAGGAGCCTGTTCCACTCCTAACATAACAAGCAGGACTGAGCTTTGTTTTGCAAATGGCCTTCAGCTTGCAAGACGGTAGCTAGGAAGGCTGTGTGGTGCTTTTGATCTGCAGCTTTCTTTCTTGCTCCTTATCTCAGTCAGAGTAGACTTGGCAGAGCGGTTCCACTAGCCGAGAGATTCTTATGTCAGTTTTTTCAGCCTGCTACAAATATACAGATTAAAGTCCAGATGTCTGACATGCATATCTTTAGTTTATTAAAGAGTTTCTTGTAGTTGTTTTGTGATGTATAAGATATTCTGTGAGCTACAGTGCTTAAAAACATTAGATAACCCTGACCTTCCCCCATAAAACCCTCCCATTAGCCCTTTAGAGTTAGAATTTGGAAGAGATTTAACCCCTTCTGTCTCTTAGACACGGGTGTTCAATAAAGCCCTCTCGCTGCTTACCTCCTCCTGTCTCAATATTGGCTTTGTGGGGTTTTTTTTTACCTCTTCATTTAAATCTTCTTTAATTTCTCTCTGTAATATTTCTTTTAATTTTCAATGAGGATGTCTTATATATCTTTTATTAAATTAATTTCTATGTGTTTAACTTTTTGATGCTATTGAAATGAAATTATTGTTTTAACTTTATTTCCAAATTACTTGTTGATACCAAAACCAAGCCAAACCCATTGCCACTGAGTCAATTCCTACTTATAGCGACCCTACAGGACACAGTAGAATTGCCCCAGAGAGTTTCCAAGGATGTCTTGGTGGATTCTAACTGCCGACCTTTTGGTTAGCAGCCATAGCTCTTAACCACTAGTATATAGGTATTATAGAATTGATTTTTGTATATTGGCCTTGTATCCTGCAACTTTTCCTGGTGATGCTGATGAAAACAGGAAGGCCAGAAGTCCATTTTAAGATTGGCCCTGTATCAGGAATTATCTCAGTATCAAAGTCAGAAGGGTGTGACACAAAAAAACTACTCCCAATCAGAGGCCATATCACAGAGGTGTTACAATTCCTCAGGTCACATACAGAGGCAGCCCTTTTCCTCTCGGCAGGGCCACAGTGGCAAGGGGATCGGATCAGGGATAGTGCAAGCATACGACAGAAGTCCTGGTCTCTCCATGAGGACCTAGCCCGGGTGTTGACCCCAGGCCACTGTTCCAGACCTCCTGCTCTCTTATGGTTTCTCTTGGGTCATTTTGTGTTTTCTTTCCAGCTCACTTCACGTGGGGCTGTTCCATTTTTTATCAGAAATATGTCAACAATTTAGAAACTAGAAGGGAAAACATTTAGATCCTTATTTGCTTGTTTCCTGAAGGTTCTTGTCTTTAGGATGCAAATAAAAGTTTTTCTACCAACAACACTTAAACCTTTGCCCCCCGCAAAGTCAGAAATAAATCTTGTTATTTCCTTGCTTCGGAACAACGAGCTGGTATTTGCTTTAGCTTTTTGTAACTAAATGACTGAACCAAATAAAGAGTCAGAATGGACTCGACAGCAAACAACAACAATACTCTGAGGTACTTTTAAACCTTTCTTTCTGGAAACACAGATGGCTAGCAAATTTAAAATATCAGGTTCACTATTAAAAAAAAAAGATTTTGCTTCATAAAGCACTCATTACAATATGTGAAATACTCAGAATATGTTGGGACTCATTAAAGAGGATACCGAAACGATAGCTATTATTATTTTTATTTGGTAAATTTTGTTTTGGCTCTGAGAGGTCCTAGTTCCTGATCACATGCTTCAAGAGTAGACTTAAATTAGTCAGGACTCCTTAAGTTTTAAGTTATAGGAAATCAAATTTAAACTAGCTTAAACAGAAAATAATGTTTTTTTGGTTGGGGAGCTCACATAACTGGAAAGTCCAAGAAGTAATTTGCCTAGATCCAGGGATTTAAGCAATATTAGGAAGGCTGTGGAGCCCTGGTGGCACAGTGTTTAAGAGCTATGGCTGCTAAACAGAAGTCAGCAGTTCGAATCCACCAGCTGCTCCTTGGAAGCCTTATGGGGCCGTTCTACTATGAGTCAAAATCCTCTAGACAGCCATGGGTTTGGTTTGGGTTTGGTATCCTCTCCACATCTCTCAGCTGTGATTCCCTCAAATCCACTGCAATGACAGTCCCTTTCTCTACAGGGTGTCAAGATGATCTCCCGTAGCTCCACATATGCCTTATCAGGTGAACAGCCACAGTGGAAAGAAGCCTTTCCAGAAAACTTCCAGGAAGAACTCTGATCTAGGGCTGAAAAATACTACTTTTCAAATGTTCCGGAATCACTTGGGATGCAGAGAAGAGAGGTCTCAGGAGCTGGAAACATCTAGCCCTGCCCTGCGTGTTCCCTGTAGCTTCCTCTTCCTTGGGGACCCAGATTCCAGCTCCCACATCAAACTACTTGTGTGGTCTTGATATCTGAGGTTGGTAATTTCCCGTCCATCTTCTATTCCCCCTCCCTTTCCATACCTGCATCTCCTGCCTAGAGTGGAGCAAGTTGAACAAGGACAACTGGGGTGTGGAATTTTCAGGACACTGCCTGCTGGGGAGCCCTGGTGGTGCAGTAATTAACAGCTTGGCTGCTAACCAAAAGGTTGGCAGTTCGAATCCACCAGCTGCTCCTTGGAAACTCTATGGGGATGTTCTGCTCTGTCCCATAGGGTCACTGTGAGTTGGAATTGACTTGATGGCAGTGGGTTTGGTTTTGGCCTTCTGGGGAGCAAAACAGTGAACTGGAATCCTGAGGGAGACCTGGTCCATAGTAAGGGGCTTCGAAAGAAGGATAAAGCATGATTCTGACCCAGGCCCAGTGTTCCTTTCCAGTACCCAATGTGATGCACAGGGATGGAGGAATTCCCCTTCCTGATCTCACTCTCTAATGGGCCATAGCCTCACTGCTGCCTCCTCTTGGTCTTATTTTGGCATCCTCAGGGCTCAAGGGAACCAGCCTGGGACCCATCTGCACAGGTACACACACCTTGGGAAGTAGGGGGACAGGAAATGGATCCATATGCGTATCTAGTGGTTACTGGATTGAAACCACCCGGGGTCCTTATATGTTTGCACCTGCTACACAGCTTCACACAGGTCTTCGAACATAGCAGCCCCCTCAATAAAAGTAAGAAATGAAAAAGCAAACTAAAGCCTGTGTTTTCAATGGGAAGGAGAAAGAAGCAAGCCATTTCCAGCCCTGGAAGAAGGGTGTGACTTCCCTTAAAGAAGGTGGAGATGCAGTTCGATGACAGAATGTCCACGGGCTGAGCAAATTCTGAGCAAAGGAAAGAGTCTATTCAGACAGGTGAGGTGGGGCTTCATGAATGGGAGGTGATGGACTGGGATTTGAACTGGCAGGAAAGAAAGGAATAGATAATCCTATGGGTGTTTGGAAAGATGTATCAGCAAATATGGGAACAGGGTTGAAACTAGGTGGGACAAGCAGAAAGGAGCTGACTCTCACTTTCTATTTTTCATCCCATCTGTCTTCCCTTTCCCCGTGGGCAGGTTTTAATATCTTTTGTCATCCTTTTAGATTTAATACTGTATCATAAGCATTTTCCATGTTGCTACATGTTTTTTCAAACTATGATTTTTGTCTGAAGAATGTTCCACTTATTAGATTGTCATAATTAACTCAGCCACTTTGAATTTTAAATGTAGTAGTCACACAGTTTGAATTTTAGTGAGTATATGATTTCCCTGTATTGCATATAAATATCCTGGAAATTGATTTTTCTAGAGAAAGAGTTCTTAACTTTCATCATATTTTTAAGGGGATGACCCCAAAAAAGATTAAGAGCCACTGGTCTAGCCTATCTATTACCTTAAACTAACTTTTTGATATACACAGTTCCTTGTGTTTTTTTTTTTTTTCTTTTTCTCTTTCCTATCTAATTGGTTTTACCAGCTTCTTAACAGTCTCTCTCTATTGCTCTTGTTCTTTTTATTTAATTGATACATTTTTCTTTTCTGGTTGGGTTTTAAATCTTTCTTCTGAGCTTTGAGTTGCTCAGTGATATAACTTATGGTAGTGATTATTTTTTAAAAAGCTATGACTTTTATTCTCAAATTTTTTCTAGTATATAAAACATAGAAAAGAGTACCTAAATCATATATGTAGAATTTAGAGAATAGTTTAAGGCAAATTAAAGAGCACCCAGGTAACCACCACCTAGTACAAGAAATGGAAACCCTGGTGGCATAGTGGTTGAGAGCTACAGCTGCTAGCCAAAAGGTTGGCAGTTCGAACCCACCAGGCGCTCCTTGGAAGTTCTATGGGGCAGTTCTACTCTGTCCTGTAGGGCCGCTATGAGAATATTTTCAGTATTTCCACTATCTACCCCCATTGTATGCTCCTCCCCAAGCCTAAACCTTTCCCTCTATCAGAAATAACTACTCTTCTAACATTGTGATAACCATTTCCTTACATATCTTTTTAGTTTTACCATCTAAGTATGCACTCCTAAACAATATTGTTGAATGTTGTCTGGTTTTGGGCTTCATATAAATAGGAAAAACAAAGAAACAAACCGGTTGCCATGGAATCAATTCTGACTCATGGTGACCCCATGTGTGTCAGACTAGAGCTGTGCTCCACGGGGTTTTCAGTGGCTGATTTTTCAGAATTTGTTTACCGGGCCTTTCTTCGGAGGCATCTCTGAGTGAACTTGTACCTCCATCCTTTCAGTTAGCAGCTTCAGGTCAATGGGTTTCTCATTATATAAGACCTTTCTGGTCCTGGGTTCGTAGTTCTGCTAAGATGATTTGCCAGGCCACAGTTTACAAAGGGGTTGGTTAGTCTACTATACAAATAAGGTATGCAAAACCCCTGCAAGGATTGGTCAGTTATTATGCAAACTAGGTGCCTGTGGCCTACCGAAGGAATTGGTCAGTTATGCCACCCTGCTAGGCTTAAAAGAGCTAATCCCACAGAGATCGAGGGGGACCACATTGCATCAAGAAGAAGAACCAGGAGTAGAGTGCATCCTTTTGACCCAGGGTCCTTGTGCTGAGAACCTCCTAGACCCAGGAAACAGAGCTGTAACACTAGAGATGGCATGAAAGGCATAAGATGGCTACAGTGAGCTTTCCCGCCTGTAGAGCGAGAAAGCTGAGTGCTGTCGGGCAGGAGGCTTATCGGCAGAGCTAAGGACCCGTAACACTTGCCTGAGCAGGGCAGAGGCTAAGAGTGAGGGCCGTTGGTCGGCACGGCCGAGAGCAAGGCCTGCCTACCTGCAGGTATGGCAGAGAAGAAGCTGAGAGGTTGGAGGCTGTCCGGATTGACAAACTGTATCCTGTCTCCTGAGCTGTTCCTGTTACTTCCAAGTTGACCCTGATCCTGAATTGTAACCTGTTACTTCCCTAATATAACCCAAATCGTGAGTATGGTCTGTGAGTTCTGTATGACCATTGCAACAAAATACCAAACACAGCAGAGTAGAGAGTGCTATCAGAAGAATGGCTGATATCAGACTTGGTAAAAAGTATGTCTGACCTCCACCTTATAGGATTCAGCTTTGAGCTGATGGTGATTCTCATATCTCCCCCTGAAGTTAGGTGAGGTCAGATGCCACCACGTTACAGCAGCTGAACACTTAATCATTTGCGCTGCTCAGGGACTCCATATATAAGTAGAATCATACTAAACGATTTTTATTATGCTTCTTCTGCTCAATAAAATATTCGTAATATTAATTCCCATTGCTGCATGTACCTTGTTCCTTTTCATTGCTTTTTAGTTTTGTATTGTGTGCATATTAATGGACAGTTAAGTGATTTCCCATAATCGGCCATTGAGAATAATTATATTAGTGGCATCAATTACATTAGTCAAGCTGTGCTAACTTCACCCACATTAGGTCTCACCTTTCCCATCACCATAAACAAAAAGTAACTATTACCTAGAAAAGGATCCTCCCACCCTGTAACCACCAATGAACATTGGACTCTGTATATTTACCTACTCTTGTCATTTCATAAAAGTGAGATCATGAAATATTTGTCCTCTCGTGATTGGCTTACTTCGCTCAGCATAATGTCTTCCAGGTTCATCCGTGTTGCAAGATGATTCAGGAACTCGTTTTTCTTTACGGCTGAGTACTATTCTATGGCATGTCTGTACCACAATTTGTTTATCCATTCATCTCTTGATGGGCACTTAGGTTGTTTCCATCTTTTTGCTATTGTGAATAGTGCTGCAATGACCATAGTTGTGTATATGTCTGTTTGTGTCACTTCTCTTAGATTCCTGGACTACATACCCAGACTTGGAATTTCATGGTAGTTCTATTTTTAATATTTTGAGGACTTACCATACTGTTTTCCATAGTAGTCGTGCCATTTTACATTCCCAGCAGCAGTTGATAAGGGTTCCAATCTCCCCACATCCTGGTCCGTATTTTTTTGTTTTCTGTTTTTTGATCAATGCCGTTTTAGCAGGGGTGAGGTGGTATCTCACTGTAGTTTTGATTTGGATTGCTCTAATAACTAATGACGATGAGCATCTTTTCATGTGTTTGTGGGCCACTTGAATGTTCTCTTTGGTGAAGTGTCTGTTTGTGTCCTTTGACTATTTTTTAATTGGGTTATTTGTCATTTTGTTGTGGAGTAGTAGAAGTTTTATGTGTATTTTGGATACTAGACCCTTATCGAATATGTCATTCCCAAAGATTTTTTCCCAGTCTGTAGGTTGTCTTTTTACTCTTTTGATAAAGTCTTTTGATGAGGATAAGGACTTAATTTTTTTGAGACCCCAGGTATCTATTTTGTCTTCTGCTCTTCATGCATTTGTAGTTGTATTTGATAACATCATTAAAGAAAAGTAGGCCCTACTGTTTTGTCCCTATGTTTTCATCCAAGAACTCTATAGTTTTAGCTTCAACATTTAGGTCCTTTTTTCATTTTGAGTTAGTTTTTGTGTATGGTGTGAGGTGTGGATCCTGTTTCATCTTTCAGCATGTAGATATCTGGTTTTGTTGAAGAGGCTGTTCCTTCCCCATTGAGTGGACTTCTACCGCTTGTTGAAAATCCGTTGTCCCTAGATGGATGGATTTATTTCAGGGCTCTGGATTCTATTCCATTGGTCTATGTGTCTATTTTTGAAGCAGTACCAGGCTGCTTTGATTACCATAGCTGTATGGTATGTTTGGAAATTGAGAAGTGTGAGGCCTCCTATTTTTTCTTCTTCAGAATTTCTTTGGCTGTTTGGAATCCTTTTCCTTTCCATATAAAGTTAATAATTAGTTTTTCTATTTCAGTGAGGAATGCTGTTGGAATTTTGATCATTATTACATTGCATTTATGATTGCTTTGGGTAATATTGACACTTTCATAATATTAAGTCTCTCAATCCATGAGTATGGAATGTCCTTCAATTTGTGAAGATCTTTTTTAGTCTCTTGTAGCAGTGCTTTATAGTTTTCATTGTGTAAGCTTTCTACATTCCTGGTAGGGTTTATTCCTAGGTTTGTTTTTTTTAGGTGCTATTGTAAATGGTATTGTTTCCTTTTCAGCTTTTTCCTTGTTGATGTAAAGAAACTCAACTGATTTTTGCATGTTGATCTTGTACCCTGTAACATTGCTCAATTCTTCTATTAGTTACAGCAGCTTTTTGTGGAATCTTTGGGATTTTCTACATATAGGATCGTGTCATCCTCAAGTAGAGATAATTTTACTTCTTCCTCTCCAATTTGGATACCCTTTATTTCTTTTTCTTGCCTTTTTGCTCTGGCTAGAATTCCCAGTACAATAGTGGCCATCCTTGTCTCATTCCCATTCTCAAAGGGAAGACTCTCAGTCATTCTCCATTGAATATAGTATTGGCGGTTAACTTTTCATATATGCCCTTAATCATGTTAAGGAATTCCACTTCTATTCCTATTTTGTGAGAGTTTTTTTTTTTTTTTTAAATCAGGAGAGGGTGTTGGATTTTATCAAATGCCTTTTCTGCCTCTACTGACATGATCATATGGTTCTTTTCCTTTTTTTTTTTTTTTTAATTAATGTGGTTCATTCATTGATTTTCTGATGTTGAACCATCCTTGCATTCCTGGAATAAATCTCACTTGGTTATGGTGTATACTTTTCTTAATATGCTGTTGAATTCTGTTCACTAGAATTTTGTCGAGAATTTTTGCATCTATATTCATGACAGATATTGGTCTGTGTAAAAATGGCATGGGGGAGGTGTCTGACCTTCTCCAACCCCACAAGGGGAAAGGAGAACCAAGATCAACAGCACAAGGCTGACTCTCATGAGGTGAAGGCCAGACAAGCCTCCTCTCTCTGCCATCTTTACCAATTCTGACACCAACTGTCCCTCCCACAGTACTCTCTACTGGGTTCAATAATTCATTGCAATGACCACGCAGAACTCACAGACCACACTCACAATTATGAGGTTTATTAGGGAAGTAACAGTTACAATTCAGGCTCAAGAACACTCAGGATACAGTTCTTCCATCAGGATAGCATCTCCTCAGCTGTGCTCGCAGGCACGCCTCTCCCTGGCTCCTCAGTCTCTGCCCAGAGGCACTCAGCTTTCTCTCTCCATGGGCCAGGAAGCCCACTGCATCTCCTGCTGGCGGGTCTCTGCTGATGGGTCTGTCCTGGTGGCCTCTCCTTTGTTGTTGATGGTGGGTTCCTCCCCTCTGCTCTGGCATTGGCTCTTTTTAAGGAAAAACTGACCAATCCTCTTGGTAGGCCACAATTACCCTATCACACAGTCACCTGAGTGGGAGTTACAAGCCCATGGCTAGAAAGGCTACACATAAAAATAATGGCACCACAGTCTAACTTTCTTGTCTTGTGATGTCTTTATTTGGTTTTGGTATCAGGGTAATGCCGGCTTCATAGAATGAGTTAGGGAGTATTTCTTCTTCTTTGCTTCCGAAGATTTTGAGTAGGATTCGTGTCAATGCTTCTGTAAATATTTGGTAAAATCCCCGGGAAGCCATCTGGTCCAGGGCTTTTTTTTTTGACTGGGAGGCTTTTGATGACAGATTCAATCTTTTCTTTTGTTACGGGTCTGTTGAGATTTTCTATCTTTATTTGTATTGGTTTAGATAGGTATGTGTTTCTAGGAATTTGTCCATTTCATCTAAGTTTTCAAGTTTGTTAGAGTACAGTTTTTCATAGTATTCTGTTATGATCCTTTTTTTTTTAATTTTTTTTATCTCAGTTGGCTCTGTTATAACATCTCCAGTTTCATGTCTTATTTTGGTTATTTGCATCTTCTCACTTTTTTTCTTTGTCAGTCTAGCCAACGGTTTGTCTATTTTATTGATGGTTTCAAAGAACCAACTTTTGGTCTTGTTGATTCTTTTTTTTTTTTTCTACTCTCTATTTCATTTATTTCTGCTCTGATTTTTATTATTTCCTTTCTTCTGCTAACTTTGGGCTTCTTTTGCTCTTCCTTTTCTATTCCCTCAAGTTGTAGTATTAAGCTATTGATGTGGGATCTTTTTTCTTTTTCAACGTAGGCATTTATTGCTATGAATTTCCCTCTGCACACTGCTTTCATTGCGTCCCATAGGTTTTGGTATGTTGTGCTTTCATTTTTGTTTGATTCTAAGTACTGTTTAATTTCACTCTTGATTTTATTGTTTTTTTTTAGTAGTGTGTTATCTTGTTTCCACGTATGTATTTTTTCTTCCTTGTTATGGATTGAATTGTGTTCCCCAAAAACATATGTATCAATTTGGCTAGGCCATGATTCCCAGTATTGTGTGATTGTCCACCATTTTTCATCTGATGTAATTTTCCTATGTGTTGTAAATCCTATATCTATGATGTTAATGCGGTGGGATTAGAAGCAGTTATGTTAATGGCGCAGGACTCAATCAACATCATTAGGTTGCGTCTTAAGCCAATCTTTTTTGAGATATAAAAGAGAGAAGTGAGTGGTGAGACATGGGGACCTCATATCACCAAGAAAGTAGAGCCAGGAGCATGTGTCCTTTGGACCCAGAGTCCCTACACTGAGAAGCTCCTAGTGCAGGGGAAGATTGATGACAAGGACATTCCTCTAGAGCCAACAGAGAGAGAAATCCTTCCCCTGGGACTGATGCCCTGAATTTGGACCCTTAGCCTCCTAAGCTATGAAAGAATAAAATTCTGTTTGTTGAAGCCATCCACTTGTGGTATTTCTGTTATAGCAGCACTAGATAGATAACTAAGACACTCGTCATTCTTCCTGTTATTGATTTCTAGCTTTATTCCGTTATGGCTGGAGAAGATGCTTTGTATGATTTCAAAATTTTTACATTTATTGATATTTATTTTGTGTACTAAAATATGGTCTATTCTGGAGAATGATCCCTGTGGATTGGAAAAGAAAGTATATTGTACTGCTGTTGGTGGAGGGGTCTATGTATGTCTGTCAGATCCAATTGGTTAATAGTGTTATCCAAGTCTTCTGGGTTTTTTTGGTTGTCGTTGAGAATATGCATAGCAAACATATGACAATTCAACAGTTTCTACATGTATATTTCAGTAACATGGATTACATTCTTCAAGTTGTGCAACCATTCTCACCTTCCTTTTCTGAGTTGTTCCTCCCCCATTATCATAAATTCACTGCCCCCTATGGTTCCTATCTAAACTTTTCAGTTGCTGTTGTCACTTTGATCCCATATAGATAATTCTTGTTGTTGTTGCTGTTGTTAGGTGCCATCGAGTTGGTTCCCACTCATAGCGACCTTATGCACAACAGAATGAAACACTGTCCAGTCCTGAGCCATCCTTACAGTCGTTGTTATGCTCGAGCTCATTGTTGCAGCCACTGTGTCAATCCACCTTGTTGAGGGTCTTCCTCTTTTCTGCTGACCCTGTACTCTGCCAAGCATGATGTCCTTCTCCAGAGACTGATCCCTCCTGACAACATGCCCAAAGGATGTAAGATGCAGTCTCGCCATCCTTGCTTCTAAGGAGCTTTCTGGTTGTACTTCTAAGACAGATTTGTTCATTCTTTTGGCAGTCCATGGTATATGCAATATTCTTTGCCGACACCACAACTCAAAGGCGTCAATTCTTTTTCGGTCTTCCTTATTCATTGTCTAGCTTTCACATGCATATGATGCGATTGAAAATACTATGGCTTGGGTCAGGCACACCTTAGTCTTCAAGGTGACATCTTTACTTTTCAAAACTTTGAAGAGGTCCTTTGCAGCAGATTTACCCAATGCAATGCGTCTTTTTGATTTCTTGACTGCTGCGTCCATGGCTGTTGATTGTGGATCCAAGTAAAATGAAATCCTTGCAACTTCAATCTTTTCTCCATTTATCGTGATGTTGCTCATTGGTCCAGTTGTGAGGATTTTTGTTTTATGTTGAGGTACAATCCAAACTGAAGGCTGTGGTCTTTGATCTTCATTAGTAAGTACTTCAAATCCTCTTCACTTTCAGCAAGCAAGGTTGTGTCATCTGCATAATTCTTAGAAAAGCATAATGCTCAAGGCAAACATTTAAAATCTTCTGTTGACTTTTTTTTAATTGATTTTCTTTCTAGTTGTTCTACCCATTATTGAAAGTGGTGTATTAAAGTCTCCTACTGTCTTAGTTGGAAACCCTGGTGGTGTAGTGATTAAGAGCTACAGCTGCTAACCAAAAGGTCTGCAGTTCGAATCCAGCAGGCGCTCCTTGGAAACTCTGTGGGGACAGTTCTACTCTGTCCTATAGGGTTGCTATGAGTTGGTATAGACTCGATGGCAACGGGTTTGGTTTGGTTTTTTGGTACTGTCTTAGTCTGGGTTCTTTACAGAAGCAAAACCAGTGAAGGGCATGTTTATACCCTTTGTATTTATAAACCAAATTTGCATTTATAAATTTATATATTATACTTACATATTATCATAAATTTATAAATTTGTATTTATAAACCAAAAGTATCTTAGGTCTTATATTGTCAATGATTTCCCTTTAATGGAGTCTTCTCTCACCTCCATATATATATATATATATATATATATATATATATATATATACACACACACACAATTTCAGGAGGTTGTTAAGTGTCATTACTTTTCTTTCTGGAGGACTTCTTTCAGCATTTCTTGTACACCTGGTCAGGTAGTAACACATTCTCTTAATTTTTGTTTATCTGGGAATGTCTTAATTTCACCCTCATTTTTGAATAATAATTTTGTTGGATATATTATTCTTGGTTGACAGTTTTTGTCTTTCAACACTTTAAATGTGTCGACTCATTGCCTTCTTGTTTGCATGGTTTCTGAAGGGAAGTCAGCGTTTAATCTTTTTGAGGACCCTTTGTATGTGATAATTCACTTTTTTTGTGCTGGGCTGGGGCGAGGCATGACTGCTACACCAGTCCAAAGAGGGCTGGCTAGTAAGGTGCTGTCCAGGGGCATGGCCTAGGGTGCTGCACTGGACCAAGGGCAGGGTCACAGGCACCACACAGGCCTCGCAAGTCTGCTAGCTCTACTCATGTCAGCGGGGGTGCTGCAGGCACTGCAGTGGTCCACATAGGACCCTGGGCCTGGCACCAGTCTGGGGATGGTGTCCTGGGCTTGGTGCAGGTTGGGGGATGATGTCCCAGGCTCCATGCAGTTTCAGGGTAAGGTGTCTTGGGCTGCCCGGTCCTGGGACTTTGCAGCGGTGGTGGCACCGGTCCAAAGCCAGTACTGCAGGTGGTGTGCAGGCACATCAGGCTTCTGGGTGTAGTGTGTGGTCCTGTGGGGTTGGGTTTGTGTGGGTGTGTTTACAGTGTCAGGGAAGTTGCTTTTGCAGTGTTGGGCTTGGGTGGGTGTGTGAGAGGTGGATGGTGCACCTCAGGGGGATAGGCCAAGCCAGGAACCGCTGCCTGGGTGGTGTTCCTGCCTTGGGTGTCCAGGTGAAATTTCCACCTCATGCCAGTTGGCTCCCAGTGGGAAGCTCAGCCTATGGGTACCTTTTTCTGTAGATGGCTGGGCTAGCCTCTGGTGGGTGGCTGAGCTGAGAAACATCCCCAGTCATCTCCAACAGATGGACACCCTGGGTGATGTGTGTTTACAGGACCAATTCCCGGTGATTATACTTCGTTGTGTTCCACTGGGCCAGGCAAACACAAACCCATGCCACCATTGCACTTTCTTTCTCTGAGCCCCTCTCCCTTGATGCTCTGTCATGGATTGAATTATGTCCTCCCAAAAATGTGTGTATCAACTTGGCTAGGCCATGATTCCCAGTATTGTTTGGTTATCCTCCATTTTGTGATAGTAATTTTATATTGAGAGGATTAGGGTGGCCTGCATCACCTTTCATCTGTTAAGAGATAAAAGGACAGAGAAGCAAGCAGAGGGTTGGGGACCTCATACCACCAAGAAAGCAGCACCAGGAGCAGAGCGTGTCCTTTATACCCTGGGTCCCTGCGTGAAGAAGCTCCTCGTCTGGAGGAACATTGATGAGAAGGCCGACAGAGAGAGAAAGCCTTCCCCTGGAGCTGACGCCCTTAATTTGGACATATAACCTACTATACTGTGAGAAAATAAATTTCTTTTTGTGAAAGCCATCCACTTGTGGTATTTCTGTTACAGCAGCACTAGATGACTAAGACATACTCATACCAGCCTTCCTGCTCCAGTCTACACCATTCTCCTTAGGTAGCACTCCTCTGAAGTTCCCAGGACTCCACTATATGCTACACCCGAGCCCTGCTCTCTCCCACATGGGCCTAGTCTGGGATGTGCCCACCCATCTTCTTGCTTAGTTCTGGGACTGGTTTCTTAATTTCTCTGTCTCAGTCTGTTTTCTGAGAAAACTTTTCTTTGCATTGCCCCTTCCCTGGGCTCTCTGCTTGGAGGTGCCATTTGTCTTTGTCCCAAGATGACAACTTTGAGCCAGGCCACTGAATTGGGTGTGTACGTTCCACCAAACTCTGCTATCCCACTGTGTGTATTCTACCTTCCTCTTGATTCAGCACTCCCTTTGGTTCTCCAACTCTTTAGTTGCCATCTGGGGTTCCAAGGTCTTCCATTTCATCACTTCTTAGTTGTCTACTCCTGACATTGCTGCAAAGAGATGTGATTGTGCTACAAGCTATGCTGCCATCTTCCCTCCCTCTGTGGTTAATTTTTTTATAAAGTTTCTGTGTATTCTTTTATTTTATAATTTATTGTATTTTGTTGAGAATATACACAGCAGAACATACACTAATCCAACAGTTTCTACATTGTACAATTCAGTGACACTGATTACATTCTTCAAGTTGTGCAACCATTCCTACCCTTCTTTTCTGAATCGTTCTGCCTCATTAACATAAGCTCACTGCCCCCTAAGTTTCCTATTTAATCTTTCAGTTGCTGTTATCAATCTGATTTTATATAGATAGATCTTAAAAGAGCATAATGCTCAAGGCAGACATTCTTTACTAGTTAAGCTAAACTACGGTTTGGTTGATTCTCTGTGTTCTTGAAAAGAATGCGTGTTATGCAATGGTGGATGTGATGCTGGACTGAACAATGCTAAGTTTGCTAATTGTGTTGTTCAAATCTATATTCCTATTAATTTTTCTATCAGTTACTGAGAGAGGTGTATTAAAATCTCCCAATATAATTGTGAATTTGTTTACTCCTCCAATAGTTGTCTCAATTTTTATTTCATGTATTTTGAGGTTGTATTGTGAGGTTATACAAATTTCAAATCATTTCGTCTTGTGAGCTGAAAATTTTATCAGTATGAAGTGAACCCACTTATCTCTAGAAATGCTGCTATGCTCCTTGCCTTCTAGTGTTTTGTATCTGCATTTAATACAGTGACAATAGGTATTTGCTGGATATCTATATCTATCTGTTGTTGTTGTTAGGTGCTGTCGAGTTGGTTCTGACTCATAGCGACCCTATGTACAACAGAACAAAACACTGCCTGGTCTTGTGCCATCTTTACAATCGTTGTTATGCTTGAGCTCATTGTTGCAGCCACTGTGTCAATCCACCTCATTGAGGGTCTTCTTTTCCACTGACCCTGTACTTTGCCAAGCGTGGTGTCCCTCTCCAGAGACCGATCCCTCCTGATGACATGTCCAAAGGATGTAAGACACAGTCTCACCATCCTTGCTTCTGAGGAGCATTCTGGTTGTACTTCTTCCAAGACAGATTTGTTCGTTCTTTTGGCAGTCCATGGTATATTCAATATTCTTCGCAAACACCACTATTCAAAGGTGTCAGTTCTTCTTTGGTCTTCCTTATTCATTGTCCAGCTTTCACATGCATATGATGCAATTGAAAATACCATGGCTTGAGTCAGGTGCACCTTAGTCTTCAAGGTGATATCTTTGCTTTTCAACACCTTAAAGAGGTCCTTTGCAGCAGATTTACCCAATGCAATGCGTCTTGACTGCTGCTTCCGTGGCTGTTGATTGTGAATCCAAGTAAAATGAAATCCTTGACAACTTCAGTCTTTTCTCTGTTTGTTATGATGTTGCTCATAGGTCCAGTTGTGAGGATTTTTGTTTTCTTTTTGTTGAGGTGCAATCTAAACTGAAGGCTGTGGTCTTTGATCTTCATTAGTAGGTGCTTCAAGTCCTCTTCACTTTCAGCAAGCAAGGTTGTGTCATCTGCATAATGCAGGTTGTTAACGAGTCTTCCTCCAATCCTCATGCCCCATTCTTCTTCATATAGTCCAGCTGCTCTGATTATTTGCTCTGCACACAGATTGAATAGGTATGGTGAAAGGATACAATCCTGATGGATGCCTTTACTGACTTTAAACCAATCAGCATCCACTTGTTCTGTCTGAACAACTGTCTCTTGATCTATGTAAAGGTTCCTCATGAGCACAATTAAGTGTTCCAGAATTCCCATTCTTTGCACTGTTATCCATAATTTGTTATGATCCACACAGTTGAATGCCTTTCATAGTCAATAAAACACAGGTAAACATCCTTCTGGCATTCTCTGCTTTCAGCCAGGATCCATTTGACATCAGCAATGATATCCTTGGTTCCACGTCCTCTTCTGAAACCAGCCTGAATTTCTGGAAGTTCTCTGTCAATATACTGCTATATATTTAGGTTTTTTTAAAACCTAAATATATGCTAAAAAAAAAAAAAAAAGCTAGATCTATCTATATGCTAGTTCCCTCTATATGCTGGATCTATCTATCTGTCTATCATCTATCTGTCAGATATATATCTAGATATGCTATCTCTCTCCATAAATATTTGTCTTTTTCTATTTTTTATGTTCAATGTTTCTATATCCTTATATAAAAAAAACCAAAAACCCACTGCCGTCAATTATATAGATGTCCCTTATAAACATTAAAAAACAGGTCCCTGGGTAGCGCAAATGGTTTGCACTCAGTTACTGATTGAAAAGTTGGCTATTTGAACCCACTCAACAGCACCTGGGGAAGAAAGTGATCTACTTCCATAAAGATTACAGCCAAGAAAACGCTGTGGAGGTCAGTTCAACTCTGTAACACATGGGATCACCATGAGTCAGAATTCACTGAATGGCAATTAATTTTTTTTTTAATAAACATATTTAAAAAAAAAAAAACAGCAACCCAAACTAGTTGTTGTGGAGTCTATTCTGACTTGTGGCAACCCATGTATTGCAGAGTAGAACTGCACTCCATAGAGTTTTCATAGCTCTGACCTTTCAGTAATTGGGTAAATACCTATGAGCACAATTTCTGTATCATATTGTGAGACTCTGTTTAGCTTTGCACGGAACTGCTAAAATGTCTTCCAAAGTGACTGTATCATTTTGTATTCCCATTACTAATGAGTGAGTGTTCCTGTCACTTTGCATTCTTGTCAGCATTTGGTAGTGTTAGTTTTTTGGATTTTAGCCATTGTAATAGGTATGTGATATTGATGACATCATATCACATTAATATCACACATTGATAACATATAGAAGTAAAATTTTGCTGAAGATTATTCAAAAGCGGCTGCAGCAGTATATCAACAGGGAACAGCAGAAATTCAAGCTGGTTTCAGAAGAGGACACGGAACCAGGAATATCGTTACTGATGTCAGATGGATCCTGGCTGAAAGCAGAGAATACTAGGAGGATGTTTACTTGTGTTTTATTGACTATGCAAAGGCATTCAACTGTGTGGCTCATAACAAATTAGGGGTAACATTGCGAAGAATGGGAATCCCAGAACACTTAATTGTGCTCATGAGGAACCTTTACATAGATCAAGAGGCAGTTGTTCGGACAGAACAAGTAGATACTGCGTTCTTTAAAGTCAGGAAAGGTGTGCGTCAGGGTTATATCCTTTCACTGTACCTATTCAGTCCGTATGCTGAGCAAATAATCTGAGAAGCTGGACTATATGAAGAAGAACAGGGCATCAGGATTGGAGGAATACTCATTAACAACCTGCATTATGCAGATGACACAACCTTCCTTGCTAAAGCAAACAGGACTTGAAGCACTTACTGATGAAGATCAAAGACCACAGCCTTCAGTATGGATTACACCCCAACATGAAGAAAACAAAAATCCTCACAGCTAGACCAATAAGCAACATCATGATAAATGGGGAAAAGTTTGAAGTTGTCAAGGATTTCATTTTACTTGGATCCACAATCAACACCCATGGAAGCATCAGTCAAGAAATCAAATGACACATTACATTGGACAAATCAGCTGCAAAAGATCTCTTTAAAGTGTTGAAAAGCAAACATGTCACCCTGAAGACTAAGGTGTGCCTGACCCAAGCCGTGGTATTTTCAATCACATCATATGCATGTGAAAGCTGGATGATGAATAAGGAAGGCTGAAGAAGAATTGATGCCTTTGAACTGTGGCGTTGGCGAAGAATATTGAACATACCATGGACTGCCAAAAGAACGAATAGATCTGTCTTGGAAGAAGTACAGTCAGAATGCTCCTTAGAAGCTAGGATGGCAAGATCACGTGGAGGGATCAGTCCCTGGAGAAGGACATCATGCTTGGTAAAGTAGAGGGTCAGCAAAAAAGAGGAAGACCCTCAATGAAACGGATTGATGCAGTGGCTGCAACAATGGGCTTAAGCGTATCAACGACTGTGAGGATGGTGCAGGACGGGGCAGTGTTTCGTTCTGTTGTACATAGGGTCCTTATGAGTCAGAGCCGACTCGATGGCACCCAACAACAGCAACAATAGATGTGTAGTGGTATCTCATTGTTGTTTTAATTTGCAATTCCCGAATGACTTATGAGGAGTCCCTGCATGGTGCAAATGATTAAGCACTTGACTGCTAGCTGAATGTTGGTGTTGGAACCCATCTGCTTCTGAAAGGTCGCAGGCTTGAAAACCCTACTCTGCACACAGGGGGTTGTCATGAGTTGGAACTGACTTGATGACAAATAGCAACAATGAAGTATGATGTTGAGCATCTTTTCATGTACTTATTTGCTATCTGTGTACCTTCTTTGGTGAGGTGTCTGCGCATATCTTTTGCCTGTTATTGGTCTATTTTTGTCCACTATTTATTTGCTTACTCTTGAGTGTTAAGAGTTCTTTGTGTATTTTGAATAAAAATCCTTTATCAGATATATGTTTTGTAAATATTTACTTCAGTTTGTGGCTTATCTCTTCATTCTCTTAACATTGTCTTTTGCAGAGCAGGAGTTTTTGATTTTAATGAAGTCCAACTTAGCAATTTTTTTTTTATGGATAGTGCTTATGGTGGTATATCTAAAAACTCATTGCCAAACACAAAATCATCTAGATTTTTCTAATATTATCTTCTAGAAGTTTTATAGTTTTTTTGTTTTACATCTAAGATCCATTTTGAGTTAAGTTATGGGATAGGTATAAAGTTTGTGTCTAGATACTTTTTTTTTTTTTTAATATGGGTATCTGATTGTTCCAGCACCATTCACTGAAGACTATTGTTTCTCCATTGAATTGCCTTTGCAATTGTCTCTGTCAAAGATCAGTTGACCATGTTTATGGGGCCTATTTCTGGGCTCCTATTCTATTTCATTGATCGATTTGTCTATTCTTTTGCCAATAATACCATGTCTTGATTACTGTTAGCTTTATAGTAAGTCTTAAAGTTGGGTAATGTCAGTCCTCTGACTTTGTTCTTCTTCAGTGCTGTGTTGACTATCCTGGGTCTTTTGCCTTTCCATATAAACTTTAAAATAAGCTTGTTGATATCCACAAAGTAAGTAAATTGCTGGGATTTTTATTGGGATTGTGTTAAATATGTAGATTATGTTGGGAAGAGCTGACATTTTAGCAATGATCTGAAAGTATTTTCAATTTTGTCTTTTCTTTCTTGAAGCATAGTAAACATAATAATTTTTAAATTTACGCCTCATACTTCTAATATCTGTGGGAGAAAGATGTGGCAGTCTGCTTTCATAAAGATTATAGCCTTGGAAACCCTATGGGAGAGTTCTACTCTGACCTATAGGGTCGCTATGAGTTGGAATCGACTCAAAGGCAATGGGTTTGGTTTGGGCTTCTAATATCTAAAGCCTTGTAGGCCCCCAATTGCTGGTTTCTGCTCATTGTGCTTTGTTTCCTTGTGTGCTTGGTAAGTTTTTACACTAAGTAACCCATTTTCCTTGGAAAATTATTTTTGGGGTTTTTCTTGAGGCCTATGATGACAGTGTGTTTCTCCAATGAAGTTTGTACTTGCTTTTGTTTATTTTCTAGGGAGACTACCAATACAAGAACACTTTTGACTAAACTCAAATCTTTGAGACTTTTTGGATTACCCAGCTGATTTGAGTTTGGGCTATATCTTTGTTTCTTAGGGCTGCTGTGAAAAATATACCACAAATTGGGTTATTTATAAGAACAGAAGTATATTGCCTCACAGTTCTGGAGACTGGGAGTCCAAGATCAGGGTATCAGCTGTGTTGATTCCTTCTGTGGGCTCTGAGAGAGAAACTGTTCCATGCCTCTCTCCTAGCTTCTGGTAGCTCCAAGTGTCCCGGGGCTTGGAGCTGCAGCATCGCATGGCATCCTTCCTCCGCTCCCTGTCTCTGTGTATCTATCTTCTCTTTACAAGGACACCAATCATGCAGGATTAGGACCCACCCTACTCCAGTATGACCCCACATTAACCTACTTGATAACATTTTCAAAAACCCTATTTCTAAACAAAGTCTCATTCATAGAAAGGACTTTTTTAGGGGGGACATAATTCAATACATGGCAGACTATAAATGTACATAAAAACAAGCTTGTGTTTCTAATTTCTGAGTCACTCTTTAAAAACCCTGCTTTGCTCAGTGCCAAGCAATTTTCTTTGCAGTTCTCTGGGAAAGAGAGTGGATGCATTTATTCTGTGGTTCACCCTTACATTGAATGTGTAGGCCTTTCAGTCCCACACACGATGTTATATAAGACAAAATAAACAATTCCGACCATATCACTTGTGAGTGCTATGTTATACCGCCTTAGGGAAAGATCACATCCCTGTGTATTTGGGTGAAAATTCACACAACTTAATAAATAGCCCTACTGTTATTTACCCTAGGAAGACGTACCTTGCTGAGCTCTCTTGTGCTGGTACAGGATGTATGTGGGTTAGGCCTATACAAACGTAAATCAGATTGCAACTTAGAACTATATTCTTTGACGGTTTGGGCTTAATGGAATGGAGTTGGAGTAAGTTGAACAAGCAGCAGTGTGATGTAGAATTTTCAGGACACTGCCTGCTAGGGAGTGAAACAGTGAGCTGAAATCCTGAAGGAGACCTGGTCCATGGTTAGGGACTTTGAAAGAAGGGTAAAGGGTGGTCCAGGGCCCAGTGTTCCACCGCTCCACACCCCAATGTGATGGGCAGAGATGGAGGGATTCCCCTTCCTGATCTCACTCTCTGGTGAGCCACAGCCTCACTGCTGCCTCCTTCCGGTCTCATTTTGGCATCTTCAGGGCTCAGGGCAACCAGTCTGGGACCCACCTACACAGGTGCACAGACCTTGGCAAGTACAAGGACAGCGAATAGGTCTATATAGGCATCTAGCTTTTTGTGTATCAGAATCACCCCTGGGCCCGTATATTTTCACCTGCAGCATTGCTTCACACAGGTCTTTGAACATAGCAGCCCCCTCAATAAAAGAAAGAAATGAAAATCAAAGAAAATTAAAGCCTGCATTTTTGTTGAGAAGGAGAAAGAAGCAAGCCATTTCCAGCCCTGGAAGGAGGGTGTGACTTCCCTTAAAGTAAGGCTGAGATATAGTTTGACTACAGAATGTCCATGGGCTGAGTGAATTCTGAGCAAAGGAAAGGGTTTCTTCAGGCAGGTGAGGTAAGGGTTCATTAATGGGAGGTGGTGGACTAGGATTTGAACTGGCAGGAAAGAATGGAGAGATAGTCCTGTACGTGTTTGACTGGCTGCCTCAGCAACATTGGAAAAGGGGAGTTGACATTAGGTGGGACAGGCAGGAGGGAGCCAACTCTCAGGTCCTCTTTCCCTTCCTATTTCTTCCCTCTCTTTTCCTCTGGGCAGACATATCTTTGTCATTCTTTTCTTATTTAGTATTGCATCATAAGCATTTTCTATGTTGCCAGTGTGTTTTCTTATAAAAGTTTTGTTTTGAAGTGAAGTTAGGTTTACAGAGAATTCGCAAAGGTCATGCGGTACAGTTCCTGTACGCCCCTCACCCTAGTTTGTTTCTCTTAATGCCATATCATCTTATATTCCAGTTCTAATGGAGTCAGTCCTAACTAACAGTGACCCCATGTTCGTCAGAGTAGAACTGTGCTCCGTAGGGTTTTCACTGGCTGATTTTTTAGAAGTACATCACCAGGTCTTTCTTCCAAGGAGCCTCTGGGTAGACTCAAACTTCCAACCTTCCAGTTAGCAGTTGAGCATGTTAACAATTTGCACCACCCAGGGACTCCTTCATCAAGTGGTGTATATTTCCATTTCCCACACACCTCCTTCCAGGAGCCCACAGTATTAGTTTCTTGTATATACTTTTAGAGTTTCGTTATGCATGTTGTTGTTGTTTTTAGGTGCCATCCAGTCGGTTCTGACTCAGCGAACCTATGTACAACAGAAAAAAACACCGCCTGGTCCTGTGCCATCCTCACAATCATTGCTATGTTTGAGCTCATTGTTGCAGCCACTGTGTCAATCCATCTCGTTGAGGGTCTTCCTCTTTTTTGCTGACCCTCTACTTTACCAAGCATGCTGTCCTTCTTCAGGGACTGATCCCTCCTCATAACATGTCAAAAGTATGTGAGACGTCATTAAGTTAACTCTACTCTGAGGAGGCAGCTCATCTTCTGGGACAGTCTCTGACAATGTTCCACTGCTATCCATAAGGTTTTCATTGGCTAATTCTTTTCAGAAATAGACCACTAGGTCCTTCTTCCTAGTCTGTCTCAGTCTGGAAGCTCCACTAAACCTGTCTGCCATGGGTGACCCTGCTGGTATCTGAATACCAGTGGCAGAGCTTCCAGCGTCACAGCAACACGCAAGTCCCCACGGTACGACAAAATGACAGACACGTGGGGGGAGCATTATTAACAATTGCCAAAAAGTGGAAACCTAAGTATCCATCAACAGATGAATGGATAAAATGTGGGAAATCCATACAATGCAGTAATTCAGCCATGAAGAAATACGAAGTTCTGATACATGTTAAAACGCAGATGAACCTTGAAAAGATTATACTGAATGAACTAAGTCAGACACTGCTGGACAATATTGTATGACCCACCTATATAAAATACCTACCCTAGAACAGGCAAATGCATAGAGACCAATGTTTATTAGAGCTTACTAAGGGCAGGTGGGAGGGGAAAATGGGAAGTTATTCCTTAAGGAGTATGGAGTTTCTGTTAAGGCTGATAACAAAAAAATTTGGAAATGGATAGGGATGACAACTGCACAGCATGGTGAATGTAATAAAT